>NW_027423756.1:0-1200000 GCF_013202065.1 Cotesia typhae | reverse complement strand
GCCCGTGAGATATTTTTGGTTGCTTGAGCATTACTTTTGACTGGATATGAACTTGTGAGAATTCTTCCGGGCCCGTGATGGAATTTCAGCATGCCCGTAAGAACTTTAAGTTGCCGGTGTATTACTTTGGACCAGATAAGTGCCTGACCAAATTCTCGAAGGCCCGTGATAAAAGTTAGGCCTGTCCGTGATAATTTTTTGTTGCCCGTGTGTCATTATTTGACCAGAGTACACAGCAGAATTTTGACAGGCCCGTGATGGAATTTTACGCTTTTTAATAATTCTGTAGTATAGTCTTGAATTAATGGCAGCTGATTGCATCTTAAGTTGAGTCTCAGTGAAAGTCTCAAATCTAATATTGGCTCTAAGTAAGTTGATGATTATTGTTCTGCTCTTTAAAATTTATCAGTTTACTAGTATGCATTTGACAGCCGTAATTATCGTTACAAGTCAATAGCAGTAAATTAAGCCGTGATTGGTGTTTCTGTGAAAAGTTTTAAATCGCGCCATCTATTAGATGATTAAGATATTCTTATACTCTAATATTAAATGTCGGGAATCCCTTGTACATTTGAAAATGCTTCATTTATCTTTATATTAATTTTTTTGAACATGCGTTAAAAATAAAAATTTTGTCTATTTTGTCTTTTACAGATTTACCATTCAGGTAAGTATTGTGTTATGTTCTGAAAATTACGCCTAAAATTACTTTTTATTTATTAATTTATAAATATTATATTTTGGATAAATTTATCTAACCCGATTCTCAGAACGCATAACACGCGATATCTGCTGCTTCGCTGGTGGTTATACCAACAGCGGAGTGACGGAAATCTCTTGTGATAAGGCGTCAGCAGAGAGTCGCCGTGGCCGCGGATAACCAAAACATCTTGCATCAGCATGGGACCCGGGCCTCATCGACTCTCTCAGGAGTAACCTGAGCTGCAAACATAGCTGAAAAATTGTTTATAAAAACTAATCTGAAGCTAATTCAAGTCAGTAGATCTCGAGACTCATTAGTGCAGAGAGCTCCGTTCTCGGACTTGAATCTCTCCAGATCCTATTCTTAATAAACCAACTATACCGAACTTATAGTCAACTAAACTTATTATGGGTCGGAGCGCTTTACAGTCGTTCTATCTCATATATAAAGAAATCTTTCGGCAGACGCGCTAGCCAGTGCTTCTCCAGGCTAACCCTCCTGCTGAACGAATGCATAACCGGTGTTCCACTAGGTTCCGATCTCTTCACCAGCACCAAACTCCTTCACTTCATGCCTCGAGAAAAACGGTCGCGTCGATCAGGTAAATCGGTACAAAGGGGTCGTCGTCTCTTGGCCCAGCCATTTCATTTGTCGTTACCGATAATTTCAGTTGAGTCGCGCGTGGAAGTAGTGCAGATTACAAAACTGTTACCACGTGTAATCGACAACGAGATACTTGTCGAACCGCGAGTAAGAATAGTGCGAAAATCGTCACTATAAATTTAAAGGCGTAATAAAATAATTACCAAAAAAATTGAGAACGTAACAATTGATTTATTCACATTCGATAAGGTATACGCCCTATACAATCCACTTTTGTACTCCTGACTGAAAAAGGCTTTTAGTCAAACATTGAAATAAAATTTATAAGTCAGCTTCTATATACAGCTCCAGATTATGAGAATTCAGATTTATTTCTAATTGCGGACTGCGATTCCACGTTTTCCGACGTGTCTTCGTAATCACCGGAGGCATATTATTTTATGTCACGAATCGATTGTTCGATTGAAAATCCTACTTTTGTTTTTAAAATTTTTACAAGTATAATAAGTTAATAAATTCAGTTTATTGACTTAGTATGACATATTAACTCAATTTCATTTAAATTCATTTTCGTTTCATTCTCTTATCAATCACTTCAGTGATCACACATAGACTGTGAATTGATTTCCGAATATTTGCTAGATTAAAGGTCAATTTTTTTTTCTTATTATCATTAAGATTCGCCGTATTTTTTCTCAATGTTGTGTATTTTTGAAGTGAAACTTATTTACGGAGGGTAAAATTGAATGATTTGAGGCGAAAAAGGGAAAGTAGCGCTAGAGGAGAGGCATTGAGTGAAAGTTTAGATTAGGTGAGTAGGGAGAGTTAAGGATAGTCAAGTAAAGTGTTCGAGTGCAGTCCGCGTGCGTTGTAATTTCAGCACGTTACATATATAAATATATATATAAATATATATATATTTATATATATATATATATATATATATATATATATATATATATATATATATATATATATATATATATATATATATATATATAGGGTGTCTCAGAAGTCGTGAGCCACCGAACAGGGTGTGGTAGAAAATTGGATTCTGAATAGAAAAGTCCTTTACTATTTTTCGATCAGACCCATAGAAAAATTACTACAAATTTATGAAAATAGAACAATGAGGAGCGCGGTTTAGCGGCAGAACGGTAGGCGCAAGAGCGAGCGAGTGGAAGCGCGACAGGCAATGAGTGCGCGCTCGCTTGCACACGTGTGATATCATTGCTCAGTTATAGCGGGATGCCCGCATGCAATAATAATGATCAATGAGATACTCCTGTAAATAAAAAAAAATTAATATTAGAAAAATCATCCCATAGACAGCCCCATAAAATAAAAAATGTGCGATTTTTTGATAATTAAAACTCAAATTTTCGGTGTCACCGAAAAATGAAAAAAAAAAAAAGCCAACAGTCATATTCAATGATACCCCTGTAATTAAAAAAAAAAGAAAAGTTATAAAAGTACCCCATACACTCTGAGATACAGCCCCATAAAGCCAAAAATTTGCGATTATTTAATGATGAAATTCAAATGATCAGTGTGCACTTGAAGTTAAAAAAAAAAAGCAATAAAAATAATCAGTGACACTACTGTAGACCAAAAAAATTGAAAAAAAATAAAAAACTACCTCATAGACACTGAGATACACCCCCATAAAGCTGCGATTTCTCCATTATTTGTGAAGTTAAGTTGAAATTCTCGGTGTCAACTCGGAATAACTCAAAGAAAATTATCTTTCTTTCCAGTTTAACCTTTTTATGAATTAAAAATCAAAATTTTGGAATCCACCCCATAAACACCGAGAGGCAACCCCACAATGCCACAATTGTTCGATTTTTTATTGATTTAAATTGAAATTCTCGGTGTCTACTCAAAATAAGTAAAAGAAAATTATTGTACTTTTTAATGTTATCTCTGTTATAAAATAATAAATCAAAATTTCAGAATCCACCCCACAGACACCGAGATACATCCCCATACAGTCGCTATTTGTCGATTTTTAATTGACTTAAATTGAAATTCTCGGTGTCCACTTAAAATAAAGAGCATAAACTCATTCCACTTTCCAATTTACTCTTTTTAATAAATGAAAATATCAAAATTCAAGAATTCACCCCATAGACCCCAAGATACGCCTCCATAAAGCCGCGATTTATCGATTTTTTGTGGATTGATATCGAAATTTTCGGTGTCATATGAAAATATGAATTTTAATTATTGAAAAATCGCGAATTGTTGGCTTTATTTGGATGTTTGTTAGTGTCTATGCGGTGGATTTTCAAGAGTTAAGTTTTTTTATGTTTTTAAGGGTGTAATTTAAAAGTACAATAGGTTTCTCTTGTTGTTGTTAAATAGACACCAAGAATTTCAATTTCAATTACTAACAAATCACAAATTAGCGGATTTATGGGGTCCTATCTCGCCGTTAATGGGGTGTTTTTTTCAAATCTTATTTTTTTTTGCTTACAAGAGTATATCTGAAAATGAGTTTTCATACTTTTCATTTATTTTCAACGAACACCGAGAAGTAGCATTTTAATTACTAAAAAATCAGAAATTTTCAGCTTAATGGGATCATAATTCAGAGTTTGCGGGGTGGTTTTTAAATAATAATTTTTTTCGATACACAGGAGTTTAATCGATAAGTACAAAAGGTTTCTTTTGTTGATTTTCAATGGGCACCAATAATTTGAATTTTAATTTCTAAGCAATCCCGATTTTTGTGCGTTATCAAGTCATATTTCGGTATCTATGGGGTGTTTTTACAATTTTTTAAATTTGTCTGATGGTCAAAAGTACCACTGATAATTTTGATTGGTATTTTTTTTCTATTTCGAATGCACTGTGAATATTTTAATTTTTATGTTAAATAATCCCGAAATACTCGGCTTTATTATGCTGTATCTTAGTGTCTATGGGGTGGTTTTTGTAATTTTTAATTTTTTTCTGATTGTTATGGGTATAGTTAACTATTAACTATATTAGTCCTAGATTTTTATTTGAAATTTTGAGTAGTCGTCGAAAATTTCTATTTTAATTATTGAAATATCGCACAATTTTTGGCTTTATGGGACTGTATCTCCCTGTCTATGGGGTAGTTTTTTATTTTTAAAAATTTTCTTCACCTACTGTAGTGTCACTGATTATTTTTATTGCTTTTTTTTTTCACTTCAAGTGCACTCTGATCATTTGAATTTCATTATTAAATAATCGCGAATTTTCGGCTTTACGGGGCTGTATCTCCCTGTCTATGGGGTAGTTTTTTATTTTTTTTCAATTTTTTTGGTCTACAGTAGTGTCACTGATTATTTTTATTGCTTTTTTTTTAACTTCAAGTGCACACTGATCATTTGAATTTCATCATTAAATAATCGCAAATTTTTGGCTTTATGGGGCTGTATCTCAGAGTGTATGGGGTACTTTTATAACTTTTCTTTTTTTTTTTAATTACAGGGGTATCATTGAATATGACTGTTGGCTTTTTTTTTTTTTTTTTCATTTTTCGGTGACACCGAAAATTTGAGTTTTAATTATCAAAAAATCGCACATTTTTTATTTTATGGGGCTGTCTATGGGATGATTTTTCTAATATTAATTTTTTTTATTTACAGGAGTATCATTGATCATTATTATTGCATGCGGGCATCCCGCTATAACTGAGCAATGATATCACACGTGTGCAAGCGAGCGCGCACTCATTGCCTGTCGCGCTTCCACTCGCTCGCTCTTGCGCCTACCGTTCTGCCGCTAAACCGCGCTCCTCATTGGTCTATTTTCATAAATTCGTAGTAATTTTTCTATGGGTCTGATCGAAAAATGGTAAAGGACTTTTCTATTCAGAATCCAATTTTCTACCACACCCTGCCCGGTGGCTCACGACTTCTGAGACACCCTGTATACTATATCCATATAAGCGAAATACCACTGACTCATCACCAGATCTCCGAAACTATTGGACCGATTCATTTAAAATTTGGCATAGGTACTCTTTTTTCACTGTAGACGAGAGATAAGAAGGAATTTTGTGCAATTCCTAGCCAAAATGGATTTTTCGATAACCATCACGTATGTTACCCCCTCCCCTCCTTCTTATTCTTCCCCTCCCGTGCCCTATTTCCCGTGCCTTCTTCCCGCTTCCTTATCTCTCTCTCTCTTTGGGGGTATTTTGATTCTCCAATCTAAGAAACCATCAGTGGCACCTATCAATTATAGAACTCAACCCCATCTTACCCTCCCCCACAACTACCCACGCTAATCAACCGTTGCCATGGTTACCGTTGATATGAATACCGTTGCCATGGCTACCGTTGCCATGGTTACCGTTAGCATGGTTATCGTTGTTAAAAAACTGTTAGAATGAATAAATTGGAATAATAAATTCGGTTGTAAACTAAATTCAGAGGAATGATTAGAATAAAAGTAGAAAGTTACTAAATATTAATATTCTATACAATTATTATTCAACAGTATTATTCTACACAATGTTAGGCAAATACATGGATTTTCATCGATTGATTGTTGGGACAGTAGGAATTCATAATCATACTTTTTTTAAGAAAGAATAACTAAATCATTAATAACTGAAATAGCTAATATGTATTGAAATTATCATGAAGGATGAACTCCATTATATCATAAAACAGATAAATATAACATAAATATTAATGTTGAACAATTAACAATAAACAAATTTTACGATATCTCACCTCACAGGGGGTTGCGGAGGTGAATATTAACAATCAAAATTTTTAATTTCCGAGCTATAACTCCTACAGACTCCAAATTTTGTAGAAATTTTCTATAAATGATGAAAAAATAATTTATGAACTAATTTTACGATATTCTACCCCAAAGAGGATTGTAAGAACGTTAATAATAAAAAATTCCCATTTTCAAACTATAGCTCCTATCGACTCCAAATTTGGTAGGAATCTTCTGTGGGAGATATAAAAGAACTCCATGGAAAAATTTTATGATAGCTCATCACAGGGGTTTGCGAAGGTGGGTGCTAACATCAAAAATTTTTAATTTCCAAGCTATAGTTCCTATAGACTCCAAATTCTCATTTCAAATTTTTTTCTTCCTGTCAATTATTATTCATTTTTGAAAAAAAGGCCACGCAAACATTATAGTGATTGCACATTGAAAGTTACAATGAATATTAGCTGGAATAATTTCATAGATAAAAGGATGCTTATTCGATGAAATTTGGAATTTGTGAGTCAAAACAATACTCTAATCAAATTTTAAGTTTAGATCGAAAAATACAATTCTATAAATGCCCAGCAAAGCGGGTGGGTAACAGCTAGTATACAGCCATATATAATAGCTAAATTTGTCATTAAAGACAAATTTTTGGGAACTGGGGGAAATAAAGGATAAAGGGGGAAGGGGAGGACCTTTACTCAGTAGGAATTTTCGGTAACTGAAAAAGTAATTCGGACAGCCCAGACCGGGAATCGAACCCGGATCGTTTGGTTACGCGCCAAAGGCTCTACCAGTTAAGCTATCCGAGACACTGTCCGTAATTACTATTCAGTCACCTAATAAGGCCTATCGAGTAATAAACACCACGTCTATCCTACGGTAAAGAGCCATATATAATAGCTAAATTTGTCATTAAAGACTATATATATATATATATATATATATATATATATATATATATATATATATATATATATAGTAGAGGCTATTACAAAGTAGAGGCATGCCACTACAAAATTCAATTGGAACCATCACGGAAATTTCTAACGTAATTCAAGGCGACCCAGTGATCCCAGCAAATGTAAAGCAAAAGATACACAACGTATTGCGCAATAATACTGGATTTAGTGATGAATTGATGGCGATATCTCAAATTTTACAAGGAATGCCAAACATTGAAGTTCCGAATAGGTGGACGATGGCTGACGTTCATTGCATGACACATGCGCCAACTACGTCCTGCGAGATTGAGCGGTCGTTTTCAAGCTTGAAACACTTATTGCGTTCAGATTTTCAATCACTTACTATCGAAAACCTAGAAAAGCACATCATTGTATATTTTAATCGTCTATAACTTCTCGAACATCCTTAATAGTATATACTTTAAAATTCTTTATGCATCGGGCATTTTTATTGTCGATTCACATATATCTATTCACATATTTTTTTTCATAAATTAAAGATTAATATGTATAAGTTTAGCATCTAAAAATGCTGAGTCCAATTTTAGATGGTGCTAAGAACTCACCTAAAGTGTGTTCCTATTCTAAATTATTGTAGTCAATTTTATTATACACTTCTCACAAAAATGAAGGGAACAAGAAACAATCCAAATTTTTTGGAGATTTTCAACGAGCTGTAACTTCTAGAAAAATCATCGTACAGCAAATAAAAAAAAAGCAAATCACAGCTCTGAGTATTGAGGTTTTGGGTCTGAATTCCAAAAATTTTTGTTTTTTAATTTTTCGACCAGTAATCTTAAGGAAACCACTGAGAAAAAAATTAGTGATCCTCTCAGACATAAGGTCACAATAGAAGTGAAACTTTTATTCCGTTCTTAAGAATTAAAACAATCCCTTGTGGAAATAATTCTCTGAAAAAACTCTTAACAAGTCTTTATAACTCTGAATAAGACTTTTCGAAATTCTTCACCTCCCTAACTAAGTGAAGGAAAGACTTAATAAGTCTTCAAAACTCTGCAATACTCTTCAAAAGTCAAATTTTCCCTGCAATTTCGGAATTTCTCAAAGAGTTATTACGACTTGATAAGACTTGTTCAGTTTTACAGGAAAAGAAGAAAATATTTCTTTTCAAAAAAATTACTTATCAGAATTAAATAAAACTATAAAAAAGAATTAATGCATGTTTTAAAAAAATTTTTTTTAAATAATATTTTCATCACGAAAATACTTTGATGGGCATCGAATCACTCATAGTTGAGTAAGTCAAAACATCAACAGCAAATGAAGTGCACTTGCTGTTGGAAACAGATATTACTCAAAGAGTAAATCCAATCGGTATTTAATTTGGACTATCAAATATTAAAGTCAACGATCTAGGTAGGAAAGAATTTTCTAACCACATGCCACCTATTAGAAACTAAGAACACTCAAAGATTCTAACTGTAAATTCGTAAACTAAAATATGTTAGGTATCAATTAATTCTAGCAGATAGCGTGTGGATCTTGGAGACAAAATTTCTAACTGTTTTACTGTTATAGGAAATTGTATTTTGAATTTGAAGTCGGATCCCCGGAGTGGAAAAAAAACAAAGGATACCAGGAAAACTCTAACAACACCTATCCAGGAGAATTCACCAGGTTAGAGAGATATTCTCATCGAGTCTAAAACTCAGGTACCTAATTTCATTCCGTGGGCGGAAAGTGGACCGCGGTTTGCACTCGGTCTATCCTTCCTCTTCTCTTTTTACATATAAAATTTTATTAATAAATTAATCGTTGAACATTTGCTAGTTTTGGATTTAGTGATTTTCATGAGGGTTTATACCCGAGGATCACTCAATCGACCTTGCGGGAAAAAAAATTAACAACTAAAAATTAATCAATCAATTAATTAACATCTGAAAATTCGTTAAATTTATTGTTATAATTTTTATAATAATTAACTTAGTAAAATTGATTAATTTTTTTCATTGGAAAAAAATCGAAAAATTTTTATTCGTGAAATTTTGGTCGAGCGTCAATATAATTTTGTGTCGCAGTAAATTCCAATACCCAAGGTCAAGTAAAATTTAGCTAGCGAATGTTCTAGCAAATAAAATTTGAATATTTCGACGTGTGTCGAATTTTTTATAATTGATACAACGATTAGAAAACTATTAAGAATTAATTATTGAAAATAATATATATTGGAAAATTATCGAAATTATTTTATATTGTAAAATGTTTTTATAATTATAAATTTAGTAATTTTGGGGATTAAGTCCGTGAATTAATTAAATTAATTTTTATTCCAATTTGATAACTATCGGCTTGGACATTAAGTCCAAGAAATCAGTTATTTGAGTCAAAATTGTCACAGTAAAAATTTAGTCAGAAATAGTGAATTAACTTATATTAATAATTTTGAACGTGATTGTAAAAGTTATATTGTGATTATTTTAATTACCAAAAGTTAATTCAAGGTATTAAGACCTTTTGTTTTAAATAACTATTGTTATATTATTAAGACCATGACTATAAGTTACTGAGGAATTTTAATCCATCTAATATTTTAATAGAATTAAAATTAGCAATCGGAATTTGAGAATTGTAATACACTAGTCACAAAAATTAAGGGATATAAAAAAAATTCCAAATTTTTTGGTGATTTTCAGCGAGCTGTAACTCCGAGGAAAATGATCGCACAGAAAAAAAAAAAAGCAAATTGTAGCTCCAAGTGTCTAGTTTTTAGATATGACCATGAAAATTTTTTGTCATCGTCAGGTCTGGAGAAATCCTAAGAAAACTACTGAAAAAAAATTTTTCGAAATTTTTTTCGTCTTAAAAAGGTCTACGGGCTTCAAAAAATTTTTCGATTGTTTCGTTTAAAAGCTTTTTTAGTAAATTTAAAACCCTTTAATTTGACGTAATCAAAAAGCCTGTACGATAATTTGCCGCGGAGTTATCGTCAATCAAAGCAAAAAGTTTTTTTGACTTTGGAAATCAATAACTCTGGAAATAATGACCGTATAGGAAATCGAAGGAGGGTTTTGAAAACTACACAATATTCTCTATAAGAGAACGTAAACCGCTTTTGAAGAAAAAAATTTTTTTGAATTGAAAACTCGGACTGAAAAAAGACAAAAATTCGCATAATTAAGGATATTTGGATAACTTGGTAGAACTTTGGATAAAATGGATGAACGAAGGATATCGTTGGTAATTTTTAACTTCAAAGTGTCCCCTAAAATCCCTAAGAAATTCAAAGCGCTGCGATTTTTTGTTCATAGTGCCCAGAAGCTTCAAATTCTGTGTTTTCGCAAAAATCACCATTATGAGCAATTTTGTGATTTTTATTCATTTTTCCATTGAAAAAATTTTTTTTTCAAAATTCTTTATTTTTTCGATCAAAGAGATTGATTTTTCAAGAAATTTGAAAAAAAAAAAAAAAAATTTTCAATTTTTTCGAAAATTTTTTTTATCAAAAATTTTTTTTTAATTTTTTTTTTTTTATCGTCTTCAGAATGCTTCACTATTATTAAAAAAAATTAACTCAATTTTTTCTGTCCGCTACAACTGCCTTAGTTTTAAATCTCATTTTAAAAATTCAATAAAAACAAATTGATATACCCCCCGCGGAGTTCGGCTTTTCCTCACACAAAACTTGAATTTTACGTTTTCTTTTTAGCCTAAATTCCTTACGTGAATTTTATGTAAGCTTTTCTTTGATAAGCACCTTTTGATATGCCTCGTCGACATTTAGCTGCCACAGATGTGGCTCGCATTGTTACCCTCCTTCAAGAGGGCTACAGTCAGGTGGAAGTAGCAGCTTCTATGGGAGTGAGCCAGTCCGTTATCAGTCGGGCCTATGCCCGATTTAACGCGACTCAAAGTTACGATCGTCGTCCGGGTCAAGGTAGACTACGAATCACTACCGAGCGTGATGATCGAGCTATCATTCGAGAAGCTCGTCGAAACCCTACTGCGCATGCCCACACGATCGCTCATCAATTTCGCAATCGTCGACAACGTCCTCCCCAACAACACATATCGGCATCGACGGTTCGAAATCGCTTTCGAGAGCAAGGACTACGCGCTAGACGCGCAAATCGCGTGCCTATGCTCACTCCACGACATCGCCGAGCCCGATTGGCCTATGCTCATGATCATCACCATTGGGGTCGTAGACAGTGGACCAGTGTATTATGGACTGACGAATCTCGATTTTGTCTTCATGGCAGCGATAGACGATCTCTCGTTTGGCGCCGTCGTGGAGAACGAGATCGGGATGGTTTTACGAGACCAGTTACAGCTTTCAATGGTGGATCAGTCATGGTGTGGGCAGGCGTGTCCTTCAATACCAGAACCCCGTTGGTCATCGTTCGTGGGACGTTGACTGCCGATAGGTACGTCGACGAAATTCTGGAGCCACACGTCCTCCTGCCTATGCGCACACGCATGGGGGCAAGACCGTTCATTTTGATGCAGGATAATGCTCGTCCTCACACTGCAGTTCGTACGCGAACTTTTCTCCGCGCCAACAACGTAACAACGCTTAATCATCCAGCGATGAGTCCTGATTTGAACCCAATTGAGCATGTTTGGGACATGCTTGGGCGTCGATTGCGGCGAGACTATCCGCAACTGCACAATCTTCATCAGTTGACTCAAGCGTTGTTACGTTGTTGGCAAGGAATTTCGCAACGTCATATTCGACGATGCATCAACATGCAAGAGCGTTTACGAGCTGTGATTCAGAACAGAGGTGGCAATACACGGTACTGAGCAGTTACTGCCGTGCGTACAGAGGTCATTCGGCAGCTGCAAACAGACAAACACGCAGACAAAGACACACACACACACACACACACACACACACACACACACACACACACACACACACACACACACACACACACACACACACACACACACACACACACACACGTGTGTGAGGAGCGTAAATCCGACCGAGCAACCTCCACGTGGTACGCTTTGGGTAACGCTAATGCCGGCGGTAAAACAACAGTCGAAAAAATTGAGAAAATTTCGAAAAAATTGAAATTTTTTTTTTTCAAATTTCTTGAAAAATCAATCTCGTTGATCGAAAAATAAAGAATTTTGAAAAAAAAATTTTTTTCAATGGAAAAATGAATAAAAATCACAAAATTGCTCATAATGGTGATTTTTGCGAAAACACAGAATTTGAAGCTTCTGGGCACTATGAACAAAAAATCGCAGCGCTTTGAATTTCTTAGGGATTTTAGGGGACACTTTGAAGTTAAAAATTACCAACGATATCCTTCGTTCATCCATTTTATCCAAAGTTATACCAAGTTATCCAAATATCCTTAATTATGCGAATTTTTGTCTTTTTTCAGTCCGAGTTTTCAATTCAAAAAAATTTTTTCTTCAAAAGCGGTTTACGTTTTCTTATAGAGAATATTGTGTAGTTTTCAAAACCCTCCTTCGATTTCCTATACGGTCATTATTTCCAGAGTTATTGATTTCCAAAGTCAAAAAAACCTTTTTTGCTTTGATTGACGATAACTCCGCGGCAAATTATCGTACAGGCTTTTTTGATTACGTCAAATTAAAGGGTATTAAATTTACTAAAAGAGCTTTTAAACGAAACAATCAAAAAAATTTTTTTGAAGCCCGTAGACCTTTTTTAAGACGAAAAAAAATTTCGAAAAAATTTTTTTTAGTAGTTTTCTTAGGATTTCTCCAGACCTGACGATGACAAGAAATTTCCATGGTCATATCTAAAAACTAGACACTTGGAGCTACAATTTGCTTTTTTTTTTTTTCTGTGCGATCATTTTCCTCGGAGTTACAGCTCGCTGAAAATCACCAAAAAATTTGGAATTTTTTTTATATCCCTTAATTTTTGTGACTAGTGTAGTTAGTTAGAAATTGATTGTTAATTGAAAATTATCGTTTTTTCAATTTACTAATGATTGAATAATTAATTTAGAATATTTAATTATAATTAATTACAGTCAATTTTATTAAAATAAAATTTATAAAGTAAAAATTAAATAGAGTCAAATCAGTAGTGTTAGTGTGAGACAAGTGTGGATTATGTGTGAGTTGCAGAGTATCTAGGTCTACGTTTCGTCACTGGGCTGTTGTTCTGTAGCAAAATGTGAATAAGCTGCAGGAGTATCTAGGTCTACGTTTCGTCACTGGGCTGTTACTCCTGTGAGCCGAGTCAACGATCCCGGTATATGATTCGTCTCTGTGCGGGTGATTATAGGTTTAGTAAACGGGTAGACGCCGAAAGGGGCCCATCACGTGTAGACGCCGAAAGGGGCTCGTCGAGAATAAGTTAGAAATCGACGGGTAGATGCCGGGAGGGGCTCGTCGAGAATAAGGATATTGTTAAGTGTGGTTAGTGTATGAGTGAATGAATTTTGTTAACTTGTTTTAAGTCAAAACACTGTTAAGTTTTCTTTTATTGTTAATAAATATCAATCGATCTTGTTAATTAACTATTTATTATTCAACAGCACCTTCCTCCACTCTCTCTACCCTAAGATTAAGATTTCTCAGCTCTGGATCGGTTCCAGGAACCGCGATTAAAAATCCTGGTGGCACCCTGATAATTATATTGTTTGTTAGTTTTGTTTGTTTTATTTATAAAATTGATTAGGGGCCAACCTGAGCAGGTAAAACTGTTACAATATATAAGTAGCGTGGTAGGATTACGGCGCAAACACACTGCTCTCGTCCACTTTATTTGACTTTCCTTAACTCTCCCCACTTTTTAAAATATTTAAGGCTTGATATACAAGCAATTCCCCCACTTGCCTACTCTAGACTTTCACTCAATGCTTCTTCTATATCGATACTTTCCCTTTTCCGCCTCAAATCGTTGAATTTTACCCTCCGTAAAGAAGTTTCACTTGAAAAAATTTTCGAAATGTTTTTGGCTTTTTTTTCAGCCTACGGATTTGGAAAAATTTTTTTTGACACAACCTCTAAATGGACCGGGTAACTTGTTCATTGAGCCGTAATTTGTTATTTTGAAACCTTCGATACGAGCATTTCTTGCTGAGATATCGGTGCTTGAATAGCAAGGGATTATTTTGTCTTTGATTATCAATACCTCAGCAACCAATGATCGTACAGAAAATTTAAGGTAAGACTTAAAAGCTTGAATAAATTCTCTATAAGAATTAGCTATTGATTTTTCGCAATAAATTTCTCTTTTAATCATTTCTCGAATTTAAAAAAGCAACAAAAAAACGTCTTCGTAGTTTCTGGGAAATCAAGCGCCCAATCGAAAATATCGTGGAAACTACTGGTGGTAAATGTGCCTTTTATAGCCTAATATACCCTAATATACCTACAAAAACCTTACAAAGTTGCAATTTAATCCAGCCAACTAGCTTTTTTGTCCCACTTAATTGAATTTTTGGATACATGAAAGGAGCAAGATTTTTGCTTAGAAAGGTCACAATTATTAATAGAATGAAAATACATTGTCTTTTTTTCAAAAAGTTTAGAATTTCATTTGAAAAAATATCAAATTTGTTTTCTACTTCTTTTATTTTTTAAATTTACTGAGTCACTGATGCAAAATTAAAAGAAAAAATTTATTTTCATTTTCATGAAAATCGTGATTTTTTCGAAGCGAAAATCTTGCTTCATCATTTTTTTCAAAAATTCAATCGAGTGGGACAAAAAACCAGTAAGCTGGATTAAATTGACACTTTGTAGGGTTCTTGTTGTCTATCATATAATTTATTTAAAAAGTGGTATTATTTATGGTTATCTAGTGTCATTTGTGAAGTTGATGAACAATGCATAAAATTTCAAGAAAAAAGTTAACCCTTGGAGCTCGTAGAAAAGATAGACCGAGAAAGAGGAGACAGTCCTTTCATTCTAAAGATCCAGAAACTGATGATAGTTCTTTCACGAGCACCTTAACAAAAAAATTAAAAGGTTATGATAAAGAGCATATGCCAGAAGAGGATACGCTCCAATATTTTATCATAGATTTTGCCTTGGTTTTCTCAACTCTCTCATCGTTTGTGCAGTGTTCTAATATGATTGATGATGAAAATGAAGATCAATTGTGTAATGGTAAACTACAATTTAAGCAATGTTCGAAATTTGTCCTGGGATATAAAATCGTAGTAGAATGTGAACGATGTGATCCAAAATATACTTTATCTTGTCAAAAAATCCGAAGAATATATGAACTAAATCGCCAGTTCATTTTTGTTATGAGAATATTGGGCTTATTATTATATTAGGGCTCGCTGGATGCAAGAAATTCTGCAGTTTGATGGACATAAGTAGTTCATTTTTAAAACAGTCTACATACGATTTTTATATTGATAATATACATGAGTGTATTGAGACAGTTACTCAGACTCTATTCTCATCTGCTGCTAAAGAAGAAAAACAATTTACAAATATTGAAAACGATTTACAAGATACGACAAGTATGAGTGTTTCCAGTGACGGTACCTGGAAGAAACGTGGTTCAAAGATTGTTAATATTGGGTCATTGGTCGCTGCTTGTATCTTCAATGAAGGAACATCAGCTTTATTATTGATTATGCACGGTATGGATTTAAATTTAGCCCGAAACTCCTACGAATATGCTCGAATTTCGGATGAAAACCGTGTATGCGCAGCCGAAAAAAAATCTGCGAGCGAGACTCGCGAAGCCAGAATCCGTCATTGACAAGAGCAAAAGGATGCCCTGGACATTGCAACTGCTGCAGGATCTTTACTTTATGGCCCAGGAATCAAAAATTCACTATAAGTAACAAAAAACATTTTTTTTTCCACTTTTATTGTTACTCAAAACTTTAAACGCGTTTTTCTCAGAACCGTGTTTTCAAAGTCGGTTGTCAAATGTTCTCGAAAACTACTCAACCGATCTTGATGAAATTTTACTCAGGTGTTCGAGATACAATTTACTCGTGCTTGGAGGAATGATTTTTTTTTTCAATTACAACTATTTAAAAAAAAATGTCAAGCAAACTTGACCGAAATTTTAATTTTTTTGGAAAAATGTCTGCTAAAATTCCAATTTACACTTTTTTATTCTTTCCTTCGTTCAAGCACGAGTTTATGGTTTTAACAAAAAGACTTATTTTTGTTTTTTCTTTTTAGATGATTTTGTCAGGAGTTATGCTGACAACGCGGACGGACCTTTTTTCCAAGGGGTCACTGGAAATGACGTCACAATGGAGGAGTTTTAATTTTTTTTTTTATTTTTTAAAACTTCAGAAATTATTCTTTAAATATGTATCTATAAGACAGAAAAAAGTTTGAATTAAATAAATAATTTTTTACATAGAAAAAAGAATATTGAAAATGGGCTTTTTTTTACCCGACGAAACCCATGTAACCTTTCAATTTTTGTGAGAAGTGTATATTAAAATCGGCTACATTAACTTAAAATAGGAACACACTCTATGTGAAATCTCAGAACACTTTGATTTGTAGTGATAGTGTTTTTAAATTATATGTAGTTTCATAGAAATTTCTAATATTTTTATTATTTCAAATAATAATTGTTTTGTCTTTTTCTCAAGTTTGAATCACAATTTCTGCTAAGTTACCGCCAAGATATCCAGATATCGGTTGAAAGCTACAAATTTCATTATTGCTGTTACTCATCTGATCATGCTCTGACTGTTTAACAACTTCATTTTTATGAATTTATTTATTTAGAAGCTTTGGAACCTCCTCTATATCTTACTAGCATTTCTAAATGGTTATCCTTGCTTAATAAAAATTGAAACGTTAATGAATTTTTTGCTATAACATTCTTGATTAAACATTAATTTTTAATTGTTAGGTTTGAGGTATATTTTAATTAAACCATCTACAATAAATGTTTAAGTTTAGAAAATGAGCTAACTGTCGAAATTTCTATCGTAACTGTAAGTTGCAAACGTCAAAGTGTTGACAAATTTGTCCTCAGCTGTCAATTGAATTCCGTTCTTTATTAAATGCTAGCAATACTGATCTATCTGTTAATTTTTGTGACAATACTCCAAATAAGTATTTAATTGAAGTGTTTTGATTCTTAAAACTCAGTCATATCGAGAAAAGTTTTTGAAAAAGAATTAATGACTTATTCAATATCAATAAAAAGTACGAAAGGACTTTGAATTTTTTTTGTGATGTTGATGAGTATAAAAGGGTAACGAAGTTTACATTCATTTCATTCAACTCAAGGTGGATCAGTTCGTATTAGAAGATGGGAAATCCTGAAAAACCCCACGATAAAATTACTCTTTATGAAGTGTACCTGAATTGCTCAAAGTAAGTAAAAATGAAATTATCTCAATCACTGGTAAAAATCTAAGCAATTCTAATTATTATATAATGATATCGACTAATTGTATAGATCCGGATGTCCAGTAAAACTAACTGCGCGGTTGGATCCTGAATCAGGAGCTATCGCCATCACACACACACACACGCACACACAATGCCATTACCGCAGGAATAATCAGGAAAGCTTTTTAGGACGTCAAATCTTCGAGATCTGACGGAAACTCGATTTTCATAAAACGGGGTAAAACCAATAACTTTCCAACTTTTGAAAATTTTCAATTTTCTTAGCGGAAATTTGAAATTTTTAATGATATAAAACTACCCAGGAAAAATTTTATGAATATAATTACCATCATAGAATTTGAATTGCTATTCATTCAGTCACTCGTATTATGAGAAAATATACAAATTATTTAATATTGTACATTTATAATTCTAGACCAAAAAAAAAAAGAAAAAAACGTGGAATGAGTACGAACTTATACGGACAAAAGCATTGGAAAGTAAAAGAAGAAACGAAGATACGGAAACGAAGAAAACATTAAAGACAAGGACCTTGAAAACGACGGAACCAACAACTCACCGACAAAACGCTTTAAAGCATTCGCAGAAGAGATCGCAGTGGATCAAATTCTAGAAGATTTAAAAAAGAATCTACTGACCAATAAACAGACAACAGGACTATAAATAGAATTTTTTCGAGACAAAATGACAGAATTGACTAAAATAGACAATCATGCATCTGCGCACTGATCACCAGTAACTTCAATAGAGAACGAGACTGAAAATGACGCACACTCCGACAGTGCCATGACAAATGACGATGATAAAAATTCAAAAGATAAAATAGTGAAACCAATTTTGGAAAAAATGGGAACTGCAGAGACGATAAAAAAAAATTCAGACAGACAGCTACAAACTAAATATTGCGGACATGATTGAACTGGATCAAGACGGGAAAATATTTCTGCTGGAAAACGTGGGAGCAATAGAGAGAATAAAAATGCTATTAGAAAAAAAGGCCATTCGGCAGCCGAAATGGAAGTAGGTTTCATTAATCAGAAGTACAATCGTTAATTCGCTGGAAATCGTTAATTTTTTTATGAAATCTGCTAAAACGAAAGCAACAGCAATTTTCATATTTGGCATAGCGGAATAGGAGTCAATTTTAAGACTACACATATGATTTGGTACTCGAAATCAAGCTTATTAAAAGCCCTTTCAAATGCAGTTTATAGAGATTCAATAAGTTATTCCATTCAAAAGTTATTCGAGTTAGAAAGTGAAGAAATATGAATTTTTCTAATTTTGAAAATTTTGAAATCCTGGCATTTCTCAATTACTTGACCAATTAAGCTCATCTTCGAACTTAATCTTGGTATTTATCAATAGATGATGTATGTTGAGTTTGAAGAGGATGCGTTTAAAATTGTAAACGCTATCGTCGCGACAAGCCCAGCGTTACATCGTATATCTATATATATCTTAATATATAAAAATCTCCTGTCACGATGTTTGTTTGCGATGGACTCCTAAGCTACTTAAGCGATTTTAGTTATTTTTTCTTTTAAATGTGTGCGTTGTTCCAACTTGAGAGATTGGATAGTTTCCGTTTCAATTCATGGTCGCAATATTTATTAATTAACAATAAAATGATTACTTATGTTGATTATTGTTATTCATTGTAAGTTTCATAAGTCTCAAACAGATGGCGCCTTACAGTTAACTGTAGTACTGCCTGACATACATATATCGAAATAAATATATTTTCTAGATTACTCAGCCACATCAACGCGTGGCCGGGTCGCTAGTACCTGGTATGTATGTATACTACACTACTGGAAAAAATTAAGGGATCAAAAAAAAATTCCAAATTTTTCGGTAGTTTTCAACAGGCCGTAACTTTGAGAGAAATGGTCGTACAGGAAATAAAAAAAAAGGAAATTGTAGCTCCAAGTGTCTAGTTTTTGGATTAGAACTTCAAAATTTTGTAGCCTCCGCGGTTTCTGCGTAATCGTAGAAAAACCAGCAACAAAAAAATTCTCAAAATTTTTTTAGTTTTTTTTTTGGTCTACGGGCGTGGAAAAAATTTTTTTAGCTTAACCACCATAAGGATCGGATACTTTGTTCATTTAGCTTTAATTTCTTCTTTTAAACACCCTGATACGTCCACTCCTCGCTGAGATATCGGTCTTCAAATGGAAAAGGATCTTTTTATCTTTGATTATCGATATCTCAGCAACCAATGATCGCACAGAAAGTTAAAGGTGGGTTTCAAGAACTTGAATGAATTCCCCTTAACGACTGTCCATTGTTTTTTGGAAAAAAAAATTTTTCTTTCCGTCACATGAATTTGAAAATGCAACAAAAAAAGGGCTTTTAGTGGTTTTTTGGAAAATCAAGCGCTGGATCGAAAATATTGAGGAAACCACTAATGTTTGTGACCGAGATATAGGGAAATGGGACTGAGTCAGAGAGAGAGGGCAGATGGCCAGTGCAGGACAGCTGAGGAGTAGGGCGCGGAAGAAGGGACAAGGAGGGAAACAACGGCGGCTACCTACTCTTCGTCTCTTATGATCGCCTGATACTTCGACCGGCGTAATTTCTTAAAATTTATTGATATACAATGTAAATAGTCCGTTTTCCTTGATTTAAATTGTTTAGTTACGAGTTCAGTATTATTATTTTGATTATTGGTTATATTATCACCAAAGACGTGTGAAAATATTATTATTCAATTTTGTTTTGATTATTAATTCTAAAATTATTTTGGTTAGCGAATAGCGTTTTGTTTAAAACAATTAGTGTTTAATGTTTAGTTATGAACGGCGAATTCTAGACGGGCTAATAATTAGCAATTATAAAACATTTATTCGGATGAAGCGTTTTAGTTATAAGATATTATTTTGTCTACGACGATTATTAATTGTGATTATATTTCTTTTTTATGTTATTAGTGATCAGTACTATAACTATTATTATTTATACCATTATTATTACGAACGAGTATTATTTTGTTTATGATTTATCAAATTACTATTATATTGGACTTAGTTCATAGTATTTAACCAAGAGATCTCAGACAATAATTATTAATTATTGGCATATTATTATTTAATTTTGTGATATTTTGTTATTTTGATTTATAATTTTGCCAGGACTGATGCGAAAAATATTTCCTTTATTATAAGTCAAAGTTTATTGTCCACTAAAATTGTCACGGCGTTTTGTTTATAATTTTAAGATTGATTAGATTGAAGAAAACTTGTAATAATTTAAACGAGCGAAAATATTCTAAGTCCCGGGCGATATTTAGTATGGAAAAGCAAAGAATGATCAGAGAATGAAGGAAGACCGATTAAAATAGTCAAATCGAATTTCGAAACTGAGAATTTGACACAGCGAAGGGATAGATAATGAGGGAATTGCCAATTAAATAAGTACTTTACAAACAATAGATAGATGGCAAAAACGATTATTCCGTTTCGTTAGAAGAGAATGGTTGGAAAAATAATAAGGCCCGAAAATTTGGCACGAAAAGGCGAGTCTTGTGACAGAGTGTTATTGAGGTGAATATTCTTCCATCATTAACAGCAAGAAGGGACATTACCTCGGTTCGTCTTGAACACGGGTAAGTACCTTTATACTCTAAGCAAGACTTGACTCCCTGGATTTTTGACCCTCTGTCAAAAACCCAGTAGGTAATCACACGCCGTGCAGGTGGGGGCGAAGAGGACATTCTCCATTCGCTCTCAGGGTAGAGATTTAGGCCCAGGGGTGACGACTAGTCTCCTGGGGAGTGGGGAACCAGCTTTTGGAACCGTAGTTCGCGATTTGAACGCTCACGGGAGCAAGAATGAGTGAAAAGTTGTCTTGTACAGACCAGTTTTGATCACGAATTGACCAACGTCATGAGTTCATTTTTTTTTGTATTATTGTCATTAGTCGTTGAGTTTTGATAACCAAAGATTGTACTACGAGTTTTGTTATATTTTTATGTAATCTTGTTTTCTTTAACCGTTTGAGATGATCTTGATAGATAAATGATTTATTTTGTTTCTATATCATAACCTGGTTGATATTTTGAGTTATTTAGACGTAGTTATTATTTAATTATTTAACTGGCTTCGTTTGGCTTTATTTTGGATTGTGTTTTGTTGTTCAACCCCCCTTTTTACCCTGGACTCCGGCGAGCTTCAGATTCGAGCGAGGGGGCGTTTTGTGTCGCAGTAAATCGTTCATAGGTGTTCGGCGTTTATTCGTTCAAAAGAATAAACCCACCAAAAATTACCCGTTACAAATTTATGGCGCTCGAACAGGGACCCGGTGATTTTGTTTCGTGGTAGCGGGAATTTCGGGTACTGCGAGTTCGTTTTAGTTAGTTTCTCCGGTTTTCAGCTAAAATGAGTAAGAAAACGGGGACACAAACATGGCTGTGGTCGCTCAGAAAAGAGGCGGTCATTAGCGAGCTAGAGAAGTATCAGGTGGCAATCGAACCAAAGGCGACGTTGCCAGAGCTTAGATTTTTGTTAAAAACGGCACTTAACAAATCGCGAGCGGCAAACGCGGATCGCGCGGGGCGATATGACCAACTGCTGTGTGACCTCGACCGGTCCGAAGCGGAATTAGATAACCTGGAGAATCTGGATGACCTGCCCGAAGAAAGAGACGAGCAGGAATCCGAGAATGAAGATGAGCAACCCTCAGGCGAGGAGCCAGAGGGCGAGAGCACGTCACCCGAAGCACCGACTGCCCGGCAACGACGTGCACAGGAGAAACGATTGCGAGCCGAGATCGAGGCGGAGGAAAAGGAGCGGAGGGAGAGAGAAAGAATAGAACGGGAGGAACGCGCACGGTTAGCACGCGAGGCTGAAGCCGAAGCCGAAAAGGAGCTACGCGACCGATTGCGCGGGGATATAAGGGCGCGACTGTTGCGCGAGAAGGAGGAGCAACGAGCTCACGAACGTCAGCTCGACACGAACGAAACACGAAGGAGGTACGAGGCTGAACAGCAGAGGAAGGGGGAGCAAGAAACACTCACAGCAGTAACCGTGACCGTGTTCCGTGCGCAGAAAACGTGCGGCGAGGAGACGAAGACGGAAATCGCCGGTCAGGACGCATAGACGTCCTCGTGAGCCTAGCCAGGCCAGGCAATCCGTTCTCAGGAACCCCCAAGCCCGATCAACATTTTCACTCATCACTTGGGGATGATTCCGTTGAACTCCACAGGAGGGACCTGGTGCGGAAGTGGAACGTCGTGTTCAAGGGAGAGCGTGACGTCCAAGACTTTTTAGAGCGGCTGGAGGAAATGGCAGAAAGTTATGGGTTCGAGATGGACCACCTGCTGCCATGCGTTCCAATATTGTTGCGCGAAAAGGCTCTGCTCTGGTATCGCAACAACAAGAGAGATTGGAACTCTTGGGAAGATTTTGTGTCAGACCTGAAATCTTTTTACTTGCCCCCGGGCCTCGAACTCGAGCTGGAAGAGCAGATCCGGAACAATGTACAGGGGGAAACCGAAACTACGGCAGAATATGCAACAAGACTGCAAACGTTGATGCGAAGACATGGCCAGATGTCGAACTCGGCCCGTCTCAACCGACTATATCAGAACATGAGACCAGAATACCGACGTTACATGAAGCGCACAGAGTTCGCTGACGTTCCAGGACATTTACGGCTTGCAAGAGAGTACGAGCAACTCGTCAGTCAAGAAAGACCCCCCGCGGTCAAAGAGACCAGGCAAGCACCCCGGAAAACGGAACCTGTGTTCAATCGAAAGCCCGCGAAACCCGTGGAACCGGCACCCGTGGAGATTTTTGAATATAATTGGCGTGATTGTTGCTGGCGATGCCGCCAAAAGGGGCACACCAGAGAACAATGTACGAATCGAGCGGTAAAGTTTTGTATGCGATGCGGAAAAATGGACACGTATTCTCGCGATTGCTGCCCCTACCAGGGAAACGCCGCGAGGACCGGTACGCGCTCCCAAAACCGGCCCTTGAACCCACAGGGAGCATCACTGCAGAGAAAGGACACTACGCCGACCAACCCAGAGCCTCAACCGGGCACTTCCAGCCAATCGCACTGAAGCCTGGCGAGAAACGACCCTTCGCCGCAATTAGACTCGGTGATGTAACCATCCATGCATTGATGGATACTGGGGCAACCGCGTCTATTGTCTCCCAACGAGTCTGGGACTTTATCCGCGAAAAGAGCCTATACACTAAACATAACCCCACTCCGATACGGGGATCGACATTAGGGAATCAAGTGATTCTATCATCTGGTACAGCTTGGGTCAATGTCCAGGAAAATAATCGTTCTTACGTGCTACCATTTCATGTCATGCCAGCTTATGCAAATGATATGCTCCTCGGCGTAGATAACCTAGCGATATTAGGTTACCAGTTGCAACGCAATGCGGAATCCTTCAATGCGTTAGACATGGGAAACGATTTGGAGACTGCTCGACAAGAGATAAAGACCTGGCTCAAACTAGACAAAGAAATAGTTGGCCCTACCCAGTGTGCGACGCACAAAATTAAAATTAAACCCGGAACAGAACCTGTAAAGGCGCGTTGCTTTCCGAAAAACCCGAAAATGCAGCAAATCATGAACGACGAAGTTGACAAAATGCTGAAAGATGGGATCATCGAACCATCAAACAGCCCGTGGAACTCTCCTGTCGTGTTGGTCAAGAAAAAGGACCAGAAATATCGGTTTTGCGTAGATTTCCGGAAAGTAAACGACGTCTCAGAGAAAGATGCCTTTCCGATACCACATGTAAATGCTTCACTGGACAAACTGAGGAAAGCAAAATTTATCAGTACTATCGATTTGAAAAGTGGGTACTGGCAGATACCACTAGAGGAAGAGAGCAAACCGTTGACTGCTTTCACGATTCCTGGTCATGGACTGTTTCAATTCCGAGTAATGCCTTTCGGCCTACATTCAGCGCCTGCGACGTTCCAGCGCGTGATGTACGAAGTGTTAGGCGCGGATCTTGAAACACACGTAGTAGTGTACCTGGACGACATAATCGTGGTTAGTGAAACCCTGAGCGAACATATGACAATCCTGAAAAAGGTCATGACTCGACTTCGCGCAGCGAACCTGAAATTGAATCCAGAGAAATCGCATTTCTTGAAGGAAAGTACCGTGTATTTAGGTCACGTAATCGACGAGCAGGGAATTCGAACGGACCCAGATAAGGTCCGAGCAATCACCGAGATTGCACCACCGCGGAATACCAAAGAGCTACGACAGTTCCTTGGTATGATTTCTTGGTATCGTCGTTTTATTCCGAGTTGCGCTGATTTGACTAAACCTCTGTCTTCCCTACTCCAAAAGAAGAAACGTTGGAAATGGGAAACCCCCGAACAAACCGCGTTCGATACACTGAAAAACCATCTAAAATCGGATCCATTATTGGTACCTCCGGATTTCGCAAAACGCTTCGTGCTACAAACTGATGCGAGTGACGTTGGAATAGGCGCCGTGTTGACACAGGAACACGATTGCGCAGAAAAGGTCGTCGCATATGCGAGCCGAGGGCTGACGAAAGCCGAACGAAACTACAGCGTAACCGAAAAGGAATGCCTCGCAGTGGTCTGGGCAATCCAGAAACTGAGACCATATCTCGAAGAGTATGAGTTCACAGTTATCACGGACCACCAGTCACTAAAATGGCTCCGATCAATAGAGAGTCCGAGTGGACGCGTAGCACGATGGAGTCTGTACTTGCAACAGTACAATTTCGACGTTGTGTACCGAAAGGGGAAGTGGAACAAAGTCGCGGACGCGCTATCGCGAAGTAACCCCGAAAAATCCACTAAAGAAGATTTTCACGAGTCAGAATCCAACTTAATACTAGAAGCTTTAGAGCTTGGAGACACTTGGTACGAAAGAATCGTCAAAGGAGTCGAAAACGACCCCCAGCGTTATCCCGAGTACTGTTTGAAGCAAGGTCTGTTATACAGACATCGCTATCATAGTCTAGACTACACTGACAGAGGCGACGTCTGGAAATTATGTGTTCCAGTCGCAGGAGTCAGCAAAGTATTACGAGAAAATCATGACGTTCCTTCAGCCGGCCATTTAGGCATTGCAAAAACGATTGCTCGTGTTTCGAGCCAATACTATTGGCCACGTATGAGGGCAGAAATCACATCCTATGTACGCCAGTGCGGGACATGTCAGGCATTCAAAGCCTCACAGCAACCCCCGTCGGCCCCAATGGGAACAATCCCTGCCCTGAAGCCCTGGTCAGTCGTATCTGCAGACATAATAGGCCCCAAACCACGATCGTCGCGAGGGATGAGCTATCTGGTAGTTTTTCAAGACAAATTCTCCAAGTGGATAGATATCCAACCGCTACGACGTCAAACCGCCTCCGCGATTGCGACTGCTTTCAAGGAAAGAGTCTTGCTGCGTTTTGGTAGGGTAGACACAGTGATCACCGACAACGGTACCCCCTTTGTAAGCAAGGAGTTCACCTCCTTATTGCAACAATTCGGGATAAATCACGTGCGAACCCCACCATATTCGCCTCAATGCAATCCCGTCGAGAGAACAAATCGGGTCATAGGAACAATGATTGCCCAATTCGTAGGATCAAATCAACGAAACTGGGACAAACAAGTTCCAGAATTCACTTTCGCCTATAACACTGCGAAACATGACGTAACAGAATTTTCCCCGGCGTATTTAAATTACGGCCGCGAAATCCTCCCCCCTTTGTCAATAAGAGCACGAACCAACCGAGGGAAAGACGAGGTTTATGATCCGCGTCGGGCAGCCAAGACCTTGGAAGACACCACCGAGTTGGTCAAGGTTAACCTGGCCCAAGCCTATGGGAAACAAGCCAAGTATTATGATCGCAAGCGTGGCTCCTGGCAACCAGCTCTTGGAGACCTGGTCAGCAAGAGGGAGCACCATTTGTCATCAGCAATTGATCACTTTTCGGCTAAACTTGCTGAAAAGTACGCGACGGGTTTTACCGTAACTAAAATCGTCGGACCTTCCGTATACGAGGTTAGAAAAGAGGGTAAAACTTTTACCGCGCACATAAAGGACTTGAAACCGTTTCATGAGGGAAATCCTCCGGAACCTGACCATGAAAAACCTGAACGCGAACAAATTGACCGCGAGAACCCCGAATCAGAGCTAGACGAAACCTTGGGATCGCGTCGTGTAACCCGAGCCATGGCCAAAAAGGCAAAATTAGCCTCAGCCGCCGGAGAACCGGGTTGAAAGCGGGATGCCAAGTACATTGTTAGAGCCAAGTTATATTTTTTCTTGTTGTTTTAGACATATTTAGACTGGTTTAGTTTGGAAATTCTGTTCAAACTGTATCACTTAGTAGCCAATCACGTAATTTTCCTAACTCGAAATGACGATACAGGGTTATGAGTCAAAATCATGTCTAACGAAATACAAAGTCGCGTTTTTTTTTGTTTTGTTTAATAGTAGGAAAACTTAGGATCGAGAATCAAAACTGGTCTTAGGAATGTTGTTTGAATCGTATTGTTAAGTGAGATTATTATTTTCTATCGTAGTTTAAAATCAGTCTCACAACATGGAGCCGAAATTTACCGAAGAGGAGGAAATATGGCTACTCGAGGAGATGCTGAGGAGACCGTTGAACGTTGTTCTCACCCCCCTGCCAGAAACTGCGAGACCGGCAACCCCTAACCCCGAAAACGTCGCAATACCAGAGCCCTACGATCCGGCCAATCCAGGATTGGTAAGACCTGATCGACGCCCAGCCACACCGACCACCCCTGCGACCACCACAGGCGGAACGCAAGCAAAAAGGGTTAGCCAGGGGCTATTTAAGCACAAAAAGCCCAAGACACTGATCAGGCCAGTCACGACCAGCTTGTTGGGACTGACCAGGAAGCCGAGATCCAAAGCCAGTAGGTTGGGAGACCTCTTTGGGGCCAGCCCCACACGGGAAATCTCTCCAAGGAAGAATCCAGACATCGAAGACGGAAACCACAACGCAACAGCCAACCCGGGCCCACGCTTCAAACGTAGTCCCCAGTTGATGACTGCGCCACAGATGACAAAACCTGTTGAACCTGCTGCTGAATCTGGTACACCGATGGAAGTCGAGGAACGTGCTGAACCTCGACTTTACCTCGACTTTACCTCGACTTTACCTCGGTTCGTCTTGAACACGGGTAAGTACCTTTATACTCTAAGCAAGACTTGACTCCCTGGATTTTTGACCCTCTGTCAAAAACCCAGTAGGTAATCACACGCCGTGCAGGTGGGGGCAAAGAGGACATTCTCCATTCGCTCTCAGGGTAGAGATTTAGGCCCAGGGGTGACGACTAGTCTCCTGGGGAGTGGGGAACCAGCTTTTGGAACCGTAGTTCGCAATTTGAACGCTCACGGGAGCAAGAATGAGTGAAAAGTTGTCTTGTACAGACCAGTTTTGATCACGCATTGACCAACGTCATGAGTTCATTTTTTTTGTATTATTGTCATTAGTCGTTGAGTTTTGATAACCAAAGATTGTACTACGAGTTTTGTTATATTTTTATGTAATCTTGTTTTCTTTAACCGTTTGAGATGATCTTGATAGATAAATGATTTATTTTGTTTCTATATCATAACCTGGTTGATATTTTGAGTTATTTAGACGTAGTTATTATTTAATTATTTAACTGGCTTCGTTTGGCTTTATTTTGGATTGTGTTTTGTTGTTCAACCCCCCTTTTTACCCTGGACTCCGGCGAGCTTCAGATTCGAGCGAGGGGGCGTTTTGTGTCGCAGTAAATCGTTCATAGGTGTTCGGCGTTTATTCGTTCAAAAGAATAAACCCACCAAAAATTACCCGTTACATGTTAAGTGTGCCTTTTACAGTTCAATATGTCCACAAAAACCCTACAAAGAATCAAATTAATCCAGCCAGCCGTTTTTTTGTTTCACTTGATCGAATTTTTGAAAAAATTAAAGGGTCACGTTTTTTGCTCTGAAAAGCTCATAATTTTTAAAAATGAGAAAAAAAATTGTTTTTTCGAGCTTTTTCCACATTTTTGTTCCAGAAAGTGCTTAAATTGAAAAAAAAAAAAATTCAAAAAAAAATTTTCAAAAAAAAAAATTTTTCGAAAAAAATTTAAAAAAAGAATTTTTTTGGAAAAATTTTTTTAACAAGTTAAGAAACTCAAAAACCATCGCCCAATGATTTTTATCACCTTTCCACCGCTGCATTCCTTGATTCTACTGATCTCCTTTTAATTAAATTAATAAAAAAGTTAATACCCCCAATCGAATTTCGATTTTTTCATACGCTTTTCGGAGTTTTTTTCTTTTCTTTTTGTGAATCCTTAGCAAATCGCTTCATTCAACAGTTTTTTCAAAACTAATCCCTCTGCGCTAAAAAAATTTTTTTAATTTTTTGGTCAAAATTGAAAATTTCTGACTTTTGATTCTTAATCATGGTTAGACGACATTTATCGGAGGTGGAAGTCGCTCGGTTAGTGACTCTTATCGACGAAGGTTACACTCAACATGCAGTTGCTATCCGGATGGGTGTAAGTCAATCTGTCGTATCTCGAGCTTATACCAGATACCAAGAGACGAATCAATATCATCTGCCCAAATTCCATCACCAACCCTCGATAATTCTGTCAGGTATTTATCTGGTCCAATAATTATATACGGGTGACCAAAATATCTTACGGGCATCCAGAAATTCCATCACGGGCCTGGAGAATTTTGTGGGGTACTTATCTGGTCCAATAACAATACATGGGCAACCAAAAATTCTCACAGGCAGGCTAGAATTTCCTTACAGGCCCGTAAGAATTCTACCAAGTTCATGTCCGGTCCAAAGTAATACACGGGCGACCAAAAAATTTCAGGGGCAGCCAGAAATTCCATCACGGGCCTGGGGAAATTCTGCCGTGTACCCATCCAGTCCAATAATTATGTACGGGTGTACTTATCTATCAGGTATTTATCTCATCCAATAATTATATACGGGTGACCAACTATTCTCACGGGCAGGCTAAAATTTCATCATGGGCCTCCGAGAATTTTGTTGGGTACTTATCTGGTCCAAAGTGATACACGAGCGACCAAAAATTTTCACAAGCTGTCGAAAATTCTCTTACGGTTGAGCTTCAAGATTGTCACGGACATAGGAAAAATTATCTTCTATCAATTAGAAATCAGTAGAAACTCTGAAAATTCTTACTGACATTTCAAATGTTGATTCATCTGCTGTTATTTATTGGACTCGTTACTCGAGTACTTTTATATCAGCTCACGATTGCATTGAAATTTTGTCACAGGGCTCAAAATATTAGGTTATTTATTTATCAATTTTTTACTTGTAATTTATGAATCCAATTTTTTTTTTATCGCAGATTTCTTCAGTCGATTACGAGAAACAAAAAAATATTTATTATTTTACAGTCAAGCAGAAAAGTTGGCCCCGCCTTTCTTCTTTCTCACTCTTTTAACGATACCAGATTTCTGGCCTTAGTTATAACATAAGCTATTTGGCTGTATAAAGATTAGTGGCGCATGTGTAACATTGTCCTCCACTGCATAATGTTCTATACAGCCCAGTAGATACTGGCGCGTACGCGTATTATTTACAGATTAAGTTTCGTCTGCACGTAAAAACCCTCATATGTCCGCCTAGAATGGAAATAAAATTATGTTGTAGTTTATTCCACGTGTACTGATGTACTTTTGTAGTACCGACGAAAGACTTAAAATTATTTGGTAAAATTGAATCAACGGTTGTAACGAAGTAAATTTTTAGATATTAAACCACATAATAAAGTGTAGGGATCTGTCATTCGACTATCCCTTTGTTCGAATTTATTACTCGCCGGTGTCCAAGATCGTAAAGAGGATAAACAAAATTTTAACCAATTTTTTTTTAATTAATCAACAAAATCAACAAACTTTATTTTACTGTTTTTATAAACAATAAATTACCGTAGTTCTCTACTACTACCTTTACAACAAAATTTCCCGATTTCACACACACGAAAACACACACACACACTTCAAAAGTTCGCGGTCTAATTTTTCGCGGTCTTAGTCACTCTCGGTTGACCTTGGGGGTGTCTGGTCCACAAACCCCAATTGCCCTACTCGTCCCTTTCCCCCCAGAGGGTAAGCGGATGGTCTCCGTCTCGCCCCCACCTACTCGACTATGAACACCTACCGTACCTCCGCAGAAGGCCTCGGTACGGGGATTTCCTAATCTCCCGTAATTCTGACTCACTTACCTTGGTCCTGGCCAGACTCTCGGTAGAGTACTTCCTTGGTGTTGTCCAGAGAATGGTCTTCTTCTAGAGAACACTACAGGAGACTAGTTGCTCTTTCGTGGTTAAATTTTCGGCTTTATCATTTTCTAGGCCTTTCTCCAAAAGTGAAAGATCTTGAAAAATTATCGCCGCCTAACGCTCGTCGTCGAACTTCAAATTTTCGACAATTTAAATCTGATCAAAATTCAAATTTACTCAACAATTTTTCAGATTACAATAAATTTCACACAATATCATTTCCATACAACAGTCGTTCGGGACTTAGAAAAAAATAACATTTGCCTAATAATAATTTTTACCAAAATAATTTCCTATACTAATTTCATTGCTGGGACTTAGTAAAAAAGTTAATTCCGCAATGAAAATAATTAACAAAATAATTATTCAGATATTTTGAATCTGTTCGTAGATTTTGATTAAATCTTTCTTTCAGGTAAAATAAATGTTTCTTCTTTAAAAGAACAAAAATTGTCGCCACGCAGTTTCGCTTATATTTAGTTAATGTTATTACATCATTGTCATTGTAAGTTTGATGAAATTAGAAATTTGGAGAGTATGAGAAATTATTTTGAAACCGAGCAAGTTTAGTGACCAGAAGAAAACAATTGTAAAAGAATTTAAAAGAATGGAAAATTATTTCAAGTCCCAAACCGTATTAGTGTGGAAAAGAAGTAATTTTAGAAGAAATTATTTTGAAGAGTAAATACTCACAATTGGGCTGACGGAATGGATAGATAATGAAAGTTTGACGATTAAAACAGAAAAGAATTATCAGCGTTTCGACTAAATTATTTTACTGAAAATAAAAACTTAGAAATTGTCGATGACCGATAAGTTTGCGCGAGCTTCGACAGAGGGCGAAGATTTCTCGTTTGTAGTGATAGTTCAAAAATATGTTAAGTTCCGTTTTGAAAATAAATTTGGATAAGCAATTCTTTTTCGAGAGAATTAGTCGGTTGAATACTCTTCACCAAGTAATTCGAGAAGATGATACTCTACCTGGAGTCTGACCAAGGTCCAGGTAAGTATCGTGGACCGACCGGATGAAAGTGAGACTCCCTGTGCCAAGGCCCTCTGCTAAGATAAGGTAGGTGATCAAAAGCCGTGTAGGTGAGGGCGAGGAGGAGACTATCTACTCGCTCTCGGGGTAGAGTTTAGGGCCCTCAGGGCTGACGGCTAGTCATACTTGGGTGGGGGGAGGTGTTATTTGGGAACTAGTTTGTGTTGATAGACCGCGTTTTTTAATTTTGAACCGTGAATACCGTCGTGTATGTTTGGATTGAATGTTCTACTGTATTACATGGGGCATTAGTTTATATGGGGATTTTTATGCCAACTCAACCTACCAATGAACTTTGCATCACCGATTTCGCTGAAAGTTGAGCATTTTTTTCACCCCTGGAAAGAAGCTTCTGTAATTTATTACAAATAATTTTATTTAGCCAATCACAAGATATGCATTTTTGCAAATTCGGAAGTTTTTTTTTTTTTTTAATTACAAATTTTTCTTTCAGTGTGATATTCCCTGCTTAATAATTAATTCTGTTTCCGTTCTTATTCTTATTTTTATTTTAATTCTTATTTGCATAAAAATTTAGATTTTACCCAGGGCCCCTGAGTAAATTCGTGATTTTGGGAATTTTGATAAAATTATCTGGCGTCCAACTCGATGTCTAACCCAGCCTATGTGTCCTCGAACCTATTTATTTTATTTCAGGGCGAGCGTACTTTATTCTACCCGGCCGGTGTCTCCGCCTCCGGTTTAAATTTTTAATACAGGGAAAAATATTGTTACAATATATATTAATATTTTTTTTTGTCTCATCGTGAAATTTTGTTGCAAGTACCCCAAAAAAAATTCCCTGAAAGTTCGGATCCTTAATATTAATATTAAATCCTCGACCAAAGCGTGTAAAGATTTCCCATTAAAAAACAAAGAAACTCTGATTTTCTTATCATTAAATTTCTATAGCTCAGTAAAATTAATGCTCTACAAAACTGTATATTGAGGCAAAGCCATAAATTGATCCGGCGCGGTAGTACAGGATCTCTAAACTCAATTTTTCCATAAAATTCACGTTTTTTTCGCATTTATCTCGTGATTGACAAAAGCTACAAGAAGAATGTCGAAAAGAAATTGTAGAAAATTCAATTTTCTACAAAAAAGGTCCTAAGCACCAACTCACTGAAATCAATATAGGGACCAAGCACTAACAGTAGAGGCAGCACATCTGTCGAAAGTGTCGTGCCCTGGTATCTAACAAAAGCACTAAATCGGCAAAAATTATTACACTAGTTAGGATGTTTTTTTACTTAATAATAGAAAAAATAATGAATTATGTTTTTTGACTAGTATTAATCGGTCGTATTTGACGCAAAAACAATTCAGAAGGTTAAAAAAAACTTTAGTCCGTGTATATTTAATGTGATAAAAGAAATTTAGTATTATTTAGTCGAATAGCCATGTAAATATAGCCTCCAAAGTTCAATTCCGTCTTTAAACACGCCATATACCTGTTATTTTTCTATAAAGTCCCACTGGTACTGAGCGAAAAATAAAATTTTACACGTTTGTCTATTTGACAGTTCCAACTTGATATACTTAGACATATCTATGTCGTAATATTTCAAAACCCTGTAGTTGAAACAATTTCGAAACATCTATAAATTTATTTAAATCCAAAATAAATCAATATTAAATCACATGTTAGAGTTTAATATTTTTGCCCAGATCTTACAATTTCTATCATCAGTTAATGGGACAGTCTAGATGCTCGGTCTCTATTTCTGGAGATATTTTATTATAAAGTTTTTGTAATTTCAGATTTTTATCGAGAATATATACATATATATAATTCTTTCCCACTTTACAGCATTATTTCATTTGTAAAAATACTTTCTGTAAGATGGACAGTGTGGCTTAATGTGTATAGAATAAGCAAAAGATAAATTTAGTATAGACCGGGTAGCTCAAATAGTAGAGTAGCCGACATCTCTTCGAAAGATTCTGGGTTCGAATTCCAGGCCGAACTATCTGAATCTTTTCTTGCATATTCTATAAACTCACATTAAGAAGATCCTCTCCACATTCTTTTCTCAATCCTTCCCTACCAAGTATCCTGTTACGTGAATGTGGAACGCTTCATGTAATAGTAACTGTAACTCTTATTCTTTCCGACTTCACAGCATTATTTGATTATCTATATTCAAACAAAATCGTTATTTCTCGGGTTGTAATTCTTCCCAAAAAATTTGGGGTACTCAATGACGCGCGTCAAGTACCATAAAAAAAATTTTTTTTTTCAATTTTTTCAACATCATGACGATTTCTTGGTACTTTTTTGTATTTCATATGTTTTTGTAGAGAATGAAAATTATTGAAACGGGTCTTATTTTTCTTGTAAAGTGCAATTATTATTGAGATGAGTTTTATGAACATGGACTTGGCGCAATTTTTTGCAGTGAAACTATTTTTATGCGAATTTGTAAATCATCAGAAAAATTAGTTAATAACTTAGGAAATAAAGTTAGTGTGTAAGGTTTGGATCAAAACAAAAATAGTGTGGCTGCGTATGATTACAGTGATACCTAGAGATTCATGGCTTCTTCCTTTGTTTCTTGTCCAGGTCATTTAAAAACTTTTGCATAGTCACCCAGGTTGGGGGTAAAATAGGGAATATGTTAGAAGCCGCGATATAGACACTCGTTAAGGAGGTATTATCAAGAATAGTTTCTTTGACCGAAAGCGATGTGTAGGCGCCCGGGTTGGGGGTGCAGACGGAAATAAGGCTTAATTTCAAGTGCTGATTATTGTATATGCGGACTTACAATTGTGAAAGGGTTGGTTAAATAAATAAATTTTAAAGATGAATTTTTCTGAATAATTTCCGGTTCCTTCCTAGCAATCTCTCATGACCCTGATGACAAACTCTATGTTCTGGTCCAGTTCTGGATATTGTGTACAAGAATCCAGTGGCATGCTCAATAAATTGTAGGGGCGACCAAAAAGCAAACAACATTCTGTTTTAACGTAGACTTAGGAAAAAATGCATCCGGAAGAAATAGGTCCGGAGTTTTTTTTTCGGTAATATTTTTTCTGAATCTATTCTTTTCTGGATCTGTTCTTTTCAGACTGTTTTTTCCTGGGCTATTTTTTCTGACGACCATTCAGGCATATTGTTATTTAAGTAGCATTTTTTTTGGACAGCGATTTTTCATCCAATTCTACGTGAGACCAATAATAACCAAAAAAAAAAATTTCCATAACAGATTATATTCTATAATTTCTTACATTATGAGTGTATCATTTTCGTTATTCAACACATTTCAATTTTCTTACGAAATAAAAGGCACTTAAAAGCTACCGGGTATGATCAATTTTTTATTAGTCTATATTCTTTGTAGATTTTGAAGTAGAATAAAAACACATTATACTAAATAAGAAGTTTCTATTGCTTAAAAGAAATATTAGTGAAAATTTACCTCCAATATTGAGTCCAGTAAAATAAGAGCAGATACCCAAGGATGATGATTCGGATTAACGAGTATCATTTTTTGAGCGTATAAGTTGGGTGTAGGATTACTCAATCCAACAATGTTCGCTTCCGACGGTTCCGTGACTTGATCACTCTCTCCTTCATTGTTAAAAGTTTGACTTGATTCTTCCAAATCATAAGGAATATTCTCAATGTCGTCGGATTCAGCTACCTCATTAGAATGATTTCGAATTTTATCGTAAATATAATGATAATGAAACGCGGTATAAGCTAGCTTCTGAGAATTCAACTGTGAAGTAGGGTAGAAGAATAATTTTGAAACGTTTTGTCCATTGTGATAGATTACATAGCTTTCAGTAATCTGTGTGGGTTCATTTATGCCTTGCTAGAACACAGTTCATAATAATCGATCATGAGTATTCGATCGACTTAAATTTGAAGAACATTTAATAATTCCATACCTCTTTCCGTATTCTATGAGAATCACACAGTATTGAGAAACATAGAAAAATATACAATTTGTAAGTCATAATGTTGACAAAATATTATTATATTGTAATTTCAAGGCGAGAAATTTGAGTACTCTTCTCACTGAAGTGAAAATTAACACAAAAATAATTGTAGGCTACGAAATTATTAATGTTTTGATAACAGTAGAAGTATTATCAACTATTTATTTTGAATGCTCCACTATCGGTTAAAAGATAGTCATATTGTTTTACCATTAGCTTGCGTAACATTAATAATTTTCTTTATCAAACATGCAAGCCGTTGAAATACGTAGCTGCACAAATTGCGTTCGATAAATTTTATCATTAGATACTTTACCGTTTACTTTAACTATTTATCAATTTCTAAAAATTTCCTTGAAAATAGTGAAAAAATGAACGTCGTAAAATATGAATGCGATTTGATCTCGCAAATAAAAAGTTTCAAGTATCTTTGAAATTTTTTTTTGATGACAAATAATATGTATGGAGCTTTCCACGCCAAATCGGATGGTTTATAAAATTTTCATTTTTAATTTTCGTCATTTTTTTTTCTTTTTTTGTACTTATCAAAAAATTTATCCTGCTAGAAAATTGCAATTTTTTTCATCATTGAACCAAAAGATATAAAATTTCCTAACGAATTGCTCTCTTCATGATTTTTTGCTTATAACTTTTTGAAAAATGGTTTAAAAAAAAATTTCAAAGAATAAAAAAGTTTCACACAAAAAGCTTGAAGGGCTCAAAACCGTCAAAAGCACAATTTCAAGCATTCAGGTATAGAATTGTTGGGAAGTTGCAGAGATGGCCTTCAGGGTCAACCGCTTTCCTAATTTATTGCTTTGTTTTTTTCGAATAACTCTGCAACTACTCGAAAAATTAACTAAAGTCCTTGAGAACACTTCCTTGCACTTAAAGAAAAAGTGTTGACAGCTGTCAAGGAAATCAAAATCGAAGAACGCGTTTGAAAGTTATACCCATGTAGAAACTGCCAGTGATGAATGACGGGGTTCTGCCTGGTTCAATACTGCCCAACCAAGCATGACGCACCGATATTGGCTCATGCATGGGCCAAAACTGAGTAATTTGACTAGTTCAACCCAATGATTACCCGAGCCTGGGTCAACACTGGTTCGACATAGAATGGCTGAGACAGGAGAACCTAGCATTGGGTCAAGACTGGTTTTCCATAGAATGGCCGAGGCAAGAAAACCCAGCCTTGGGCCAAGACTGGGCAACTATGCTTTGGCCGGCACAATGATTACCCGAGCCTGGGCCAAGGCTGGGAACAACCCATACTTGAACCAGAATTGGGTAACCTAGCCTTAGCTATTCAATGAGTAATTTAAACTTAATTGATCATTAAGTAACAGAATTTCGAACAATAAATATTTATTGTTTAGCAAACATTTGCTACCAAAAGCTAAAATTGAAAATTTATAATTTAACCAAAAAATTGCACATCGTCGAAATTTATACGGTCGTAAAAAAATTAAAATATAATCATTTGAAGTTGAATTTTTAATATTGATATTTTTATAAGGAGCTCTGAAAATTATCCTCAATAATTCTCGATAATAGTTTTAGAATATTTTTGTTTAGAGGTGAATTTCAGTTAAGAGCACAGGAAACACAAAATCTACAAGAAATTTGTACTTTTGTTGTTTTATGCTACATCATCTTACATCAAAGCTACACAAGTTACATCAAAGTTTGGTTTACTTCAACTCCTGACATTGTTGCTCCGAAACAAAATTTAGAGTATATCGAAAAGTTGAAAGCTGTTGTTAAATCGGACTCAACGTCCGACATTTTTATTTTATAACAAATAAAATTTAATTATTCATCCATAATTTTATGTTTTCACAACTAATTACATACATCTATTTTATTTATAAAATTTTTTTCTTCAAAATTGTAGATACTTTTTTTTTTCTCAAATAGAAATTATTTTAAGAACATTTATCGGTTTATCTGGGTTGAATAGTAAATAATAATTTTATGACCCGAGCAGATAAAAAAAATAGTTTTCTTATCTAACTACGACTCGGAAAATTCCCACATTTAGTTGGGCCCGACTTTATCTAGACCCAAAACAGAAATATTTTTTTTTTTAAATAAAATGCATAAAAAAAATTTCAATAACAATAATTTAAAAAGCAAATTCTAACTAATAACAATATAGATTACAATAAAATTAAGTGACAAAAATGCAAATAATGAAACAAATAAACAAATAGAACTTGATAATTAAACAATTTAAAATAAACAAATATTGAACAATCAAACTCTAAAACGATACAACAAAATAATAAATTTACAGATGATCGAAGCAAAAATATTTCTACAATTAAATAATTGAATTCAAAATAATTAAGGTATGCTTTATTGAAATACATATTTTATTCATACATTTAAATTGAAACGAAATGCGACTTATTTGACAAAGCCCACTCGTTCTATTTGGTTACCCCTTAATTTATTTAGGGGTGACCAAAGAGAACGAGTGGGCTTTGTCAAAAGAGTCGCATTCCGTTTCATTGGCGCCCAACTTTTAAGATCCCTGAGAGATTGTTGGTAGGAGCAGAGGTAATCGAGAAATTTAATTGGGAAATTTTAAGTAGAGACATTAAGCTGCAGAGCATCTAGGCCTACGTTTCGTCACTGGGCTGTTGTTCTATAGCAGTATGAGAGACAACAAGTTGCAGAGCATCTAGGTCTACGTTTCGTCACTGGGCTGTTGTTCTGTAGTATGAGAGAGAGCTGCAGAGTATCTAGGTCTACGTTTCGTCACTGGGCTGTTGTTCTGTAACACAGTATGGAGAAGCTGAAGGGGTATCTAGGTCTACGTTTCGTCACTAGGCTGTTACTCCTGTGAGTTGACTCAGTAGTTTCAAGCGAATGGTTTATTAGTAAAAAATTTTTTTTTCGTACTTTATTAAATTGTCAAAAAAAATTATTTTTTCTCGTGTATAATTTTTTTTATTTTTATCGGTCGAGATCTGTTGTCAATTTTTAAAAAAATTTTTCATCCTAATATCTAAAATTAATTAAAATTAACATCAAATCTAGTCGTCGTTACGTCCAATTCTTTTTTTTTAAGTTTTAAATTAAAATTTAAATTATAAAATGAAAAAAAAAATTTTTTTTTAATTGAAGAAAAATGAAAAAAAAATGACACGAATTTATTTGCTAAATTTGAAAATTAAAATAATCCGGTGTCGAATTATTATTATAATTATTTCGTTCAAGAGAAGTTCAGGCATTCTTTTGTCCTTCATTCGTACTTAGTTTTTGTTCCTAAATCCTCTTGAAATATTTTATTTCATTTAAAATATTATTTTAGTCACTTTAGCTTATTAAAATGACGAAGAAAATTTTGTCACTTCACCTGACAGTCTATAATAAAAATTCCTTAGAGGATTATCTATTTCAAAAATCAAAAGTGAAAGAACGAAAGACCCTTGAAGTGCAGATTATAACTAAGTTTCTTGACAAAGCGTGATAGTTCGATGCCGAATATGGATTAAAATACCGAGGTTGGAAACTAGAAGATAAGGACTTAAAAACTAAGAAGACAATAATACAATTATTATTCACAGTACTAAAAGGACCATCTAGTTTCAGGATGACCGACCAACCAGGGATGCACCTGAGGTCACAGGGACCTGTACTAGAAAATAGTGAGAATCGACGCACATCCTTGGGCAGAGGCCGCGGGAACAGGCCAAATCAGGTAGTACACGACCCCGGAACGGTCGTATCCAAGAGCACTCAAGGCCTCAATCAAGATCAGCTAAACAATACAGCCAGTATAGGTAAGAGCCAAATCGCTGGAAAAAGTCATCAGAACCAGCAGACCGCTCGTACTGAGCAGGCAAATGGGGATGATAGGCAGAGCGATGAGGCTTTGGGCATATATACTGACAACGATGGTGATGATATACTCCGTGACGAGCTAACACCGAGAATGAATAGATGGGTAGCTCGTATGGACACCGAAACACGCCGGTTAAATAGTATGATAACTAGGCAGAAAGAAATTAATAGAATTCAGAAATTCAGCTAAGACGTTCAACCGTTAACCCAGGAGGTTACGGTCTGGGGGGGAGGAAGCACGTAAACGTGACGAGACCCATAAGACCAACTTCTGCACCAACCACAGGGCATGAAGTCCCGCAAGGTCCACAACTACAGTCTGCAAATATTCAACTGTCACATGAACAACTCAGACAGTTAGCTGATTTACTTAGACAGCAGAATCCTCAACAACAACGAGTTCCACAACAAAATCCAGTAGGACCTTCTCAGTTAGGAATTCCAAGTACGTCGGGAAATCCAGGAAGATTTGCCCAGGCAGGATTTCCAGACATATCGGGACTCCAGTATTCCGTTCCGTTACAACGCCAGTTGGGACGATATGGTCGCTGGAAAGACATCAAAGACAGTTTCCAAACAGCTGGTCTATACTTTCCTCAGTCAAAAATGTCAGCAAACGATTTTGTCAACGCGCTCGAAGCCAGAGTCAACAGAGAAGGTTGGACAGAATCAGAGTTACTCAAAGTTGTCAGCTACATTTTGAAAGATCCTGCTGCCAGATGGGTGGACACTAATAATCATAGATGAACAAATTTTGCTCAGTTTAAGGAAGAGTTCCGTAAGGCCTTCGGCAGTTCAGCTACAGATCACCAGCTGATTATGGAGATTACTCGAATGCAGATGACGCCAAATAAAAAAGCCACGGAATTTGATCTGAAAGTCCAGCAAAAATATCAAGCCATGATGGCTCCACCATCTATCATGGAGCAAGTAACCTGCATCAGAAACCATCTTACTGATGAATTGAGAACACTAGTTTTTGCCAGAAATGTCCACACTTACGAGGAGCTATTAAACGCTGTACATGAAGCTACTAGGTGCCTAGAAGAAGCTGGAGTGCCTACTTCGCTGGTAAAGTCAATTAAACCGGTTGATAAACCCCGCTTTGGGATCGTTCAGCTGAGACCTGAAGACACGCCGGTGTCCAACATGACACCAGGCCACTTTGCGCAAAGCACGGCTGTCGAACCATCTCAGGTTGATTTCCTTGCTTCAGAAGAAGAAGACAAGACTAACTGGCCTGGATCTAATGCCATCACTACTCCAGGTAACGTCTTCTATGACAATAGATATGGAGTCCAGCGCCGAGTAAACAACCCGACTTACGGATATGGCTGAGGTCAACCAAGATATCAATTTTATCAACCAAGAGCGCCTGGAGCTCAATTTCAACCTCAGCAGATTTCGTCATCCCTAGCGCAGAATCCGGCACCGGTTCCTACTTCGGACTCGGGCTATTCACAAGGCCTTTCGATTAAACGAAGTCTTAGACCATGTTACAACTGTGGTGTTCCTGGACATGTGTTTGAGGTGTGCAAAAATCCCAGGAAGGAAGTTTGTAATTATTGTCTGACTGTTGGACATTTACGCCAGACGTGCCCGATGCTAGGCCTTGGTGCTGATCTTAACTAGAATGAACCAGCTAATAAGCCAGCTCAAGTGGGAGGCCAGTCCACTGCAATCTCAGGTGTTACCCCTACAAAAAACTAGAGGTGTTGGCCTGCGACTTCTCCCTAGGTCAACAGTTAGTATCCAAAACAGGGAGAAATACAAATAATAAGTCCAATGAAGAAGTACCCGAACAATCTGTTTCACCGATTCGACTGGAAGTTGAGCAGGCAAGTGAAGTTTCTATTTCCACGTCGCTAACTCTCCAGCCGAATTCGAAAATCGACTCAACCCAGTTGGTTGATCTCATTATGTCACATGAGAACGATAAAGATAAGATCTTTTCATTGGTCACAAAGCTGACAACAACATTCGATAACTCCTGGCCAACTTCAAGCGAGCTTGAACCGGAGGACCTTACTATAAATAATTTTAATTTTCTAGGCATTATATCAGTCGAAGATGATGCAGAGAGCGAAGAAGATTGGGAAGTAGAAGTGGAGCCTGGTCTTGAACCCGTAGAAGGGGCATCTGAGTCGCTATCCCAAGAACCAGGTCTAGTCCGGAACTTGGGACAGCAGGCAGCCTCTGATACAATAGGTTCAGCCGCTCGTGAAGCTTTCATTCCTAAAGTTATACAAGACCAACCACTTCCTGCTGAAATAAGATACCGGTTATCAGCCAGAAAATTTTTTGGTCGTGGTTCAGCCTCCCAGAAACCAACTATAACCGCTCGGATTCCAGTCTTGGTCTGGATTTTTGGTATAAAAAATGGGATCCTTGATACAGGCAGTGAAAGGTCATACATCAATGCCAAAGTCTACGATGACGTCAAATAATATGCCTCAGGTGAGCTACAAGAAGATCAAACTAAAAAAGGAGTCCTGCTAGCCAACCAGACTCTCTGCAGAAGCCTTGGGGGAGCTCCATTTGTTATTCAAGTCGGCTCAGTGGTAGGAGAACAATACTTGAGTGTCGTTGAAAATCTAGGCAATATCGTCTGCCCAGGAAAAAGAGTTACAGGAATTTTTACAAAAAGAGCTTAAGAAATTTGACGAACTTCCAACCCAGGGAGTTGTACATAACATTGAACACGAAGTTGTTCTCAAGTCAGGAGCGGAACCAGCGAAAATCAGACCCTATCGGCGGAGTCCAGTAATCAACAAGGAGTTGAACAAACAAATAAACGAGTTGATGGAGAAAAAGTACATCAGACCCAGCTATAGTGTCTGGTTTTGTTCTCCACTCATGGTAGCCAAGGCAAACAACAAGTGGCGACTCTGCGTAGACTATCGACCATTGAACCGGGTGACCATTCCACCAGCACACCCTCTACCTGACATGCTGAGGATCTTAAGTGCGCTGTATGGTGCAGTGTTTATCAGGACGATGGATATAAAAGAAGCCTTTCACCAGATCCGGATGGCTCCAGGTTCAGTGCCCCTCACAGCTTTCTCAGTCGAAGATAGAGGTCAATTTGAGTGGCTGAGGATGCCGTATGGTTTAGTCGGTGCCCCAAGTATGTTCCAGAAGACAATGGACAGCCTCAAGGAACGCTTCAATAGGCTGCTGGTCCAGAGAGAATTACCTTTAAAATGGACTGAACACGTGTTTGCCTATCTCGATGACTGGATTGTCATCAGTGAGACATTTGACGAACATTTGAAAATCCTGGGCCTTTTGTTGGAGGTTTTCCGGGAGTTCAGTCTCCAGATCAATCCAGAAAAATGCAAGTTCTGTCGTCGAGAGGTAAAGTTCCTGGGGTTTATCGTAGATGAAGATGGTCTACATCCGTACCCAGAGAGAATTGCTCCCATTGTCAATTTTTCTCGACCAACTAATAGAAAACAACTACGTAGCTTTTTGGGGCTTGTCAATTGGTACCACAGACATTCACAAGACGTCGCCAAGGCCCAGGGGCCTTTTAACAAATTGACTGGAGTCAACACGGAGTGGAGATGGGGCGAAGACGAGGAAAAGTCGTTTCAGGAGTTGAAACAGGCACTTGTCAACGCCAAACCACTTTCCGTGCCGAGACCTGGATTGCCGTATCACTTGTATACTGGTGCATGTGATACAGGCCTAGGGGCCTTCCTGGTGCAAAGGGACTTGGAAACCAAGAAAGAGTATCTTATTATCTGCTTGAGTCGATCACTGAGGGGTGCTGAGACCAGATACACAACGACTGAAAAGGAGTGTCTAGCGGTCGTTTGGGCTGTAAGAAAATTAAGATATTACCTTGAAGGGGCTCCTTTCACCGTGGTCACAGAATATGCAGCTCTCCAATGGCTACATTCCTAGAGGGATCCGAATGAAAGATTCGCCAGGTGGTCTGTTGAACTTTTCTCCAACCAGATTACCGTAGAATACCAACGCGGCACTGCCAACGAGGGTCCTGACGCTCTGTCCAGGATGCATGAAGATAACATACCCGAAGACTGGTTGGAAGTTAAAAAACAACTACAAGACGTGAAGTTTGTTCACATCCAGGTGACCAACTGGTACGATTTAAAGTTTAACGACGTACGTAGGAATCCAGGAAATTTCCCAGAGTGGAAAATCGAGGATGATCGACTCTATTATCATCGCCCGGATCCATTTAAGGCGATACTAGAAGACGAGCATGCATGGAAAACTGTAGTAAAGGAGCCAGAAATTCTAGGCATACTACAGAGGAACCATGAAGAACCTGATGCCGGACACCTAGGCAAGAATAAAATGTACGAACGTCTGAGAGTCAATTTTTATTGGCCTGGTATGTTCAAAGATGTTGAGGACTTCGTCGAGGCGTGTGAGGTCTGTAAAAAGGTTAAATATAATCAAAAGGCTTCCCAAGCTCCCAATCAAACAAGACAGCCGATTAGACCATGGGCTGTGGTGGCAGCTGACGTCACTGGACCCTTTACCAGGTCCAAGCGAGGAAACCAATATGTGTTGGTTATTCAAGATCTATACACAAGATTCGCTGAATTTCATCCTTTGAGACGGTGTACTGGCTCGACCGTCCTGGAGGCCTTTAGGAAAACTTTCTCTCTCCGGGGGTACCCACTGTTTCTCGTCTCCGATAATGGGAAGGAGTTCATTAATAGCCAAGTCCAGGAGTTCTTCGTGACAGTCGGAGTAAAATTTACACCGGTGGGCGTGGCTCATCTACAGGCAAATCCTGTAGAGAGGATAAATCGAACTTTGAAGCCAGTGCTACGAGCCTACATCAACAAGGATCAGACTCAGTGGGACGAGCATCTTGGAGAATTTCAACTCGCGTACAATAGTTCATACCACTCGTCTTTGAGACTATCACCTTATTATCTCGTTCATGGACAAGAGCCACGCTTAGCAGGCACCATGACTGAGCTAGATTTATCTGGCATAAATTTTACTGACACAGACTGGGGAGATAGAAAACAAAGATTAGACGAACTCAGGCATAAAGTCGAGGAAGTCATCAGTAAATAAAGTTAGAGGCTAATTATAAGTCCGCGAGCCGCGAGATTCCGGAAGTACGGGTTGAAGACGTATTATATTATCCGAATAGGAAGCTTAGTAAGAGTGAAGGGTACTGCGCTAGTTTAGGAACGAAATATCTAGGGCCCGCGACTATAGCTAAGATAATTAGTCCACTTGTCGTAGAATTGGTAAATGGGGCGGGAATATCTGCAGGAGCTCATTATATTCCCGATTTAAAATTACCGCGTCGTAGTAGTCGTAAAAATGAAAAATTAACTCCCGGAGAAGACAAAACTAATTCTTAACCCTTCGTACCAGTTGCGTAGAGAGAATCTCTCACGCTCATTTTAAAACTTTTTTTTCTTTTTAATTTCAAATGGAATGACCATTTGAAAATTTTTTTACCTTTACAGAATTTTATGCTTTACAGGATAAACAAAAAAACTTTATTAAAAACTCGAAAGTATAAATAAAATAAAAATATTTATTAATAGCTGTGAGAATTTCTCTCATCACACCAGTCAAGTCGTTGATAAAAAAAAACGCTATTCGGATGGCTTCGTTATACTTCGGTTATTTCCGTAATTTTTAGTCGCCATCTTTTAAATTAGATATATATGTATATAAATACTCCGTGTTTTTTATGCTGCTGTTGTTGCGATTGTTTTAATATTTTAAAAATGTGATAATTAATTATTATTGTAATTTATTTTAAGTGACACAATTCTTCTTTAAGCATTAAATAAGTAAGTAAATTTAAAAAAATTTTTTTTTCCCAGGAATTAATTGAGTACTTTGACATGTAAACATATGTAACCTACAAACGTGTGTTGATGATTTTTTTATAAGTAATAAGGATGTTTAAATATTTTAATGTACAAAAAATATCAAAAAATGTAATTATAGCACTTTAGAAGTATAATTTATTGTTTTTTTCGCTTTTCATAAAAATCAATTCAAAATTTTTTTTATCTTCTATTCTCACATTTATTGATATAATTTATGTATTAAATTAAAAAAATGAATTTTTTTTCCTTTGACAGGTGCAAAGCTAAGAAACATGGGCTGATTCTCAGTTGATTCTGATGACGAACTGTCTGAAGAGGAAAATCTTTCTGATCTGGATATTATGTCTGATGGTGAGTCAGAACACAGTGAACATAATTCTGAAACAGAACAATCAGCAACCGACTCCGATGATGACAGTGATACAGATACAGATACGAATAACAATAAGTCAGTAAAAAATAAAGTTGTCAATACCAAATATGTTCTCGGCAAGGATAAAAGTACTCGGTGGTTCAGTGATCCTCCTAATCCGAAGGTTCGGACTCAAAAACATAATATTGTCACTGGTTTGATTGGACCTACAAAACTAACAAAAAATTCAAAAACACCAAAAGATTGTTGGAATTTATTTTTACCGGCTGAAACTATTGAACAAATTGTTGCTTATACCAACATTTTTTTAGAAAAACTACGCTTGTCGAAGAAAAAGAAAACAGATATTCAACCAACGTCTTATGTAGAAATTAATGCTATGATTGGATTGTTATACATGCTTGGTGTTCACAAAAATTCTCGTGTTAGTTTGAAAGAGCTTTGGGCCACTGATGGGACGGCTCCTGATTGTTATCGTGCTGTAATGTCTATGTCTCAATTCTGCACTTTGTTATCAGCATTAAAATTTGATGATATCAATGACCGCGAGGAACGCAAAAAAGTGGACAATTTAGCACCAATTCGAGAATTTTCAGATAGTTTCATTGAGCGTTGCCAGCAGAATTATACTCCAGGTGAATACTTGACCATTGATGAGATGCTTCAAGCTTTCCATAGTAGATGTAAATTTCGTCAATATATTGAGAATAAGCCTGCACGATATGGAATAAAAATTTATTCCATGGCTGAATCTAAACGATTCTACACGTACAACATGGAAATTTACTGTGGTAAACAGCCACCAGGTCCACATGTAAAATCTAACTCTGCGATTGATGTTGTCAAAAGACTAACTGCTCCAATACTCAATACAGGAAGAAATATCACATGTGATAACTATTTTACCTCCGTACCTCTCGCTAATTATTTGTTGAAAAACAAAACAACTATTGTTGGAACGATTCGACGCAACAAGCGTGAACTCCCACGAGAATTGTTAGAAATTAAGAATCGGAGTATATGTAGCAGTAAATTTGTATTTACCGACAATAGCGTGTTAGTTTCGTACATACCTAAAAAATCACAAAATGTTTTGATGTATTCCACTATGCATAATTCTGAAAGCATTGACAATAGTACTGGAGTAAAAATGAAGCCAGAAATTATCACTCTTTATAATTAGATAAAAGCTGGCGTAGATGTTGTTGATCAGCTTCAAGGAGATTACAACGTTGCTCGCGACACGCGTCGATGGCCAATGGTTGTATTTTACGCAATCTTGAACATCGCTGGGATAAACTCGAGAATTATTTACGAAGAAAATGAGGGGAAGAAAATTGTTCGAAGAGAATTTTTACGTCAACTGTTTTTTCAACTAGTGCAACCACAGTTAGTCCTTCGTAGTCAGTTGCGTACTTTGAAGTTAGAATTACGATCTATTATTTTAAAAATTTATAATATTAAACCAGAAAAACAAACGCATGTGTCTAGTCGTCGTCTGTGCTGTTATTGTCCACGCAGAGCTAATAGTTACACAACTAAAAGCTGCTCATCTTGCAATACACCACTATGCAATCAACATACAGTGAGATATTGTACTGATTGTGATTCGAATTTGATTTCCAAGGATGACTTGTAATTTAGATTTTAGGTAAAAATGCAATATTATATAAATCTGGTTACTTTTACCAAAAAATGATGCATAATTACCAAAGAATATTGCTAAATACTTAAAATGTAACAATGTTTAAAACATTGAGGCTATTTTCTTACTTAAAATGTTGAAATTAAACTTTAATTAAATGACTAAGTCTGATATTATTACGGTTATTAATAAACAATTATAATTTAATTTTAATTTATGAAGAAAAAATTTTATGTCAACTTAATTTCTATTTATGAAACGCAATTTTCTTTAGCAAATTATTTGTTTGTTTATGTCATTAGAATTTTTTTTTAAAGATGACTTAAACTTTGTTATTTAAGCTAAAGTACTATACGTAGTTATGAAAATATATTACTTAGTGCCTAATTAAAATGTTACAATTCTGAAAATATTGTGATTTTCTTGTGACTAAAATTGTTTACTGATTGTTGATATCATTTAGCGTAATTTCAAACTAAGAAACGTTAATTATTATTATTTATTAAAAAAAAAATAATTTATGTCAAATGTTTTCAAAAAAATCATCACTAATATGTTGAGAATATAATATGCAGCGTTCCCATCCGTCACATAATTATCGTACACGTCACATAATTTGAAGCATTGTACGATCGTACATCCAACATTGATTATGTGACGAAAAGTTACGATAATATGAGTCTTGTACGATAATTGTACGATAATTTTCGATATGTTTGATTTTCATTCTGATCCGTGTGGCTTAACTTTTATTTATTACCCGCTTAGCGCCCCACGGATGCAGCGCCCCACGGATGCCCTATTACCCTACACAGTGTCTTATAGTAACATGCATATGTAATTTTCTTTACCGACTAAATAATATTTTATCTATAGTCTCTACTGTCTCTAGTCTGCAGTCTCTTCTCTCAAGTCTAATTCTTCGAAGAAAATATATTGTGAATGATTATTTGATTTCTTTAAATGTTTTATAATTCATCAAATGTCGAACTCAAATAACATTAAATCTATCGTACCGTTATTAAACCAGTCAACAAAAAAGTGGGTTAAAAATAGAGCTGGTGAATATTTGATGATTGTTAATCCAGGTAATTAAAAAAAATATTAACATAACCTCACAATTGAATTAAATCTTATACTTTTTTTCTACATTTAAATTATTATTTAATTTATTCAATGAACGCTGTGAATTAATTATGTTATGCATTATTTAGGTGGAGAGGTTATTGCTGTTGCACCAGAAAAATTAAGATCCGAAGATTGCAGTCCAAATAACAGCTTCAATTCATCCGTAGTGTCAACAGCATCATCTAATGAAGAAGTTCATAGTAAAAAAATTATGATTTAATCACATTTTATGTATTCATCTATACATGTTTTATTTTAACCTAAAAATTTATTTCCTAGATAATGACGAACGTTTAAGTTTTATTGATAAAAGAGAAGATTAATTCTAAACTGCTGCACATTTTTTGTTAAATATTGATTTGTCAAACACCTCTCCTTTAATTATTCAGGTTTTTATTTATCTTTTGTATTTTTTATAGATTATATTCACCATGACAGATAACACGTCTCCTACGAAATTAAAAAAACCAAGCACCCGACGGCCACAAAAGTTCCGTAAGGAGTGGCTTAGTAATTCGGAGTTTTGTTCGTGGCTGCTGCCGGATTCCAATAAATTAAAAGCTCAATGCTCACTCTGCAAAGCGACAATCACTGCGGAGTTAACAGTTATTCGCAAACATGCAACTAGCAAAAATCATTTAAGCAGGCTAAAAAGTTTAAATAAACAAAAAAGAATTGTTAGTTTCACGGATAAAGCTTTAAGTGAAGCTCGAAACGAATCACTGGATACTCAAATTTCTCGCGCAGAAATTAAATTGTGTAGTTTTCTTGCAGAACACAATTTATCTTTTAGGGTTATGAATCACTTAACATCGTTACTTCAAGAATGTTTTTCTGATAGTGACATTGTAAAACAAATGCGGTTAAAATCTTCTAAGAGCGTGTGCATTATTAAAAATGTAATAGGATATGCTGAAAAAGAAGAACTAGCTAGTAAATTACAAAAAACTCTTTTCAGTGTTATGATAGATGAATCAACTGACATTTTAATGACTCAAACATTGTGTATTATTGTAGTACGTTATTACGATGAAGATCTAGGACGCATAGTTAGTCATTTTTGCGAGCTGTATAGAATTTTTAATGATGATTCTAGAGAAGTATCTGCTACAGCAGATCATCTTTTTAATTGTGTCCGGGAATCCTTTCAACGCTTCTCAGTATCTTTTGATAAAATTATTGGTTTCGGGTCAGACGGATGTAATGCGATGATGGGTAAAAATAATTCAGTAAGAACAAGATTTGAAGAATGTTGTCCTAACATTTACATCATGACATGTATTTGTCATTCACTTCACCTGTGTGCCAGTGAGGCTTGTGACTCAATATCGTCTGATTGTGAAAAATTATTTCATTCTATTTACAATCACTTCTCATCAAGTTGTAAGCGGCAGCATGAATTTAAACAGTATCAACAGTTCTTAGAGCTGAAAAGTCATAAAATTTTGCGTCCAGTGGAGACTCGATGGCTATCAGTAACAGCTGTAATTACCAGGCTTTTAGAGCAGTGGGACGCACTAATTTTATATTTTAATAATATTGTTTACGATATTGAATTAAAAAGATTAAACTCCCGCAAAACAAAAACTACTTCGAAGACTGTAGATTTTGAAACAGAGGTACTTATACTTCAATAACTCAATGACCCGATTATAAAATTATATTACCGTTTTCTTGAGTGGATTTTACCTAAATTCTCTACTTTAAGCAAACTTTTTCAGTCCGAGAAACCTTTTATTACTGTCGTACATAAAACTATGAGCTCAACGTATATAGAATTACTTAAAAACTTTATAGTCGCCGATTACGTTAATAAAACACCGTTAAGTGAAATTAATCCTGCCGATGAATCAAAATATCTGAATATTTTGAATGTTTACACTGGTGTTAATTCTATTGATTTTTTTAACAAGCCAGAGTACTCAAAATCTCCGCTAAAAGAAGTCAAAATCGAATTTCTTACTAATTGCAGAAGTTTTCTAGTAAAAGGCTGCCTAGCAATAAAAAAAAGGTATGATTTCGATAACATACTACTAAAAAATTTATCCATTATTAATCCTGCAGAAGCTATGGCTCAATCCACTCGGAACACAACACCTTCTCTATTACCACTAATGCAACAACTACCGCGACTTGTTACTAAAGAATGTTACCAATCCATCGACAGTGAGTGGCGACAGCTACCTAATTTTACTTTGCCAGAAGATATTGAAGTTATCGATCCTGTAGATTCATTTTGGCACAAATTACAAAAATATAAAGATAAAGACGAAATTTGGTCTTTTAAAAATCTAGCTAGTTTTTTTTTAAGCTGGTTAAGCAATAAAAATTAGTAATGTACTTAAAATTTTTTTCTACAATGAACCCATTGTTATTAATAATTATGAATGTATTCATGGTAAATATAGAACTGATTTAATAGAAAAAAATTCCAATAACTGAAAAACAATTTATGATAACTGATTTTTAGTATTCAGCTAATAAAGCAGCTAATGATAACATTAAAAAATGTTAGCGTACTATCTACTTAATAACCCTTTTTGTCTTGACTTATTATTGTTAAGACTTGGATCTGATTATTACACTTGTTTATTGTGTTCTGATAATTAACTACTGGAGAGATCAAATATATAAACTTGTCTAAGCAACAATAACACCGTATAACTTCATTTCCGAAAAAACTGCGATGTTTTTAATAATTGATAATATTTATGAAACTAAAATTGACAGATATTGAAAAAATTTTTTTTTAATTTTATAAAATTAAAATTATTATGAAAAAAATTTAATAAAAACAACTCCACATTTGAAAGTTAAAAAAATAATTAGTGAACATTTTTAGAAGCATTTTTTTTTATTGTAATTGATTTGATACAAAAATTAAAAAAATTTAGCTGTCAGCTAGTATTGTTGATATTCTATTAAAAAGAAAATTATCAATAGTCTTTTTTATAGACTGGTCTTCAAAAAATTATAAATGTGTTAGATTCACAGTGGTTTGTTAGATATGTTTATATCAATGGTGGCTTATATTTTTTGTTACACTCTCAAAGCCCAATGATAATAAATAAAATAATATTATTAAATAAATTTATCTTTAAATGTAATTTATTAGTAATTTAAAATAATTCTATCTGCTTACAATATCTAATTTATATCCACAATAATTTTCGACCTACAACATTCGACCCTGTCCTTTCCTTCTCATGCTTCCCCGGTTTCTGGGACACCGTGTCTAAAATCCCAGTGGCGCCCTTTCTAAAGAGGAAAGGGGTAGCTAACTGGACCTGGGCTAACCCCCCCCCCCGGTTACATTGGCGCCCAACTACTCTAACAACCCCTGAGAAGTTTGAGAAGGGTTAATATTGCTGAGAAATATTTTGGTTGAAATTTTTTTTTTTTTTGGAAAAAAATAAAAGTTTTTTTTTGTCGGTTTTAGAAAGAATGAGAAAGAATTTTCACAAAAGGCTGAGGATAAAAATATTTTGGAGATTAGAAATTTAAAAATAAATTTAGCGACAACTAAAATTAGAATTCAAAGACCGAAAATAAGTATTGGAAAATTTTAGCTACAAGCTTAGAGTAAATTTAGCAAAAGTTTTCATTGTGTACTAATCCTCTGAAAAATTTCTTTAGAAAGTAATTTCGAATATAATTCTAAAATTTTCGTCAAGGTAGTATATTTTATCTACTTAAAATACCTTGCGGGATTAAGTTTATTTAATTTCACTCAAAGTAGTCGATTGAGAAAATTCAACTTTTGTCAAGTTTTAATAAAATTTTTTTTTTTTTTTTTTCTCTCATTTTATTGTGATTTGTATTACTTAGTGAGTCAATTATGAGCAATCAAAATAATAAGGATACATCGGACAGACAGAGACAGTCTGCAGGCCGCGGGCAAGGCCGGTATAATGCCATGGCTAACCCAGGCTCGACAGACATGTACTCACTAACCCCAACGTTGACAACAGCAACAACTACGACCTCAACGATTACAACTACGATGAGTAGCAGAGTTGCTGAGAGTTCTATGGGTCAGCACACCTCACAGGCCTATAATGAGTTACTCCGACAGAGTACTCTGGCTGGAGGCGCTGTACAGAACAATGAACAATACTTTGAACCTCCAGTGGATCATCGCTCAGATGAAACGGTTGTACCTCCAGATATGCAGAGAATTTTCAACCGTATGGATCGAGCATCAGATGCGGTTAGACAAATGGGCACGGACCAAAGGACAATAAACGAAGAAAATTCTCTTGTCATTGGTCGTTTGTCGCATATGCTGGAGGAGATACTTCATTCCCAACATGAGCTGATGAACAAGTTTGACAGTCGTGACAATTCGGGGTGGTCACGTTCACCGGTTGATTTCAACGCTACTGATCTTCAGCTACGTGGTACAACCCTGGCCCCTCCGGGTCAAGGTTTGGCAGGGGGGGAAGGAACGGTTCCACCGCCCAATTTAAGAAATCAATCGGAGAATAACAGGGTCAGGACTGAGGATGTCCAAACAATTCCTTTACCAGAAAGGATCAATTACCTTCAACAACAATTAAATCAGCTTCAACTGTCCCAGGGTCAACAACGAACATACACACGAGGCGACTCTGCGGTTAATAATCAAGACCACTCTGGACGAGGTCCAGGCCAAGACTCCCAAGGCCAAAACACAGGGCCGGGGATGGCTCCACCTCCGTTCCAAAGTCAATACAAAAGCCCAAACATTGGCACCAGGTATTTCCTGCACGAAAGAAGGCGGAAGGACATTTTATCAAGCTTGACGGTGGGTAACTTGATCTTCCCACAAGATGGAATTTCGGCCGAAGAATTTCTCCGAGCAGTGGAGAGCAGAGCATACCGCGAGGGCTGGACAGAGGATGAAATCCTGGGCTCCATGGGATATATGCTACATGGAACTCCGGCACGCTGGTTTGATAACAACTACGAGCGATGGGGATCTTATATGCAATTCAAAATAGAATTTCGTAAGGCCTTAGGAAGTGCGTCAACAGATTATCAAATCATACACGATATTGGTAAACTGCGGATGAAACCTGGAGAGAACGTTACAGAGTTTGTGTTAAAGGTTCAGCATAAATATTTGACAATGATGAATCCACCACCTATAGAGGATCAGGTGTCAAATATTAGAAACCATCTAACAGATGAACTACGAAATCTGGTTTTCTCCAGGCCGGTTTTTTCCTATGAAGATCTGGTGAACGCTCTACACGAAGCCACGAGATGCCTCGGAGAGGCTACACAGCCTTTTCAGACTCAGAAATCTGTAAAATTCCAGGACAAACCCAGATTTGGGACAATGGAGTTTGATAAAGAGAATTACCAGGAGGAAGAGCCGGAACTGCTGGGTTGCAACGCGTTAGCATCACCGACCACTTCATACAATAATAAGTATGGGGTTCGAGTTAGAGCTAACCAGAATTATTATCACCAGCCTTATAGGCCCCAGTCCCCGAGATTTCCTAGACCATGTCATAACTGCGGTCTCCTGGGACATTCTTTTGATACCTGTACTAATCCCAGACAGGACATATGCAATAACTGCCTCGAGATTGGTCACACCAGACAGAATTGTCCGTTGTTGTCGAAGGACATCCACTCAAGGAGTCCTCAGAATAGTCCAAAACCTAGTGAGCATAAAAGTGAACCTCGGACTGAAGAGGAAGCAAAAAACTAACCTCACCTGTCCCGAATTCCCCGTCGGTCCAGGTCATTAGAAGAGCAATATTGGGGTCTAGTAATGACAAGTTAACGAATGAGACATCTGGCTGCTCAGAACCAGGATAGGCCAATCGGCTACCTCGCTCTGAAGTAGGCCCACCAACATCAACTACGAAAGTGTCCGCTGATACAGGCAGCATTAATCAACTTATCTCCTGGGTCGAAGATGATCTACCAGAAGATCAACCAGAATTTCTTCAGCAGGTTCTAAGGGTATTTGAAGATCCTGGTTTTTCTATAATTAATACTGATGATAAAATAAATATTAACTGTAATTTATCTTCGTTAGAAGTTCATCAGGAGGACAATGAACCCGAAACCTCATGGGAAGATGAACTGGACCCAGGTTTCGAAGTTGAAGATGACAAGACTCGGCTGTGGTCCCAAAACACAGGACCTGGTGGCTGGGTTTCGGACCAACAGGCCCCGAACAATACACCAGAAACGACATCTAGAGCAGCTTTCATCCCGAGAATACTCCAGGGTGGACCTTTGATAAATAAGATCAACTATAAGTTGGCAGAGAGAAAAATTTTTATTCCAGGAACAGGTCCTAGGCCTCCAAGTATTACGGCTAGGATCCCTGTGTCCTTGTGGATATTTGGAGTTACTCTGAGTGGTATTTTGGACACGGGCAGTGAGAGATCGTATATCAATAGCAAGATATATGACAATATTCAGGAACTTGCTTCAGGAGAGCTCAGGGCAGACGAGACTCAGAAACGAGGGATTTTATTGGCGAATCGCACTCGGTGTAAAAGTCAAGGTGGAGCACCATTTATCATCCAGTTCGGCTCTGTTGTTGGAGAACAGTATCTAAGTGTCCTAGAAGATCTCAGTCACCCAATAGTCTTGGGTATGGATTTTGCTCTCCAATTTGGAGTGATAATTGACAGCAAAAAGAGGACCTGGCAATTTAGCGGAAGTCCAGAATTTCACCCATTCCAGTTAGTTTCCTGTAAAGAAAGACTCTCAGACTGCGCTGAAATTCCAGGAGTTTCTCAGATGCGAGTTGGAGAAATTCAAAGACTTATCAACCCAAGGACTCACCAATATTGTTGAGCACGAAATAATATTGAAACCCGAGGCCGTTCCTGTAAGGATCAGGCCATATCGGAGGAGTCCAGTGGTAAATGAAGAACTTAATAAACAGATTGACGAGCTTTTGGAGAAAAGGTTCATCCGACCGAGCTGTAGCTTATGGTCGTGCTCTCCAGTCATGGTATCCAAGGCTAATAACACTTGGAGGTTTTGTGTTGATTATAGGCCTATAAACAAGGTCACCATACCTCCAGCTCATCCGCTACCCAACATGCTGCGGATATTGAGTGCTCTATATGGAGCAATATGGATAAGCACCATGGACTTAAAGGAAGCTTTCCACCAAATCTGCATGGCTCCCGAGTCCATTCCCCTTACCGCTTTTTCTGTGGAAGGACGAGGCCAGTTTGAGTGGCTGCGGATGCCTTATGGTTTGGTTGGAGCCCCTAGTACGTTCCAAAAGGCTATGGATGAGCTGAAGGAACGTTTTCACCGAAAGCTGTTGGAAAGATCTCTACATATGGACTGGTTGGATAAAGTCTTTGCGTACTTGGATGACTGGATTGTCATCAGTACCACCTTGGAAGAGCATAAAAGTATCCTGAGTTTGGTCTTTGAAGTATTCAGAGAGGCCAATTTGCTGATTAACCCGGATAAATCGAAATTCTGCCGCCCAGAGGTTAAGTTCCTAGGATTTATTGTCAACAGGGATGGTCTTCACCCTGACCCGGAGAAGATAGCCCCAGTCGTCAGTTTTCCTCGACCAACAAACCGTAAGCAGCTACGCAGTTTTCTGGGCCTTGTAAATTGGTATCATCGCCATTTACAAGATGTGGCAAAAGCACAAGGGCCGCTGAATAAACTGACAGGAGCAAACTCAGAGTGGAAATGGGGAGAGCAAGAGGAGCATTCTTTTCAACAGTTGAAGCAGGCCCTAGTGGACGCTCGTCCACTGGCTATTCCTCAGTTGGGACTGCCATACTACCTATATACAGATGCGTGTGACACTGGATTGGGAGCATTCCTGGTGCAAAAAGATCTGGATAGCGGTAAGGAGTATTTGATTATCTGTCTCAGTCGACCACTTCGGGGTGCTGAGACTAGATATACTACTACCGAAAAGGAATGCTTGGCGGTAGTTTGGGCAGTGCGCAAACTCCGTTGTTATTTGGAGGGTGCCCCATTTACAGTCGTGACCGATCACGCGTCGTTGAAATGGTTACACTCATTGCGTGATCCCAATGGTAGGCTTGCGAGATGGGCAATAGAGCTCCTCTCTCACCAGATCAACATTGAACATCGCAGGGGGACTGAAAATGAAGGTCCAGATGCTTTGTCCCGGATGTATGAGGATCAAGACCCGGAAGATTGGCTGGATGTGAAGAAAGGCCTCGGTAACACTGGCTGTCTTCAACTCCAGTTAGCGGATTGGTATGAAAGGAAACTCAATAATGTCCGAAGGAACCCAGAACATTTTCCTGACTGGAGAATAATAGATGACCGTCTGAATTACCATCGCCCAGATCCTTTAAAATCAATTGTCGGGGATGAGACGGCTTGGAAATTGGTCCTGAAGGACTCAGAAGTACCCGATATTCTGAGAAGGAATCATGAGGATCCTGATGCAGCGCACTTGGGTCGCGATCGGATGTATGAGCGTATCAGAGTACGGTATTACTGGCCTGGGATGTATCAAGATGTCGGCGAGTTTGTTGAAGCATGCGAAGTATGTAAAAGAGTAAAATACAAACAAACCCCGTCTAAGGCACCGATGCAGAACAGGCAACCTATCCGGCCCTGGGCTGCAGTAGCTGCGGATATTACAGGCCCATTTACCAGGTCCCGGAAAGGTAACCAGTACGTATTGGTGATTCAGGATCTGTACACCCGATTTGTGGAGTTACACCCATTACGTCGTCATACTGGGGCTACGGTTGTTGATGCGATAAAGCGTACCTTCTCCTTGAGAGGTTATCCGTTATTTTTAATAACGGATAATGGCAGAGAATTTGTTAATGATACGCTTAAGAAATATCTAGGAACTACAGGAGTAAAATTTACTCTCTTAGCAGTCGCTCACCCGCAGGCCAATCCAGTAGAGAGGATAAATAGGACTTTAAAACCCATGATTCGAGCATACATTAATAAGGATCAGTCCAAGTGGGATGAACACCTGGGGGACTTCCAGTTAGCCTATAATAGTTCATATCATGCTGCGCTGAAGCTTTCCCCATATTTTTTGGTCCATGGTCAAGAACCTCGTCTATCTGGGAACTTGACCGAGTTCGAATTGGGAGACCTCGATTTGGATCAGGATGATTGGAAACAGCGAGTTGCTCGTCTAGACGAGCTTAGGCATAAAATCGAGGATAATATGCTAAGAGAGAGTGAAAGACAGGCTAGGTACTACAATCAGGCTGGGTCGATACCGGAAGTTCAGGTCGGGGATAAAGTCTACTATCCGAATAGGAAGCTTAGTAGTAAAGCTCAGGGTTATAGTGTTAGTCTGGGGAATAAATATCTTGGTCCGGCTACGATTTCTAGGGTAGTTAGTCCATTAGTTGTTGAACTAGTTAACGAGTCAGGGAAATTCGCAGGCCTTCATTATACTCCAGATCTGAAAATTCCTCGTAGAAGTGATAGACTAGCTAAGAAAATGACTAATTAAGAAGTTAAATTGTGTTACATTGGAATTTGCTAATATAAAATTTTTTTTAGATGGAGCGACAAGGACGCCGGTCTAGAGGGGCTGGCAGAGCAGAGGTGATGAGACGATGTGTCAGTCGCCGGGAAGTGCCCCGATTTGGTCGGGCATATGGAGTAGCGCGTCGAGCCATCAGGATTCGGTCTAGCTCATTCCAGATCGGCACTATTAGTGAACCTCCAGAGGGAAGAGCTGTACTCACTGGCCGGTCAGTCTTTGATAGACTTGGTCCGGTGATCCCCTCGAGCAGATCAATTGCTCCAGGTTTAACGGAGCCGAGGGTAGAACAATTGCCGTTTCGTGGTTTGGTGATTACTGTCCGTCGGGATTCGGAGCAGGCCGCAAGGCTACCCGATCCTCAGACAGATACCCAGCCGATAAGTTCAGGAACGACGTCAACTGAGACGCTTGAAGCAGAGTCACCACCGTCGAGCCCATATCCACTAGAAGAGCCCGTCGCTGGCCCTAGTAAACGTCGTACTAAAGGGCAGAAACGTCGCCAGTATCGGAAGCGGAAGCTGCGCGAGTGGTTGGAACGACCCGATGCTAGTCCAGAGAGGTTGAGAAACTTATGTAGACATCTGGCTCATGGTACCACTGCTGCCCGAAGTTTTTTAAGGAACGGACTGTCTTACCCTGATGCAGAGGGTCCTTCCACGGAGGCGTCTCGTCCAGGGGAGGTACCAGAGAGTGTTCCAAAATTTGCAGGCTGGCAGGATGAGGCCAGAGCTCTTCCGGTTTCTCCTGAAGCGGAGTCATCAGCGCCAATGCCCATAGCAGAAGGACTGGCTGGAGCTTATGTTCAGGCCCCAAGTCCTCCTGTCCCAGGTGGATACGCCCAAAGACCTCAGGAGAAGAAGAAAAAGAAGAAAAAGAAGAAAAGGAAGAACCTAGAAAGAGGCCCCGATTGGGCCAACATGGAAGTGTTCGAGTTGGACTTTGCCGAGGAGGAGGATGAACTCGCAGCGAACTCCGGATGGGAGTTAGACGATGTACTGAACATCCATCCTAGCTCGGATGATGACCAATTGTACTAACGGTGGCTGTCTGAAATAAAGGACTGTTTTCTAATTTGTTTCTTCCAGTGATTTGTAACCCACGGCTATACCCTATCCTTAGAGGTCAGGCCTTCGCGATACATACGCCCTGGTGACAGTCTGGCAGGGGGGAGTGTGACAGGGAATTTGAATTCCCGCGCGGGGCTAGTGTCACTGTTATCTTGTCGCGGTGAGTAGGGACTACTCCGTACCTTCTGAGCGTGAGTAGCTAGTTGTAAGACTCGTCACCGGGTCGTACGGATCGCTAAGTCCCCACCGCTGTTCCCCAGAAAATCTAAGCGGGAACGAGATACGGGGAAAATTCGAGAACCTGAGAGAGAGGTTATAAAAGAGCCGACGAAGACCAAAAACACGACCTTTTTGGCGGACGAGACTTGTGGCAGTACAGTGCCCAGTGATTTACCATCAAAATAACATATAATTTGTACGAGAGATAATTGAGATCGAGGAGACAAGGAAAGAATTGACGGACTCGAGAAGCTGAGGAAAGTTGCTATTCGCAAAATTTTACTTGCTCGGGATAACTCCATCGTCGACAGAATTAATTGGAACTTCAGGTAAATTGGTTATTCAGGCCATTCTAATCGTCATTAGGCCGAATTATCCAATCTAAGTTTTTATTGAGAATAAATATAATCGTCTCGGGTAGTCTTTACGTATTAGCAAATTCCAATCGAGTTAAGTTCGTCAAGGTCATTTAGAAATTAAGAAAATAGAATTAAGAATAATTATCAAATAACTGTCATCAAGAAATTAATTAAAATAAATTCGGTCTTTTTGTTATAAATATTCAAAATTAGTTGACAATTAGTTTAGAAAACTTGGTAAATTCGAAAAGTACGTAGTTTAGAATAGAGGTCATTTACAGTTATGTGTTAAGTTCTTGGAAATTGTGGAAGTATAAATTAAGGCCGTTTGGCTAAATTTAATGAAACAATTTTAATTATTTCTTTTGATGAAATTTTGGAATTAGTAAATTATTAAAGGAAAATTGTCAAAAGATATTTAGTGAAATTTAATTGAAAAACTTTGATAGAATTTTGGAAGTAAGAAATTAATAATTTAGAAAACCGACAAGTGTTAAATTTTGTGAGATAGATAAATTTTGTATTGAGAATTGTTAGAAAAATTTAATTGTTAATTGGAATTAAAATTGAGAGAATTAGCACATCGAGTAAAAGTTAGAAAATTTGAGTTAGCGTCCGGTGGACGATTTTGTATGGAATTAGGGAGTTATTTAGAAACGTTGTATAGACGCCCGAGTCGGGGGTACAACGGATTAAGTTAGGAAACCGCTGCGTAGACGCCCGAGTCGGGGGCGCAGTCGGGAATAGGTTTTAATTGGTATTCCGTCAGGTTGACGAGGTAAATAATGTTAATTGGTATTCCGTCAGGTTGACGAGGTAATTAATTGGTATTTTATGGTATTCCGTCAGGTTGACGAGGGAAAATTTAGATTTTAAGGTATTCCGTCGGAGTGACGAGGTTGAATAAATTGGTAAATTAGTTATGGAAAAAATTGGCAAGGGCCAACGTAGGTGAGAGGTTCTCACAATTAAGTTAGTTTTAAGGAGATTGTTAAGTTTGTGGAGTTGGTTAATAAATCAGTTTAATTTTTATAAATAAATTTTCTCAGTCTTATTTACAGCCTTTCTCGAACTTCTCACGACCCTGTCCTTTCCTTCTCATGCTTCCCCGGTTTCTGGGACACCGTGTCTAAAATCCCAGTGGCGCCCTTTCTAAAGAGGAAAGGGGTAGCTAACTGGACCTGGGCTAACCCCCCCCCCCCGGTTACAACTTTAAGTAATGATAGTAAAATAACTCATGAATAAGATCAATTGAAAACGATGAGAATAAAATGATATTATAATAATAGTAACGCAAGAAAAATACAAGTTCTGCATATATTCTCGGTCGATAATAATTCAACTGGAAAAACCAGACTCTTATGAAATACTTTTCTTACTCACTTTCAGGCACGCATATTCTAGTCCACGTTTTTGAGTTCACTTTTTTCTTTTATTAGTATTGTTATTGTTATTATTATTATTATTATTATTATTATTATTATTATTATTATTATTATTATTATTATTATTATTATTATTTTTTGGTAAATTAAATTATAAAACTCCCAGCTAAAAATGCCAAAATAGGTAACCTCCGTGGTTGAAAATACTTATGTACAGTAAATATAAAACTTCGCCCCAAGTGGCACAAAAATATTTTATTGAATTTAAGTTGACATAATTATTAATGTTTAACTTCTTGGTAAGCAGAATTTACCAAAAGGTCAACTATTTTTTGTGACGCTTGGCGAATAAGTCCAAACGGTCTCGATGTTGAATTATTACACTGACACCGATGTTTTCATTAATTTTCAGCGTGCTTTCCTAAATATCAAAGCGGTGTTAAAATATGATATCGAATTTCACATTTCTTTTATTGATAACTAAAAAAAAAAAGTGTCCACTTATTCACATATAAAAAATCCTGATAAAGCCACGTAGCGTTAATATAAGAGCTGTTATATTCACGCAACGTGGATTGAAGGCCCTTATATTCACGCAGCGTGGCTTTATCAGGACTTTTTTACTTATGATGAGTAGACATGTCGATTAAAAAATTAATAGAGATTATTTTTTTACGTATTAATTAGTCTATAAAGTTGGCTATGCTGATGGACTGCTGAGATTCGACGCGCCTGTGTCGCCCCAAGTGGTTTCCGGTCAGAAGGCGAAGCTCGAGGTAATTAAAAATTAAGCCGAACCATGCCAAATTATCAAAATGAGTATGAATGGATGCGTCCGAAATAAATTTACTATGTAATTAAGAGTGTGTGAGCGAGAGAGAGAGAGCGAATGACAAAAGCGACCGGGCGAACCCGCAGTTCAGTTTACCATCAATGACCAGGGAGACATCTGGGAGTGACAACGAGCAACGAGGAAAACCCGGAATCGGAATCTACGAATCACCGTACCATGAAGCAACGGGAGCACACCAGGGCTCCACCTGAACGCCGAATGGAGTACTAAATTGCGAATCGACCAACCATCGACTATGGAAATTTATCCAACAACGGCTGATTGGACGCGCAGCTTTGTAGCTGCGCTAGCGAAAACACCACATGTTGCTGGAAAACGAAAAAGCCAGCAATTCTGGGCCGGACACCGTAAAAGCCACTGTTGAACCGCTGATTATTTTATTGTTACGCTACGAAATACAGTTAAAATGAGTGTTAATTATTATTACGAAAATTCAGCCGCTTATGTGGTGAATTTAATTATTTTGTTGAGTTATTGTTATCTTGAGTGTCGATCCAATCGACGCTAGAATTTCTCTCGTAAATTGCTGTAATTGTCAACTGCCAGGCAGTCAAGAATTCGAACAAAATTTTGGTCATTCCTACAACAAAAATTGCGTGACGCCATCGCCGAGAGCCTCTGCCGCCATCAGTACCGCCGACACTTGCTGCAAGGACTTTCACATCTACCTGGAGAGTCGACTGAACGAGGTAAGTGCGGTCGCCGTTTGTTAATACACCTGGGTGACTTCACCGCGGTCCACGATTACGCAGAGAGTTATGATTTGCAATTAATTGATTATTTTTTTTATTGTTATCGAAATTCAGATAATTACGAATGTTGTAATTAAGTCAGAAAGTAAAATCGTACCGAAATTCAGCAATTGCGTTGTTGAATTTCGGCTTCGGGGTGACGTCAGCCAGGTATTCGGTGCCAAAAAAAAATTTATTTAATCCGTTGTAAGGAATGTTGTGTACAGTGTCAATTTAATTGACCAAAGTTTGAGATTGCATGCCGAATAAAATTGGCGCGAACCCAGGTCCATCTACGAACGTAACTAGGAACTATACCTCGAGCTTTGTCCCGTAGATTGCCCGCCGGGTAACAACAGTTACCGACGGTTCACTTACCCGCCGCGGCTGATAATTGATCGATCGCTTGTATCATCGAACCAGTATACGACAAATCGATGCTATTGATAAATGCGAAATTGGTTGTTAGGAAAGAAATACGAAACAGTATATTTTTTTTTGTTGTTGATTTAATTTTTATTTAAAAATTTGTTATTACGAAAGAAAGGCTACGACAATTATATTTTTGTAACTTTTTTTGAAAACTCAAATTTATTTGTTACGAAGAAAGTGGCGATAATTGATTATATTGATGAAGTCGAAATTTTTGTTGTTAGGAAAATAAACGCGAACTAGAACATTTTTTTTTCCGTCTCTTTGTTAATTTTTTTTGAATTGGTTAATACGCAGCGGCGACATTTAATTTGTTTTATTGAGAGATTCGAAATTTGTTGTTACGATACGATAAGCGAAACGATTAATTGTTTTGTTTTTTTTTGTGTTAATTCTTTTTTATTTGTTGTTGGCGATAATAAAGCGAATGCAATAAATTTTCTTAATTCGAAATTTTGTTTGTTAAACGAACCAAGAATAACTCATTATCTGTAATTTCGATCATATTCAGATTCTTTTATTTTAATTGAATAGTCCCTGCGCATTACTTGTTTCTTTGAGCTGTCTCTATTTTTCTATTCTCTGGTGGTAAAAATATTCCGCCTCGATTTCTACACTCGCTCTACAAAATTTAGGATCTCTTCGACGTTGACCTGCCGCCCGACGACGATCAATTGCTGAATTCGAACCGCGGAACGTAACGTTCCTGGCGCCCAACAAACTACGAACCAGGTAAGCCCACATTTAGTTAGAACTCCCCGGCGCTGTCGACGCCAGCATCGTGAAGAAAAACCCATCATAATATATATATATATATATATATATATATATATATATATATATATATATATATTTATATAATATATATTATATATATATACAGGGTGTCTCTGAAGTGGCGGGAGTAATTGTTGGGGTCGATAGAGAAAAAAATACTGAATCGAAAGTTCCTGAGCCAAAAATTTTTTTGGGCCATAGAATTTGAGTTATGAATTAAAAACGATAGCCAATCAGAAGCGCGCTATTCGAGAAATGAAAATGAGCGGGGAAGTAGAGGAGACGCGAGAGTGAGATGCTGCAATAGCAGCTTACTCGCTCACACAAAGCCGAGCATGAGAGGGGATTGTGACGCTATGAGCCGAGTACGTAAGTGTGAATGAGTGGATGTATGAGGTCGCAAGCGGACGGCTTAATGTATGAGTGTGTGTCCGTGTATCGCAGCATTATTGGAGGCGTTGTAACGCTGAATTAAAGCTAACTAACGGGTACTCTAAGACAGAGGAAAAATTTTAATTTTTATTTTTATTCGAAAAAATTTAATAAAAAAAAAAAAAAAGGCCCAAGATTTAACCAGACCCACAGAAACGGAGAGTAAATTTTTAATTCTCATTTATTTTGCTGGGGATTATTTTCAAATACAAAAAAAAAAAAAAAAGGCTAAGATTCAACTGGAATCCAAAAAGAGATGGATGAAAAAATTTTATTTTTATTTTTAATCAGCAAAATTATTTTTCTTTAAAAAAGAGCCCAATCTCGACTGGAGCAAGAAAAAATGATTGAAAAATTTTATTATTAATTTTCAATCAACAAAATTATTATAAAAAAATAAATGGGCCCAAGTCTCAACCGGACCCAAACAAACGGATAAAAATTTTTATTACTAACTTAATTTGCTGGAAATTATCTTTAAAAACGAAAAAATGCCCAAGACTCGATCGGATCCAAAAAAATAACAGTACAAAAATTTTTTCCTTATTTTCAATCAGCAAAATTGTTTCTTTTAAAAAAAGGCCCAATCTCAACCGGACTAGAAGAAACTGATTGAAAAATTTTATTTTTTATTATTAATCGAGAAAATTATTTTGAAAAAAAAAATAGGGCCCAGAATCAACCGGACAAACAATGGACTTGAGTTCAATTTTTTTCTTAATTTATAATTTGACATTCTACCTGTTAATTCACCGATAGATAATTCTAATAAAAATATCAAAATTATTCGGACTTGAGTTCAATTTTTTTCTTAATTTATAATTTGACACTCTACCTGTTAATTCACTGATAGATAATTCTAATAAAAATATCAAAATTATTCGGACTTGAGTTCAATTTTTTTTTTTAATTTATCATTTGACATTTCGCTTGTTGATTAAGTGATTAATAATTTTAATAATAATATCAAAATTATCAGGACTCGAGAGCGATTTTTTTTTTAGTATATTTTTTTACATTTTACCTGTCAATTAACTGATAAATAATTTCAATTAAAATATCAAAATTATTCGGACTTGAGTTCAATTTTTTTTTTTAATTTATTAGTTGACATTTTACCTGTTAATTAACTGATAAATAATTTTAATAAAAATATCAAAATTATCAGGACTCGAGAGCGATTTTTTTTTTCAATTCCTTATTTGACATTTTACCTGTCAATTAATTAAAAAATAATTTTAATTAAAATATCAAAATTATTGGGACTTGAGTTCAATGTTTGTTTTAATTTATTTTTTGACATTTTACCTGACGATTAATTGAAAAATTATTTTACAGAATAATTCCCAGCAAAATAAATGAGAAATGAAAGTTTTCCATCCGTTTGGTTGGGTCCGGTTGAGTCTTGGGCAATTCCTTCTGTTTTCAAAAATTATTCCGAGCATAAGAAATAAGTAATAAAAATTTTCTATCTGTTCGTTTTGGTCCGGTTGAGTCTGGGGCCTATTTTCTTTTTGAAATAATTTTGTCAATTAATAATTGATAATAAATTTTTTCAATCAGTTTTTTATCGTCTTGTCAAGATTAGGCTGATTTTTGTTCAATAAATTTTTGTTTGTTATTGAAAAGAGAAAATAAATTTTTTTGCATTCTTCTATTCTTGGCTCTGGTCGAGTCTTGGGCATTTTTTCGTTTTTAAAAATAATTCCTAGCAAAATGAATGGGAAATAAAAGTTTTCGATCCGTTTGTTTGGGTCCGATTGAGTCTGGGGCCTATTAATTTTTTAAGAATAATGTTGTTAATTAATAATTGATAATAAAATTTTTTAATCAGTTATTCGAAGTTTGTTTGAGATTGGGCCTTTCTTTTCAAGGAAAATTAATCTTGGTGATCAAGTAATAAAAAATTTCTATCCGTTTATTTGGGTCCTGCTGCGTCTTGGGTCTATTTTTTTTTTTCTTAATAATTTAGTTAATTAATATTTAGAAATAAAATTTTTCGATTTATCTTTTTTCGGGTCCGGTCGAGTCTTGGGCAATTTTTTTTGTTTCGAAAAATAATTCCCAACAAAAAAAACAGGAATAAAAGTTTTCTTTCCGTTTGTTTGGGTCCAGTTAAGTCTGGGGCCTATTTTCTTTTTTAAAAAATTTTGTTGATTAAAAATTCATTATAAAACTTTTCAATTATTTTTCTTGCTCCAGTCGAGATCAGGCCCTTTTTCAAAGGAAAATAATTTTGCTGATTAAAAATAGAAAAACAAAGATTTTCAATTTATTTTATTTCGGGTCTGGTCGAGTCTAGGGCATTTTTATCGTTTTCAAAAATAATTTCCTGCAAAATAAATAAGTAATAAAAATTATTTATCCGTTTGTTTGGGTCCAGTTGAGTCTAGGGCCTCATTTGTTTTTTTAATTAGTTTTGATGATCAACAATAAAAAATAAAATTTTTGGATCATTTTTTCTGGGTCCGGTCGAAATTGAGCCTTTTATTATAAAAAAGTTAATTATGATGATTAAAAATGAATAGTAAAATTTTTTTATTCATCTCCCTTTCGGTCTGATGGAGTCTTGGGCATTTTTTCGTTTTTAAAGATAATTTCCAGCAAATTAAGTAAGTAATAAAAATTTTCTATCCGTTTGTTTAAGTCCGGTTAAGTCTGTGGCTTATTTTCTTTTTTAAATAATATTTGATTAATAATAAAAAATAAAATTTTTAATTAGTTTCTCTTAGTCTGTTTGAGATTGGGCCTTGTTTCGAAAAGAAATTAATTTGGCTGATTGAAAATGAAAACAAAATTTTTCAATTTATTTTTTTTTTTTTGGGTCCGGTCGAGTCTTGGGCGATTTTCTTCGTTTTTTAAAATAATTCCCATCAAAATAAATAAGTAATTAAAACTATCTATCTGTTTGTTTGGGTCCGGTTGAGTCTGCGGACTATTTTTTTTTTTAAATAATTTTGTTGATTGAAAATTAATAATAAAATTTTTTAATCATTTTTTTGCTCCAGTCGAGATTGGGCCTTTTTTAAAAGAAACAATTTTGCTGATTGAAAATAAGGAAAAAATTTTTGTACTGTTATTTTTTTGGATCCGATCGAGTCTTGGGCATTTTTTCGTTTTTAAAGATAATTTCCAGCAAATTAAGTTAGTAATAAAAATTTTTATCCGTTTGTTTGGGTCCGGTTGAGACTTGGGCCCATTTATTTTTTTATAATAATTTTGTTGATTGAAAATTAATAATAAAATTTTTCAATCATTTTTTCTTGCTCCAGTCGAGATTGGGCTCTTTTTTAAAGAAAAATAATTTTGCTGATTAAAAATAAAAAATAAAATTTTTTCATCCATCTCTTTTTGGATTCCAGTTGAATCTTAGCCTTTTTTTTTTTTTGTATTTGAAAATAATCCCCAGCAAAATAAATGAGAATTAAAAATTTACTCTCCGTTTCTGTGGGTCTGGTTAAATCTTGGGCCTTTTTATTTTTTTTTATTAAATTTTTTCGAATAAAAATAAAAATTAAAATTTTTTCCTCTGTCTTAGAGTACCCGGTTAGCTTTAATTCAGCGTTACAACGCCTCCAATAATGCTGCGATACACGGACACACACTCATACATTAAGCCGTCCGCTTGCGACCTCATACATCCACTCATTCACACTTACGTACTCGGCTCATAGCGTCACAATCCCCTCTCATGCTCGGCTTTGTGTGAGCGAGTAAGCTGCTATTGCAGCATCTCACTCTCGCGTCTCCTCTACTTCCCCGCTCATTTTCATTTCTCGAATAGCGCGCTTCTGATTGGCTATCGTTTTTAATTCATAACTCAAATTCTATGGCCCAAAAAAATTTTTGGCTCAGGAACTTTCGATTCAGTATTTTTTTCTCTATCGACCCCAACAATTACTCCCGCCACTTCAGAGACACCCTGTATATATATATATATATATATATATATATATATATATATATATATATATATATATATATACATTTATATAATATATATTATATATATATATATATATATATATATATATATATATATATATATATATATATATATATATATATATGTATATATATAATTTATATATATATATATATATATATATATTATATATATATATATATATATATGTTAGGGTGGGTCAAAAAAATCGAATAATTTATTTTTGACTTTATACTCTGAAAAATAGGTTCGTAGACACCTAAAAAGAATTCTCTCCAAGTATAAGCTCTTAATTATAACGGGAAGGTCCTCCGCTTTGCGGGTTTCTATTTTTTTCGAATAATCAGATAAAAAAATTTATATCTCGCTTCCAACTGCTTGGAAAAATATTCCGTGGCATAGATTTTGTGAGAAATTGAATGCTTTACAAAAAGGTCTCTCATGACTTTTTCAAAAACTCAACCGATTAAAAGATATTCATAGTTGAAGTTTGGCTATTTTAAGGAAAATATTCGTTTTTATTATGAATTTTATAAGTCGATGAAAAAAATTATTTCGGATTGCGGAACTCATGATTTTGTAGGAAATTTACTGCTCTACAAAAATGGTCTCTTATGATTTTTTGATTAAGTGAAGCCGTTACGAGATATTCATCGTCAAACATTAACGAATATCAATATTTCCAGTTTTTGATCAATAATTCGATAAATTTTAATTTAAACTATGAGTTTCAGGAAAATTTACATAAATTTGAGTTTCGATCGATAAAGAAATGTTATAAACAATTTTTTTAATATTGTTTTCAGTCTTGAGCTTGTTTGATTGCATTAAAACAAGAAATTAGAGCATTTTTTCGACATATAGCCAATGATTAGTTTAATTTGAAGTGAATGACATATTTCTTTGTCAAATTTAATATGAAAAGTATTGAATCAAGTGAGAAACAACCAGTATTTAACTTTTTATAGATAAATTTTTTATTGAATTATCAATTGCAATATAATTGTCTATATTTTTAACATAACAGTACGCTATTACTATAAATAATTTCTTTTATTACAATTTGGGAATGTTTTTTGATGTTCTTTGACAACTTGCAATAAGTACTGGAATTGTTCTTCATTTTTGTCAAGCATTGATTATATTCACTGACTAATGCAACAGCTCGCTCTGCTGAATCATTGACAACTTTTAGTTGTTGAAAGTATTCTTTATTTTCGAGATAACTCTCATTAGTAGGCCATAATTCAACATCGACATCAAGAAAGTCATACGGTAGATCGAAGATTTTGAAAAGATTTAATGACTTTTTAGACACAAAGTCACTCAGAGTTCTCTGCGCCAATGAATTCAAATCTTTTTAGCAATTACAAATCTTTTAGCTTTAGAATCTGTACCTTCACGAGTATTAACAGCTTCAACAATACTTTTTTTACTTCTAATGGAACGCCATCGTCAAACAGTGATAAAATGGCAAGTTCATCGCTCAAATACCATAAGTGCGAAATCATTTTTTCACACGTAGCTGAAGAAATCAAAGGATTGATATGTTTGTACTCCAATAAATTTTTCATAAACTGCAAGTCATGATAAGCAGCAGTTGTTGCAGAAGTTGATGAAAACCAAGCTTTTAAATACAATGTGACTATAAAAATACAGAAATGACGAAGACCATGCAATTCTTTCTGAGAGAGTTTGAATTCATCTCTGAATAGATACATTTTCAAACTATAAATGGCCTTAGCCATCCATCTAGCATGATGAACAGCACCAGGACGTTTGAAAGAAATCTTTTCTTGAGGCATTTCTCCAAGGAAAATCAATGATAATTCCAATAATTCTTTATCTAACTTATTATAACATTTCGTTATCGATCGAAACTCAAATTTATGTAAATTTTCCTGAAACTCATAGTTTAAATTAAAATTTATCGAATTATTGATCAAAAACTGGAAATATTGATATTCGTTAATGTTTGACGATGAATATCTCGTAACGGCTTCACTTAATCAAAAAATCATAAGAGACCATTTTTGTAGAGCAGTAAATTTCCTACAAAATCATGAGTTCCGCAATCCGAAATAATTTTTTTCATCGACTTATAAAATTCATAATAAAAACGAATATTTTCCTTAAAATAGCCAAACTTCAACTATGAATATCTTTTAATCGGTTGAGTTTTTGAAAAAGTCATAAGAGACCTTTTTGTAAAGCATTCAATTTCTCACAAAATCTATGCCACGGAATATTTTTCCAAGCAGTTGGAAGCGAGATATAAATTTTTTTATCTGATTATTCGAAAAAAATAGAAACCCGCAAAGCGGAGGACCTTCCCGTTATAATTAAGAGCTTATACTTGGAGAGAATTCTTTTTAGGTGTCTACGAACCTATTTTTCAGAGTATAAAATCAAAAATAAATTATTCGATTTTTTTGACCCACCCTAATATATGTATGTATGTATGTATGTCTTGTGGGGTTTTTGCGGACGCAAAGTTCAGTTTTTTTTTTTTTATTGCATATATTTGGTCTAAAAAAGCTCATTATTCGATGTATGCAGCTGTTTTTGTAATGTATATTTAAGTACCTATTCTAAGTACTCGAAAGTCGCGTAGAGTGTTCACATCACTTCATTGAAACTTTATATAACTTAATCGTGCGGGGTGTTTTGTACTTCCCATCTCAAATCACTAAGCTTGAGTTCTTGCCATGATACTTGGACTTTGATAATTATTTTTTTATGTTCGACTCTGAATTTGGAAAAATTTTTTCTTTTGAACGTAAAAACTTTAATTTCTATATTTGTTGAAATTACTCACTCACTTCTGCTACTTTTTATAAATTAGAGAAAAATCTGATATGCACTTTAATCTGAATGAAAATCCGATGCCTCTATGATTGAAACGACAATTCTTATAAATAATCGTTTAAGTATCTATAGAAATGATAAATTCTATTCTTTATTATATTCAAAGGAAAAAATAGATTGATTATTGATTTTAAAGCAATTTTATATCATTATTATTTTCGAAATGGATACAAAATAATAGTGATGACTGAAATGACTGAAGTAAGTATGCATTCAAAAGTTGTCAATCCAAGGTAAGTTGTTGTAAATAATATAAAATAGACCTTTTTTAGTTTTAAGAAAGGAATCATATTATATCAATACATTCAAATCTTGATATCAAAACTATAATGTATTACACTTTTATCTAAAAAGTGAGAAATCTTAAAAAAACTGCGAACAATTTTTTTCTTATGTGGTTTTTTTTTAAAATAACTTTTAAATATTTAACCTATCAATTTCATAAACCAATCATATCTTAACCGTCAACAACCATATTGATTAACTCCAAGAACGTCAAAATCGGTTTATTGGTTCGAGAGAAATCTTTGACGAAAAATTGGAAAAACAGTGTTTTTTTTTACTTAACTCCAGCACTTCTTATCAGATCATTTTCTATGTAATAAAATAAGTTTGAAAACCAAAAAAAACCACGTCGATCGCCGTCGAAAACGTTAAAATCGGTTACAATCGGTTCGAGAGATATCATTGATCAAAAGTTTGGGGACAAGTGTTTAATTCACATAGCTCCTCCATTTCTTTTTAGATTAATTTTGTACTGAAGAAACTTCGTCGAATGCCGCCAAACAAGTCGGAGTCGAACAACACGTTTGAAAATTTTAGTTATTTAAATATTTGAGAGTAGAAATTAGAGCTCGAAGAGCTGAAAAAATGAATAGATTTTCGAGCATTACGCTTAAAAGTAAGTGGCATGTTCCAGTAATGGCCTGCAGGGTCAACCGTTTTCCAGATTTTTTTCTTGAGTTATTTTAGAGTTGTTGCCAAAAGACTTCAAAAATTATGAATTTATGATAAATTTTACTATAACGTTATTGAGAGGACCCGGTGGTCTAGCGGCCTAAAATTTTACTTATTTTAGAAAATTTTATTTCTATGTGAAGGTAATGTTTAATGCTTTCCACTTTTTTCATACTTATTCTATTACTTATCAACTATACACAAACATAAAAATAAAAAAAAATTTTTTTTTATTAAATTAGAAAAATAGCACTAAAGAATCCCTTTAAAAAAATGGACCTGACTGGTGATGTAGGAGGTAGATTGATCTCTTCCTCTGATCTGAAATCAAACAATATAACCGATTTTAATCACTATAAGTATAGTTATCGTCGATACTTGAATGAAAGGAAAAAAAAACTATTTGACAAGATAGAGCGTAGTTAAAAAATTTTTTTAAAAACGAATTTTAGATTTTAACTTTAAACTACGTGCCATTTTGTCAAATATATTTTTTTGTTTCATTCTATTATCGACGATAACTGTACTTTTACAAATTAAAAATCAGTCATATTTTTTAATTTTAGATCGGAGGAAGAGATCAATCTACCTCCACCAGTCAAGTCCATTTTTTTTGAGGGGGACTTCAACGCCATTATTCTGATTTAAAAAAAAAGGTTTTTTTTGTTTTGATTTTTATTTTTGTGTAGTTGATAAGTAATAGGATAAGTGTAAAAAAATTTGAAAGCATTTTTCATTCCCTTCATATAGAACTAAAATTTTTAAAATATCTTAAATTTTAGGCTGCTAGACCACCGGGACCCCTTAATAAGAAAAAATTGAAAAAAAAGAAATACATAATTTTTCGAAAAATCTAAGCATCATGCATTCCCGGTTTCAGAATACTAATTAGTGACTAGAAGACTATATAGTCCATCGGCTGGATAGGGTATGCCGTATGCAAAATAGTGTCCGCAAAATTTTTCAGCGAAATAATCTAGATTTTTAGATGGGAAATCCGAATTTGCAAGAATTTTTTTCAAATTCGAGTGCAAACAAAATTTATAAACAATTGAATTGTTTAAACGGTAATAACTTCCGAACGGTTAATTTCACAGGAAAATATATTCAGGAAAAAATTTTCGTGACTTCAAAATACATAAAAAAGATATCTATGATTTTTTTGATAAAATGATTAATTATTAAGATATTGTAAAAATTGTGCGAAAAAGTAGATAGCTGTATTAGACCTCTCGCTCCAACTAATGTACTTTATGTCGCTGTCCTTTACACTCATGCTGCGTTGAGCGGCAATATGTGACGTCACTCAAAATAAAATATGTCGGGCTTGATGAACATGTCTACGCGTGCGCAGACAAGCGCGCCTTTTCAAAAATTATTCATCCAGCTTAAATAATTTAATATTTTACTTATATTTTTTTTTAGTTATATTCGGATTTATAAATAAACAATGCAAAATAATTTCAACATTTTTTTAATCAAATTATTATATATATATATATATATATATATATATATATATATATATATATATATATATATATATATATATATATATATATGTATATATATAAATTAGGATGTATTAATAGAATTTTTTTTTATTATACTTTATAAATATATATTTTAAATTTAAAAAAAATTTCCACCAAGGAAATAATTTCGATCTTAATGACGAAGCTTGCTAAAAGGTGGTCCACTTTGTCCATACAATTAACATAGGAATTTTTATTTTTTTAGCTTCGTAACAAATGAAGATAAAATTTTTCGACAACAAACAGTTCAAAAGTTACAAACTATCAAAGTTTATTATTTCAAAAACTTTATTAACTGAGTTATTACTTTTTTTAAATTTCTGTTTTTTAATGTATTTTTTGGAAAAGAAATTAATGTGGTTTATTTTTGACATAAATTTATATTTTCAAGTTAAACGAATCACAATCAAGTTTAAAATCTTCATAATATACATGAGAAATCGACAATTTTAGTACATCAAAAAACGAAAGTTGACAAAAAATTATAATTCAATTCGGTCAATTTCCCACAGAGTTTCAAGCACTTTAAAAAAAATAAAATGTTTAAAATCATTATTTTTGACAGTCTAATTTGTAAATTGTTAGTTGTTTGAAAATGATCTATAAGTTAGATTTTGTAGGAAATTTAATTTTCTTTAAAATCTGCTGTCCAAAAATTTTTATTATTATTTTTAGCGAAGTAATAGCAACAATTTGTTTGTTGTTACTTTAGATAGTATTTAAGATTATTTTTTATTTTAATTCATTTAAAGAATTTTTTTTACATTGAGTATCCCAAGCGGCACTAAAAAAATTGCTGACTTCTTGTTAAACTTAGAGCGACAATTTGTTGATCAAGTATCCAATTGTTGACTTAAATTTAGTATAAAGTCAACAATTTTTTTTGTGCCGCTTGGGATGTAGTAGAAAATGTAACTGTTAAAATTTATGTCTGAGTATGTTCATCAAAGATGTTTGTTGCTAATACCGCGATAAGAAACAAAATTCTCTCAATACTGAGAAATCGACGATCGTTTGTTTCACGGTATATGTATATATATACTAGGGTGATTCAAAAAAAAAGAATATTTTTTTTTTCGTTTGGTACTCTGAAAAATAGGTTCCTAGACACCTCTAAGAAAGCCTCTCCAAGCATGAGTTCTTAATTGTAACGGGAAGGTCCTCCTTCTTACAGTTTTCTATTTTTTCTTATTATCAGATAGAAAAATTTATATCTCGCTTCCAACTACTTGAAAAAATATCTTGTTCCTTAGATTTTGTAGGAAATTGAATGCTCTACAAAAAAGGTCTCTTACGATTTTTTCGTAAACCCAACCGTTTAAAAGATATTAACGGTTAAAGTTTGATTATTTTTGGGAAAATTTTTTTATTTCTTATGAATTTTATAACTCAATGAAAAAAATCATTATGAATGATGAAACTCATAGTTTTGTAGGAAATTTACTGCTCTATAAAAATGGTCTCTTATGATTTTTTTGATCAAGTTGAGCGTTTACGAGATATTCATCGTCAAACATCAATGCATATCAATTTTTCTAGTTTTTGATCAATAATTCGAAAAATTTCAATTTATTCTGTGAGTTTCAAGGAAATTTAGACAAATTTGAGTTTCTATGAATAGAAATATGTTATGAACTATTTTTTTAATTAGTTTTTTTAGTCTTGGACATGTTTGATTACATTAAAACAAAAAATTAGTGCATTTTTTTAAATATATAATTCAATTTAGTGTGTTTCACATGTGTTTCACTTTTTTATCGAAGAATTTATTTATTTAATTATCAACTGCCATATAATTTTCAATATTTTCAACATAACGGTACACTTTTACTGTAAATAATTTCCTCTATTGCAGTTTGGGTAGTTTTTTCGATGTTCTTTGATAATTTGCAATAAGTATTGGAATTGCTCTTCATTTTTGTCAAGCATTGATTATACTCACTAACTAATGCAACAGCTCGTTCTGCTGAATCATTAACAACTTTCAATTGGTTAAAGTATTCTTTATTTTCAATGTAATTGTCATTAGTAGGCCACGATTCAATATCTTTATCAAGGAAGTCATATGGTAAATCAAAGATTTTAAAGAGATTTAAAGACTTTTTAGAAACAAAGTCACTCAGACTTTTTTGCGTTAATGAATTCAAATCGTTTTTATTAATTATAAATTTTTTAGCTTTAGAATCTGTATCGTTACGAGTATTAACAGCTCCAACAATATATTTTTTTACTTCCAATGAAACGGTAACGTCAAATAATGATAAAATGGCAAGTTCATCACTTAAATACCATAAATGCAAAATCATTTTTTCACAAGTTGCTGAAGAAATCAATGAATTGATATTTTTGTACTCGAATAAATTTTTCAAAAACTGCAAGTCATGATTAGCGGCAGTTGTTGCAGAAGTTGATGAAAATCAAGCTTTTAAATACAGTGTAACTATAAATATACAAATTTGCCGAAGACCGTCCAATTCTTTATTAGAAAGTTTAAATTCATTTCTGAATAGAAACATTTTTAAACTGTAAATTGCCTTCGCCATCCACCTAGCATGATGAATTGCACCAGGACGTTTGAAAAAAATTTCTTCTTGAGGCATTTCTCCAAGGAAAATCAACGACAATTCCAACAATTCTTTATAGTCATCTCGGGGTTGTAGTAACTATCAAAAACAATTAAAAATTTGTCAGAAACAAGAAAATTTTTTTTCTTAAAATCGCAGTTAAATCATACCTGTAAGGATTGTGCAATTACACTAGATATTTCATTTTTTTTATCCAAAATGATATCAGCAACAACATTATCTTCAATTCCAGATTTATAATTTGTTTTATTTATTTCATCCCATGATTTTTTAAATCTTCCGAACATTGGTACGTTTGGCCCAGATGACACAGGCCAATATACTTCAAATGCACTTCTCAATATGATCTCAAAAATGTGGTGACGACATGGTAACTAGATTAACTCTCTTCCCAAAGTCTTTTCAATTGCCTTACATGTACCGTTATGAATTCCTGTATAAAGAAAATAGATAACTATCGTTAAATTTAATATTTTCAACAAATTGTAGATTATATTTAAAATCCAAATGAGTAAATAATTCTCAATAATTTCAAAAGTGAAATTCAGTAAGCAATAAAAATTAAACTAGAACGTTAATAATTAAATATTTTTTAGATTAAATTATCATTGATAAGTTACCTGTATTAACTGCCGTCGTGTCAAAACACATCGCCTTAACATAATTAGTAATACCCCATTCACTCAATGTCGATAAAATGGCTGATGTTTGATTGTCTGCCGTCCCAGAATTCATTTTTGGAACCCCAAGTAATTGTTCGGTACCAAATGCAGTTAAAATAACTGGTAGCTGCAGTTAAAATAAATAACTGCAGTTAAAATAAATCATAATCTGTTCCACAGATTTTGATCCAACAAGGTCATTCAGCATTTTTCCGTCCCAATGCACAACGTATTTATCGTGTGTCTTAAAGTTGTCATTAAGTCCTTTAGCAATGTCTTTCTTTGAAGCATACGAGCTCGTTGAATTGAACTATAACTGAGCGTTGTATCTTCAATTTTAATACCTACTGCTAGTAAAACCGGAGCAATAATAAACATCGCATTTCTACTGCTGACATTAGCTCGGTCGAGTCCAAAAATGACTTCAGGAGTTAAGACATCAAGTTTTGCTCGTTTTGTCGGAATTGGAGGTTCATACTCTGAATCAGATCCAAAATTTGTAACTCCACTTAATGTATACGTAGAGAACGACTCTGATTTTTCACTTGGAACAATCGCATGACTGGTAGACGGTTAATCTAAGTCTGGAATAAGATCTGTTTTATAAATTAAACGAAGAAAATGTATAGAATTTATTCATTTTGATGACAAATAATTAAGAAAGGACTCCAAAAATTGTCTAGTCAAATGTCATCTAGTCATCTATGAAAAGTTACACTACTACCTGACTTTATAATAATTAAATATCTCAGATACTTACTACTCTCATCTATTATCATCATAGTTGTGGTTAAGTTTGATACAGGTACATTATTAGAAAGAATCTCTTTATGGGTACCGAATTTTTGATCCAAATACAACTTTCTAATATTATCATCAAGCACTTTTAAGGATTTTTCGCTCACAATGTCGAATAATTGTTCAAGATCAGTCTGAAATTTCATTTCCTTTTGGTTTTGCGCTGAATTCTTTTTATCGAAATTTTTTTGTAATTTTAACCATTGACTGTGATAGCGAAGAAATTTTTTGACTGCATTAGGAGCTCCACTAGTTGGAATCTAATTTTTTCTCCACAGTTCAATAACTTGGTCAACTGAATTTTTAGCACTTTGTTTGATTGAATACTTTAAAATTTTAAGTTGGTAGAAAAACACACGCATAACCTCTTTCACTTTTGGTAACTTACGTTCCGAAATTCTTTGTAGAGGTATTCCGATAAAACGTATTTCTTTATTCATTGTAGGTTAATTGATGATAAATAAATTTATGTGATGATTATAAGACTTATTTAAAATGAATTATTTTATTACGTATTCAAGATGATCAGTTTTAGGAACACTGAAAATACGGTATTAAATGGGTAGATACTGAAGATAGTTGAGAGTAAAAAACATAGATGGCGTTAGTTTCAGAAGACAAACAGAAGAAGAAATGGAATTCAAAACAAAAATCCCCTCGAACGAAAATTTTATGTATATTTTGTGAAAAACAATTTAAAAATACGCACTGAACAAATTTCATAATAATAAATGACAACGCGATTAAGATTTTAAATTATTAAAGATAAAATTAAAAAAATATTATTAGAATAAAAACTTTCAAATGAATTTTTGAACTGAAAACATCTATAGGAGTTGCTTTTATAATAAAAACTCAAATTTGTCTAAATTTCCTTGAAACTCACAGAATAAATTGAAATTTTTCGAATTATTGATCAAAAACTAGAAAAATTGATATGCATTGATGTTTGACGATGAATATCTCGTAAACGCTCAACTTGATCAAAAAATCATAAGAGACCATTTTTATAGAGCAGTAAATTTCCTACAAAACTATGAGTTTCATCATTCATAATGATTTTTTTCATTGAGTTATAAAATTCATAAGAAATAAAAAATTTTCCCAAAAATAATCAAACTTTAACCGTTAATATCTTTTAAACGGTTGGGTTTACGAAAAAATCGTAAGAGACCTTTTTTGTAGAGCATTCAATTTCCTACAAAATCTAAGGAACAAGATATTTTTTCAAGTAGTTGGAAGCGAGATATAAATTTTTCTATCTGATAATAAGAAAAAATAGAAAACTGTAAGAAGGAGGACCTTCCCGTTACAATTAAGAACTCATGCTTGGAGAGGCTTTCTTAGAGGTGTCTAGGAACCTATTTTTGAGAGTATCAAACGAAAAAAAAAATATTCTTTTTTTTTGAATCACCCTAATATATACATATACCTCGTACCCGATATACATTCATAGATCTACATATTGTCATTCTTTTATTTAATGTCATTTCGTTAAAATGTGTTTGAGTGTCATCTCGTATATTAAGTGCATATTATTATATATTTCATTTTATCTTATTTGATGCTAATAGTTTTATTAAAACAATTATGACGGATAAAATTAGCAATAATAGTTGTAATAAAAATCAGTTACGCTCTGTGTATTATTTGTGTATTATTTGTTTATCTTCTGCCGGAAGGTTGTGTTCAACAATAAGAGGATGCCAAAAAATTAAATGTTCGGCATTAAAAAGGCAAGATGATATTTATGGTAGGGTGAAAAATTTGGAACATAAAATTTTCTACCATATGAATAATGAGTGTTTCAGGCAATATACATCAAAAACTAATATCGCGCATATTGTGCATGACTTACCAGTTAATATTAGTAATCAAGACTTCGAAAAAATTTGCATTATTTATGGATTTTAACGGTACAAACAAGATAGAACCAAATTAAAGATAAGTTCATTTGAAAAGGCTAAAAAATTTCTTGTAGCCTGTCATTTTAATTCGGACTTAACTTATTTACGTATGACATCGAATTCGATTAAAACACCAGAAGATGTTTTAACAAAAAACGTTCATTATCATAATAATTGTATGCGTTCGTATATTATAAATTATGAAAGACAATTCAATAAATCAATCTTTGATAATCATTTGGATCAAAATAGTGATAGTGACGATAGTAGTAATCATAATAATGATAGCAACAATATTTCTATATACAGTAATAATATATACATTGAAAGTGACGGTACTAATTATAGTGATTTTGACAGTGATATTGATAAAAATAATGTTAATGTGAATTGTGAAAAAAAGACAGCTTACTTGATTTCAAATGAAAATAAAAAAAATGTGTAATGAATATGATGAAAATATCTCTGAAAGAGAAAAATTAGAAATCTCAAAAGAACTAGTATCTATTCAGCCACAACTTGATGCAGGTGAAATATTCAAATTGAGTGTAATCACAGATCATATCAATCAGTCATTAGATTTAAAATGTCAAGTTACAAATCGTGATCTTCGAACTTTTATTGAAAATAGTTATCAAAACAATATTAGTTTTATAAATTCTACTCAACGTAATCAGTCAGCACTTTTTTTCAAAAGCTCAATTACACGCGATGATGCTATAAGACGACTTAGCTCTGTAAATATTATTGAAAATAGTGCAAAATTGATTAAAGAATCATTATCAAAAATACATTTCGATTTGAACGACCGATTTTGTGACAAGTTAGATTTAGAAGATGCTTGGAATGATCTAGAAATTCCTGACCCTTTATTAAAATTTTTTTCTATTCTTTTTAATTATTCAGAGGAAGATATTCAAAGTTGTAAAAATAGTGAACCAACAAATTCCAATTACCACAATATGAAGAATAAACAAAAACAAAATGACATTATTCGAATAAAATCATTATATCAAATAATGTACTTTATTTTACATAATGGTAAAAAAAAAACTCCACTTCATCTACTTACTGGTATTGCAATTCATTCTACATGTAAGAGCGCTTCATTAATCACAAGTTTTAATAAAATTGGCCTTTCTGTATCATATGATGATATCCGTCGTGTACGTTTACGTTTAGCGTTATATACCATTGAACGTGGAGAAGGAAATGTCCCTTTGCCATCACACTTTGATTCTAATCAATTCACAGTTGCTGCATTTGATAATTTTGACCACAATGAAGGTTCATTGTCGGGTTTAGACAGTTCACACAATACTGTATGTATCCTATTTCAAAACAAATCTGAACACCGGAAGAAAAAACCAAAGTCTTACTGAAATAATAGCAATTTCAAACAGACAAAAATATAGATATAGACAATACATAAAATGATTATTGAAAAATCTCTGATTTTGCTTGCTCGGTCTCGCTCAGGACTTCGCTAAGCGCTTGATGTACGTCATAGCATATTTGCGAGACACTCAGCGAGACGGCCAGCGAGATGTACGGTGAGACGTCCAGCGAGATGTCCGGCGAGACGTCCAGCGAGATGTCCGGCGAGACGGTTAGCGAGACACTTAGCGAGATGTCCAGCGAGACACTCAGCGAGATGTCCGGCGAGACGGTCAACGAAACACCTAGCGAGACGGCCAGCGAGACGTCCTACAAAACAGCTCGCGGGACGTCTTGCTGGCCGTCTCGCAAATATGCTATGACGTACATCAAGCGCTTAGCGAAGTCCTGAGCAAGACCGAGCAAGCAAACCAGAGATTTTTCAATAAATATTTTATGTATTGTCTATATCTATATTTTTGTCTGTTTGAAATTGATATTTTTTCAGTAAGACAATTTTATTAGTATAAAAATTTTTTTTCATTCTTGATTGAAGTTTATATATTTAAAAATACATAATTTATTTTGTCAATTCTCCGGAAATTATATTTTTAAAAATAAACAAATACGTTCTAGATTGTAATTGCATGTTTTGTTTTTTTTCTGTGAGAAATCGAACTTTTCAAATTAAATAAATATTGTTTCACTTGAAGTCTGCTGTGGCAGTGTTGCTAAACTTATTTATTATTCTTTTTTATTTTTTTTAATTCCTAAAGCTTGTCTATGATTGATCAATTTACATTTAAAATAACTCAAAAACTATTGAGAATATCGAAAAGCGACTAAGGCACTTTATACTTAGAATCGTCTCCTCTATCTACAGTTTTCCGCTGTGAAGATTATTCTGAATCACCCTATATATATATATATATATATATATATATATATATATATATATATATATATATATATATATATATATATATATATAATTACTTTACATAAATTCAAGCGAAATCTTTTTTTCTCGGGTTGAAATTCGTCCGAAAAAATTTGGGGTACTCAATGACGCGCGCCAAGTACGATAAAAAAATTTTTTCTTAATTTTTAAATTTTCAACAAATTTTTTTCAATTTTTTCAACATTATGACGGTTTCTTGGTATTTTTTTGTATTTAACTTTTTTTTGTATAGAATGAAAATTATTGTAACGAGTCTTATTTTTTTTTTGCAAAGTGCAGATGTTATTGAGATGAGTTTTATGAACGTAGAATTGGCGCAATTTTTAACAGTGAACCTGTTTTTGTTCGGATTTCATATCTTTTTGTTAAGTGTAATTTTTAGCTCGCCTCTTAATACATTCTTAATTTAAAAATTAAACTTTTCCCGCGCAAAAATAGAAATATGTAAATAAATTAATTAATGCAGGTAAAGCTATTATCATATAAAAGGTTATTTGTTGGTTAATTTTGAAAATCAAATCCGAACAAAAAAATTAAAATTCTGTTTCTCTCATAGTAGCTAGTAGCATTAAAAAACTTAACGTGACCGACCCGAGTAAACTCTTCGGTTTCAATCAATTAACTAGCTTATCAATGGGGATTTTAAATTTTTTATGTATATATAGTTAAAGTTTAACATTTTTTTGAATTAAAAAAGTTGTTAATCTAGATTTAATGGTATACTACACATTAATTTAACAATAACAATAATTATTTTGGTAATGATAAACAATGATAATGATACTTTTAACATCAATTTATCATTACCGATATAATAAATTTCAATTTTATAATGATTATTATTGTTACTGTTACAATGACATTATTGTTAATAAAGGGGACAATGCATCATACGCATAATTGTAATACCTATGGCCTAAAAATTACAATTATTTGAAATCCGCTCGATTGAATAACAATGCCACCTACAGGCAACGACTACAAAGTCGTAGAATGTGTACGCTATCCAATGAGAATTGCCTAAATCTTGAACTGCTGGCCTGAAGGAAGAAAGTAAAACTCAAACAATCTTTAGCTTGTTGTGTATTTAGTCTAGTTAATAAATGAAATTCAGTAGAAAGAATAGGTTTGAAAACCATCCACATATGAAGTTGTTTGATAGTTTGTTGTAGAAATTTTGTATTTATAAAGTATTTTAACATTCTTAATTTCAAAATTAAATTTTTCCCGCGCAAAATTGAAAATTCATAAATGAATAAATTAATGCAGGCAAAGCAATTCTAATATGATAGGTTGTTTATTCGTTAATTTTGATGATCAAATCCTAATAAAAAAATTGAAATTCTGTTTCTCTCATAGTAGCTAGTAGCATTAAAAAACTTATCGTGACTGATCCGAGTAAACTCCGCGGTTAAAAGCGATTAACTATCTTATTAATAGGGATTTTACATTTTTATTTATATACAGTAAAAATTTTAACATTTTTTTGAATTAAAAAAGTTGTTGATTTGGATTTAATACTCTAATACACATTAATTTAATAATAACAATAATTCATTCAGTAATAATAATGATAATGATATTTTTAACCTCAATTTGGTATTACCGATATAATTAATTTCAGTCTCATAATTTTTATTATTAGTGTTATTGTTATTATGACATTATTGTAAGTAAATGACACAATACACCATGCGCATAATTGTAAGACTTTTCACCTAAAGATTACAATTATTTGAAATCCATTTGATTAGATAACAATGCAACCTATCGGCAACGACCACAAAATCATAGAATGCTACACTATCCAATGGGAATAACCTCTGTTTATGATTGTTCATGTACAAAAAACCTTTGTTCCAACTTCAAATTGTTTATTTCTTGTTTAATTAACATTTTTAATAAGCTGAGTATTTGTATTCTGAATATTTGCACTGCGCATGCGTCAACTTTACGTTTAGACTTTCAGCGCGGACTTTTGAAAATTATATTGACCAGCACAGTGATTAGAGTAAGTGTATTTTTCTTGTAATTTCAATTATACAGGTCACAGGACAAAAGGGCAACGTGTAGTTTTTAATAATTTTATAATAATTTTTATTTTAATAAAGTATTGAAATTTTTTGTTAATTGTTATGGATTTCTTTTTTTTTTTTTTTTTTTTTTTAATAGTTCGTAGTATTCATGAAAATAGAATTGATGAAGATAAAACAAAAATGTACATGCATTGATTAACAATTCTCTCGATATTTTTTACGAAATTTAGAATGAAATGAATATTTATTCGTTATTTATTTATTTACTTAATGACATTGATATTGGCTGACGTCTAACAATTTTTTTTTTATTATTTGAATTAATTAAATAGTAATTCCTAAAAAATTACACTCGTAAATTTTTTAATTTTTTACACATGAGATCAGTGTGGCCAGATGGTGCGATTTTTTTACCCCCTCTTGGGCGTCGCGCGCGCCTCGGACACAAGCAAGCGATGCGTGTCTGTCAGTCGGAAAACCGAGCGGAGCCGAAGGAATCCGAGAAAGTCGAACGAATCGAGGGGAATAAACCTCCTGCCACACGAAACAGAGGAATAACTCACACAACAGTAGCTCTCTGTTCGTGTGAAATTCTAAGAATCCGATTTCAGCCGAAACATACAGCGGGAAAAATAATGTTTTAATTTTTATTAAAATAAATAAATAATGCTTTTTTGTTAAAAACATGTAGGTTTAATTTTTTTTTATCAATAAAAATTAAAATACAAAATTTTTTTTTCTTAAAAAAATTAATATCAATTTTTTACGCTGTTATTAATAATAATAATTTATTATTAAATAACAATAATAATAATAATAATAATTATTATAATAATAATAATAATAACGGGGGGTCTTCCAAGGCGATTCCTTGAACCCTCTGCTGTTTTGCATTTCACTGCTGCCTATATCTGTTGCACCCCGTAAAACTCATGGGTACTCTGTGGGGCCTCCGGGTGATCGAAACTATTCGATCACCCATCTGCTTTACATGGATGATCTAAAGCTCTATAGTGCTGATAAAGATCATCTACAAGCGGCCCTCAACATCGTAGCAGAGTACACACGAGATGTCGGAATGTCTTTTGGGTTGGATAAGTGTGCGGTCGTACATCTGGCGAGGGGTAAGTGCTCTGATACGGGGATGATGTCGAGTTAGTAGATGGGAGCGTCTTAAACCAATTAGACGCCGGAGAGTTGTATAGATACCTAGGAATGGAAGAGCACCGTATGCATGCGGTCTTTGAAGTCCGAGCAACTCTCCAGAGCGAGTATGTTAGGAGACTCCGGAAAATTTGGACCTCCGAACTTTCCGGCAAAAATAAAGTCTCAGCTACTAATATGCTCGCTGTCCCAGTCTTACTATACTCTTTCGGTGTCCTGAAATGAGCCCGAAAGGATTTACGCGATCTTGACATTAAAACCCGTAAGATCATTAATATGAATCGAAGCATGCACCCTAATTCATCTGTCGCCAGATTATACCTCTCTCGGTCCATCGGTGGGAGAGGTTTGCAGAGTTTGGAGCGGCTTCACGACCGTTTGGTCCTGGGTTTAACACACGAAGTTGTCAATTTCACTGCAGACGAGGATGACTTTCTTATGCAAATTGTACATAATCATGAAAATGCGCATAAGGGGTCATTCTTGTATAAGGCAGCAATATATGCGGCAAGAACCCTTGGTCTTGGAGAAATAAACGCTCTTATGGAACTCCGAAAGGAGGAATTTAAGAGCGTCATCAGGAACGCCGAGGAAAAACTACTCCTTGGCGAACTGATGGACAAGTCCATGCACAGCGTGTTCTTTAAACACGTTCGTGATCATGGCTTGTCCACCCAGCTGACGTTTTCCTTCTTAAAGTCAGCTGGCCTGATGTCCGAGACTGAAGGGTTCATATTTGCCTGCCAAGATGGTGTCATTAACACTCTTGAGTACCGTAGCAAGGTGCTCCAGGTGCAGCTACCGGACACTTCCTGTAGGAGGTGTAGACAACATCCGGAGACGCTTATGCACCTTTTGTCGGCATGTCCAGTGCTGGCGAGGAGTGCATATATCCAGCGTCACAATGCTGCCCTGAGAGTACTGTACTACTATCTTCGTCATTGCTACGGTATTGACGTGACACCAGTGCTGCCTTATCTGCCAGGAGATATTCCCCAGGTTGTTGAGAATGACAGTTTGATGACAGCAAAATTGTGTTTTTTTTTGTTGCTATACTAATAATAATAATAATAATAATAATAACTGTTATTATTTTTATAAATAATAATAACAATGGTTATTTATAATAATTATTATTAATAATTTTGGTTACTGGGAATTCTCAAACGCAGTTTTTATCTCAGTTCTTACGTTTCCACGGCAGGTCCTACGATGGCTGCGCGGCGTAAGTGTAAGCTTACGTCGGCGAAACTTTTGAGATCGAGTAAAAAAAAATTTTTAAGAAAAAAAAATTGTTTCAGCGAGGACTCGATCTCAAAAGTTTCGCCGAAGTAAGCTTTCACTTACGCCGCGTAGCCATCAGACGTCGTATCGAATAAAAGTAAGAATTAATATAAAAACTGCGTTTGGGAATTTCTAGTTACCATAATAATTATTATTATTATTATTATTAGTGTTATTTAATAATAAATTATTATTATTAATAACAGCGTAAAAAATTGATATTAATTTTTTTAAGAAAAAAAAATTTTGTATTTTAATTTTTATTGATAAAAAAAATTTATTTTTTATATTAAAAAAAAAAATTAAACCTACATGTTTTTAACAAAAAAGCATTATTTATTTATTTTAATAAAAATTAAAACATTATTTTTCCCGCTGTATGTTTCGGCTGAAATCGGATTCTTAGAATTTCACACGAACAGAGAGCTACTGTTGTGTGAGTTATTCCTCTGTTTCGTGTGGCAGGAGGTTTATTCCCCTCGATTCGTTCGACTTTCTCGGATTCCTTCGGCTCCGCTCGGTTTTCCGTCTCACAGACACGCATCGCTTGCTTGTGTCCGAGGCGCGCGCGACGCCAAAGAGGGGGTAAAAAAATCGCACGATCTGGCCACACTGCATGAGATGTGCTTGTCACTATAATTTTCAAAAGACCGCGCTAAAAGTCTATATACGTAAAGTTTATGCATGCGCAGTGCAAATATTTAGAATGCATACATACAGCTAATTAAAAATGTTAATTAAACAACAAATAAAAAATGTGAAGTAGGAACAAATGTTAAATATACATGAACAATCAAAAATAGAGGCTTGATGACCCAAATTGCTACCAAAATATTAAAAAATGCGACAGGGGGGCTAACTTAAAGATACATTATTAATAAATTCTTTTTAAAATAAATAAATGGAGAACGATCAAATGTTGAGAGTGAATAATAAAGAACAAACGAAAAGCTGAAAACGTGATAGAAAAAAAAATCAAAAATTAAAAGAAAAAAATTTGGGGTTCTAACTTCAGTGATCTATCCCGTTGAATCTACAGTTTATGTAGAAATAATTCCAGTGCCCTCTGGTGGTTGTAGATGCAAGCTGTGAATTAACTTTTTTCAGTGTAGTTGGGTATCTATAGTAAGATTACTACACATTTTTATTTTATCTAGTCTGTGGTGGTGACTTTTCTCCATGAAAAAAAAGTCAGGATCGAAATTTCTGGGCTTACTATAGTTTGTGCTGATAAAATTTAATAATTTTAAGTGAATTAAATGTTATAATTGCTTATAATTAATTGATATCAGTAAAATAGAGTATGACTTACTTTTATGATATATCATTTTGGAAAAAGGAGTACCATATAATTAAATAAAATTTTGCAACCTCGAAATACCATTCTGCTTACAGTAAACACAGTCGGTAGTCTGGCGCTCCGTTTACAACGGAATTTTTAAACGGAACTTGGCGCCAGATTCTACCGAATCTGTGGATTTTAGTGATTGATAATCGGCCAATACAAATAAGTGGGTATTTGCCCATCTTACCATTCCCACTAACTGAATGTTCCACTGTTTACACGTCTTTATGTAATTTTAAAAACGTTTTATTACAATTAAATCAAAAATATTTGCCAGTTTTCTGTGATGAAGGAGTATATAGGATAGCCCGTCACATAAAGTTCCTAAAATCTGAAGAATTTAACAATATTTTCGTGATGCTTGGATCGTTTCACTTAAACAAATTTGTTTTAAGTTGTATTGGTAAATTTTTGAAAGGTAATGAAATTGAAAATATTCTAGTTGAAAACAGAAACATTTGGACCAGGAACTGTTGAACAAGTACTGAGCGGCTCTAACTACGCACGATCTTTTAAAGGTTTCTGTATAATATCTGAAGCTCTTCAACGTCTTCAAATTGAAGCTTTTTTGGATGATGAATCTACTACTGTTCATGATAATGATATTGTAACCTTTAATATGCTAAGAGATACAATTCTTGAAGGAAGTTACGATGAAGTTTAAGCTATTTACGAGCAATTGACAAAAAAATCTTGCAAATTCAAATCAGACTTTGAATCTTTCATTGTCAAACAATGCAGTTAGTCCGAATTATTCTCTTTTTGGAATAATGCTATTGTAATGATAGGATTAGCGAAAAATCTTGTGAAAGCTGATAGAACTGGAGACTGGTTACTACACATTGATACTGTGGTTAAATTACAACCCTTATTCCATGTTTTAGATCGGACAAACTATGCCCGTTGGTTGCCAGTATACGTGGGTGACGTATTACAAATAAAAGAAGACAATCCAGAATTATTCCATGCTTTTATGTCGGGCCATTTTACAATAAAAAATTCTGATACACCCTTTTCATCAATACCAGTGGACCAAGCTTTAGAGTGTTCAATTAACCATTCGGCAAAAAATGTCGCTGAAATAATAGGTTCTACTGCCCAAAAATTATACGTAACCACGTGGAATTTAGTATATCATGAAGAACTCGATATTAAGAATTTTTTTCGAAAATTAATATCTGTTGACGAAGACAACTATGAATTATATCATCATGAACTATCACACAGTCATACCGAATCATCAAATTTATCAGTTATAAAAATTATTACTTATATCAATAAATATGTTAACCCGTTCAAAGCAGGGAATCAAATTTTAAGAAATATTATAACCGATGAAGTGCCAGTATTGAATATTTCAGTAGATTTAAACAAAATTTGGATCACAGGATGTAATAATTTTAATAATTTTCTCGTGGAACGTTTGATATTAAAAAAAAAAAATTATTATCAGATCCTATTGAAAGAGTAAATTTAAAAACTATGGATTCTACAGACAATAAAAATAAAAAACAAAATACAAAACTTAGGGATGATATGAAAGAAATTCAAAAAATTTTAGCATTAGCAATCGAGCGTCATTATCCATGAGATTTGTTACTGTCATATGAATTAACAAAAAAAAAATATGTTATTCGAAGACGACGGCACTTTAAAATTAGTTGAAAAAAATAAGTTAATGGATGAATTGGTGAAAAAATCGAAAATCCAAATAAGTTTTGATTTACCATATTCACAGAATACATGTTTAATATTAAGTGTCTCAGAGCTTTGTAAAAAAACTAAATTTAAAGATGTAAAAACTTTTAAAGATTACAAAGAATCATTTATAAAAAACTTAGTAGAGATATTTGGAAACAGAAACTTAACTCGTATAGATTTATTATTCGATTTCTGTAGTGATAACATTCTTACTTTATCAAGTAACAGGTAAGTAAAACCTGTTTTCAAATTTATTTAAATATCTAATTATAGATATTGCAATTTCAATTAATTTTTATATAAATGTTTTATTTTTTTTTGTTATCGTAGCATTGAAAAGGAATCTATAGAAATCTATACTATTAATGATACTACGCCAAACCCAATTCAAGAAAATAAATTTTGGAATAATAACAATAATCTTAAACTACTACAATCATATCTAACCAACTACTTAGTTCAATGGGCGTCTTTTCGTTTATTTCCAACGATAAAATTTATCATTAATAATACTAATGGACCTCATCTCACAGACTCGAATAAAAATCTAAAAAATCTAGAGGAACTAACATATACATCAGAAACTTCTGACATTAACGATTATGTTATTCTTCATATTGATAACGCTTCTAGTCAAGGACATACTGTGATCAACGTATCTTTTACAAATTGCGAATTATTGGCAGTAATTATGTATTTTTGGAAAAGATTTGAAACGTTTGGCTTGCAAGTAAATAAATTACTTTTTTAATTAAAGGGATTGCAGTTAAAAGGGTATAAGCGACAAAACAAAATTTTTTTTTAAGTATTTTATTTTTGAAAACCAACATTTTCTGAGCTCAAAATCAGTGTCAAATAAACAAAAAAATTTTCGTCACTTATACCCTCTTAGCTCAAGCCCCTTCAACTATTATTTTTAAATTAACAATCATAAAAAATTATTTGAAAATTATAATTATAAATATATATAGGAGCTATGGATGAAGATTAATACAGGTAGAAAAATTCAACACCTGGCAGTCCACAATTTGGTAAAAAATTATGGATACTCATTTTGTTGCATTTTACCAGCACTGCATTACCTAACTGAATCAAAAAATACAAGAAAAATTGGAACAAAATTAAAAGCTATTGAAAGTAATCCTCATGAGTATCTTATAAATTTTGGCAGTGGTCAGTTAATTTTATCAATTTTTTGTATGAAATTATCTTTATATAATTTTATTACTTTCCAATTATTGTAAATTAAAAATTTTTTTTCATATAGAGATTAATGAAGGCAATTTCAACGAAACAATAAAACGCGCAGAAAGATGGCTCATACAAGTACTAAGGAAGGGTAGTGAGTGTAACACTTTTAATGATTTGCGGAATTTTGATTATACGTCTGGAAGAACTGTGATAATTGCGGATTTACCACCTACTACGAATTTAATTAAATACCATATTTTAAGGGCATACTATTTAACACACCAAAAAATTACCATATTTAATACAAATAATTTAGATAAATTAGACCCACATATGTTTGGATATATTACAGATGGTAAATCTGACAAATTAATACCGCAAATAGTGGATATATTATATCCACCTATTTATGAACTACCCCCACCATGTAAATGTACCAAATGTACGAGAAATTGTTCATGCAAACATTTTAACGTGTTATGCTGTACATTTTGTAAATGTGTAAAAAATAATACCTGTGAAAATTATATATTTTTATAACAATAAAAAATCTATATTTTACTTAAAAACATATTTAGAAGCAATTTCTTTTTTTTAATTAAGTAATTAATAAAATTATTCTTTTTATTAGCTAACTGCTTAACTACATACCGGTAAATTTTACAGGATAGCCAAAAACATTATTTCCTGGGTGGAAAATTTTTTACAATTTAAAATATATATTTTTAAAGTATAATAAAAAAATATTCTATTAATACATCCTAATTTATATATATATATATATATATATATATATATATATATATATATATATATATATATATATATATATATATATATCTGATAATAATTTAATCAAAAAAAAATGTTAAAATTATTTTGCATTGTTTATTTATAAATCCGAATATTACTAAAAAAAAAATAGAAGTAAAATATTAAATTATTTAAGCTAGATGAATAATTTTTGAAAAGGCGCGCGTGTCTGCACACGCGTAGACATGAACATCGAGCCCGACATATTTTATTTTGAGTGACGTCACATATTGCCGCTCAACGCAGCATGAGTGTGAAGGACAGCGACATAAAGTACATTAGTTGGAGAGAGAGGTCTAATACAGCTATCTACTTTTTCGCACAATTTTTACAATATCTTAATAAATAATCATTTTATCAAAAAAAATCATAGATATCTTTTTTATGTATTTTGAAGTCACGAAAATTTTTTCCTAAATATATTTTCCTGTGAAATTAACCGTTCGGGAGTTATTACCGTTTAAATAATTCAATTGTTTATAAATTTTGTTTGCACTCGAATTTGAAAACATTTCTTGCAAATTCGGATTTCCCATCTAAAAATCTAGATAATTTCGCTGAAAAATTTTGCGGACGCTATTTTGCATACGGCATACCCTATCCAGCCGATGGACTAATACTGGTCCAGCCTTTCTCCATGCTTCTTGTAATTCCCGCGCATCGGCCCAAATGGATATTCCGTACGTAAGCTCTGATGTGACTACAGTTGCCAACAATAGTCTCCTGCTCTGCTTTGGGCCTCCGACGTTAGGCATCAATTGTGCGAGACTTGCCCTTACTACTGACGCTTGGGTACTGACGTGTTCCACTTGCTGTTGTGTGTGTGTGTGTGTGTGTGTGTGTCAACCGCTTAGGGGAGGGTGGGGTAGAGCGGCCCCCTAAGCCGATTATTACTTTTTGTGGTTTTTTAACATCTTATTAGTTTACCTTGGCTCTACGATGGACGAATTTACCAAAATTTTGGAAAAATTCTTGCAAAAAATTTTTATTCTCTGGGGCATAACGGCCCCCACCAAAAAAATTGTTAAAAAAATTTTATTTTTCCACCATTAAAAATTTTTTGAAAAATATAATAGTATATTACACACCGAGGAAAGTAAAGTAAGAAATGTCTCAGATCACATGTAATTGTTGGCCGAGGCGAAGCCGAGGTCAACAAACATGTGATCTGAGATTTTCTTATTTACTTCCCGAGGAGTGTATGCTATTTTTTTGCTCGACGAAGGCAGAAAGTGGCAACTTCGTTTAGCGCAGCGGGAGCAAAATTGACGCTTTCCGCCCGGAGGTGAGAAAAAGTATTTCCTTATTTTTATCACTCTCTTGATTTCATTATCATTCGAAAATAACTGTTATATCTGATGCACCTCGTTTCTTTCCGCCCCTAACCTCTTTTATTTTCTAAAACATAATTATAATGGTTATTCAATTGCCATGAAAATCATCATACTCCTGCTAAATTTAAATTTAAAATTATCGCTGAAATGTAAAAGAACTTGATGAAAGAAAAAATAGAAGTGAACTTTAGAAGAAAGTAAGCCTTGCAACCTCGAGCAAATCTTTTATTCACCGTTTATAAACAGTGTTCGTGATAACACCGTTTTTAGACCGTTCATTAAACGTGTATTTGTGCCATTTGTGAACGGTTGATAAACAGTGAATACATGGTGTATAGAGAGTATAAAAACTATGAATCAACAATAAATACACGGTGTATCTACAGTATAAAAACTTGTAAAAATTAATATTCGGTAATTTTAATTTTCAAAATCCTCAATTTTATGACATAAGATTTACCTTAGTTCTAAAATTTTATCTCAGAACTTAAAAAATTCAATTTCTTTATGATTATAAAGTTTTTGATATTCAGTCAAGTAAACCTTTTCATCTGCACTTATAAAAAAAATTGACTTGACTCAAGAGCTAAAATTTTGAACCAAGAATACCATTTTGAAGAAAATGATTTTCTAGAGTTAAGAGAATAAATTCTTGAAACAAAAAAAAATTTCTTAGACCAAGAATCATTTCTTATATAAACTCAACAATTTATTCTCTTGGCTCAAGAAAATCATTTTCTTCAAAATGGTATTTCTTGGTCCAAGATTTTTGCTCTTAAGACAAGTTAACTTTTTTATCAATGTGTGTAAAATTATACATATAAATATAATAATTAATAATTTATAAATTTAATAAAAAATGTTGCTCATGACGAACCGATCATGTATACGACTTGCATTACTTGTAGTTATTACAAACTATGTAATTCAAAAAAGTCTCGTATAAACAAGTAGTGAAACAGTCTTTAAAGCGTCAGGTCCACGGTTCGATTTCCGTACACGCCAATTTTTTTTTCTCTATTGAAATAATTCTATATAATTATATAGGGTCAATTTTTATATACAATTATTTATAATTTTATTTCCCGGGTACCGATTAATTATCCTTTATTCAGTGTTTTTTTTACCTTTTACTCACTGTTTCTTAACTGTCGAACAACCGTTCAAACACCGTTTATAAACCATTTTGAATGGAACAAATAAACGGTTTATAAACAATTGATATACGGTGAATAAATGGTGGATAAACAGAAAACGAATGGTAGCTAAACTGTGCAAAATCCGTATGCCCAGGGTCGCAAGGGAACTCAAAAACAAAAAATAGTCAATTAAAAAAAAATTTTTTTTTTTAAATAAAGGCTCAAAACATGGAAAAACTGATTGTCATTGTCTTTACTGCAATGGACTTTATTCAAAATCCACTGAATCATAGATTGTGCAAAAGTTGCAAGAAAAGGTCCCATGGTTCGTGTGCGGGAATCAATGAAGATTATCCTGAAGGATATATTTATCACTATTGTGAGGAATAATTAATTAATTGTAAATAATTAACATTTGAGACTTTATTTGAAAATATTAATATTGTTACGGTTTTGAAAATTTATGATAATTGGATGAAAAAAAAAAATATTTTTTGACCAAATTTTGAAGGCGGGCCGTTATACCCCAAATATAATACATTAGCTCTAAGATATATAAATATATCAAATTTATGATAATTTGGTGAAAAAAAAAAAATTTTTTTTTTGATCAAATTTTTAAGGGTGGCCGTTATACCCCAGGGAGCCTTTATACCCCATCCACTTTTATAACTTTTAAACGGCTTGACCGATTTTATCGTGGTTGGTGCCATTCTAAAGGGCTTGACCAAACTTAGATTTCTAATACACTTTGGACTGATTCGGACCAGTAGATTTTGAGAAATCGTAAAAAAACTACAAAATAACATTTTTTCGAAAGTGGTTTTTTTGGAATAACTTTTAAACGGCTATACCGATCACTTTCAAAAACTAATCAGCTCTTAACATTAAAAAACCATGTCGATCGCCGCCAGTCCGGTCAAAATCGGTTAATTCGTTCGTGAGTTATCGTTGACGAAAAAAAACCGAAAAAAGCGTTTTTTCGGAATTTCTCCGAATTTTCACTCTGTCAATATAAACTCAAAGATTTTTCATAAAGCTTAAAAAACTGCGTCGAATGCTACCAACCGCGTGAAAATCGGTTCTTTCATTTAAAAGTTATTGTAATTTGAAAATTAAAAAAATAGTGTTTTATCAAACTTCTATCAAACTTTTGAGCTCCAAGAGCTCAAAAGCATACAAAAGCCATTTTTTTTGAGCTCGGAGATCTCAAATAATACACAAATTGTATTTATGAGCTCGAAGTGCTCTAAAAAGTAATAAGTGCAATTTCAAACGTTTAGGTATAGAATTGGCGGAAAGTTGCAGGGATGACCTTCAGGGTCAACCGTATTCCTAATTTTTTTGTATTCTGGTCATCTTTGATTAATTGATGAAAAACGTAGGACCCGTATAAAATTTCAATAAATGCATGAAAAATAGTAAGTAGAAAATAAGATGGTCTATAAAAAAAAATGTGGAAAAAATCATATGATTTTAGCTTTTACTTTAATAGGTTTTGTAGTATCAGATTTATTAGAAAATTAAGAAACCGTTATTTTAGAATGTTCGATTTTAAAAGTACATATTTTTAAAATTATATATTTATTCATCTGTAGATTTTATTTTGTCAATTCATTGAAAAATTTCAAAATTCACCAGTTAAATTTTAAAAATGTATTTGTATGACCATCTTGATAATGGAACTATCTGACTTAAGGGCCCAGAATCTCATTTCAATGACGAAACTGCCTGTTCTAGAGACCCAGAATACCGTTGAAATCTCAGGAATACCTAGCCAAATATTCACAGATATGCAGAATATTTCAAATGACAGTGAAGGTTGGTAAATACTAATCTATTTTTCTGTTATTGTTATTATTTATTATTACATAATCTAATAATCAATAAATTTTGCAGTTATTGACTTATCACTAAATTCTGTTACTTGTAATAAACCAATTGACTTGAAAAACTATAAAGAAATGAAATTCATTGACTCAGAAAGCAGCTTAACTGGTTCATCATCTGAAAAACGGGTCTCTGATGAGTTCGAAAAAGCTTTTCAAAAACCTTGCTTCAACAATGTCAGAAAAAAGAAACGTAAAATGCAATGTGATGAAAATACATCAATCTGCAGCACTGTTGATGATATGCTTGAAGCTTTAGAAAAAAAAAGAATCAGCTAAAAGACTCAAAGATGAACAATTGAAGCAAAGACGAGTTTATCGAGCTAAAAAAAAGGTGTTAAGAGACCAGGAGCTTAATATGAAGCGAGAGTTTCATGAAAAACAAAAAAAAATTTATGATCACAAAAAAAAATAAAATTACGAATTCAAAATGTGAAGAATGTATTAAAGTCTACAAATGAAGTATCATTGCAAAATGAATTACGTTCCTTAGAGAACCAACTTGAGGATTTGGAGCAACTGATTAAAATTGAGGAGCTTGCAATTTTACAAAAGTCACTCCATTTAAAAAAAGAAACTGTTTGACCAATAAGTAACAAAAAATTTGTTAGTTCAATTATAATCTCATCATTTTGTGGTAAAAATACATTTAAATATTTATTTAAATTAAAAAGTTAAGTGTATGTTTAATGTTAATTTTATAATGAAATAAATACTTATTTTTTGGGTCGGAAATCTTTTATTTTTATTTTAACACATAGTGTCGAAAGCTATACTAAATAATTGTTCACGTACTGGTACAGAAACGTTCCAGTACTGCAGCTTGACACAGTTTAATGTTCAACGACTGGAGCTTTTGAAGGTTTTTTTTAAATAATTAAAAAAATCAATGTTTTCTACGTAATACCGATTTTTTTTCTTAAACATATTTAGAATTAAACATATTTTAGGAAGCCACTCTGATTTGATCAGTTATAATAAAATTTACCTGCTAAAATTGTGGTCAAATAAAATACACTGTCAAATTTGTTTAAGTTCTGGGTACTTTACCTTAAACGGGAAAAGAAAAATTCATTGAGCTTCGTAAAGAATTAAGATATCAAGCTGCGCTTTGGAGGGAATTTTTTTTTTATAATCAAACAATATCAAACAATTGAGGCTCTAAGTACGGATATTACTTTGTTGGATGCTCTCCAGAAACTGAATACGGGTGGGATCGTAACCAAAAACTCAAAACATAAACGTAACAATATAAGCAAAGGTAGATAATTTTTTATTCACTAGAAATTATCAAAACTACCCAAAACGTAAACTTAACCAAAAACTTAAACTGATCCCATCTACTTTCGTCCTGTTCCTCTACGTCGAAGCGCTGGCATCTCAACCAGACTTCGGCATTACACCTGGAAGTCTCAAAGGGTTAGATTGGTGTCTAATGTCAAACAAAACCGGGTGACTTATTGTTCCGCTCCAGGGTAACGCTGACTTACTCACGTCCTTTGCAACCTCAAGACCCAAAACTTAAAATTGAGAACTCAAAACTCAAAACTTAAAATTCCAAACCCAATACTCAAAACTCAAAATAACTCAATGAAACCCTTAAATGACTTGATCTTAATATTTTTCAAAACTTGACTCTAAAAAACTGACTCTACTCTTGAAAATTCCAAAATCTCAACGGTACCACTAATTCTCTAAATTCACTCTAAAATTATAGCACTTCGTTACTCGGCATCAACACTCACTTAACTCACAAAACATTTATCTTTAATCCTTAATTATATTTTCTATGATATTTGGCCTTGAAATATCAGCTTAAAATTGCAAAAATTCGTTGGCGCTAGTGACGTTCATTTTACCTAAACCTCGGTCGTTAAAATAACGTCACAACTCTTCTCCCCCTGGGGGTGCTTTTCGATACGTTGATGTTATCCTTCGCTGAACGTGGATATTGTTGACTTCATACTGCTTCGATAATTGGCTAGACTGTATGATTTGAGCTGCTCAACACTGGATTCGGTCCATTACTTTGGTGGTTGCTGACTGTCTTACGGCACTACGTGCTCTTGTCTTCACTTGATGTTTGTAGCTGGATTTCTGCGAGTTCTACGGCTCGCAGAAAAATTTATTTTGCTGTTTTGTAACCACCTGTAACGTTTTATTTATTAAACTTCATATCTTTATAATCAATCAAATTTCATTAAAATTTAATTGACTATAAAATAATTTGTGTGATGGTAAAGAGTAAGTGCGAGCGAGACGGCGGAGCAGCAGAATTTATTTTCTATGTATTATTATTATCATTATTAATACCGGAGTGTATTTAATATATTAAAGATCTTTTTGTTGTTTCTTTTGTATTTTGTTTAAAAATAATTATCATTTATTATAATGTTTATTCAACATCACGAATTATTTTTGGTTTAATGAAAAAGTTTATTTAGTTTTAAATATTTGACTGAGATTTATTATTATTTGAAAATGCGCGCGAATTTTTGAGTACGCCACCGCGGCGAGAGGTGGCGAAGAATTTCGCCGCTCGTTCGTTTGCAGTAAAAACCGACGAGCTAATATAAGTGAAACCGTGTGGCGATAATTTTTGTTCTTTTAAAGAACAAAAATTTATTTTACCTGAAAGAAAGATTTAATCAAAATCTACGAACAGATTCAAAATATCTGAATAATTATTTTGTTAATTATTTTCATTGCGGAATTAACTTTTTTACTAAGTCCCAGCAATGAAATTAGTATAGGAAATTATTTTGGTAAAAATTATTATTAGGCAAATGTTATTTTTTTCTAAGTCCCGAACGACTTTTGTATGGAATTGATTTTGTATGAAATTTATTGTAATCTGTTGAAATTGATGAGTGAATTTGATATTTGATCAGATTTAAATAGTTGAAAAATCTGAAGTTTGACGACAAGCGATAGATGGCGATAATTTTCCAAAATCTTTCACTCGTAGAGAAAGGTCTAGGAAATGACAAAAGCGATTTTGATTGACGGAAAAGCCAACCAAGTTTCCCAGTGGTTATAACCTTCCTAGTAGAAGATCATTCACCAGGAAGGAACCAAGGAACTCCTACCTCGGCTCCGACCAGGAACCAGGTAAGTGCTGACTTGACCATTTGGGGGAAATTTGGCCACCGGGAAGGGTTGCTTTCCAAACACCCAGAGGGAACTAGGGGCACGTCGGGCCACAGGGAAGGGCTGCTTTCCAAGCACCCAGACGGGAATAAGCGAAAATAGGGCCGTATTTGAGGGTGTACTTCTTTGTAAAGATAGTAGACAGAGTTTGGCCACCAGGTGGCACCAAAATACGAAAAACAAGCGGTGTGTGCGGATTATGTTCGAATAAATGTTTAATTTTGTCATAAGGTTTGTATGTATTATCATCTTAAGTTGTGATATTTGTTGTTTTCAATAAAAGTAAATAGTATATCAATTATATTCAGGCTCAAATTTCATTTATAAATTATATAAACTATCTCCGAAAAAGACCCTGGACTCCGGCGAGATTTCATTCGAGCGAGGGGATATAGATATTTGGGGAAGTCTTGACCAAATCACCAACGGTTAAAATTCACTTCTTTTGGAAACCGGAAAAATACCCGTTACATTTGTCATAATAATAATAAAGATAATTATAGTAATTAATAATATTATTATCATTATTATTATCACAAATTATTTCAGAATCAATTAAATTTCAATGTTACTCAACGTTGAGAACATTTTGAATGGCAGAGGATGAAAACCACTGTGCCCGGGCTTGCACGCGCCACCACCTTAATTTCCATAGTTTTTTACCGACCGTGTTATAAAACGTAAACAAATAATTTATTTTTGTTTTTATTAATTTTTTACGCAAATATAATAAGCTGCAGAGGGTTCATTTTTATTCATTAAGATTCAGAATTTTTCACCCTTTAATTTAGTTGTAACAGAGTAAAATTACCCTAAATCGATAAGTCACCGGATATCGATAACTATTCGACATAGCACTGGCGCGTCTCGATCTTCGGGCCTAAAGGGAGAATAAGAGGAGGTAGTTTTGAGTTAAAATAGGTGAGTCGTGCTGTGGAAAAGGGAGAAGTAGTGTGACCGCCAGACACAGTGTCACCGACATCAAGAAGAACTGTTCCCCAGAGTAGTGACGAAATGAAGGAAGCCAACTACAACTACCCGCATGATAATATAATATATCTTAAAAATATATGGTAAAATATATTGTTCCTTGTATTATTATATATTTTTAAATGTATGGAATTATATGTCTAAACATATACATATTTTCACCGATTTCATATATTGATTATAGTATATCTAGCATATACATTTTTTGTATTATTTTTTAATAAAAGATATATGTAAAAATTTATAATTTAATATATTGTTAAGATATAACTCTTCAATATATCGTTCTAGATATATTCATGCATATATTTATTATTATAAATATCGCTCTATATACTGAAAAATATATTAAGGTGATATATTCTCTACAATATACTAAAAATATATCGAAAAAATTATATTGACATATATGTCATTGAATATGCAATTAAATATGGGGTAATCAAATTTACTTCACATTTCAGTCGTACTTTGTTGTGAAAATATTATTTTCTCTTTCTCTCAGACTATCGCAATGCCGAGTTTATAAAAAAAGTAGCGACTAGTCTGGAATAAAAAAGTGTAACTGTACTTGCGATGAAACAGGCATGATTATTAACTTATTAGACATATTTTTAAAATTTTACTTACTATTGAAGCATCTTAGATTCTGCATCATAACCTGAAATAATGAAAATGAAAAAAAAATTGTCTGTTACAGTAAAATTTGTAAAATAAAGTCAAAATGAAATCACAATAACTTTTATTTTTTGAATAAAAATACATATTTTGAAAAATTCAATCAAATTTTAGCAAATTTAAAGAACAAAAATACAATTTGGAAAACTAAAATCATAACTATAAATGTTATGAACAAAATATTAACAAGCAAAAAAGTAAAAGTAGAATAAGAATGCTTAATTTAATTAAAGTTGGCTATTGAGCTTCCTCTTGAACCTAGGGAACAGAAAAAATGTTTGAATTAAAATTTGTGCATTTCAAATTACGCATAGAAAACCAAAATTAACAGTCAAAACTGGTTCAAATTCTGAAATTTTGAAAATAGGTTAGAAAGAATCAATATCCAGGCCTAAAACACGAGAACCAACACTTTTCGAACTAGAAGTGAGTAGATCTCAAGTGAAGACGTATAAACTGAGTTTTGATCAGCAGATGTTAAGTAGATTCGGAATGATGACTGGAGAATCAACACTTTCAGACAGATACCAATATATTTAGAATAAAAATTGTGAAAGAAATAAATTTTATTTAGTATATCTAAGGTTGTTGTTTTTGGACTCAATCTGGATGATCAGCACTTGTTCAAAAGATGTTGAGAAGACCAAAGACTAATCCTGGAGAAATCAACATCTCGAGCAAATGCAAAGTGAATTTGGAACCAAGACTATAACATCAACTAGAAAAATCTCCAAGAAACGAAGAATGTGAGATACCTCGACTTCCTCAGCAAGTTTATTTTGTCTCCTCAATTCCGTCATGACGTTGTTTATTGCCATCCCAAACAACACCTGTTTGAAGTTATTGAGAATCTTCTGCATCACGGATTCTGTAAGAGACGAAAAGAAATGCTTGTAATAAGATATGAATTTTTTAAAATTTGATTGATCACTCACCCTTAATTGCCTTCATTGTACCCGAATCCAAAGAAGGGCGTTTAGCCGCATTTTTGACGATTTTGCTGGACCCGCCTCGGTAATTGCTTCTCAACAAAACCTCGTCAGGGAAAAGTGCTCGAACTAGGGATCTACCCATGCTTTGAAAGGTACTCTGGCTATCAGCTGTGTCCCACTGACAGCGCTGGACAAATATATTTGAACCAGCTTTACCGAGTTCAACCTTAGAATTGAATAATAAATTAACTTTGTATTTCAAAACAGTATAGTAGTCCTGTGCAGTATTGGACTGAGCAAACTGCACATATTTGTTGAGTAAAGCAACATCAAAAAGCAAAAATAATACTGCTTAGTCAGGAAAATTCATGTAAATACAACTCACTAGATCATTTGGATCTGGTTGACGGTTCCGATTGTTGTTTCCTTAGCCTTGAGCTATCACAGCTTGTGCTTCTCTGAACCCTCGTACTTCATTGACCAAAGTATTCAAAACGCGTGTTATCAATTGATTATCTAAAGTAAAGTTAATTCTCAAATTTTTATCAAAAATGAAACAACGTCCTTTGAAATGCTACGAGTCTCGTTCCAATTAATCGAACCGCTCAAATAACCTAGTTCTGATGACTAAGTTACACATACCCCCCCCCCCCACACACACACATACACACAGACATAATGACACCCTCGCGGGAATAGTCAAGTAAACTTCCTAGGGCCTCAAAACGTCGAGATCTGATGAAAACTCGATTGTCGAAAAATGGAGTAAACCCAATAACTTTTCGATTTTTGAAAATTTTTAATTCTCTTAGCGGGAAGTTAAAAAGGTATCTTACGTTATTATTCAATAAATGAATTATAAAAAAATTTTATTATAAATCATTAAAAAATATAGTTAAGAAAAAATATGTTTTTAGAATCATGTTTAAAAACATCAAGTTTAAAATAACGAATGAAATTATTTTGACAATTTAATACTTAGCAGATATCAACAAATAAACTCTAGAAGTCATAGTTATGGGAGAATATATAATAGATTTCGAACTCTATGAATAATGAATAAATAACATTATAAAATTAAAATAATAAATTCATGAGACAATAATTGAATAAATAAATAAAAATGTTAATAAAAAACCTTGAACTGTATAAATAAGACACAAATAAATGAACACTGATATTGCTTAATAATTCATAAAAATAATAAGTTTAATATTTTAAGCAAAATGTATATTTTTACGTATGTGTGGGTGCGCATACACATAGGAAAATATATCGGCGTATATTTATTTTTGCCGAGTATAAAGAGTATACCTAAGATTTTAGAATTGCCGTCTTACAAACATGACGAGAGCGCTTGCGCCAAAGCTGTCGTTCGACTGCATTTGTAAGATAGTATTTAATTGCTATTGTTTTAGTTCTTTTGGATTCTTCCGGCAGTGCACTCGTAACATAAGAAACTTTATCAGTTTATTTTGTGATTATTATTTTAAAAATGAGCGAGTCAAGAATTTTTCAAAAAGGTCTTTCATCTGCAGAACGTCGTCGATTATCAAAACAAATAGAAGACCATCTCACTGTTTTTCCACACGATTTATCATTATCACTATGGAAAGGTAATCCTGAGGTTAGTATTTTTTAGTTTATTAATCTGTAACTTTTTTTTTTATCAAAGTGTAGTATGTATTATTTCTAAACATGATGAGTTTTGTTTATAATATAATTTATGGTTTATGATCAGTAATTATTAACTACTTATCAAAAAAAATTTTTTTTGCAAGCAGTACAGGGGAATGGGGAGTGGGGTACAACGGCCCCTCTCGAAAATTAGGTGAAAATTTCTTTACAGCACTTACTCTGGAAGTTGTCTTTTCGAGCGCTGTATGTCATTTCCGAACTACACAATAATCGTATACTTGACTATACTTATTTTATAAACGCACATGTTCGGTTAAAGACTGAATTCCGCCTGAATTCCGCCTGAAATATACTACTATTGAAATTTAACTTCACGATTTACCACCGCACGCACGCAAAAGACACATGTTGCTCGCAGGCATATATTGTGATTTTGATAAACCAGTAATGAATAATTTTCTTGTTAAATGTTTATCGGAGTTAAATGACTTATATAGGAAGGGAATTCAGTGGCTAAAATCCGATGTAACTAAAGTTGAAAGTAAATTTGTACTTCTTATGTGCAGTGTGGATTCAATTGCTAGACCACCAATTTTACGGATGACGCAATTTAATGGTGACTTTGGTTATACATATTGTTATTCAAGGGGTTCTACGTCAGATAATAATCAACTTGTCCGATATTATCCTGCATCCGAATAAATTCGACTTCGTACTGATAAAGAATTAAGACTTGATATGTTAAAAGCATTTAAAGATAATAAAAAAATTAATGGTGTAAAAGGTATATCTAGTCTTATATCTTTTCCAAAATTTAATCTTGCGAAAGGACCAATTGTAGAATGTATGCACAGTGTTTATTTAGGAGTTGTAAGACAGCATATCCTATTACTACTGGATCTTGTAGATTCTAAATTTTTTAATCATATCAATGGGCGTACAGCTGCTATCAAACCTCCTTCGCGAATTTCAAGATTACCACGGCCAATCGGAGAAATCAAAAATTTTAAAGCATCGGAATTCCGTAATTGGCTTTTATATTATTTTTTAGTTTGCTTCGATGGATTGTTAGAAAGTAAATATATGAAACATTTCGCTTTACTTTCTCAATCAATTTATTACCTTAATCAAGCATCAATTACACTCGAGGAGCTTCATAATGCAGAAATATTATTAGCTCAATATGTTGAGCAATTTAAAGAATTATTTGGCATTGAAAATATGACTTTTAATGTTCATCTATTGAAAAATTTACCACAAACCATACGGAATTGGGGACCTATGTCGGCTCATAATGCATTCACGTTTGAGTCTTGGAATCATCGAATAATGGAATGTATCATAAGTCCGAAAGACCGTGTACTCCAAGTCGTCAACCGATTTTGTATTATGAAATTCATATGTAATATGTTACATGAAGATTCTATCAGTTTTGACACAAAATTATATCTTAATTCTTTGTTTCCATCATTTCATTTTGATGATAATGACAGATCATTTATCGCAAAAGAAAATTCTACAGATAGTGTACATTCATGTATTCCTCCACAATATTCTACAGCTAATTGTACATCATACGATGACGCAAGAATTAATAATATACATTATCGTAGAATAGACAAAAATCCTGATACCCAATTTTGTAACAGTTATGTTTACTGTAAAAATGTAAGGTTTGGATGTATCGAAAATATTATTGAACTAGAAAAGGATGGTGAAAGAATCAACGGACTAATAGTAAGGAAGCTAAAAGTAAAGAAAAATGTATTAAACATTACTTATATTTATTTTGTCAAATCTACATCACAGTTGATATTTGTACCTAGTAATGAAGTAGTTGCTCCATGTATAGTGATACGTGAAATCGATGATTGTAAGTACATAGTGAAACTACCAAATATCTGGGAAAGTGATTAGATTAATCATTAAACTATTTAAAATAAAATGTTATCATAAAAGTCAGCTACTCTAATTAAAATAAAATTCTTCTGTTAAATAAAATTTATGTTTCTATGGGGTATTTAATTTGCAGCATTACAAAAAAATTATTTCTTCATTAAATATTAATATACAGTACCGACAGAAAATTTCCGGAAAACTTTCTTATTTACTTTTCAATTTAAATATGATACATAAACAAATTACCTTGATCTATAAAGAAAATGCTATTTTATTTTACAAAGTATGTACGATCGTGTTATTAACTTTCTTGATTTATTTTACTTTTAATAATCGTTTTAATAATAATAAATTATATTAATAAATAATTTTGATAATATATTTTCGCCAATAATAAAGAAGAATTTTATTTAATTTTGATAATTTTTATTAGATGTATATTTAATTTTGAGTTGATTTTTTTTCTGGTATTTTGCTCTATAAAGCAGCCAATTACAACAGATTTTGTCGAAATTCTAGTATAATTTTTATAATAATACTTGTTACTCTAAGAAATTTTTAAGTTAAGATTAAAGGAGAGTCTTCTTACCCCACTCTTCCCCTCTGGGACGTTTTTAAGTAGATTTTTTCAAAAATCAACCTGTAAGTGAGGTATTCATGTTGAAATTTGCATACAATTTTGCTGTAATGTTTTTTTTTTTTGTTGAGTTATACCGAAAAATAGCGTCGGCTCAAAATTTTATGTATACATATATATTTGTGAAATATATAAAACATATAAAAAAAAAGGCCATTTGGCACCAGCCAAGATGGAAGATAGATTTCATGTAATTCATGATTTTAATAAAAATATAAATAATTATTATGCCTCAAGTTTATGAGCTACGTAAATCGGCTGCCAAATTTTGAAATACAGTGATTTTTTAGATTTTCGAAAATTTCAAACGGCTGCCATTTCTAAACTATTTGATGGATTCAGCTCATTTTTAAACTCATCTAAGCTAATTGTCTATAGAATAAGTCTAGCAAGTTTCATAAAGATTCATTAAGAATTGTGGGAGTTATCGTGTCCACAAGCCATGTTGTGTTGTGTGCTTGTCTGAAACTGATTCAGATGACATTCAGCTACTTAAATTTTTGGTGTAATTGATGAAAAGTAAATTTATGTTAGGTTAAATTAAAGAGAATTTCATATGCTTCGAAACGAAATGCAGAAAAACGACCTATCATTCCTTAATGAAAAGTTATTCCTTCGTAAAGTCACCAAACATGTAATTTTTTAGATTTTCGAAAATTTCAAACGGCTGCCATTTATAAACTATTTAATGGATTCAGCTCATTTTTGAACTCATCCAAGCTTATTGTCTATAGAATAAGTCTATCAAGTTTCATAAAGATTCATTAAGAATTGTGGGAGTTATCGTGTCCACAAACTGTGCGTTATATTACATAAATATTAGTGCTGTACAATTTGGCCGGCTTAACTGGCCAGAAAATTTAACCAGGTTTATTAGTTCATCGGCCAGCTGGTTAATCCAAATTAACTGGTTAAACCAATTTAACTGATTAACTAGTTAACCGGTTAAATTAGTTAAACGGTTAATTGATTAACCGGTTAAATGGTTAATCGGTTAAATTGTCAATTTACATTTTCCATTATACAAACAATAAATTATTATTAAATCTAATATTTTTAACATATTTACACTCATATTTATTGATTTTAATTTTTTAATTTAAGATAATTATTTATTATGGATTGTTATATAACCGAATGATAATTTTTTTGTTTTTTAACATAATATTGTGGGTCATTCCATGTCAAATCGACCAATGGTTGGAATCAACCCCTTTCGATTCGGATAAATTTTGGTCAGAATATTTCTTTTATCATATAATTTCTTATTTTTTTAACGCATGATATATTTCGTCCGTTTCTTTACTTCAATCATAGTTTTTAACGCCAATGAACTTGAAAAGATATTAATTTCTAATAAAAATCAGAAATAATATGATGAAAATCTCAATTTTTTTTTTCGTTCTTTCGAATACTTGTTCACTTACAAATTTCTGCACATTAATGTTGCTCAATCTCAAATTTCAAATTTCTTCCATGTTAATAAGACAATAAGTGGCGTCAACAACTTTAAATAAAGTAAGAAAATGACAAATAATGAATCATATCATACGTTAAGCCTGACTTTAAGATTACGTTCAAAAAATAAAAAAAAGTTATTGTAATTTATTTATTGTTTAATATTTCTATATCGTGCATTTAATTGTTTAATGCTCAAAACTAGTTTACTATGCATCTGCTTAACTTTACCTTATTTAGAGTTGCAAAAAACACAAAAAATCTTTTTTTTTAATCAAAAATTCATATTTAAAAAAAAAAAAAAAACAAAAAATACAATTCTAAAAATTTCAGGATCTTGTGAGATTAGTACAAATTATTATCCAAAAAACTTGAGTCAAAATTTTAATGTTAATCGTCATTTTTGACGATTTCCGAAAATTCAAAATTGAGAATTTTTCAAAATATTTTTTTTAATAGCCCCAAGTGTCCCCTTTCAAACAAATAAAAGGCCATTCCTGTATGTATAATAGCGTTTAAGATATTACAAAATAAAATAGAAAAACTGGAAAAATCGCGAAATTTTGAAATTGCATATCTTTTGAAAAAAATTTTTTCATTTTTTTTCCTTTGGCACAACTTCGTTGTATGATTAAAAAAATTATTCTGACAAAAATTTATCCAAATCGAAAGGGGTTGATTCCAACCATTGGTCGATTTGACGTGGAATGACCCATAATATTATGTTGAAAAACAAAAAAATTATTATTCAGTTACATAAATCTACAGATTCGGTAGAATCTGGCGCCAAGTTCCGTTCAAAAATCCCGTTGCAAACGTAGCGCCAGACTACCGAATGTATTTACAGTAAGCAGAACGGTTTTTTGAGGTTGTATAATTTTATTTAATGATACGGTACTACTTTTCCTAAAATGATACATTAGAAATGTAAGTCAGACTCTATTTTATTGATATCAATTAATTATAATTAATTATAACATTGAATTCACTTAAAATTATTAAATTTTATCAGCACAAACTATAGTAAGCCCAGAAATTTCGATCCTGACTTTTTTTCATGGAGAAAAGTCACCGCCACAGACTAGATAAAATAAAAATGTGTAGTAATCTTCCGATAGATACGCAACTACACTGAAAAAGTTAATTCACAGCTTGCATTGACAACCACCAGAGTGCGCTGATATTATTGTTTTTACATATACTGTAGATGTAATAACGGAATAGCTCACTGAAGTTAGAACCCTAAATTTTTTTTTAATTTTTAATTTTTTTTTATCACGTCTTTAGCTTTTCGTTTGTTCTTTACTGTTCACTTTTAACATTTGTTTGTTCTCAATTTATTTATTTTGAAAATAATTCATTAGTAATATACCTTTAAGTTAGCCCCCGTATTGCATTTTTAATATTTTGGTAGCAATTTAGGTTATCAAACCTCTGTTTTTGATTGTTCATGTATATTTAACATTTGTTTCTACTTCAAATTGTTTAGTTGTTGTTTAATTAACATTTTTAATTAGCTGAATGTATGTATTCTAAATATTCGCACCGCGCATGCGTCAACATTACGTATAGACTTTTAGCGCGATCTTTTGAAAATTATAGTGACAAGCACATTTCATGTGTAAAAATTAAAAAATCTACAAGTGTAATTTTTTCGTGATTACCCTTTAATTAATTTATTTAATTTAAATAATTACAAAAAAATTGTTAGATGTCCGCCAATATCAATGTCATTAGGTACATAATTAATAACTAATAAATATTCATTTCATTTTGAATTTCTTAAAAATTTCGAAATAATTGTTAATTAATGCATGTATATTTTTTTATATTCATTAATGCTATTTTTCTGAATTCTACAAACTATTTTAAAAAAAAATCCATAACAAATAACAAAAAATTTTAATACTTTATCAAAATAAAACTTATTATAAAATTTTTAAAAACTACACGTTGCCTTTTTTTCATGTGACCTCTATAATTTAAATTACAAGAATAATACACTTATACTCTAATCACTGTGCTCGTCACTATAATTTTGAAAAGACCGCGCTGAAAGTTTAAACGTAAAGTTGACGCATGCGCAGTGCAAATATTTAGAATACAAATATTCAGCTAACTAAAAATGTTAATTAAACAAAAATAAAGAATTGATGCAATTACGTTTTTTTGAAGTTGCAAATTTTATTAAATTCTGCGGTCATTCTTTTTCTTAAATTTCTATTATAAGCGTGTAGTTCATATCTTATTTTCCTTATATTAATTAATTATATCCAATTATAACAATTAATCTGCTTAAAATCATTTAATTTAATCAGCATAAACTATAGCAACGCAAAAATTTCGATCCTGACTTTTTTTGATGGGCAAAGTGATCTGCCACAGATTAAATAATTCGAGAATGCATAGTAATCCTCCGATAGATAGGACCACTATAGTTAAAAAAAGATATTCCGGAGCTTGCATCTACACTCGCCAGGGTGCACTGGAATTCTTTTTACATATACTGTAGCTTCATGTAAACTCCAATCTCGAAGGGATTCACACTCATATGTTATGTTTTAATGAACTAAGGTGATTCGCTTACAATTACCTTTTTATTTAATTGCTTTGATTCACTTTAAACTTTCAGCGAGCAAGTATAAATTAAATTAATAAATTCATATTGGATGTGCCTAAAAGTACGGCAAATGAACGAAACGGTTACTTACGTGTACGGAGCAATAGAAATTACCGGGAAATTCAAATTTTACTCAAAAACTTCGCTTGTGTACGGAGCCATATAATAATAATATTAAAGATAATACTGAAAATAATAATAATGGTAAATATTTAATTGATGACAAAAATTTCAGCAATCATAATATTTATCTTTATTCTTATCAAGATTGTTATGAAATTATTAAGAATTGAATTATTAAAATCAAATTTACAATTTTCTTAATTACAAAACATTTTAAAGACCCTTAATTGTCTTCTAAAATTTATCTGAAATGGGAAGCTTCTAATTGATAATTTAGTTCATCAATATAAACTATTCTTCATTACATACTGATATCATTTCGTGAAATAAGTTTATATTTTATTATGGATGGTAAGTATTCTTCTTATCACAGAAATAAAAAATCAAAAATAAGAAATTATCTTTTTATTACAAAAATATAAAATTTAAAAACTTAAATTCAACTTTTTATTTTTAATAGCAAAAGTGCTAGGGAAAATTTTGTTATGAAAAAATGATTTTATTTTATAAATCAGAATTATTTCGGTTCAGACAACGTTGAATATAACTGTTTAAATTTAATTTTTTTATTCAAAAATATCTGCATAGAAATACTTCTTAACTAGAAACCTAATTCCCAATGTTTCATATTTTTGGACTACACTTAAAAATCAGTGTGATATTTTTAGTCGCTTTCAGATGTCACTACTTACGTTGTCAAATCATTTACTCGACAGCCGCTACATTGGTTTAAACCAGGGCCGTACATGTTATGTTTCTGCGTTTATGAATTATTATAATTTCGTTTTTATTTTCACTGCAATTCTAATTTTTTATTTAATCTTTTATTGATCCGTTATAATATTTAGCCAGAAAAATAGTGGTTGCATAATTTAATTTTTATGCAAATATCGAAATAAGTTTATAAAAATAATTTAGTACGAAACTTATAGCAATTAAATCCACACCATTTTCGGTAAATAATTATATAAATAATAAAATATGATGTGACTTTTTGTATTTTTTATTTAAAATTTTAATTAAAATAAAACACTGTAAGTAACATTTATTCGAAAACTTTATCATATGTCGATGACACAAAAGTTATCCAACATTTTTAATTTTTTGATTTTATTTGTAATCATGTTGTTAGTACTAAAAATAATTTTAAAAAATAGCACGTGTACGTTTTCAAATTTTTACGGGTATAATTTTTTTATGGTAATTTTTTTAGTAGAAAAAATTATGAAATCTTTCAGCTGTTGGTTAACTTAATTGTCATCATTTATCGTGTATTCTCAATTCAAATAACGCGGTAATCGCGTACGCCCAGATGGGAAAAAATATATTCTTAATTAAATAAATTAATTAGCAGAAACTATAGCGGCCAAGATTTTTGATATTGAACTTTTTCCGATGCCAAACCCAACCGCCATAGAAAAAGTAATAACACGACAGCTTATAGAAATTTCGACAGTAGATGAAATACTCGACTTATAAATCACTATATATATAAATGTCTTTCTTTATGTCCACTAATTAGCGTCGCAGTACTTCTACATTTAAATATCGTCTTACTGCACAGTTGCAGTCGTTAATGACTGTTACACACTAAATAATAAAATATGATAGTTTTTATTACTAATTGCTCATAGATAAGAAAATAATAAAAATATGCCGATGGCTATTTCGTCATTAAAGAATAAACTTATACTAGGAATTCAAATTGCGCGCGTACGCGCGCGCTTTAATCCTAACCAATAAGAAATCAGGGTCCATGTTTTCGATACTAAGCTAACTTCATTCTACCATTAATTTTAGTATATAGGATATTTTTTTAATCTTATTTTTTAAGTTTACTCCAGCATCAAATGAAATGTGAATAGGGTGCCAAGAAACACTTCTTAGCCGAACACTTTGTATACAAAGTGTCAAATTGTCTCTATATCTAGCCTGAATTAAGATAATTGAAAAACCGCTTACTGAAACCCAGCGATACAAAATGACCGCTGGTAAAATGACTTCTGGCAAAATAAGAAATAAATGTTTAACACAAAATTTTTGACGCAATGACGCAAAATATTTTACTGTGTATTTCTTGAGTAAAATAATAATTAAAATAATTTTTATAAAATCATATGAATTATCATTTATTTATTTTTATTTAAGACAAAATAAAAAACACGCAGTTCTGCATAAAGCCGCAACAAAATAATCGACCAAAATGTTGCGGGTTTTTCGATAAGTGACTACGGAGAGATAACGAGCGCTGCTAACACTCAATCAGGCTTGCAATTGTAAATGGTTTTGTTTTATAATAATCGTAATCGCAATATAATTATCGTTCTGTAGTTATTATTATTTATCACAGTGTTTTTTATGCTCAATTTTTTTGTTTGAATTATGAAAATCACGTTTTAATCAAAAACATGATTTTCAGGCGAGAGTAGAGCATACCTGCGCACTTCGCGCTCGAGGCATGCAATAATAATAATAATAATAATAATAATAATAATAATAAATATTATTATTGTTATTACTATTATATAATATAGAGTAAGGTTTAAATAGACCGCGCAATGAATAAAAATATCGCGCATGCGCAGTAAGAACCTTTTTGAAAATTACATATGTGTGTGCAGTTATAGTAAAAAAGAAATTCAAAAAATTATAAAAGAAAATTCGATCAAAAAAACGTTTTCTCGTAATTGAACAAAGAATATTCATTAAAGATTGAAAAAAAAATCCCGTAGATATAATTATATTAAGAGCTATGTCTGTTTAAAATTTTAAAACTATTTTTTTAAGAACAAACAACGAACAAACGATAAATTTGCCGGGTCTATCACGAACAAATGCAGAACAAATGATTTAACAAAAAAGAGTTTAAAAATGTATTCATTTCTACTAACTTAAAGAGCTCTCTGCTGTATTATTACTTAAAAACCAAACTCAGCCCCCGAAAGATTTAGTGCATAATGACGTCATCCAATGTGAAATGATTAACTGTCAGTCACTTTTTTTAATAATGACATAATAATGACAACAGGTGCCGCGGTTAACAGATTATGATTATGACATTTTTTTCTCAGTGACGCCATTGTTATTATTATTATTTCTTTTCATTTAATATATTGGCGGATTGCGGTCACATGTAAGTACTTTTTATTTACGTAATTAATCTTAATAATATAATTTAAATATTTTTACTAACAATATAGTAATAAAAAAAAAATAGATAAATTAGTTCCATATATCAAATAATATCAAATAATTAAATTTTAATAGTGGAACTTATTCCTGTTTGTTTTCGATTACTTTACATTACGGTTAGGTTTTTATTTTCAATTATTATGTTTACGTAAAATTATTGAGTTTCTCAAATTTCATTCGCGTTATAAATAGAATAATAATGTGTGATTTTCCTTCTATTACAGCTTAATATCCAACACAATGGCCAGTGACAGAGGTAAATAAGCAAAAAAAAAAAAATAAAAAAAAGTAAAATGATGAAAAACACATATTAATTTAATTAAATTTATTTATTTCAGAAGAATTCAATCGAAATCTCGAGGCGGCGCGAGAAGCAGCGCAGCGTGCTGCTGATCATTATTATTTATTGGTCCAACAGATGAACGGTCAACATTCATCTGTTGAACGAATAAATAATATCAATCAGCAGCCACTGTCCGAAATGCAGCTGATTCGGCTACCACCGCCGCCACCACCAGCTGAAGTACACCAGCCGCAGCAACAAAATCAGCCGCAACAACAACAACAGCAGCAACAACAACAACAGCAACAACAACAGCAGCAGCAACAACAACAGCAGCCGCAACAACAACAGCAGCCGCAACAACAACAGCAGCCGCAACAACAACAGCAGTCGCAGCAACAACAGCAGCCGCAACAACAACAGCAGCCGCAACAACAACAGCAGCCGCAACAACAACAGCAGCCGCAACAACAACAGCAGCCGCAACAACAGCAGCAGCCGCAACAACAACAACAGCAGCAACAACAACAACAGCAGCAACAACAACAACCGCAGCAACAACAACAGCAGCTGTCACTGTTGCCGGAAATGCCACAACAGCCGCCCCAAACTACTCGTATGTTTTTTTATTAAGAATTCACATTAAACATTATTAAATTAAATTTTCCAATTCAAACATAAATAATAATTAATTTCTATCTTTACAGCCCGCCATCTTTCAGCTGGAAAACAGCGAGAGTTAAAGCATGGGGGAGGCAGGAAAAGGCGTGGCTGGGCAAATCGGCGAGGACAAGGGCGTGGTCAGGGTCGACCATACCCCAGGGGCGGGGAAACCGTCCTATCATTAATTATTATTATTAAAAATAATTATATTTATTAATATAATAATTATTAATAATATTTATATTTTTGCCCTCCGGGCGAAAAGTGGTAACTTTCATCCCGTTGCGCTAAACAAAGTTGCCGCTTTCTGCCTTTGTCGGACAAAATTTAGTATATTACACCCCTTGGGAAGGAAAATAAGAAAAGCCTCAGATCCCATGTAATTGTTAGCCGAGGCGAAGCTGAGGTCAACAAACATGTGATCTGAGGTTTTCTTTTTTACTTCCTAAGGGGTGTATACTATTTTTTTGTCCGACGAAGGCGGAAAGCGGCAACTTTGTTTAGCGCAGCGAGACGAAAGTTGCCACTTTCCGCCCGGAGGGCAAAAATAGTATATTACACACCGAGGGAAGTAAAGTAAGAAATGTCTCAGATCACATGTAATTGTTGGTCGAGGCGAAGCCGAGGTCAACAAACATGTGATCTGAGGTTTTCTTTTTACTTCCTAAGGGCTGTATACTATTTTTTTGTCCAACGAAGGCGGAAAGTGGCAACTTTTTTTACCGCAGTGGGATGAAAGTTGCCACTTTCCGCCAGGAGGGCGAAAAAATAGTATACAGCCCTTAAGAAGTAAAAAAGAAAACTTCAGATCACATATTTGTTGATCTGTGCTCCGCCTCGGCCAACAACACATGTGTTCTAAGGCTTTTCTTATTTTCCTCACCAAGGAGTGTAATATACTATTATAAATATAATTATTATTGATGATAATTATATAATAAATTTAATCATCACTACTACTACTACTACAACTATTATTATTATTATTATTATCATTATTATTATCATTATCATTATGATTATTATTATTATTAATATAACTATCATTTGCATTATTATTATTATTATTATTATTATTATTATTATAACATAATATATAATATATAATTAATCAAATTTGTTTTTTAATTTATTTTACCCGGACTTTAAATTTCTAAGGATGTGGCTACAGGCACCGCAAATGAACGATACGGCTCCTTATACGTGTGGTATTTTTTAAATAAAATACGAATTTCCCGGTATTTCGTGGCGCTGCGTAGACATACAGTGCCGTATCGTTCACTTACTGTGCCTTTAGCCACATCCAATTTAAGTTCTTCATTGTGTCAAGTATATGTTTATCCGATGTTTCAATCATCATTTCAACTAGATACTTATAGATGCAGTTAGGTGACACTGTATCGTTAACAATCTAAATCGCCAGAAATTTGAATTTTTTATTGAGTCAAATATAAATTTATACACAATTCCAGTCATTATTTCAATTTGATATTTGTAGCTACATCTAGGTGGCACTTTATCGTTATCAACATATATATTAAGATTTTATTTATTTATTTTGACGATTTTGAGTGTTGTGAGCATTTCTCAAAACACGCTTTTAGTGTCTATTCAGTTCGAAACTTTACTATCATCTTTAAATGAAGCCGCAACAGAATAAGTTACAGCATTCAAAAACGCGCTTTTTCTGGAAAAATGGATTAAATCTCAAGACTAAGCGCAGTTTGTTTTTACTGTATTTATTTCTGATCTGATGTTTAAATTTATGCGGTAAAGGATATCTTTTGCAAAATGGCGACAGAAAAAGATTCCTTAGTATCCGTAAAATGTGGTCAGCAACAATGTGTCCGCTCTAATAACGGTAGTTTTATCACATCAGATTAGTCGTTAGATTGGTGAACTAAACCAGTACCGTATTAAGAAGAATTAATTTACAGATTTCACCTGACAATTATGAAGTATTCATTTAATAGATGGCAGTCAAATGCTCAAGATTGAATGCAATTGATTTTTGATAAAAATTTTGTGGCCATCTGTTGAATGTACCTTCGTAATTGTCAGCTGAAAATTTTTATTGACTTTCTTTATACTGCACTGGTTTAGTTCACCTGTCTGGTAATGAAAAATTGAAAAGGTTAAATTACCCAGTTCAAAGAGGGCACATTGTCGCCGATCCGTAAAGTGTCCAGTGAACTTGGTTCGACTGAATACGCTCATCGTCTTTACTTAATTATTAAGTGAGAACTTCTATCTCCGAAACACACCCAACCTAACAATTATACTTCGGGCTATAGTGCGCCACCTATCTGGACAAATATTTATTCATAATTAAACTTAAGGTCAGTGTGGCCAGATCATCGTGCTCTTTTCTTACCCCCACTTTGTAGGACACTCATCTGACTATACTAAAAGCGGTACAAAGTGGGGTAAAAAAATCGCACGATCTGACCACACTGCTTAATGTTGCTTTCTAATGTCGGTTTATGACTCTTATGGTTATGTTTACTGTTATGTTTACAATTGTACGCATTAATTTGATTGTAAATTTTGTCTTGTATTCATTAACTTAAAACTTTTTAAGTAAGTTTATTAGTGGAATTTGAGAATTATAACAATATAACTTGATAATATATATTGATAAATCGTTATTATTTACGTAATAATAATTATTTATCAAAATATTATTATTTCTGTTGTTTTCATTGTCAAATTTTTTCATTAACTAACGGTGAATTGTATCTATTCAGCGTTCATAAATTGAAATTTTCTAATTACTCCTTACATAAAGTTTGAACTAAAATAATTTCCGGTTCTAAAAAATTTCTCTTTTTTAAGCTTAAATTTTTCTGTCCTTAGTTTAGTTGAGAAGTAATTAGAAATTTTCTTTTTAAACAATATTGAAAAAACGGTCTGCTGTGCGACTGGCTAAATAAAAAAACGGTCTGCTGTGCGACTGGCTAAATAAAAAAAACGGTCTGCTGTGCGACTGGCTAAATAAAAAAACGGTCTGCTGTGCGACTGGCTAAATAAAAAAAAAAAAACGGTCTGCTGTGCGACTGGCTAAATAAAAAAACGGTCTGCTGTGCGACTGGCTAAATAAAAAAACGGTCTGCTGTGCGACTGGCTAAATAAAAAAAAACGGTCTGCTGTGCGACTGGCTAAATAAAAAAACGGTCTGCTGTGCGACTGGTTAAAAAAAAAAACGGTCTGCTGTGCGACTGGCTAAATAAAAAAACGGTCTGCTGTGCGACTGGTTAACTTAATTTAAAAACGGTTTGCTGTGTGATTGATCAATTAAATTCAAAAACGGTCTGTTTTGCGATTGAATAATCTAATAAAGAGTTTTCTTGTGCGACCAATTAAAGAAATAAATTTATTGTGACGTACTTTTTCATACTTAAATATAAATTTTGTTCAAGTAAATAAAATTGACGGTGTAATTGAGTTATTTATTATACCTTAAAATAACTTTATAAGCTTTTATTATTATTATTAATATTAATTGTAAAAATTTGATTAATAATAAAATTTGGGATTTATAGTTGAAAATTTTATTTTTATCCTTATCTTTTATTTTTACTTAACCAATTTTTGTTATTACCTTATTAAATCAAAAAATGATTCCTCTCACAGAATCGGACTATTCTATTATTTCTCGTAATCAAATATTAGAAGATCAGCATATCGATCGATTTGCCTTTCTTCTCCACACGCAATTTAATTATTCTTATCAACCTTCTTTGTATGTGCAATATCCTGATTTAATCGAAAAATTAGACGTCAATCGATTACATATTCAAATTCTACACAGCCGTGACACAGAGTATGCTTTCAACGAAAATGATAAATACAGTACTGATCATTGGGTTTGTAGTTTTTATGATACAAAAAAATTTATATTTTCGATTCAGCAAATAAAAAGCAACTTCACAAAAGTCATCAGATATTTTTAGAAAAATTATATCCCAGTTTTGAATTTAACGCAAATACGGTTGAATTCCCTGATGTTCAAGGGCAACCAAATAATTACGACTGTGGAGTTTATGCAATAGCATTTGCAACTTCTTTGGCTTTAGGAGAGTGGCCAATAAGATCTTCATTTTTATATGATCATAATCAAATGCGCCATCATTTAATTAAGATATATCAAACTAATAACATATCTAGTTTTCCAAAAATTAATTCTGAAAAAAATTTAAGGAAACCTATTTTCAATGCAATGAAAGAAAAAGTATGAACATCAATAACTATTGCAAAGTCTTTCCAGTTTTGAATATTGATAAGAAAACGATTACAAAAGTAAATCAAGAGCCGAAAAATTTCAATGGTACAGAAAGTAATTACTCGTCAATTAACATAAGAAAAAGAAAAAACGACACAATGCTGGTCAATGATTATGAATTATCTACAGTTAATATTAATAAAAAATCCTTCATTCAGCAAAATATAGAAATAAAAAGTAGTACAATTACAAAAAAAGAGATTTACCAACAAATGAACGGCGAAGAAAGATTAAATCAATTTTAAATGAAGAATTGCCAACTAAAAACGTAGAAATACCAATTACACGTCTTCTTTACCAGTATTGAATGACAAGTATCTAAATATGGTTGCATATGGAGATCAACTGCAGGATGAACATATGTATCAATTTAAATTAATTCTAGCTAATTGTTCGAATTACTACGATCATCGTGATACATTATATTTAGCAAGACCTGAAAATATTGAGCCTGTACCACTGTTAAAAAACCATATTCAAATATTATACAGTACTGATAAACACTGGATATGCACATATTATAATACTAAAAAAATATACATTTATGATTCTTTGAATAAATTTACATTGAATGAAGATCAAACCTTATTTTTGAGACATTTGTATCCTCAATTCAATATCAATAAAAAATCATTAATTTTCATGAAAGTTCAACACCAACGTAATAGCACTGATTGTGGGGTATTTGCCATTGCGTTTGCAATATCTTTATTATATAATCAAAAACCTGAATGCATTGTCTACGAACAGAGTCTCATGCGTTCTCACTTGGCTAAAATATTTCAGACAAATACAATTAGTCACTTTCCGACTACTGATCGCAATATTACCTTAAATTTACCATCTTTAAAAGAAATAATGAAAACGAATCATAAAAATTACAATCAACGAGTTAGTCGCACAAATAAATTATTGCATAACAAAAAAACAATGATACAGAATTTCATCAAAAAGAATTATTGATAAAGCAGTCTGAAATGATAATTGATTCACCGTCATTGCCTAATGATAATTCTTCAGAAAACTCAAGAGATTTGTCTGAAGAGAAAATTAATATCGAAAATGGTGGTATTGTCGAAAATTTAATACCTAAACAGGACTCCAAAATTGATGTCAAGAATCATTTAGATTCGAACTCAAAATCTATTGATAGTAAGAAAATTGTAATACCAACTGATAAGAAAATTCAAAAACAAAAAATATTAATAGCTAAAAAAATTGTAGCTAAATATTGTCGAGAAAATTCAAGAAAAATTTTATTAAAATAAAATCTTCTGAATATTATATTAATAAATTAGTTGCAGTTATTGATGGAAAAAATCTTGTGGAGAAACATTTAGAAGCGCAAAGAATCATCAAATGGTGTATGTGTCAAAGAAAAATATATATGAAATTTTTAACAGATACTTTGCATATTTTGAAGAATAAAGCCGAAATCCATCTTTCACACCTACCTATTGATTCCTTAGAAATGACCATAGATGAATATAAGGCTATGTGTGGTCCACCTCTCCATCACTCAACTACAGAACCTTATTTTTACGAAACGTCATATTCATTTGCAACAATTGAAGATCAAATTATTTCTATAAATAAATTAGGTCAATCTACAAATATACTACCTTTATTAAAAGATAAAAATGCAAAAAAAAGTGGCTTTGCAATAATTACTGTCGAGTAACTATGGAGACGGAAATGTATGTGCGGTATAAAAACTTTCTTGAAAAATTAAGAACACGGAATTTGAATAATTTTCAAGCATTTTTGGATCAATTGTTTATATATCATTCAGTTGATAATGTCGTGGATAAATTAGGTCACTACAATTTTTGTCTCAGATCTTTTGATTCATGCAATTCAGAGTTATTATGCATTGAGTTATTATCACCTCATTTTCCTTCTGTTCGATATATTAAACAACTTATATACAAAATTAAAAGAAATTTAAATGATTTAAATCATCTAGATAAGGCATTAGAATCTGGCGATTTAGAATTTTTAATAAATGTTACTAATAAAATGAAAGAAGAAGGAAAAATATTAGATGAAAAAGAAGGAGGGTTATGTTTAGATGAAGATAAAATACAGACTGAGAACCAAGCAGCATTCCTGGCCTTTACAAAACGGTCATTGGATTTACCACGTTTTAAATGCATATCCTGTCAAAAGTTAGTTTTCAGAAAAGATGTTACTGAATTAAGTAAATTGCGTCAGCCTATTTCAAATGAAATATGGAATAATTTAATTAACTTTATTAATGAGCAAGATAAAACTATGAACAGCGATTTTATTTGTAACTATTGTTTACGAAAAATTCGCTCTGGAACTATGCCTCCAACTTGCTTACTGAACAACATGTATATTGGAAAAATTCCAAATGAAATTTTTGCATTAAATGAGTATGAAAAAGTACTTATACAGCGAGCAAAAGCATTTCAAGTAGTTCAAAGATTAGGAACCGTTGCTAAAAAAATCTACCTCATACTATGCGAATACAAAAACTCAAAGGTCAAACATTTCATCTTCCCTTACCAATAGAAGAAACACTCAAAAAAATATGTTCTACAACTGATCCTTTGAATAAACATCATGAGTTGTACATTGTAATGCGTAGTATACCTACAAAGTCAAATGTTATATGGGAGAAAATGGTTAGCTTAGAAAATGTATTTAGAGTATTAACATGGTTAAAGAGTAATAATACTCTTTACTCTGAAATTAAATTACCACAATGTCCTCAAAATTTACGTGAATGGTTAGATTCAAAAATATTTCATTCCAAATTGAAACGAAAGATGATGAAAATTATGAAAATACAATAAACGGTGAAAAAATAATGACAATAATGATAATACTCCTATCAGTATGGAACAAGAAAAAAATAATATCGTCAGTAAACAAGAGATTCTTGATAACGAAAACATTGAAGAGTTAAGCAATAAGTCAGAAAATAGAGAATATAAAGGATTGAGCGGAGAGAATCATAGTATTACTAAAGACCACAGCTATAGTAAAATGTCATCTGTCAGAGACAGAAGTATAAATTCTGGTGATCATACTTACAGTAAAATATCATTGTCACCAAAAGACAAAGAAACTACTGACAAAATTGATATTCAAGAAAGTAAAAGTAAAACACCACAACATCAAGCTATGATCACTCAAGTATTAAATCCAGATAGTTCTCAATACGCACAATACACTATATATCCTCTTCACGATAAAAGAAAGAACGATACTTCAACAAATATGTATCAAATGTTAAAAATTAATGAAAAAGCATTAGACAATCGATTGAAAACATTAGACTTACAATGTTTTCCAGATTTATATCCTTATGGTAAAAATGGCCAATGTGAAGAAAGAAATGTACCTCTTACTGCTTTCGAGTATATTAAAGCACGGTTAAAATCCGCCGATCCACGTTTTCGCCTGAACCAGCAATATTTGTTCTTTTTATTAAATGACGCTAACATTCGTCAGCTTAGTACAGGTGTTTATCATACACTGAATGTTACAAATGTTCGTGAAAGATACACAGTCGAAAGTTATTTGAAACATCTCAAAGATGGTCAGTTAGAAGCAAATTTAACAACTCTGTTTGCTCGACTTCGAAATTCAGAACAATTTTGGAGTAAGCCTAGAAATAATTTGGCATGTATGACACGTCATTACGGTCCTGCAACATGGTTTTTACTGTCAGTCCTGCTGAATGGCTTTGGGATGATTTAATTGAGTATATAAAGGAAATTAATACTCCACACTTTGATAAACTATCTGCAAGTGAAGTAATTGCAGCTGACCCAGTATCAGTTTCAAGATTTATTGATAATAAATTTCAAGCTGTTCTTGAATTCATTAAATCAGATAGCCAACCTCTCGGTCCACTTAGCCATTACTTTTGGCGCCGAGAATATCAAGGTAGAGGAATTCAACATTTTCATTTAATACTTTGGATAGAAGGTGCTCCAATAATGGGTATTAACACCAATGAAGAAGTTGTTGAATTTATCATGAAATACGTAACTTGTAAGTTACCAGATAAAAAAATATCACCAACACTTTACAGACGTGTAACTACACATCAACAACACAATCACAATAGTTACTGCTTACGAACAAAAAAACCAAAGTCCGGTAAAGTGAGTAAAGCTTGTCGATTCGGATTTCCGCGGCCTGTTTCTGAAAACTTTGTACTTCGTGATACTGCTACTTCAATAGCCGGGCGTAGAAACTTAAAAAGTAAAAGCCGACTGTATGATCTTCCTCGCAATGAAAACGAAGTTAATATTAATGATTACAATCCATCAGTTTTATCTGTCTGGGAAGGAAATATGGATATTCAATTTATCGGAGAAAAATCTACGATACTAACACAATATGTCACAAAATATGCTACGAAAAGAGAAATAACTAAATCATCAGAAACAATTAACGAAATCAACTCAACTAAAACTTTACCTCAGCTTTTGTGGAAGATTGCGTTTCGTAGTTTGACTCACAGAGAAGTCGGAGCTCTAGAAGCTGCTGATACTTTATTGGGTATATCTCTACATGGTACAGATTCAGAAACTATTATGAAATGGTTAGATGTCCGAATGATAAGAAATAGAAAGTTAAAAACCAAAGCAGAAATAGAAGAATTAGAACGTAATGATCCTCAATCAACTGACATATTTTGTCCTTCATTAATTGATGATTATTATCCTAATCGTCCTAAAGATTTAGAAAATTTATGCTTGTATAATTTTGCTAAATGGTACGATACAACTAAGACAGAACCAAAAATAATCTTAATGAGTATTATGAAATACGTCCAGGTTTATTTTTGAAAAAACGGTTGCGAGGTTACTTAATTAATCATTTTAGATATAATATTGCAAATCGTCCAGAGGATTATTTCTACTCATTGTTATTATTATTCCAACCATGGCGTAATACAGATGAGCTTAAAAATGGATTTGGAACTTACACAGAGTCATTTACTCATCAGCAGTATATGCTTCAACAAGCTAATGATTATCATGAATACAATGAAGAATTTGAAAAAGGATTAGAATACATAAAAAATTGATTGAAAATAAATGTAATAATGACGATGATAATAATGATGATTCACAGAAAAAGTCATCAAATTGTGATGCTGCAGAAGTACATATAATTGCTAAAGAAATTAATGATGCTGCACAAAAGCATGATAATAATAATTGTACTCTAGCTGATATGATTAATAATATGAACGCTGATCAAATGAAAGTTTTTGAAAAAATTAAAAATAATGTATCATCCGATAATACAAAATTAAGATTGTATGTAAGCGGAGAAGGTGGTACAGGAAAAAGTTTTCTAATTAATGTAATAAAACGTTGGATTAGAGAGGAATTGAATCGAGAAACAGTTGTAACAGCCCCTACTGGTATTGCTGCTTTCAATATTAATGGATTGACTATACATCGAGTATTTCAATTGCCTGTTGAACATGGTTTTACACCATCTTACACGCAATTATCTGACAATGTATTAAAAGCATTACGTGATCAGTTACAAAACACAACGCTGTTTTATCATTGATGAGATATCAATGGTCTCAAATATTACTTTGATATATATACATTTAAGACTAGTAGAAATTTTTGATGTCGATGATTGGTTCGGAGGTAGACATGTTGTTGTTTTCGGAGATTTACTTCAACTCCCTCCTGTACATGAAAATCCAAGTTATGTCACATTATCATCTGAAGATGCTGAAAAGTATATTGGGTCAATGTGTAGTGTTAATTTATGGACCGACTTATTCTCTTATGAAGAACTTCGAATTAATATGAGACAAAAACTGATAATATTTATGGTCAGCTGCTTTCTCGAGTGCGAGTTGCTTCTATGACTAATGACGACATCAAATTATTGGAGCAGAGAAAAATTACTATAGATCCGTCTCTTTCGTATAATGAGAAATTACATGAAATATGTAATTACATTGATAAATTGCCGTCGGATTCAGTCTGTTTAGTACCTACTTGTAAACAATGTGATTTAATAAATTCAGTTATGACGAGTAAAATTTCTTCTGAAGAAATTATACTGACGGCTCGTGACCACTTAGATTGTAATAAATCATTGATAAAAAAGTATCCGACACTTTAAATAAAATAGAAGACAATGCTAGTCAATCAGCTGGACTTGCTAAAACTATAACAATAAAAATTGGTGCAAAAGTTATGTTACGTCGAAATATTGATGTTACTCTTGGTCTAGTAAATGGTGCTATTGGAACAGTTAAATCAATCTCCAAGTCGATTGATGGGAGTGAAATACAAGCTATTAATATAGACTTTGGTGCAGATACTGAATACGCTATTGAGAAAATTAAAGTAAAATTTCAATTATTCGAAAGAGCTTTTGTTGTAAGAGAACAATTTCCGTTATGCTTGAGTTATGCAGTAACTATTCATAAAAGTCAAGGTTTAAGTTTAAAAAATGCTATCATTGAAGCAGGGAACACTATTTTTAATGTTGGTCAAATTTATGTAGCCCTATCTCGTGTAACAGAGTTACGTGGATTACATTTAATCAATTTTGATCCTCATTCCGTTAAAGCAAGCTCTTCAGCAATTAAAGAATATAATCGTTTAAGAAAAATTTATAGGTCTGATTTACCTACCATACCAATTCCTGATACACGTTGGCAAAAAGTATGGGATATGATTTGGGCAGTTGAAGAACATTCTATTCAAATTGAACCCAAAAATGCGAAAAAAGCTTCTCTTAATTTATTAGAATTTCGAGGTATTGAAAACTGTGATAACGTTTCCGATGGTCTTGATTCAATTATTCAATGTATATTTAACAATACAATAATTCGAAAATTATTAATCAATCATAGCCTGAAAAATCAATCTGTCAACAATAAACTTAGTAATTTATATAGCAAATATAATAATCGCGAATTACTTTTAAAGTCCAGTGACATTAAAGAGTCATTAATAGAGCAGCCTTATTGTATGACAAATAACGATCCTGTATCAGTATTTCTTAAAATTTGTGATGATAATTGTGATATTAGAAATTTAGTACAATTTAAATTAGACATTAATGATCGATGCAAAACGTGCAATTATTCCAATTCTTACAGTATACTAGAAAATGTATTACATGTTTCAATATATGACGAAAAAAAAACATTTGAACTTCAAGAATTAATTGATTCATCATTTGGATATTGGTTTACTAATTTAAAATTATGTGAAAATTGTAAAGAAGTCAAAGAAACGCTAACAAAAACTTCATTAAATTCCTTGCAACAGATATTAGTTGTGAAATTACATGTGTCTATCAAAGGAAAAAATAAATTAATAAATAGGAAAAAGGGTTCATAAAATCGGTACCGAAAGCAAAAATAACATTATGTAATACAAACTATTCTGTTGTAAGTGGTATATTTAACTCTTCAAAAGATGGTAATTCTGAAATTCATCATGTTGCGATGATTAAACATAATTTAAATTGGATCCAAATTGATGATGAGACTGTACAATCAGTAAGATGGCCTGCAAATTCTAAAAATGCTTACGTATTTTTCTTACAAAAGAAGTAAATTGAAACTTGAGGTATACATCGCATCTTAATACTAAAAATATATCACCCTATCTTAAACTTTCCGAAAAATTAAATAAAATAACTACTACCAATAACTTATTGTAAATGGAAAAAAATTATTTTTAAATAAAAAAAAATAAAAAACAAAACTTAAATGAAAACAAACAACAAACAAAAATTGAAAAAATTATAAGACTAAATAAAAAAAAATAACATATTAACAACATTTAATGACGGTAATTAAAAAATAAAAAATAGACTCATTTTTGTAACGTTGAAAAAATTTTGAGCATAGAAATCCCAGGTCTGCTTTCAAATAGCTTATTTCGCTTTATAGCTCGCTCACAACGATATTTTAATGAAAAAATTTTAATGAAAACAAACAAAGAAATAAAAATTGAAAAAATTATAATACTAAAAAAAAAAAAAGTGTGTGTGTACTTATGTACGCACGTTAGAAGTTATACTTTTTCGACGGAACAAGATAAAAATCTTTCTAAATATTTCACCTATCGCGTTATCCTACGTTTGTAGAAAAACCGACACTAATAATAGAAAAAAAGTATTTAATACATTAAAAGTTTAATTATAACGCATTGTCTAGTTAAATAAAGTTTATTTAAACGTCATAAAAAAATTATTTCTACATAATCAAAAAATCTGGAAATCGGTTGACCGTGCAGAACAATCCTGCTGAGTTCGCATTTCAAGTACTTCAAAATATGTCTTTCGATTAATATTTGAGCATTTCAAGCTTAAAGCACAATTTTTCACATTTTGAGCACTTGGAGCTCCAAGCGTATTTGTTAAACAACTGTCACTTTTGAATGAGTCGTTCGATTTTGTTCGATGTTAAAAATAATAGTGACACTAATATTTATCATTATCATTGTTATTATGAAAATAATTAATGTTATTATTAAAAAATTAATATGTATTAGAGTATTAAATCTCAATTAATAACTTTTTTAATTCAAAAAGATGTTAAATTTTTACTATATGTATATAAAAATGTAAAATCCCCATTGATAAGATAATTGATCGATTGAAACCGAGAAGTTTACACGCATCAGTCACGTTAAGTTTTTAAACCTCCTAGAACAATGAAAAAATCAAAATTTTAATTATTTTATTAGGAATTGATTTTCAAAATTAACGAACACACAGCTTTTTATATGACGATAGCGTTGCCTGCATGAATTTATTTATTTATGAATTTTTAATTTTGCGCGGGAAGAGTACGAACTTTAAATTAAAAATGTAAAAATATTTTATGAGTAAACAATTTCTAGAACAAACTATCAAACAACTTTGTATGCGTATTTTTTAAACATATCATCCTTATAAAACTTGATTTATCAACGAGACTAAATACATAGCAGACTAAATATTGTTTGAGATTTACTATCTTCCGGCAAGCCAGCAGTTCAAGATCTGGCGAATGACATTGGACAGTGTACACTTTCTATGATTTTGTGGTCTTTGCCTATAGGTGGCATTGTTATTCAATCGGGTGGGTTTTAAATGATTGTAATCTTTAGGCCATAGATATCGTAATTATGCGTATGATGCATTGTGTCCTTTATTGACAACAATGTCATAATAACAATAACAATGATAATAATAATTATAAGAATGAAATTCATAATATTGGTAATAATAGATTATATCATTGTTATAACTAAAATAATTAGTGTTATGATTAAATTAATTTTTAAAATTAATAAACACACAGCCTTTGATATGACGATAGCGTTGCCTGCATGAATTTATTTATTTATGAATTTTTAATTTTGCGCGGGAAAAGTTCGAACTTTTAATTAAAAATGTGAAAATATTTTATGAGTAAAAATTTCTAGAACAAACTATCGAACAACTTTGTATGCATATTTTTTTAAACACATCATCTTTATAAAACTTGATTTATCAACGAGACTAAATACATAGCAGACTAAATATTGTTTGAGATTTACTATCTTCCGGCAATCCAGCAGTTTAAGATCTGGCGAATGACATTGGACAGTGTACACATTCTATGATTTCGTGGTCTTTGCCTATAGGTGGCATTGTTATACAATCGGGTGGGTTTTAAATGATTGAAATCTTTAGGCCATAGGTATCGTAATTATGCGTATGATGCATTGTGTCCTTTATTGACAACGATGTCATAATAACAATAACAATGATAATAATTATAAGAATGAAATTAATTATATTGGTAATGAAAAATTGATGTTAAAAGTATCATTATCATTATCATTATTTACTATTACCAACATAATTATTGTTATTGTTAAATTAATGTGTATTAGAGTATAAAATCTGGATTATGAACTTTTTAATTCAAAAAATGTTAAACTTTAACTATAAATACATGAAAAATGTAAAGTCCCTATTAATAAGCTCGTTAATTGATATAAACCGAGGAGTTTACACGGATCGCTAACTTTAAGTTTTTAATGCTACTAGCTAATATGAAAGAAACAAAATTTCAATTTTTTTCTTAGGATTTGATTTTCAAAATTAACGAAAAAATAACCTTTTATATGACAATAGCTTTACCTGCATGAATTAGTTTATTCACATGTTTCTAATTTTGCGCGGGAAGAGTTCAATTTTAAAATTAAGAATGTAATAAGAGGTGAGCAAAAAAGTGCACTTAACAAAAAGATATGAAATCCGAACAAAAACAGTTTCACTGTAAAAAATAGCGCCAAGTCCACGTTCATAAAACTCGTCTCAATAACGTCTGCACTTTACAAAAAAAAAATAAGACTTGTTTCAATAATTTTCATTCTCTACAAAAAAAAGTTAAATACAAAAAAATACCAAGAAACCGTCATAATGTTAAAAAAATTGAAGAAAAATTTGTTGAAAATTTAAAAATTAAGAAAAAATTTTTTTATCGTACTTGGCGCGCGTCATTGAGTACCCCAAATTTTTTCAGGATAAATGAACATCCTTTTAATGTTTGAAGATTTATAAGTAAGTCAGCCTATAAGATGCATAAATGTAATTAATAAAATATTATTTCATAATACGTTTAACAAAAGTTAGGTACAATCAACATAGCATATGTATGTTATTTGAAATTTCTAAGTTCTCCGCACATCGTTGATGATTTAAATAAAACGCCCTCTCTTGTTCGGTTATACAATCTACTTACAAGTGAATACGTCTGCATACGGTGACTCTGTAGTAGAGTCACTGCGAAAATTGAGTTGACTAAAAAATGATACAAATGACCGACTAAATTGAGAAAACGCGGTGTGATTGCCAACTAAAATGTGTTAATTACAATTTAACAATTAAACGAAGCAATATCAAGTTTCTTTATTAAAGCTTAATGACAGAACTGAAAAAATTAAATACAAAAATTTTACGTAATTTCAGATATCTTCACCACACTACCATATTGACAGTTATTTTCACTAAAAATCTGAAAAAAATTCTAGAAACGGATTTTATCACTGAAACTGATATTAATCCAGTAAGCAGTGTTTTTAATTAATTGAGTATACTCCACCAATGTGAATCTATAAATATAACAATGTATAAAATCATATATCATATAATTAGAGCTGATAAGATATATATAGAACTGTACATAATTACATTACATAAATTCAAGCGAAATCGTTTTTTCTCGGGTTAAAATTCTTCCGAAAAAATTTGGGGTACTCAATGACGCGCGCCAAGTACGATAAAAAAATTTTTCTTAATTTTTAAATTTTCAACAAATTTTTCTTCAATTTTTTTAACATTATGACGGTTTCTTGGTATTTTTTTGTATTTAACTTTTTTTTGTAGAGAATGAAAATTATTGAAACAAGTCTTATTTTTTTTTTGTAAAGTGCAGACGTTATTGAGACGAGTTTTATGAACGTGGACTTGGCGCTATTTTTTACAGTGAAACTGTTTTTGTTCGGATATCCATAACAAATAAGTATCTTAAATTAAAACATAAAATCAATAAATATTAGTGTAAATATGTTAAAAATATTAGATTTAATAATAATTTATTATTTATATAATGGAAAATGTAAATTTACAATTTAACCGATTAACAATTTAACCGGTTAACTAGTTAACCGGTTAACTAGTTAATCGGTTAAATTGGTTTGACCGGTTAATTTGGATTAACCAGCTGGCCGATGAACTAATTAACCTGGTTAAATTTTCTGGCCAGTTAAGTCGGCCAAATTGTACAGCACTAATAAATATATATATATACATAAATAAACTTCCAAACCAACGTCATTTTTGAGCCTTACTCGACTAAATAATTGATATAGTAACGAAATTCTATGTGAATTTTGACACAAGGGCCAATGCAATAGATAGATTTTATGAAATCTACCTAAAATTCGTGTAGGTTTTCAAATGCAAGGTCTCGATAAGTGTCCCTGTTGAAAAACTCCAATAAGATCCCATCAAAAGCGACAAAAGCTACTTAGAAACCAATAAAATTTATGGGTTTCTAAGTGGCTTTTGTCGATTTTGATGGGATCCTATTGGAAATTTTAAACAGGGGTAAGTTCAGGATGAGCGTGAATCGTTAAAAATATCATCAGTAGACAAAATAAAACGTCATTTCTTAGTTACTGACATTTTTCAAGATATAAGCTCATCCTGATATTAAGCTCAGCGAGACCTTTCATTTAAGTACGCCCATGATTTTTTTCATCAAATTTTTTTTTTCGAAATTTTTTTTTCATATCGATTCTTTATCAGAAATTCGAAAAATAGAAAATTATTCAATTAAATTCAAAAAAATTTTTTTGAGCTTAGTGGATTTTTTTACCTTGTAACAGTATTACCTGCTCAGGTTGGCCCCTAATCAATTTTATAAATAAATAAACAAAACTAACAACAATACAATTATCAGGGCGCCACTAGGATTTTTAATCACGGTTCCTGGAACCGGTCCAGAGCTGAGAAAACTTAATCTTAGGGTAGAGAGAGTGGAGGAAGGTGCTGTTGAATAATAAATAATTAATTAACAAGATCGAAAGATATTTATTAACAATAAAAAATTAACAAACTTAACAAGGGTTGACTTAAAACTAGTTAACAAAATTCACTCACGTACACACTAACCACACTTAACAATATCTAACTTTTTCTCGCCGTTTTTCTCTCGGTTAGAAATCTAACGATTTCTAACTTATTCTTGACGAGCCCCTCCCGGCGTCTACCCGTCAATTTCTAACTTATTCTCGACGAGCCCCTCCCGGCGTCTACCCATCGATTTCTCAACCTACAATCACCCGCACAGAGACGAATCATATACCGGGCTCGTTGACTCGGCTCACAGGAGTAACAGCCCAGCGACGAAACATAGACCTAGATACTCCTGCAGCTTATACACACTTTACTACAGAACAACAGCCCAGCGACGAAACATAGACCTAGATGTTCTGCAGCACACTCTCATAACCCACACCAGCTACAGCAGTAACGTCCCAGCGACGAAACATAGACCTAATCACTCTGCAACTCACACATAACCCACACTTGTCTCACACTCACACTATTAACTTGACTTTTATTAATTTTTACTTTATACATTTTACTTTAATAAAATTGACTGTAACTAATTCTAATTAAATATTTTAAATCAATTATTCAATCATTAGTAAATTAATAAAACGACAACCTTCAATTTACAATCAATTTCTAACTAACTATTTTGATTCTCACGTTCCAATTGTTAATTTCAATTCTATTAAAATATTAGACGGATTGAAATTCCTCAGTAACCTATTGTCATAGTCTTAACAATATAACAATAACTATTTAAAACAAAAGGTCTTAATATCCTGAATTAACTTTTGATAATTAAATAAATCACAATATAAAATTCTCAATCACGTTCAAAATTATTAACACAAGTTTAATTAACTAATTCCCACTAAATTTTTACTGTGACGATTTTTGACTGAATGACTGATTTCTTGGACTTAATGTCCACGCCGATAATTATCAAGTTTCAGTAATTTTAATTTAACTACTTCACGGACTTAATCCCCAAAATTACTAAATATACACTTGACGAAATAATTTTATAATATAATATTCTCAATAAATAATTCCTATTATAATATTCTTAATAATTTTCCACTCTATAATATTCTCAATTAATAATTTTCCTAATATAAAATATTCTTACTAATTAATTCTTAATATAAAATATTATCAATAATTTTCTATTAGTTTTATCTATTATAAAAAAATTCGACACAATTCGAAATATTCAAATTTTAATTACTAGAACATTCGCTAGCTGTTTTGATTGACCTTGGGTATTGGAATTTACTGCGACACAAAAATTGACACTTGATCAAAATTCCACGAATAAAAATTTATCGATTTTTTTCAATGACAAAAATCAATCAATTTTACTAAGTTAATTATTAAAAAATAAATTTAAGGAACTTTCAGATGTAAATTAATTGATTGAAAAATTTTTAGTTATTAAAATTTTTCCGCAAGGTCGATTGAGTGATCCTCGGGTATAAACCCCCATGAAAATCACTAATCCCAAAACTAGCAAATGTTCCACAATTAATCTATTAATAATCGTCGATTAAACGATCCATATTAATTAAATAGGAGAAGTAACTGGGCATTCGGTAAATCGCGGTCCACTTCTTTCCCACAGAGGAATAATTGATACTTTGACGAACAAAACGATGATCTAACTCACTCGTTGAGGATGAAGTCCTAATTGTAGTTGGCTTCCTTCGTCTCGTCACTACTCTCGGGAACGGTCCTTTTTGATTCCCGTGGCACTCAGTCTGGCGCTCACACTACTTCTGCCTTTTCCACTGCACGGCTCACCTATTTTAATCCAAACTCACCCCCTCCTATTCTCCCTTTAGGCCCGAAGTTCGAGACGCGCCAGTGCTATATCGAACAATTATCGATATCCGGTGACTTATCGATTAAGGGTAATTTTACCCTGTTACAACCTATAGAAGACAATAGTTATAATTTAAAAAATAAATAAAGCAAATTGAATTATTTTTCGCAGCGTTACAGGTATTTGTTTATCCCATACAAAAAAATGATGATCGGCCCGATACTGGGCCAAGACTGGTAACCGATCCTTAAGTATCGGCCGAGTACCGTGAAATATCGTTGGGCCAAGACTGGGCGAGCATCGGATGGTAACACCCAGCCGATATAGGCGATTGAGCATCGACCGAACATAGTAACCAAGCATTGGCCGAGCATCGGCCAACCATAGGCAAAAAATCAAATTTTATATAAAATAATTAAAAAAATTTCCTTTTCGTTGTTTACTTTTGAATTATTATTATTCTGACGTGATGGACTACTGGTTGATAGAAATTAATTCTGAAAAAATTCGGATTTGAAGGGATTTGAACCTGGTTCGTCTGCGTAGAAGTCTCGAGCGGTGTCACGGGTGCTGCTAACTGATCTGAGTATCGTATGCTTAGTTGAATCATTTCAATGTTCAACAATCAATTTTTTTCAGTATAGTTGAGTTAACTTGATTGTTGTTACGAATTTTTCTATTTATTTCATAATTGAACAACTTCTGAATTTTAATAATAAAAAATAACTTCCTAGTTTTTTAAAACTTCTATTTTTAAGCAAGAACTTAATTAAAAATAAATGATTTATTAGTAAATAAATAAATATATATATATATATATATATATATATATATATATATATATATATATATATATATATATATATATATTTATATTTGTATATTTGTATTTATATTCATAAATCTATTTGTAAGTAAATAGATCATTCATTAAAAATCATGAGTTTTTTGCTAAAATATTTTTTTTTTTAATACTAAAAGAAATAGGTTTAACTGATTGGGTAATGTAAAAATTTATCGAAAAAGTCCTCCAAAAAAATATTCATTACTTATTAAATCTGTTTTAGTGAAAACAAATGTTGCTTTAATCTTAATAGAGCTTGTTGAATAATAAAAATGTTTATTAAAAACTAAAAAATGATCAATATAATATTTATAAAAAAAAACATTGTTAATAATTTAAATTGGTGTTTTCTTCTAAGAAAATCTCGTAAGATATTTTTTAAAATTAATTTACTAATTTTTAGTATATATTAGTTTATAATTTGGTGAAAAGTTAAATTAAAACAATAATACAACATGCAATGACTAACACGTATTAATTGTTTTCAAGTGTAATAAAAAATTAGTCAGAGCATCGGCCAAGCAATGGCTGATAATCAAATCACATACCATTATATTATAATAAATATCGTGCGGTGGCCGATGGCTTACCTAGACTAGGCCAGTACAAATCGCCAATGCTTGGCCAAACATTAAAGCCGATGGTTTACCGCGGCTAGGCCGATACAAAACGCCGATACTTGGCCGAGCATTAGTAGCCGTGTCTTGGCCAATGAACGAAAAGTGTGGAGCATCGGCAACTTCGTATGGGATAAGCGCTTGAGGGGAACCGCTTCTTTTGATTAAGAAATTAATATCTCGTAAACTATTGGTCGTAGAGACATCGAGTTTAGCTCATTTTGTTCATTATTCAATTCTCTAAATTTCTTACGCAGCATGTCTCGACTCATTTTCAATAGTTTACGAGATATTTTAATACAAAGCTACTGGCAAAATGGCTATTTTTTAAAAACTGGAATTTCCGCGATTTTTTTTTTTAAATGCTCTACGTATTTTTCTGAGTATTTAAAAAAAAATTGCAATTTACCATATTTGCATTGGAAGTTGTAAATAAACCGCCTAGTATTTCCCTGCTGACTGGACTATATGTAACATACAAACGGTTACGATTCTAACATAGGAATAAGATCTATTCTTTTCTCCCTGTATAAAAGGAACCATTAATTAATTGCTTTAAAGTTGTATATAAATTTTCACCTGTTAATGAATTATTTATTCTAAAATTATCCTATCTGAAACTCTGCGCTTTTGTAACTAAAAAATTTTGCTTCAGAAAAAAAAGCATATGTCCAAAACTAACGCGCGATATATGTGAGCTTTGAAAAAATTATTCTTACAATATTGGAGTAACAGCAAGTTACATGCGACAGTAATTTATTTTATAAGCGCTCCCGTACTTCAAGTCTACGGTAGAGGGGATCCTTAGATAACGTCTTTTTGTTCTCTCAAGAATTTTATATTTTCCGATTTCCGATACAAACCCCCCCCTCCCGCCACCCTAAACGTTTCAGCATGTATCTAGTTAGAATCACTTCTTGTTTTATGCTGGAAATTTAATTTAATTTTTTTTTTATTAATTTGTTATGTATAATTCTTTTTTCTATAACATTGATTTATCAGTATATGATATGCCATCATCTGAAAGTGAAATATAACTTTTTTCATATACTTAAATTTAAGTGTTAATATTTGCATAGTTAAGTTCTTATTATTTATAATTAGTAAGTTCAATATGTCATTTTTTTTATGTTTAAGCTATTTAAAATTATAACTTTTCTTCATTATTTTATAACTTTTTCCTGCGTAAATATTTTTTTATAATATAATAAATATTTTTTTTTTTTAATACATTAAACATTCATGTTTTTTATAGAATCTTATCGATATTCTTTTATGTTTGTAACTATATATTTACAATCGAGTCTCGTTATGAGTTCTGTTTGTTTTTTCTTTTTTTTTTTTTTTTAACAAGATTTGCGTTAATATGAGAGAGACACCAATAAGATTTATAACAAGATTTGACTGTAAAATATTTTGTTCTATACCTCGATAAATGTATTTTTGCAACATTTATCAGGTATATTTCTAACGTATAAAATATGTAATGAGAACGGCAAATTGTTGAATATTTTAAATGAATTTCTTAATCATATGCTACATATTATTTATCTATTTTTAATATATTTTTGTTTTCTGGCGGGTAATTCTGTCATTTTTTTTAATTACAAATGATTATTTTAGTTTTATTTTGTTATTTTAAATTTTCCATAGTAAAAAATGTGTTAAGTTCAATTTTAATTAAATATATTTCCACTAAAAGCATTTTTACAAAATCTTTGATGTCATCAATAAAAAGTTAGGAAGCTTCAATTTTAATAAATATAATAAAAATTATAAGGATTAAATTATTCTCATTTTGAAATATCGTTTGATCTTGATGTGAATAATATTTCTTATTTTTGAAATTTAAATCGTTCTTCTTGAAACGGTCTGTGAGTTTCGAGGGCCGTTGTTCTTAAGCCTCAGTATATTTGTCTGTGTTTACATAACTATGTGTCGAAGATGCAAACGAACCATAGAATTTAAAATTTAATCTTATTTATGATACGACACAAACGGAGAGAAAATACTAAGATAAGCGGATTTGTAGTCTTGACTCGGACTGCCGGCGCCACTCATTCACGATTCTACCGAGACAGAAGAGGTCGGCGCGTGCCAAGCGTCAATCACCTGTATGTGCAGACATGCAAATTCAATGCTATCCCCAAAATGACCACCCCCTACCCTTCACACTTAACTGTCTATTCATCAATAGAAAACTTATTAATATTCAGAAGGAAGACCATTGTGTAGCTTCGTGACAAATCTTATTAATTATCAAGTTATTAATGTTCTTGACTAATAATTGATATAATTTATTATATCACTTTTAATTATTTACTTTTAATTATTATAAACATTTATATGGTGCCATGGATGGACGCTGAAGTAGTTTGTGATTTTATAAGTTTTTATTTATAAATTTTGTTGTTATTCTCTTCAATGAGATTTGTGTTTATTTAAAAAATTATGGTTATGGTTATCAATTATTTTTGTGAAAGCTGACTAATTACTTTAAAAATTAACATTTATGTGTAAAATTTAAAGATTTTAACTTGAAAAGTAAAGAAAAGATCGAACGCAAGTATAAGGCTTCCGTAAAAACTTGCAAGATAGTCCATTTAGAACTGTGCATATGAGATGACAATTATTAGTTAAAATTTTTACTGTATTACATATTATTATACAAAGAGATAAAGAAAGACGTGGTAAGGTTGAATCAACTTCTGTTCTGTAGACAAATCACTTGCATCGGGTCAAATATAAGGGTATGGGCTTCCGAAGCTACCGTGTGTTAGTAGACAGGAAAATAAAATAGTACGACAGCGGGCGAGCGCTGCGCACTGATACACACACAGATGAACATTAACGCGCACGTGACTACGTGCGCCTGTTGCACCAGACAAGTGTAAACAAGCACAAAGTAACGTATTTAGGTGCGTGTGTTGATTGATTTTTTTTTTTTATACTTTTTGACAGATAAATATTTTCTCTAGATGGTTAACATTGGTTATTATAGACACCTTATGCGATAAACTTGTCAATACCCAAATTTCAGCAAATGACATTTTTTTATTTCTTTATTAGCTACTCCTTCCGCCCTTTTTAAGTACTAGTAATAGCGGGACTAATCATTCATCTTGAGAGAAGTGAACGAGAAGTTAAGTGTCTAATTTTTTTGTTTTATTTAAGAAATTCTAATTGATTAACTTTTTTTTTGTGATCAATATATTTATTGCGCGAAACAATATTTCAAATTTTTATAATAATATATTATCAGGAAAGTAACATACTTATTTTATGTCAATAATTTATTGAATAATCTGTTGTGTTAAAATATCTGTGACTTGGTGACAATATAAATCTTAGTGCCGTGCATCATTTTTATTTTTTCGCTTTAGTGGTATAATCATGTAGTATAAACAGTTCTTCTATTTAATATAATTTTATAATTATATCGTATGGGAATAATTGTTACGTTCAGACGCCGAATAGTTTTGCATAATTAATAAGTCATAGACAATACAAAATGGAAAATAATCAGTATTGTTTGATTTTAAATCACTCAACCAAAAAGAAACAAATCGTAAAAATAAGTGACTTATACATAACTGGACCTGAAAATGAATACAATGTGCGTGCTGCTGAAAAAGAGATAATTTCATGGAGACATGGAACTTCTGCTTCTTTACGGATTACTGTTCCAGGAAAAAAAAACAAAAACTATCGTAACAGTAGAAAAAATCGGAAGTAAGTTCTTTTATAGCTTTATTATTTAATAAATTTAAATTTATTGAGATTATTGATAATTTAAAAACTTTCAGGTTACCAAGAATTGAAGCAGTTCTACAATAGTCAAAAACTAAGCGGCAAAAGGATTAGAAAACCGAAACTTCATCAACTAATACCGCATGGCAGACCGCTAAAAGTTATAAAGAATAAAAAACTTTTCATTAAGTCGGAAAAAGCTAAATCTGCAGAAAAAAATGTATGGTATAAAATTGATTAATATTAGTATCTATTATCATGAATGTTAATTAAATATTATGATTAATTTCAGCGGTTGTTGAAAAAAAAACATTTACAAATTGTTCGTGACGGTGATGCCTTAATTGCTGATTTAATAAAAGACAATCCAGTTGAAAATATCTCTGCGATTGAAAACCCTACATTATCAGAGGTAAAAATGTTAACATAATTTTCGATAATTTGTATTATTGATACAAACATAATACAATGTAATAACAAAGATATATTAGTAATTTTTAAATTCTTCTATCTTTAAAATATTGAAAAGTCATCATTGAATAAAGTACACCGAGAGAAAGAAAAATAAATGTTAATGGAAAAATTTTTTTGTCATGAGAATTTATAGAGAAAAACTGTTAAAATTCATTAATTGTTTGAAAATAGAATATCAATATCTACCTTTATTGTAATGGGTAAAAAAACGAATAGATTTATTTCGATTAAGTAGATATTGTTTTGATTAATTCAACCAATTCTTCAGATAAAGAAAATACAATTTGAATAATTACAAAGAATTTCTGTTCTAATGTCAAGATATTCTTTATAGAATTATTTTTATTTTCTCAGTGAAAAAAAAAATCATCTGAAATCAAAACATTCAAATTCTTTGTTTAAACATGGGAAATTGCATTCAGAGAGTTATTAAAAAATTTCCTGTTTTTCTAGTTTGTATATTCCATGGTTTTAATTGATCATTAGAATAAAATTTTGTTAAATTTTTTATCGTAGTCCTCTAATAAAAAAGAAGATGAAGAATACCAGAGCTTATCAGATAATCAGTCTATTTTAAGTTTAAGTACTGAACGTTCTCTGTCGGATATTCCTAGTGATCAAGTAAAGCAAGTATTTTGTCTATGCATTCACACTGCCTTTACTATAAGTTAAACGCCCTGATAAAAAAAAAGTATTGAGACAAAGAAAAAAGTATCATGGAAAGAAAAATATGGGAATTATTCCCATAATTTTATGGGAACAGTTCCCAGATAATTATAGGAACTGTTCCCATGAATTATGGGAACTGTTCCCATAATTATAGGAAATTTTCCCAAAATTATGGAAACATTTCCCTTAACGATGGGAACGGTTCCCATATCATTATGGGAACTACTCCCATAATGGTATAGGAAAAATTCCTAGAATATCATAGGAAAAAACATTTCTTTTAAATTTCTCTCATTTTCTGATGCACAAAAATGATTAAATGTTTATTATTATTATTATTATTTTGTTATTAAATGCTCAGGGGGGTTATCCCCGGAGTCCGATTCTCCGAGGGCCCAGCCTGAGCTCCATCCGTTACTGCTGAACCACTCCGCACAACAAGGCGGTTAGTGATCACAGCAGGCCAAAGTCATTTCCCTTAAGAGACGGAGAGAACCAAGTAAAACAGCCTTCTGCATCCTAACTGCCAAGAACTCAGCTTTTGATGAACAAGCTGGAACTTTGGCAAGTGAGGATACAAAAGACTGTTTCATCCCTCCTAGGACGCCAACAATCAGGACGACAAGCTTGACACGGTAACCTGGTAAAGTTTGCCAATTTCAAACAGGAGATCCTGATATATTTGTCTTTTGTGCTCTTCTTTGGCTGAGATGTTATATTCAGCCGGGGCCGAGAACTCAATGACATAAATGTCATGAGTGGCCTTGTCGAAGAGCACAATATCAGGTTTGTTGTGATCTATCCGCCGGGTTGTTGCAAATGGCATGTTCCAATAAATTTTGCAACTGTCATTCTCAACAACCTGGGGAATATCTCCTGGCAGATAAGGCAGCACTGGTGTCACGTCAATACCGTAGCAATGACGAAGATAGTAGTACAGTACTCTCAGGGCAGCATTGTGACGCTGGATATATGCGCCTCTCGCCAGCACTGGACATGTCGACAAAAGATGCATAAGCGTCTCCGGATGTTGTCTACACCTCCTACAGGAAGTGTCCGGTAGCTGCACCTGGAGCACCTTGCTACGGTACTCAAGAGTGTTAATGACACCATCTTGGCAGGCAAATATGAACCCTTCAGTCTCGGACATCAGGCCAGCTGACTATAAGAAGGAAAACGTCAGCTGGGTGGACAAGCCATGATCATGCACGTGTTTAAAAAACACGCTGTGCATGGACTTGTCCATCAGTTCGCCAAGGAGTAGTTTTTCCTCGGTGTTCCTGATGACGCTCTTAAATTCCTCCTTTCGGAGTTCCATAAGAGCGTTTATTTCTCCAAGACCAAGGGTTCTTGCCGCATATATTGCTGCCTCATACAAGAATGACCCCTTATGTTCATTTTCATGTTTATGTACAATTTGCATAAGAAAGTCATCCTCGTCTGCAGTGAAATTGACAACTTCGTGTGTTAAACCCAGGACCAAACGGTCGTGAAGCCGCTCCAAACTCTGCAAACCTCTCCCACCGATGGACCGAGAGAGGTATAATCTGGCGACTGATGAATTGGGGTGCATGCTCCGATTCATATTGATGATCTTACGGGTTTTGATGTCGAGATCTCGTAAATCCTTTCGGGTCCATTTCAGGATATAGTAAGACTGGGACAGCGAGCATGTTAGTAGCTGAGACTTTGTTTTTGCCGGAAAGTTCGGAGGACCAAATTTTCCGGAGTCTCCTAACATACTCGCTCTGGAGAGTTGTTCGGACTTCAGAGACCGCATGCATGCGGTGCTCTTCCATTCCTAGATATCTATACAACTCCCCGGCGTCTAATTGTCTTAAGACACTCCCATCTACTAACTCGACATCATCACCAGTATCAGAGCACTTACCCCTCGCCAGATGTACGACCGCACACTTGTCCAACTCAAAAGACATTCCGACATCTCGTGTGTACTCTGCTACGATGTTGAGGGCTGCTTGTAGATGATCTTCATCAGCACTATATAGCTTCAGATCATCCATGTAAAGCAGATGGGTGTTCGAATATTTTCGACCACCGGGTGGCCCCACAGAGTACCCACGAGTTTTACGGAGAGCAACAGATATAGGCAGCAGTGAAATGCAAAACAGCAGAGGGCTCAAGGAATCGCCTTGGAAAACCCCTCGTTTGTACTCTACAACTCCGGTAACGTGCAATGCGTTTCCACTTCCAATGTGAAAACGCGTTCGCCAGTGCTGCAGTAGAACCGGCTAATAACAGACATGGCAACATCTACGACAGCATAGAGGTAAATGACTTTGAAAATCTTCAGTTGGCAGAAGGTAACGCTGGTACTTGCGTTATATGCCTCTTGAACTTGCCAAAAGTTATTGTCATTCCGTGCTTCCATTTTTGCTTGTGCTTCCGATGCAATTTTACCCGTCAAATTATAGACAATGATCAATTAGCGGAAAATCCACACTATCGGCCAAGGTGTCCAGGATGTCGTGGAAATGTTGCGGGTACGCAGGACGTATTTGTATCGTGAATTATTTAAATTTACATTTTCAATCATTTGGTAAATTGCATATATTTCAAATTGACTAGAAAAGCTCTTGTCCTAACGAGTTTTCCTTGGATTGAGTTAATTTTTGTCAATCCATGAGCTTTTCTGCTTAATTAAAAACAAATAAATTTATCAAAATGGTTGAAAATTCTTGATCGGGCATATTAGTGTTTTTACATTAATTTATATTACATTACATTTAAGTATCTAATACAATTATACTTATTTTAATAACAGTTCACTATTTGTAAGAATGATTGCAATGTTTATAAAATGAATAATAATAATAAAAAAGTATTTTCAAATAAAATTTAATCAAGTAACCTAACAATATGTCGTCATTGATTGATTTCCCAATATTTCATAATAGTTCCCTTATTTAATCGAAAAATAATTTAATATTAATTATTTTAGAATTAAAAAAGAATACCTCATTTTTTAATATATGTTATGTCCGCCCGAAAATTTTTCTTTTTATTTAAAATTTTCGCTTTAGATGGAAGACCCACCTATGCGCGAAAACCACCTTAAAATTAATATCGTTGCGACTGCCGACTGACCGATGGGGATTTCTGCAAGCTAAGCAGCGGGAACTTTTAAAAGAGGCGGCAACCACCGCCCAACGTCTTTTAACTAATTCAATTCAAGTATCTTTGTTAACTGGCCCACGTTCGTAGAGGCTTTTGGTTTAATTTGCGATGCACTTAGATCAAGCGGGTCCCCATTAATACGGCGAACGTGATAAAATTAAATTCAGGTCTTTTAATTAATTTGCACTGTACTTAGTTAAAACGGGTCGCCGTCTGTAAGGGCTTTTGTTCTAATTTGCGCCGCACTTAGTTCAAGCGGGTCTCGGTCATCCGGCAGACATAAAATAGATAAGTTCGTTAATATAAGGGATTAACCGTTTAATTTGCTCCACATTTACATCGGTTTGAATCCATTAAGTTTAATTATTATTCGGTCAGTTACGCACTTTTTCCTGCGGGAAACTGGATAGACGTTAACCGAAAATTTAAGTGTAAAATTTAAATAATTAGTTCATAAGTGCTAAATAAAATTATTATGAAAGTGTAACATCCCGATTGCTGCTGTTATGTCCAAGGGCGTTTTTAGAGCGGTAGGGTAAACGGTGGAGGATTGGACTAACGAATTAAAGAATGCGCAATGGAGGTTTTAATTCCGTTGTTTTAATTATTTATGTGGGACGTTTTCGAGATACGAACCTACCGCGCCTTCGTTTGAGACTGACGGATTTTTATGATAGTAGATGTACTTACTGTTACAGGAACTTTATTGATGGTCAGATCCGTGGTTTCAGGGCAGCTGTTAGCGCCGGTTCCTTGATTGGGCCCTTTGGTTGGTTCTCGCAGCGGATGGAGTTGGATGGATTTGGGCTGCTTATTCTAAGGGCTTCTTATTTTATGAAATTAACGGACTCGAATGGAATTTCACTTCTTTTTAAGATTTATTTTTATAAACACCAAAACTTTTATACTTTCACAAATTTTATTTAATCGAAATTATATTAATGAATTTTATTTATATGAGCTAACGTCCTCCAGTCCTCTGTAGGGTAAAGTGCGCAAATTTAGCGTTAAAAGATATTAAGTTAAAAGATATTATACTTATTGACCGAACTCTCGTCTAAGTGCAGGGCAAATTAGAACTTTGAGAATTTGGTTCTCTAGATTTTCTTACTGGTCAAAATCTCGCTTAAGTGCAGAGCAAATTAAGACTTTGAGATTTGACTCTCTAGATTTTACCTACTTATCGATATCTCGCCTAAGTGCAAGGAAAATTAGAACTTTGAGAATCCCGACTCGTAGATAATTAAAACTAATACGTGACCTGCCGGTTGAACCGAATCTGAACTCGTCAAGTGCAGCGCAAATTAAGATAAGGGACTTTTACAAGGCACGGGCCCGTCAGTTAAACGTGGAAGTCAAATTAACTGAGCAAAGACAAGGCGTTGGCTGTTGATCGCCTTTTTAAAAACTCGCGGTGCTGAGATTGCAGAAGTCCCCGTTAGTCAACCAGCCGTCGCGTAGCTTATATTTTATTGTGCCTTTCGCGCATGGAGACGTCTTCCATCTGCGCGGGTGATTTAAATTTAAAGAAAAAATTTTGGGGTGGACATAACACTGCTGTTCTAATAAAAACAAACTACACGAATCTCGAGTCGTTCTTTATTGAGAAAGCAGCCCTTAATCATCCATTCCTGGCCCTCAAATTCAACATCCAGACTCGAGAGCGCTTCCAGCTGCCCTTCAAGGCCTGGATGAGTAAGGAACAAGCTATCTAAAGGTAAGTGAAAAATCATCTACTAAATTCAAGAAAATCAAATCTCTACAAAAATTCTCAGTCTCTTCAAAAGGCGTGGTATTTCGTCTCTCGAAAGCTCCCACAACAAATAATTTAACATCGAGAATTAAAACCCCTCGTTGTGTATTCTTAAAAGTTAGTCCGATCCTCCACCGTTACTTCGCTACAGCATTTTTAACGTCTACGGACATAACATATATAAAAAAGCATAAACTGCAGAGATTTTTATTATTTACCGCTATAATTCAAATATTATCTAGATGTTCTCTTAGATACTGTGTATTCTATTTTGCCGACAAACGTTAAGCTGTAATTTCTTTACCATTGACCGTAAAGTACTGGTAGGGTATAGTATGGTAGTGTTACGTCCCCACCTGCATTCGCAGATGTCTCTGATAGCGAATCCGCGCGCTAATTTAAACTCTAACAATTGTACAATAATTTCATAAATATTCATTTTTTCATAAATATAATGTTAAATAATAAGTAAAGAATCCCAAACGTTAAACATTAAATACTAAGAAAATGATAAGTAAAACTCAGCCAACACCTGAATAAACAGATTATTTTTAAGTTCACATTAACATTTTCTTTCGAAGAATGTTAATGGAAAAACTAGAATGATTCAACAAGCAGTAGAACAAATAAGCTTAAGCTTAAGTTGTTTTTAAGTTACCATTAACATTCCAACAAGGAACGTTTAATGATAACACAAATGTATAATAAAATGTAAAGGGAAACTAGAGTACAGTACGCGGCAACATCAGAAAGTTTCACGAAAAGAATGTCCTAAGTCAACAACAAACAATTACGTGGACTAGACTCTGGAGTGGCATCAGCCGATGAGCCAGCTCACCCTGATGACGCAGGAAGCGTGAACTCCAAAGTCTAGAACATGCTATATTTTCGAGAACCTGATAAGCAACCCTACTCCTACAAGGGCGCGTCCCTTGGGGAGTCTATAAAAGCGAGTTGCATCGGGAACTCGGGGCCTTTTTCATAATATCATTAAGCTACTAAGTACTGCTCTAGAAACCGATAAACATTACACTGTACGACGGTTTCCCTCCTGATAATTAAATTGTATCGCATTACTAATTAAATAAATCGGAGACTATTAATTTCAAATTAAATCAGTTTATTTCGGAGGAAACTCGAGTCCACCTACTGACGACACTGGAGGTCGTCTCATCCTAATTCTCCAGACCCCTTTATATTATTTAGGGCCGGTTCTTCTCAAACCGCGCGGTTACGAGGACGTAACAACTAAATTAATATAATAAATTGGTGGCAGCGACGGATTCGAACACACTCCGAAGAGGACTGGCGCAAAATTTTTTTTTGTGTATCAAATTCAACATCGATCTTCATCTCCGAAAGTATTAATTCACCATCAACTCAAAAATCAAAATTTCTTTTCTGGGAACAATCAAAAAAAAAAAAATATACAAATCTTCAAGAAAAAAATCAACGAGAATAAATATATAGAGTGATACAGTTAGTGAAAAGTTAAAAATCAAAAATCAGTGAGAAGTTTTTGAAAAATTTATATAATCTATAATTTTCTTTTGCTTAATTATAAATAAAGTATATCAAAACAAATTAAAAATAAAATTAAATTAATAATAAGAACGAATAAAATAAAAGATTATTCAACAAACAATAAGCAAAAAGAAAAATACAAACCATCAAATTGTAAAACAAGTGAATCATCACCAAGAATCTACTTAAAAACTTCAAGCAGAAGCAACTACAGCCAAGCAGTGACGACCTAGGACAACAACGATAAGAGCCAAGCAGCCCAAATCCAACATCACTTGAGAGGCAGCTCACGAATCCGAAAAAGGACAACCCAAGCATTTAAATATAATTAACGACATAAGAATATACAACGAAGTAGTAAGTCATTTATTAATCCGAATTTGTTTGTTTCTCGTCAAAAATTGCAATTTTTTTTTCTCTTGTCTGCCCACGCAGTATAAATTTTTTTTCTCTTTTAAAAAAAAAAATATTTTTTTTTCTCTTTCTCTTTTCCCTTTTTGACTTGTTTTAAATAAATCAAAATGACTTTAGATAACGATAACGAAATGGAAACCACTATATTAGAAAGTAAAGGAAAAATAGCAGCTTTAGAAAAAGCTATAGAAGAACTGTTAGATGAAAGAGAGAGAATGAAAAGCGACTTCGAAAAACGTTGCGACAATGTAATATTAGACAGACTTAATCAATTTAAAGCTGAATTAAATTCACGACAAAGTACATCAACACATATTAGTAACAATAATAACGGTATAAATTATAATACATTCGATCTTTTCATAAAAACTATTCCTGAATTTGACGGACACACGATCCCAGTACCATCATTTACAGAAATATGTAAAGAAGCAAAGAACTTTATAACAGACGTAGAAGAAAAAGTACTAGTACGATTATTAATATCAAAATGTAAAAACGGACCAATAGTCAGACTATTAAACGCTAATATAAAAACAATAGACGACTTAATTTCAACATTAACACTAAATTACGGACAGAGTAAACCTATCTCAGTTTTACTAAACGAACTAACACAATTTAAACAAAGAAAAGACGAGAGAGTTATAGATTTTCACAGTAGAATAGACGAACATTTAAGAAAAACAATCCTAGAAATTGAAAATTCAAAATGTAAAAACTCGAATGAGAAAACAATAATAGCGACAGAGACAGCAATTCAAACATTTTTATCAGGACTATTCCCGCAAATAGCATTATATTTAGGACAGGTAGAATATAACGACCTTCAGTCAGCCGCTACCGCTGCTCGTGAAGCAGAAAGAAAATTACAATCGATGAGCAATATTAACTCTATGTTTCAAACCTTTAATGACACAAATTGTCATGCTATTCAAAGTACTCCTAATACAGACGTAACACACAAAAACGACGACAAAATTAAACTTAAAGATAACATTATTAATACAAACAAATATTGTTCAAATTGCAAAAGAAACAATCATAATACAGAGGATTGCAGATTTTTAAAGTTTAAAAATTACAGAAACTATGATAGCAATAACAGAAATAATCGTAATATGACAAGTAATAATTACAATAATAATAATAATAACAATAAAAACTACAATCGTTATAATAACAATTACACCAATAGTACAAACAATATTTACACTAGGAATAATAATAATCCGGTCAATAGTAATACGAATAATAATAATAACGGACCCCAAATACAATGTGCGTACTGCAGAAAGATAGGACACATAGAAAAAATTTGTAGAAAGAAAATTTACGACTATGGTAGAAAAGCAGGTTTAAATGTCGCACAAACAGTTCAGGGAAACGGACAAATGTTTCCCCTTCCAGGCTCTTCAAGGGGAAACACCTCAACGCAACAGAGCCAGACCCAAAATTAAATACCAGAATACCCACAAAAACATACTTCGTAGGCGCAATGTCACCAGATTATAAGCCTACCTCAATAATGATAAAATCTAAAAATATAATTTCTAATCACGGGAAAATTCTATTAGACACGGGATGTAATTTAAACCTAATAAAAAACGGGGAAGTCAAACATAAAGATCTAATTGATGAATCATATTGCTATAATTTAAACGGAGTATCAGAAGCAATTACTCTAGGTAAAATAAAAATACAAATTTTTAATACAGAAACAGACTTTCACGTAATACCCGACGACTTCCCCCTAGATTATTCAGGTATATTAGGAATGGAATTCTTACGCGAATACGGTGGAATAATAAACCTAGTAGAAAATACGGTTACGTTTACAAAGTTAAATAATTTAGAAATTTCATTGACAGAAGGAGAATATTTTGTTTTAAAAGCTCGTACTAAAACAGCAATGTTCGTTCGGATAGATAGTAATCTCAAAGAGGGATACGTGCCTCGTCTAGATATGGGAAACGGTTATTTGCCGGAGAAGCATTAGTGAGTAATAGAAATGGGATAGCTTATTTGTATGCAATAAATACTCTTAGTGAAGATGTCAAAGTAAAGGTGCCAACAATCTCCTTGTACCCATTTGGAACAAGCGAAGAAGATAGCACTTACTTATCGCAAGATGAAACGGTTCAACAAAGCAATAGCACCATGGCCAGGGAAATCGCGTTGATAAAGTTATTAGTCTCTTGCGTTTAGAACATCTGAATGAAGAAGAGCGCGAAGAAATAGTTTCAATTGTTGAAAAATACGCAGACCTCTTCAACATTCCGGGAGAAAATTTGCAGGCAACCACAGTGGCTGATCACATAATACCCACGAAAGATGACATCCCAGTAAATACTAGACAATATAGACACCCACCCGCGCATAGAGATGAAATCGAAAGACAAATAACAGAACTTCTTTCAATGGATATTATAGAACCATCAACTTCACCGTATAATTCACCTCTTTTCATAGTTCCAAAGAAAAAGGATTCAAAAGGAAACGTAAAATACCGTCTAGTTATAGATTATCGAAAAGTAAATGATAAGACGATTGGGGATGCATACCCATTACCGCTCATAAACGATATACTCGACCAACTAGGAGGAGCTATGTACTTTTCTACTTTTGACCTGAAATCGGGTTTTTATCAAATAAAAGTTAACAATAGGGACAAGCATAAAACGGCATTTACGACCCCGCGAGGACACTATCAATTCAATAGGATGCCTTTCGGACTCAAAAATGCACCTGCTACCTTTCAAAGACTAATGGATTTAGTACTTAGAGGTTTACAAGGTGTAGATCTATTCGTCTACCTGGACGATATAGTAATCTATGCGCGTTCGCTCGAAGAACATAGAAGTAAATTCGAAAAGTTAGCCGAACGTTTACGTAAAGCGAATCTAAGTTTCCAGCCCGATAAATGCGAATTTTTAAGAAAAGAAGTGTTATATCTAGGACATCTTATTTCTGCCGATGGAGTGAAACCAGACCCAGAAAAGATAAGAGCAATCAAAGATTACAAAACTCCTACAAATACCACTCAAGTAAGAGAATTTCTCGGACTTGCGGGTTACTATCGACGTTTCATAAAAGATTTTGCAAAAATAGCGAAACCATTATCAGACCTAATAAGTAAAAACGCGAAATTTGTCTGGACACAAGAACATCAAGAAATCTTTGAAAATTTACGCGATAAACTATGCACGGCTCCAATATTACGGTATCCGGATTTTTCAAAACCTTTCATTTTAACGACCGACGCATCAAACTACGCAGTAGGAGCAATTCTTTCCCAGGGTAAAATAGGTGAAGATAAAATAATAGCAGCAGCCTCTCGCGTCCTAAATAAACATGAGAAAAATTACTCAACTACAGAAAAAGAAATGGTTGCAGCATTATTCGGGATGAAAACCTTTAGACCTTATCTTTACGGTAGAGAATTCACACTCATTACGGATCATAGACCATTAGTATGGGTAAATTCAATGAACGACCCGACCTCACGCGTAATGAGATGGAGAGAACGTCTAAAAGAATTCGACTATACAGTACAATACAAGGCAGGAAGAATAAACACAAACGCCGATGCTTTATCTAGAAATCCAGTAGAAAATAAACGGGAAGCATACCCAATAAAATTTAAATGGCGTCCCACAGGGAAACCAGGAATCGCAAGACTCAGAACGTCTGACCCATCTGGCCCCGAACCAGTACTAACAAAAAAATCAAAAATAATAAGTTCGAAAGAAAGCGAACCCGAGAACTTACAAATAAACAAAAATAAAAATAATAATTCGAAAAACATAGAAAAATTGATATATTCGGAAGAAAACGAACCTGAATATACAAATAAAAAAATAAATAAAAATATTACCACCCCAGTGCACAAGGGTAGTAACAAAAACATAAAAATATTACGCGACGAAATTATTCATGCGGTAAAATTAGATAATTCAGTAGAAAAACAATCAATGAATAAACCATCTCAATTACCTGAAGGATATACTCAGGTAATGTCAAAACCTACAAAGGAACAACGAATATACAAAATAATTAGCAGTTCCACAGACGAGCAGCTAGACCAAGTGAATGACCCTTGGAAGATCGAAGATAAGAATAGGACTAACTACCCTATCTCTAATATATCCCTTATAAGAAAAATAAAAATAATAATAAAAACAAATATAAAAATAAAAATAACAAATTAAAAATAACCGATAAAAATAAAATAAGTATAATTCAAGAAACCGATGAAAATATCGCGGATCAAAATAAATCCAGCTTAGATAATAGCGGAAAAATTATAAAACAAAACTTAAACAAGAGCAAAAATAGTATAAGAAATTTAGAAATATCTCAAGAAGAATTAGAAATAACAAACTCAAGTAATAAAACACAGTCAGAAATCATAAATAGTAATAAATTAGAAGATAATAGGAGCGATAAATTTAGCATGTTAGTTAACGCGAGCAAATTATCCGATTATTCCGATAAATCATATTCATCATCAAACAGTGATTCTAGAGGAGAAAAATTAAGAAAGAAACTAATCAAAAATAATACAAATAACTTATCATATGATTCTAACACAACAGACTTCGGTTTATCCTACCTCAAAGAACCAACAGAGACTATCCCATCGGATCAAAATCCACTACCCCAAACCTCTCCTAATAAAATTAATGAAGAAATCCCAGACCCACAAAACCCGACCCAAAATAATACAGGAACACAGACTCCTCAAATAAAATTTAAAAATACAAGATCTAAAAACAGATTTTTACCCTTACAATACAAAAGAACACGACAATACGCAGACTTTACACCATCACCCATCTCGCGTACTCATAAAAAAATAAATAAAAGCATAAATAAAAAATTTTCAAAATAATTGACAGTTCGGACGACGAATCAAATACGGATGAATCAGAAATTATTAATTCCAAAATATATTCAAATAATTCAGATAATATTAGCACAGATTCCCCCATAGAAACAATTCCCATCATGACAACAAATCGCGAAAATGATAAGGGAGGAGCAGTACCATGGTCCTCAGAAGAAAGTGGAGACAGACCCCAATACATTACTGTAGAAGCAGTAATCGAAAACAATAACAATCAAAACGATATTTCAAATTCAGCACAACCTCATACAACAACTACACCAAATGAAAACTCTCAAACATTACACACACAGCACACATACAAAGACGTAAACAAAAATAATATACAGACACAGGTAGAAGAAAACCCTCTACCCTTACGCAGGTCACAAAGAACAAGAAAACCAAAAACATGCTCTTGTGAAACGAACACGGACTCACACGTACACACACACAAACACATACCTCACCAAATCAGAAAACTAATTAACAAAAATCAAATAAAACACAATAAAATTACAAAGAAAAACCAAAACATAAAACTACCAGACATAATGATTACTTTAGAATCTCTAAAGGATTCAAATAATTACGATAAAACAAAAGAAACAAAAATTAATAAGAGATTGTCATCAATACCCGAACACATGGATCGCGTTAATAAAATAATAAAAGTACTTAAACAAAGCAAACAAAACAAAAGCATAAGAAAATCAACACAATCAAGAAAACAGAAAAACTCACACACTCACATACAACCAGACCCCATCATCCCTAACGATTTAGACTCAAGTAACAAAATATTAAAAACAACAAGTAAAAGTCAACAAGAAGACAAAACACAGACACCAATATACTCATACAAACACACAAAGCCGACATACAGTTACACAATCAGAAACAGAAAATCCCTGTCAACCCATTCCAAATACGCCAATCACAGACTCAGACGTTTATAAAATAATAATAGATAACACTCAACAAAATATTAGCCAAAGAACATATAACTCAACTATATTAGAGTCAGACGAATTCAGACAACCTTCCCTAAACCTTTCCAACATAAATCCAACAGGAATTACAGACTCAAATAGCGAAAATTCATTAGAAAACAGTAATAGAACAAGAAATAGGATTAAAAACAAAAAGAAAAACAAATCATCAAGTAAAATAAATAGTTTATCAATAAATAACGATTCCACTGACAACGAAGAACAAATAAACAATAACGAACAGACAAAATCTCAAAACGAAAAGAAATCACAGACAAACAACACAAACAGAATCCCAAGAAACGATAATAATTTAAATAACGACAAAAGAAACGACTCAGATAGCTCTACCGCATCCGAAAACTCAACAATATCAAACGACTTTAGTAACGAAAATATCTTCGAAACAAAAGACAATCTACTGATGCAGAAAAACAGTTATCTATGCTTCATTAACGCAGATAGCACCGTATCTAGTGAAATAGGGAGAAAATTAATTAGAGTAGGTCATTTAAATAAATTAAATCCAAATATTAAACACGATATCGGAGACATAATAAAAATGGGTTCTTCAAGAAGAAAAGTTATAGCTTTAATAACACAAAATCATGATAAAGAAAAACCATTAGAATCAAATTATTTAAAAGCGTTCAAAAACTTGAAGTCATTTCTTATAGATAATAATATCAAAACAATTAGTGTATCACAAGGACTCAGTAACTTAAGCGAAGTAGTTTGGTCAAAAATTAAAAGTATCATTACAAAAATTTTCGCAGGAACAGAAATAAAATTTACTATTTGCAGAGAATTAATCATAATACCCCCCATAAAAGAAAGACATAGAATAATGTTAGAAAACCATGAACCTCCTATGTCAGGACACAAAGGTGTGACAAAAACATACAAGAAAATAAGACAAAGATATTTTTGGGACAATATAAAAGTACAGGTAGAAGATTTTGTTCGAAAATGTATTAGTTGCCAGAAAAAGAAACTAGTTAGAATAAAAACTAAACAACCGATGGTCATTACCGACACATCAGCCCAAGTTTGGGATAAATTAGCTCTAGATATAGTAGTTCCCAACAAAATTTCAGCTAATGGTTACTCTTACATCTTAACCATGCAAGACGATCTATCAAATTTTTGTTTTGCGATACCATTGATAACAATGACCGCGAAAGATATCACAGAAGCTTTAGTTGAACATTTTATATGTAAATTCGGTTGTCCAAAAGTCATATTAACAGATCAAGGTCAAGCGTTTATAGGAAAAATAATGACTTGCTTAGCAAAAACGTTTAAAATTAGACAAATAAAAACCACAGCGTTTAGACCACAGTCAAACGGCGCTCTTGAGCGTAGTCACCAAGTCTTGACTGACTACATAAAACATTATACTAGCAGAAACGATTGGGATAAGTGGTTACCCCAAGCTACATTAGCATATAACACTAGCGTACACGAAGGTACAAAATTTACACCTTACCAACTAGTTTTCGGTAAAGAAGCCCGATTACCCTCAGAATTTTCTTACCTTGACGAAATACCGACCTACGCAGACTATATCAAAACTCACGCGACCAGACTTTTAGAAACTCAAAAGATAGCCAGAGAAAACCTAGAAAAAGCTAAACAGAAATCAAAAATTCGATATGATAAAAATATACATCCAGTAAAATTTAAAATAGGTCAGAACATATATTTAGTTAAGAACCAAAAGACGGGAAAATTTGACGACAATTATTTAGGTCCTTATAAAATTACCGAGATATTCCCAGATAAAAATGACATTGAAATAGAAATAACAAAGGGAAAAAGAAAAATAGTTCATTGTGACAGAGCGAAAATCGCACATTAACAATAGTATAAAAACAACGCAGATAGCGAAAACAACTACCATAAATACACTTCTCTTACAGGAAATATAAAATAAAAATATTAAATTTTTAATAATGTTTAGATATAAGAATGAACCACAACATCGAATATATAGAAATAAAAAAAAAAAAAAAAAAAAAAAAATAAATAAATAAATAAATAAATGAACATTTAAGCTTCACAGCGATAGCAAAGAATTACCGATTCAAGCAACAATAATTAAATAAATAACCATAGATTTTATTGTTCAAAAAGTACATAAATTTTTTTTTAGCCAAGAAAGATGATAATAATAATAATAAATTAATGAATTATAAATAATAATATAATACATAATAAATTGTAAACTAAATTTTTTTTTTCTTTTCAAATGACAGTTGAGTAAAATACAAACTTAAAAGATAACAGAGATAACGCAAACGTACATGTATTTTCTTCCAAAAATAAGAAGATTATTGTCATTAAGGTTTTAAAGAACTTTAAAAGAAAAATAAACATAAACTTAAACGTAATATATAAGTAAAAACAAATAAAAGAGGATCATTGTCAGTAAGGTTTCAGAAGAACTTAAAAATAAAGATAATAGCCCTATGGCAGGTAAAGCAGTTATCGCAGAACCGTCGGAGTATCTCTTAACTCACAAGGGACGCGAGCCTACTGAGAGGGAGAAATCTCCTAAAATTTTTTTTTAATATAATTTAACGCGCGAAAAACATATTTTTTTTCTCATAAGCATAAATTGAGATCAATGCCACCTAAACAACAAACGGGACGTTTGTCTAGAGGGAGGGACGTGTTACGTCCCCAACTGCATTCGCAGATGTCTCTGATAGCGAATCCGCGCGCTAATTTAAACTCTAACAATTGTACAATAATTTCATAAATATTCATTTTTTCATAAATATAATGTTAAATAATAAGTAAAGAATCCCAAACGTTAAACATTAAATACTAAGAAAATGATAAGTAAAACTCAGCCAACACCTGAATAAACAGATTATTTTTAAGTTCACATTAACATTTTCTTTCGAAGAATGTTAATGGAAAAACTAGAATGATTCAACAAGCAGTAGAACAAATAAGCTTAAGCTTAAGTTGTTTTTAAGTTACCATTAACATTCCAACAAGGAACGTTTAATGATAACACAAATGTATAATAAAATGTAAAGGGAAACTAGAGTACAGTACGCGGCAACATCAGAAAGTTTCACGAAAAGAATGTCCTAAGTCAACAACAAACAATTACGTGGACTAGACTCTGGAGTGGCATCAGCCGATGAGCCAGCTCACCCTGATGACGCAGGAAGCGTGAACTCCAAAGTCTAGAACATGCTATATTTTCGAGAACCTGATAAGCAACCCTACTCCTACAAGGGCGCGTCCCTTGGGGAGTCTATAAAAGCGAGTTGCATCGGGAACTCGGGGCCTTTTTCATAATATCAATAAGCTACTAAGTACTGCTCTAGAAACCGATAAACATTACACTGTACGACGGTTTCCCTCCTGATAATTAAATTGTATCGCATTACTAATTAAATAAATCGGAGACTATTAATTTCAAATTAAATCAGTTTATTTCGGAGGAAACTCGAGTCCACCTACTGACGACACTGGAGGTCGTCTCATCCTAATTCTCCAGACCCCTTTATATTATTTAGGGCCGGTTCTTCTCAAATCGCGCGGTTACGAGGACGTAACAGTAGTGTGTTTTTACTGGTAGGCTTAAATAATGTTAGAGCAGAATTGAGGTAAAATTATTTTTTGGTAGAGATATTTTCAGGTAATGCTAACTATGGGTACAATTTTATTGTGGTATAGCTGTTATGTGGTTGAGTTGTTTCAGGTAGGCTTGCGTATGGTGGTATTGTGGGTGATAGGCATTTTTATGGTTGATTTCGATTCTGGTAGAGTTGCATATGATAGTGACTATTATGGTATATTTTTAACGTGGTAAAGATTCAAACTAGTAGAGTTGTAATGTGGTATAGTTTTAACAGGGAAGATTTTCTGATTGGTTGACTTTAATGTTGGTAGAGATATAACTGGTATACTTGCAATTGGTAGAATTGCTTAGGGGTATACTTGATTAGCGTAGAGTTGTCATAGGGGTAGAGATATAACTGGTAGACTTATTAATGTGCCAAATATCTTTTACGTTAATTTTCATCTACTGTCATACATAGTATGTCATTTTTTGTTTTAAAAGGTGGCGCCTCTAGCTTAGTCCACATTGAAAATGAAAATTTAATATGCAAAAAATTGTCTCACATCTGTTTATGTTCTGAGATTGTAAATGGCGTGGCTTTGCTTTAAATAATTAATAATTAAAAATCATAATGAATCAGACCCACATTAAGGTGCGATCCGATCAACAAGAATTATTACTGTCGCTAAATTTGAATGGCAATCTTTAATTATCCATATTGAAGCAGTATTTTCCTCAGGCCACAGGATTAACCTATTTTGACAAAAATCAAAAACATGCTCATGTGTGTGTGTGTGTGTGTGTGTGTGTGTGTGTGTGTGTGACTCGCTTATAACTTTTGAACGACTGGACCAATCGGAACGAACTAAACGGCGTTCTAAAGAATTCCCTCAAATTTAGATTTCCTAAGAATTTGAACTGATTCGGACCGATAGATTTTAAGAAATCTTGAAAAATCTCAAAAAAAATAAGAAAAAAATCATTTTTGAAAGTGGTTTTATTGGAATATCTTTTAAACGGCTCTATCGATCAACTTCAAAAACTAATTCGCCCTTAAGCTTGAAAAACCACGCCGATCGTCGCCAATCCGGTCAAAATCGGTTGATTCGTTCGAGAGATATTGTGAACGAAAGAAAATAAAAAAAAAGTATTTTTTTGACATAACATGCTCATTTTTTCTGCTCATTGAATCCGGTGAAATTGTGATCAACCATCAAATTGACTGTTTTGATATATATAGATATATACGTGGGACAAGGTATTATTAGCAGTTTTATTTAAACAATATCAGAAAAACCTAAATACTTGCAATTATTTCGTTCAATTATGATTATTTATAAAAAAAATTCTCAGTAACTTCCTGAATTTTTTTTAAATACAAATTTGTCGTATTTTTGATGTTCGTATTATAAAAAAAAAAAAAAAAATTTCTTGTCATTTTTAAAACGTTTTCCTTTTATCAATTATCGTAAAAAAGAGATAAATTTATCAATTGATCAATGTGATCAATCAGTACTGTCTCTAAAAATATTATTTAATTAACCTCGAAAACTAAAATAATAATCGTTTTTATTTTATGATTATAGGCTAAACGGGCTGATGTTCATCCTACTCCAGCTCCTTAGCAGCGTATAACTAAAAAAATAAGAATAGGATGGCTGCGAAAAACAAAAAACAGCTACGAGCAAGTTATTGAGTCACTTGGTGGGATAAGAGAAATACCCCTTGAAGTGGGCAAAACTTACACTGTCAGTGATATAAATAATTTTGTAGTTGAAGAATTCTCTAAAGACAGCGAAGTTACATTTGCGAATTCGGAAGTACAACTTGGTCTTTTTAATCATACGATTTTATCTAGCTTTAGAGACAGCAAAGGACATGAATGTGATTTATGAACATTCTTAAAAGAACGAAAATCTCGACATTTCACGCTGTATTTGATAACTTCGCTAAGAGATCAGGTTACTCCTTCTGGACAGAACGAAAAGGTCCTTTCGCGTAATTGGGAAGAAAGTTCTTCAGGCAGCTCTTATCCTAATGCCCAACTTTCTTTTAAAAAAATAGAAACTAAGTCAAAATCTACATCTCAAGAATTTCAAAAGTGTACTCACTTAGAAAATAATATTCTTATTTACTATGAATTGATTCGTCAATCAGAGTAGACAGGTTCATTTTGTATAAGTTATTTATTAAAAAATGACTTATATCAAAACGAATTAGAACGCTACAGTCATGCATCAATTGACGAATTTGATCCAATGAACGCTGGTCATAAAGTCTCAGGAATTGAAGTAGGCGGTAAAGTCTTATTATCAATTTATACTGATAATGATAATTTGACTAGAGTTTTTGAGTTTCCTACGGCTGCAATAATTGAGGACGGAACTCATTATATCTTATATGATGTTACTGAATTAAATAGGAAGTGTGAAAATAAAAATGGTGTTGGGGTGATCACCAACTGTACGGATGAATGTAAACCTGTCTTTACTTGGTACACAGATGGTACAATCATTTCTCAAGGATTGTTGCGGTACTGGATATCTGATATTGATAAGGATTCATTGTATACATGCATAATACATTGTAAATCACAAAATCTTGAATTGGCATCAAGCAATTTTAGATGGAGTGAGCACATTTAGTGTTGTGACTCTACGCAGCTCAATAAAAACATGGATCTTTTAAAAGATCCTAAAAGTTCATAATTTAACTTATTTAATAACTTTGTCACATAACGAGATCTTGATGAACAATAATATCTCATTTTTCGTATATTTTTTGATAATTTATAATTTAAAAAAATTTTCGCTAATTGCTATGTTTTATTTAAAAGAAAAACGCGCATGATCTCATATGTTAGTTACAATTTTATTTTTTTAATTTCTCTTAATTATTCTATCGATATTTAACTATTTTTTGTGAAACAAGGGTATTAGAAGTCTAAGAATGATTAATCGTACGTCACATGCGATGATAAAGATATTTACGCTACATATGCTCAATATTATGACAGTTAAATAAGACATATCGCCTTCATTCGTTCGAAAGTAAACTTATCATATAAAAAATGCTTTACCGTGATAAAAACTGCAATACACTATTTTTAACTTCCCGCTAAGAAAATTGAAAATTTTCAAAAATCGAGAAGTTATTGGTTTCACCCGGTTTTTCGAAAATCGAGTTCTCATCAGATCTTGACGTTTTGAAGTCCTAGGAAACTTCCCTGACTATTCCCACGATGATGTCCGTATGTATGTATGTATGTATGTATGTATGTATGTATGTATGTATGCGTGTACGCGCGCGCGCGCGCGCGCGCGTGTGTGTGTGTGTGTGTGTGTGTGTGTGTGTGTGTGTGTGTGTGTGTGTGTGATCCTTTTTTATAACTTTTGAACGGCTTGGCCGATTTCATCGCGGTCGGTGCCATTCGAAAGGGCTTAACCAAACTTAGATTTCCTGAAAATTTGAACCGATTCGGACCAGTAGATTTTGAGAAATTGTAAAAAAACTACAAAAAAAATGTTTTGAAACGTGGTTTTTTTGGAATAACTTTTAAACGGCTCTACCTATAAATTCCAAAAACTAATCAGCTCTTAATATCAAAAAACCACGTCGATTGCCGCCAGTCTGGGCAAAATCGGTTAATTCGTTCGTGAGTTATCGTGAACGAAAGAAAACCGAAAAAAGTGTTTTTTCGGGGTTACTCTGAAATTTTCGGTTGGATCAATTAAAACCTGAAAATAACGTATGAGGATGATGAAACTGCGTCGAATGTCGCCAACCGCGTGGAAATCGGTTGGTCCATTCAAAAGTTATCACGATTTGAAAATTCCAAAAATATTGATTTAATAAACTCCTATCAAACTTTTGAGCTTGGAGAGCTCAAAACTACACGAAAATTAGATTTTTGAGCTGGAAGAGCTCAAAAACATAATAAGTGCAATATCGAGCGCTTAATTACGAAAGTAGCGGGAAGTTGCAGGGATGGCCGTCAGGGTCATCCGTTTTCTTAATTTTTTTAATTTCTAGTTTAATGCATAGTTTTGTGTATGTAAACACATCGTCATGATTTGGGAAGTTTGAGTAGATGTTAAGTTGGTGAAAGAAAAATAAATAAAACGATCGAATGTTAATATAACGATCAAAAATTTTATATTGTGAAGATTTTAAGTTTAAATGCATGAACAAACTCAGAGGAGTTTAATATTTTAGATTTACAATGTGACAGGGAAAACTGAACTTCCCATGGTCGTTATCGACCACTTTATTGACGCCACGATAAATGAGGGGTTTCCCTTACCGTTCAATTTTTGACAAGTAGTTCAGACTTGTCACCGGGCATGCAATTCGAAAGTCCCCACTGCTTTCCCCAAAAACGAAGCTGGGTTGACAATAGAAAAGTTCGAGAACTCAGAGTTGAGGGTTATAAAAGAGCCGACAAAAGAAACATCGAGGGTTTTTTGAGCCAGGCCTTGGAACAAGTAACACCTTTTGACCCAGGCTTTTGAGCCAGTGACGCTTTGAGACAGTGAGACTTTTGGCAAAACAGTGAGTCAGTATAGTGCTGTGTAATAAATTCTGTCATCGAGATTCAGGACCATCAAGAAGGAAGTCAATGGACGATCCGGGATTGGGAACCCTTTACTTGGAGTCAAATAGTTCATTAAAGATGAGAGAGAGACCAACCAGCCACTGATTTCGCCAGTTTCCACCAGGACATCACTCAACAATTGGAGAGTTGGAAAAGTTAAGTCAGGTATTATTATTACAATTATTTCAGGCCAAGCTTGAATTTGAAAATTGAGAGGCCGAATTAACTGTAATAAAATTTTGTCAATGAATGATCGCTATTGTCTCAGATGTCACTTTTTAATTTAGTAGATTCTTTTATAAGTAAATTATTCATAAATGTCAATTAATTAGTTGTTACAAGTCTTTTAGGTATGGGAAATTATTTAGTTAAAATTAATTGATTAAGTTGAAATAGTAGAATCAATTGCGAAATTTAGATAGTCAAGGTCACTTTGGAATATGTAGTTTGAATATTTAATGAGGCATGTTAAATCTGTAGAATTTGAAATTTGAAATTTTGTAAAATTAATTCTAGGCCGTTGGGCTGAATTTTATTAATTTAGTAAATCTAGTAAATTAGTTTATTGAGAAAATAGTTAATGGATTTAATTGAAAAATTTTTATTGATAAATTTTGTAATGAATTAAATTAGTGAATTTGGTAATTGGTATTAAAAAAAATGTTAAGCGTAAAATTCAAGGAATTTAGAAAATTAGTAATTCGTAGAAAATTGAGTAATTAGAGAAAGTGTGTATTGAGTTAGCGTCCGGTGGACGATTTTTGTACGGAATTTAGTGAGTATTTAGAAACGTTGTATAGACGCCCGAGTCGGGGGTACAACGGATTAAGTTAGGAAACCGCTGCGTAGACGCCCGAATCGGGGGCGCAGTCGGGAATAGGTTTTAACTAGTATTCCGTCAGGTTGACGAGGTAATTTATGTTAATTGGTATTCCGTCAGGTTGACGAGGTAATAAATTGGTATTTTATGGTATTCCGTCAGGTTGACGAGGAAATTGAGATATTGAGATATTCCGTCGGAGTGACGAGGTTAAGAAAATTATTTATTTAGTGATAAGAATAATTGGCAAGGGCCAGCGTAGGTGAGAGGTTCTCACAATTAAGTTAGTTTATAAGAAAATTGTTAAGTTTGTAAGTTGATTAAATAAACCATTTTAATTGTTATAAATAATTTTTCTCAGTTTTATTTACAGCCTTTCTCGGACTTCTCACGACCCTGTCTTTCCCCTCTCATGTTCCCCGGTTTCTGGGACACCGTGTCTAAAATCCCAGTGGCGCCCTTTCTAAAGAGGAAAGGGGTAGCTAACTGGACCTGGGCTAAACCCCCTGGTTACACAAATTTGTATCTTATACTTCCTAATGGTAATCAGTATCCGATGTTGTTAAAGAACATTATGTAGTAATAATTACTCAATGTAATTTTTTTATTATCATTTTTTTAAACCGGATATAGTACAGTTAATAAAAGATAATATTTGGTTCAAAAGAAATTCATTAATTTTTTTCATTACTAAAAAGTTTTTACAATTTTTTTCTCTCATTTTAGAACATACAGTTTATTATTAATCAAGAATATGCTTAAATATTTAGTTATCTTTGTGATTTGGAATAAATATACATCGCAATTATTATTAGTACCATATCATCAGTTAACTGTATAGTGAGTCATTTTAAATAATGACACTTTTTTGATTGACAAATCTTTGCAAAGATATTTGTAATTTTTCAACTGCTGATTTCACCACACTATTCCAGTAAAATAGTTCCCAGTACAGTAAATATGAAGTAAATTTTTATTTAATAATTAAAAAAAAAAATAAGAAAAAAAAATTTTTTAATTTTTTGTCTTACAATCACTGGGAAGAAAATATAAATTATTATCGATAAAGCGATAACTTCTAGGTTTGAATTTTTAAATCTACTTCTTCTTTTATGTACAAAATTGAATTCAATATGTTCAGTGTATAGTTAATACTTAGTATTAACTGTTTATAATTATAATTAAACGTTCTGTTATAAATCATATCATACTTCAAGATTCATTATTGTGATTTAAGTAGACTGCGCTGCCTTTAAAATAAAAAAAAAAAACAAAAAGTGACGTACTATGTATGACAGCAGTACTAGCACTGAGGAGAGTACTACCATTGCTGCACACATATCACTACCAGGCTTCCGTAGGTATTGCATCATTTTCGTAGATTATTGTATGAAGGATAAATTTAATAATTTAGTATTTGAAAGAAATACTCTCGCAAATAGAAATGTTGATAATATATTATTTTATCATTACTACGTCATTTTAACAATTAATTTTAAATTGAATTTTCGAAAAACGTATATTTTGTATTTCACTTTCTTTTAATTAGTATCAATAATAATATTTTTAAAGGACAAATTCAACGAATTTAGTAGTGATAATTTAATTAAAATTAATCAAAATCTAATATTCTATTATAATTTGTAAGTGTAAACTATTCAATGCAATCAATCGGTCATTAACTTTTATTCAAACCTATAACCATTATTATTATTAGGTTTGTCTTAGCATTCTTTCTTCAATGTTCAATATATATTTGTACATTTAGAACAACCTAGTGTTCACATAAATATTTTACCTTTCATTCAGCAATTTTAATTTTATTTTTTACTATTGTTGCTTATATTGAAAAATTATTACCATTAAGTACTTTAATTTTCAGTATTTATAAAGTTTTTAAACCTTATGCATAGTTATTTAATTTTGTGAATTGTATCATTAAATTAGGTCATTAGCAGCTGATATAAGAAATAAGAAATGGCAGGAATGCATAATGAAACAGAAGAATTAAACAATTTATTAAGACAGTGGGATATTCCTGATAATATTATTAATAATTTTATAGGTTAGTACACTCCGACTCTTTTTATTAGATTACCAGCATAATATTTGTTTTTTTCCAACAATGATTATTTAATAATCAGTAATTTACTACTTCTTTGATGTAATACTATGTTAATGAAAAAATTTAGAAATTTAATAGTATAACTAATTTGTTAGTATTTTTAATGTACTTATTTACTTATTTTGATTTTAGCAAATGAAATGACAGTTAACATATTAACTGATGTGTCAGAAAGTGATCTGAAAGAAATGTGCCCACCTATAGCTATCCGAATCAAAATTAGGAAAAACATTCAGACAATGCTTAAAGAAAGAGTACACGGTAAGAAATTTCTGTAGAAATTTACTATGCATACATAAGAAGACTGAACCTTAATGACTCAATTTAAAATATTACCATAAAAATTTAAGAATATCCTATTGTACCAATCAATATTTACTAGGGACCTTAGTAAATTTGAACATGCAACTGTTACATAAACATATATAAAAAATTTTCGTAAACTGACAGAGCAAAAACTGTTAGTGTACTTAAAACTTTTTATTATAGTTCCATAGTAAAATTTCTGTTGCTCAGTCGACAATAAAAATTTACAAAATAGTCTTACATTTAGTCACGTGTACTCAGTTTAAATTTAAAATTGTGACTATGAAATTTTCATATGTCCCATAGTAAACGTATGCGCGTCAGTCGCGACGCGCGGTCTTATATTTTTTCGTGCTGCTTGATTTTGTGAACATAAGTGTACAGACGCTATCAGTAGTGGTTAACAGTGTGTGAAAATTGCAATAAACATTAAGTTTCAAATAAATACTTATTAGTTCAAAAATCCATCAACACATCAATAATTTATATACATAAAACTTGGGTATAAAACATAAAATAATTCTTATTGTACTCAAAGTATTATCTTATTAGTAAAAATTTTTTTCTTTGTATTGTATTTATTATTTAAATTATAAAAAAAAAGTGCTACGTACTTAGTTGCATGTTATTGTTAATTCAAAAAAAAAATTGGAAATAGATTTGTATTAGACGTTAACTTTATATTAGCTGTAATTCAATTATATTAAAACTGTAATAATATTTAAAAGTAATGTATAGTGTTTGAATGTAAGTGAATTAAGTACAGTGCACTTCTATTATTCATTTAATGTAATTTCTCAAGTCTTATGATGCTATTTGAATTAATGAAAAACAATCATAATATTTTATAAACTAAATACATTAAAAATAAAAAACAAACTTACCTTCTTCTTAATTTATTGTTTTATCAAGTCGAATTATACATTATTAACTATTATTAAATATTTACAGTGTTATGAAGCAAGCCCATTACCGCTTACTCGTAAGAAAAATTTTAGAAGAATTTCCAAATGAATTAGAAGGTATACAGGGTGATTCAGAATTAGTGTCCGACCAAGAAAATTTGGATAGAAGAGGCGATTTTAAGCACAATTGCAAGAATAAAATTTTTCGAAATTCTCAATATTTTGGGAGTTATTGAGGATTGAAATAAACCAATCAGAGAGCTCGTTACAAATTTAAAGAAAGAAAAAAAGTACAATAAAATTTACCAAGCCAACTTCATAACGAATGATATTATTGACTTATTTATTTTAAAAATAATATAAGATGTTATTTCTTTTGTTTCGAATAAATAAAAACTTTAATATTTTTATTAGAGAAAATAAAATTATTTCGCGCATTTCCTCGGGCTTACTCGAGTAATACAATTATGGTCTTAAAATTAGTATTGCTGGTTCTCTTGCCTATTGTCATGCAAGTTGTCTTGATGATTGTCTTACGGAGTGTTATTGAGAAAATCTTACTAAGTGTTCTGACGTTCAACAAGTATCTTAATTTCATCTAGTAAATCGGTGGGATTTATGGGAAAAATTATTCTCTACAAAAAAGTGATAACATCATTTTACCGTATCATTAGCCCAAAAAAAAGTTGGAGCTGCGTCTCGGTTGAAAATTGCTATTCACTCCAAAAATTAAGTTTCCATTTCTGAAGTTCCACAAGTATCTCACTTTCATTAAATAAATAGGTAGGAATTATAGGAAAAATTATTCTCTACAAAAAAGAATGAAGATCATTTCACTGTATCTTTAGCCCAAAAAAAGTTGGAGCTGCATCTCGGTTGAAAATTGCTATTCACTCCAAAAATTAAGTTTCCATTTCTGAAATTCCACAAGTATTTCATTTACGTTTTATGAATATATAATTCAAATAAAAAAAAAAAGAATCTATTTTATGTTCTATTTTAATGAACTTAGCTTTTTAGTAATTTAAATTATTTTCAGTCAAACAATCGTTTGTTTATTTGCTCACTATAATTTATTTAGTATATCTTTTTGACAGTTAGTCACTATCTTTTGTTGAATATTGTGTAAATTGAGTGAAACTTTTTCTCGTTGAATTGAGTTTCCCTTGAATAAATCATGGCCGAGTATACTTCCGTCGAATATACGGACATGCTCATTGTGTATGGCATGGCTCACTGTAATGCTGCTGAAGCGTCACGTTTGTATTCCGAGCGTTATCCTAACCGGATCCTCCCCTGTGCCCGTACAATACTAAGAGCGGTCAATCGTTGCTGTCAAACAGGTTCTGTATTAGCCAATCGTCGGGAAGCTGGTGCACCACGCAATGCTCGCAATCCGGATAATGAAGATGATATTATCGCTGCGGTTGAAAATGACCCTGAAATTGGTATCCGTGGAGTTGCTCAGGACCTCGGCTTGTCTTATTCAACCGTGCAGCGTACGTTGAAGAACGAAAAACTGCACGCGTTCCATTATCAACGAGTTCAGGAGTTACTACCTGGTGATTATCCAGTTCGGCTCGCGTTTTGTCGCAAACTCCTTCGTCGTATTCAGAATGACGAGTCACTAATTGATAACTTGATATTCACCGATGAAAGTACGTTCGGTCGACAATCCTTCTGGAATACGAGAAATTTCCACTGGTATGCGCGAGAAAATCCGCATTGTACGGTTACTCGCAGCCATCAGGAGCGATTTTCCATAAATATTTGGGCGGGAATTCATTTTGGTCAACGAGCTGTCGTAAGATTAATTCATATAAATATACAATTGTTCTATCGACATCTCGTTAATTCTTCCATTTCTCATTAATTTCTAGGTTGGTCCCTTTGAATTCGAAGGAAATCTCAGTTCTTCTATGTACGTAAACTTCCTCGATAACCATTTTGCAAGGCTTTGTACGCAAGCTGGAATCACTCGTCGCTTATATCGTCGGATGTGGTTCCAACAAGATGGCGCTCCTGCTCATACAGCAGGAGCTTCTCAGGCTTGGCTTCATGCCAACTTCGCCAATCGGTATATTGGTCGAGAGGTATATTGAACTGGCCACCTCGATCTCCAGACCTTAACCCTTTAGATTTTTTCCTCTGGGGTTATGTGAAATCTGGTGTGTACCGCCATTCAGTCGATGATGTCGGAACTTTACGTCAACACGTTACCGATGCACTCCGCGACGTGACGCCGGAAATGTTAGATAGCTGCAGGAGAAATTTTCTGAAGCGACTCAATTGTTGTATTGAATGCAATGGAGCTCACTTTGAGCATGTATTATCTTGAAATGGGAATTTGATATTGAAAATTTATGTATATAAAAAATATGCATTATCGTCGGAATTTTATATTTTATATTTTTTTTTTTACAATTTTGTTCTATGTGTGAAATAATGATATTAAAAAAAAATTTTGTTCTTAAATAAATTTTTTAATTGTTTATCTTAATTTCTTTCATATCTCTATTGCTTAAATAATTAGTTAAAAAATTATTGTTTTCTTAAAAATCATAGTTTCATCTGTTCATCTTCGCTGCTTCGAGTTCTGGGCTCGACTCAAACTTGTCCATCATTTTGTAGATCTTTTGTAGCCTATTCTTTGCCTTCTAAGTCTAGTCTAAATTGAGAACGTGCAAGTTTTATAATTTTATAAATTGATAATTTATTTTTATTTGGATTCATCCAGTGACTTATTAAAATAATTTAATTAATAATTTATTCAGAGGAAAATGTCCTCAAGTTATTTTGGAAAGAAAACCCTCCTTAAAAGAAATTAAACGGAGAGGGTTTCCAAAATTACTCATCGGTAGGGCCAGGAAGTTCGCCCTCAGAATTCGCGTAAATTCGAAGAAAAATTCTGATTGGCTGTTGATTTGTTTATTCCAATTCCATATTCGCGAGTTTATAATGTCAGAAGCCAAATTCATGCGAGTCAGAGCTGTCAGAGCAGGTTAGACGTGTAACACGTGGGAAAATACATCATATTGAGGTTACACATAAATATGTTTTGGATTATTAAAATTCTAAACATGTAAATTAGAAAAAAAAAACACAGATTTTTTTGAAGAAATGAAAGAAAAGTGACAATGATTTTTTCAGGTTAAATTTGTGACTCAATAAAAAAAAAAATTTTAAGATTTTGATCGAAATTGTTTTGTAACTTTTTTTCGGCCAGACTAGCCAAAAAATCATTCAATACTTTTTTGTAGAGAAAATTGTGTTCTATAATTACCACCTGTGACTTAAGCTTATAAAGGTCAGCAGAAAAAAATCACCATGGAAAACTCAATTCTTTTGGTAAATTTTAAGATTTCGATCGAAATTATTTTGTAACTTTTTTTGGGCTAGACTAGGCAAAAAATCATGTGATACTTTTTCGTAGAGAACATTTTGTTCTATAATTACCACCTGTGACTTAAGCTTATAAAGGTCAGCAGAAAAAAATCACCATGGAAAACTTATCGCGCAGATGCAGGTATCATAAATAAAGGGATTATAATTTGGTAGAAATTTCAAATGGACAAAAAAATAAGTTTTAAATAAAGTGTCCTTGCGAAGGATTAAAAAAACTTAAACATATACTAGAATTTTTAAGATAATTGTTAGAGGTATATAAAAAAGTGTCGTAAATAATATCTAGACAATACGTGAGAAAACTTGACGCTAGTTATTACCAAATATACGTGTACCTATAACTTTACATATTATTGCTTCCTACGCAACATCTATACTATATATTCCGTACTGCTCGTTAGCAGTAAAACAAAATTACTCAAAAAATTCTATACTATTATTGGAGAGAACTTCAATTTTTAATTTTTAACTTTCCGTTAAGAAAATTGAAAATTTTCAAAATTTGGGAAGTTATCGGTTTTACCCCGTTTTTCGAAAATTGAATTCTAATCAGATCTTGACGTTTTGAGGACCTAGGAAGCTTTCCTGATTGATGACCGTCTCTCTCTCTCTCTCTCTCTGCGCGCGCGCGCGCGCGTGTGTGTGTGTGTGTGTGTGTGTGTGTGTGTGTGTGTAAACCTCTCATAACTTTTGAACAGCTTGACCGATTCGATCGCGGTTGTTTCCATTCGAAAGGATTCGATAAAACTTAGAGTTTGAATACAAGTTGGACCGATTCAAACCGATAAATTTTGAGAAATCTTCAAAAAATTGCGAAAAAAAATTATTTCAAATGTGGTTTTTTTTTTAATAACTTTCAAACAGCTGGACCGATCAATTCCAATAACTAATCAGCTCTTAACATAAAAAACCACGTCGATCGCCACCAAGCCGGTTAAAATCGGTTGATTCGTTCGTGAGTTATCGTTGACGAAATAAATCGAAAAAAGTGTTTTTTTCTAATTACACCGAAATTTCCGGTCTGATCAATTTTTATTTGAAAATATATCATAGAATTTGAAAAACTGCGTCGAATACCGCCACCGGCGTGAAAATCGGTTTATTCATTCAAAAGTTATTGCGGTTTTAAAATTTAAGTAATAGTGTTTTACTAAACTTTTAACAGATTTTTGAGCTCGGCAAGCTCAAAATGACACGAAAATTATATTTTTGAGCTCGAAGAGCTCAAAAACGTAGCAAAGGTAATTTTGACCACTTAAATATGAAATTAGCGGGAAGTTGCAGGAATGGCCTTTAGGGTCAACATTTTTTCTAATTTTTTTAATGTGTCACGGAATAAATTGAAGGCAAATGAAAATTTTTATTTTATTATTTGTCTACTAATTTTATTTATTCCTTAGGAGGTTTGTATGCTAATTTAGTCTTGTCTAGTTATATTTTATTCAAATAATGTGAATGAGAAATTATGTTCAGATTACTAATGATAATGAGAAATTTTTTATTTAAAATACCTGAAAAAAATATGACTAGCCATAACTTAATTACTGTGAAAACCTCAAAGAGCAAATGAAAATCTTTTACCATCGACAACTATTAAAAATCTGATGATTTGAACCAAAACTAAAAAAAATTTCAATCTATCATACATCATACAGGACTCACTTATTTGAATCATGATTCAAATAAGTGAGTCCTGTAATGATCATTACTATAATGATCATTAGACCATCTTTAGAAAAACTTCGAATGATTGATTTAAAATTCATGCTGAATTTATTAGAAATCTAGGATCATTTAAAATGAGTATCATGATGAACTCTTGTTGGTTGAGACGTCGTTTTTTTTTATATCTATATATTTTGCATCTTTTAAGCTATGTTGCTTTGAACTTCAATCTAGATATTCCAGTATAATATGTAAAAATGATGATTGCAAATATAAATATATCAATTAAAAGATATATCACAAGGAAGTCGCAAGATTGATGATGATATGTCACTGATTGAACTGAAGCTAATTACTAGGGCCAAGAATTTGGTTTTGTTAAAAGACAAAGAAAAAAGATAGGCAGGGCCAAGCTCTCTGATTGGTTGAAAAAAAAAAATATGTTTTGTTTCTCGCAAGCACCTGAAGCCAGTAGCATAGTAAAAAATAAAAGTCGGATTGCTAAACCAAAATAAAAATATTAAAAAAAAACAAAAAACACATTAGCCTACAGGTTGTGCTGAATGTCTTTCCAGATATTGCGCTGATGGCCTTTCTAGTTGTCTTGCTGATAATGAAGCTAATTCAGCAAACTCTCGACAATGTTGTAGTAGCATGTTGTCAGAAAAGTGAAAAGAAAAAAAAATATTTTGAAATTGCACACGCACCGACGGTCTCACAGAAAGACACGTTGGTAATTTTCCGAGATATTGTACTGAGGGTCTTGCTGGATAGCGCGCTACTGGTCTCGCTGGATATCGCGCTAACGGTCCCACTGGATATCTTGCTTGCTATTGCGCTGACGGTTCCACTGGATATCTTGCTGACGGTCTCACTGGATATCTTGCTTCATATCGCGCTGACGGTCTCGCTGGATATCGCGCTGACAATCTGGCTGGATATCGTGCTGAGTGTTTTGTTTGATATCGCGCTGATAGTCCCACTGGATATCTTGCTTGCTATCACGCTGACGGTCTCGCTGGATATCGCGCTGACAATCCGGCTGGCTATCGTGCTGAGTGTCTCGCTGGATATCGTGCTGACGGTCTCGCTGGATATCTTGCTTGATATCGCGCTGATGGTCTCACTGGATATCGCGCTGAATTATTTTCTATGTAGCACAATCTCTAGCAACTCTTCTAGCATAATTACTAGCAAGATATACAGTAAAATCGTCTGTAAGAAAGTGAACGAGATAGTCAGTATGACGTTCAGTGACAATTAACAGCAAGATGTCTAGCATGATTACCAGTTAGACGATCAGAGAGAAACTCCAATATGGGGATTAATAGGACGACAATATGACGCTCAGCAAGAAAAAGATCAAAATTATTAAATAATTTTTAGCGAAGCGCTCCACCTCATATAAAATTTACTTTTTCCAGTAAACGTATTTCGTCTTATGCTAATGGTAAGGTTATCTATTTATTAGTATTCACTAAAATAATCAATTCAAACAATTTTCGATAATTTTATAAACCGAACTTTATTTCTTTGAAAATTTTCAAATTATTTTTTTGGATTTTTTAAATTATATAAAAACAGAGTAACACATCGATTGAATTTGTCCGTCGTTATCTGAAGTTCTTGGCGCGTATTCTCTTGTGTAAAACCTGAAACGAATTAACGAATTTAAACATTTACTTATCTTTACTATACTTTTATTAATATTTAATTAAGACTTTATTAATAAATTGAAATAATTTACTTTCAATAGTGTTAAGTATGTTTGTTAACTCTAAATTGGAATGAAACTCAGTGAGAGTCAGACGTTTTAATCTCTCCGCACCAAGAATGCTACGCAACAGCCGTCGAGTCATCTCGTTCGGTTTGTCTTTAAATCGTAAAACATCTTGCAACTTTATGCGCTCTATGAAGACATTGCTCCCTTCTGTTAACTCGACCATGGCTCGATTTACAGTCGGCCTGTTCCATGGACTGGTCGAAGCAGTGGTATAATTAATAGCAACAGCAATCACTTGAGCAACCACTCGAAAAATGTAAGCAACTGTATCAACTATTCGGTAAATAATAGAAGCCGCAGCATCATTCGGAGGAGTAGAAATAGTTGAAGTAGCTATTCGGTCGACAGCAGAAGACGCAACTACATCCAGAGTAGTAGAAGCGGTGGGAGTAGATGTTTGGTGAATCGTAGAAACTGCAGCATCATTCGGAGTAGAAGAAACAGATAGGATAACTGCTCGGTTGACAGCAAAAGCTGCAGAGGAATCTGGAACTATCGGAGTAGTTAGAGCCGCTGGATGGTCAACAGCAAAAACTACAGGAGCAACTGGAACCGTAGAAGTAGTTGGTGTAGTTGTTCGGTTAACAGAAGTAGCCGTAGCAGCAGAATGAACAGAACTGCAACCAGGAAAATTGCCCACAGCTTCGTTTAGACCATCAGAAGAGGAAGAAAATTGAACGGACGCATCAAGCTTCAAACGATCATCCGAATAACCGATGATAACCCCATTTGTATTTACAGTGAGACTTTCAAGACAAACAATATCTTCTGTAAATATGGGAAAACAAAATTCACCGAATTAATTTATGAATGTTAAAATTAATATTGAATTTATTAAATATCAATCAAGATGGCGGGCCGGCAAAATGCAGGCGAAAGTACGTGCAAAGTTTTTAAGTGCCATTCTAACATGAAAGTTCCAAATATTATTATTTGTTTAATTTGTGAGAGTGTTTTTCACGAAGGAGACTTCAATAAGTATGTTAAGGGCCAGTACATCAGCGAGATGTTAGTTATTTGTCCTCTACACCACATGGACAACCTAACCTCGAAATCGGAGTATGATCTAAACACTGTGGACGAAAACGCGCGTAAAATAATAACTCAATTAAAATTATTTTACAAAGAAGAGCTAAGAAACGAGCTTTGCAACAATTTATCGCTTAATATCTCTAAAAACAACTCTGATGCATCTGAGTTACAAGAGACTGATGAAATTAATACCTTGAAAATGGAAAACGAACTGTTGAAACAATTAAATATGGAATTGCAAGAAAGAAATAAGTTGCTTAATAATCTAGTCAATAATACGAGTGTTAAAAATTCGAGTAGTATGTCTTATGCAAGTGTTACAAAAAGTGTTAAAAAATTTGAAAAAGTGCCTAGTATTGTTGTCACAGCCAAAAGCAATGACAATCGTCAAACTATAGGAAAAGTGAAAAACAATTTAATTTGTGATTTATCTGTTCCTATTAACAACGTAAAAGAAAGAAAAGATGGTATTGTCTATGTCAAATGTAAAAACAGTGACGATGTATGTAGAGCTAAAAATGTGCAGAGTGAAAAGTTAGGTTCTGATTTTAGTGTGGATGTTGAGCACTTAAATATGCCAAAAATAAAAGTAATAAACGTCGAGAATGATTTAGAAAAAGATGACCTATGTAAAGATATATTTTGTGACGTGGGAAAATTTTCCCACTAAAATTTAATAATAGAGATTATTTTTGTTCGTATTAATTAGTCTATAAAGTTGGCTATGCTGATGGACTGCTGAGATTTGACGCGCCTGTGTCGCCCCAAGTGGTTTCCGGTCAGAAGGCGAAGCTCGAGGTAATTAAAAATTAAGCCGAACCATGCCAAATTATCAAAATGAGTATGAATGGATGCGTCCGAAATAAATTTACTATGTAATTAAGAGTGTGTGAGCGAGAGAGAGAGCGAATGACAAAAGCGACCGGGCGAACCCGCAGTTCAGTTTACCATCAATGACCAGGGAGACATCTGGGAGTGACAACGAGCAACGAGGAAAACCCGGAATCGGAATCTACGAATCACCGTACGATGAAGCAACGGGAGCACACCAGGGCTCCACCTGAACGCCGAATGGAGTACTAAATTGCGAATCGACCAACCATCGACTATGGAAATTTATCCAACAACGGCTGATTGGACGCGCAGCTTTGTAGCTGCGCTAGCGAAAACACCACATGTTGCTGGAAAACGAAAAAGCCAGCAATTCTGGGCCGGACACCGTAAAAGCCACTGTTGAACCGCTGATTATTTTATTGTTACGCTACGAAATACAGTTAAAACGAGTGTTAATTATTATTACGAAAATTCAGCCGCTTACGTGGTGAATTTAATTATTTTGTTGAGTTATTGTTATCTTGAGTGTCGATCCAGTCGACGCTAGAATTTCTCTCGTAAATTGCTGTAATTGTCAACTGCCAGGCAGTCAAGAATTCGAACAAAATTTTGGTCATTCCTACAACAAAAATTCCGTGACGCCATCGCCGAGAGCCTCTGCCGTCATCAGTACCGCCGACACTTGCTGCAAGGACTTTCAAACCACCCTGGAGAGTCGACTGAACGGGGTAAGTGCGGTCGCAATTTGTTAATATTCCTGGGTGACTTCACCGCGGTCAGCGATTAAGTCGAGATCGAATGGGCCTATTACCCGTCCGAGTTATAATTTATATTTAATTATTGAATTTTTTTAATATCGAAAGATCAAATAATTACGAATTTCGTAATTAAGTCAGAAAGTAAAATCGTACCGAAATTCAGCAATTGCGTTGTTGAATTTCGGCTTCGGGGTGACGTCAGCCAGGTATTCGGTGCCAAAAAAAAAATTTATTTAATCCGTTGTAAGGAATGTTGTGTACAGTGTCAATTTAATTGACCAAAGTTTGAGATTGCATGCCGAATAAAATTGGCGCGAACCCAGGTCCATCTACGAGCGTAACTAGGAACTATACCTCGAGCTTTGTCCCGTAGATTGCCCGCCGGGTAACAACAGTTACCGACGGTTCACTTACCCGCCGCGGCGGATAATTGGTCGATCGCTTGTATCATCGAACCAGTATACGACAAATCGATGCTATTGATAAATGCGAAATTGGTTGTTAGGAAAGAAATACGAAACAGTATATTTTTTTTTGTTGTTGATTTAATTTTTATTTAAAAATTTGTTATTGCGAAAGAAAGGCTACGACAATTATATTTTTGTAACTTTTTTTGAAAACTCAAATCTATTTGTTACGAAGAAAGTGGCGATAATTCATTATATTGATGAAGTCGAAATTTTTGTTGTTAGGAAAATAAACGCGAACTAGAACATTTTTTTTTCCGTCTCTTTGTTAATTTTTTTTGAATTGGTTAATACGCAGCGGCGACATTTAATTTGTTTTGTTGAGAAATTCGAAATTTGTTGTTACGATACGATAAGCGAAATGATTAATTTTTTTGTTTTTTTGTGTTAATTTTTTTTTTATTTGTTGTTGGCGATAATAAAGCGAATGCAATTAATTTTCTTAATTCGAAATTTTGTTTGTTAAACGAACCAAGAATAATTCATTATCTGTAATTTCGATCATATTCAGATTCTTTTATTTTAATTGAATAGTCCCTGCGCATTACTTGTTTCTTTGATCTGTCTCTATTTTTCTATTCTCTGGTGGTAAAAATATTCCGCCTCGATTTCTACACTTGCTCTACAAAATTTAGGATCTCTTCGACGTTGACCTGCCGCCCGACTACGATCAATTGCTGAATTCGAACCGCGGAACGTAACGTTCCTGGCGCCCAACAAGCTACGAACCAGGTAAGCCAACATTTAGGTGGAACTCCCCGGCGCTGTCGACGCCAGCACCGTGAAGAAAAACCCATCATAATATAAAAGAAATTTTCTTGATTTCGATGGTGCATGTAATTTAATAGCTGACTATAAAAATCGTTCTGGCAAGCGTATGCTAATTTTAGAAGTTATGGCTGAGTCTTATAAATATGTAAGAGATAATGGTTTCAGGTTATACATCGGCCTTCAGTGCTGTCGTGTTTTTGATCATTTCAACCTAAACCTTTGCTTTAAATGTGGAAGATCCAATCACAGTCATTAAAACTGCAACAATACAGTTAAATGCCTGAACTGTGCTGGTGACCACGACACCAAAACATGTACCACTCAGATCAAAAGATCTCTAAATTGTATTTATTACAATAAAAAGTTCCATAAGAATAGATTGATTGATCACTGCTCAACTGACACCTGTTGCGAATATTTGGTATTTAAATTCACCCAACTTATTGCAGATACGGATTATCCAGTAAAACCTATTATCCCCAAATCTTTAGGATATGTAGGTGTCAATGCAACTATCAACAATAAATAAACTCAGTGCTTCCTTTTTTCGTTTATGGAAGACGTTGATTTACAAATAGAAGAAAACTTTAGTGAATTATCTAGTTTAAATAATTCGTTGTGTTTAGAAGATTTTATGATATTACATTTGAATGTCAGAGGTTTGAATACAAATTTCGAAACCCTGGAACTGTTTATAGAAGAATTGAGAATAAAACCGGATATTATTGTTTGTTCTGAGACTTGGTCACTACCTTGCTATACATTCTTCATGATAAAAGATTATGACTGTTATTATAACCATAGCAAGATAAACAAAGCTGATGGTGTTGTGATGTACATTAAAAAGTCTTTAAATTCTAGTGTAGTGATAGATGTAGTGGGGAATTTAAAAATTATCTCGGCGAGTGTTAAGCTAAAAAATAACAATGTTATTAAAGTTTCTAGTTTTTATCGTTGTCATGATGTTAGTGAAGAAGTCTTCATTGATACAATGCTAAGATTTCTTGATGATACTAGTCATGGAGTAAATCACGCAATTATTGGTGATTTCAATATTAATTTACTAAACTTAGATAAATCATCAAATGACTTCTTACCTAACTTCTTAGGCTATGGATATATTCCTTACTGTAATGGTATTACAAGACCTAATGCTTTTGGTGGGTCTTGCATAGATAACTGTTACGTCAAATCTAATATCAGTCAAATCAAGTCTTTCACGTATACTAACGTTTTCACAGACCATTATCCTATTTTTATTAGGTTTGGTTCTAGACCTAATGATAAATCCACTCAGAAAAACACTTTCTTGGATTATAATCGTCTCAGTCATCTGAGCAAAAGCTATGACTGGTCAATCTTTCAAAATATACATGATCCTAATGAATTCTTCGCATTATTCTTTAGCATTATAAAAACGTTTATAACTGACTCTAATTTTAAGGTTAAACATTCTAGTCGTTTAAATAAACCTAGAAGTAGCTGGATTACCAAGGGGATTATGATTTCTTGTAAAACCAAAGAGACATTGTATAATATCTGGAAACTAGACAAAAACAATTTAACTTTAAAAAATGAGTACAATACTTATTGCAAAACTCTAAACAAAATAGTTAAGGCTGCTAAAGCTAAATATGAAAAGAACAAGGTTGATAAATACATTAATGATAGTAAAAAAATGTGGCAATTTGTAAATAGTAAACTAGGGAAAAATATAAAATCGTCTAATAATATTGATTATATTGTTTGTAATGAGAGGATTATTGAAGATAGTAAGATTATAGCTGATAATTTTGTTGAATATTTTAGTAATGTTGGAGTTGAGTTAGCTAATAAGATTAATACTAAGTCAATTAATGCCAATAATTTCGTTAAACATAACAGCAAGAGTCTCTTTTTATTGCCCACAGACTCATTTGAAATTAAGAAAACTATATTAAACTTGAAAAATAAATCTGGTGGCGTTGATGGTATCAATAGCAAAATTTTAAAAATATTAGTCAATGAAATTGCACTTCCACTTGCAAATATTTTCAATAAATGTATAAGCTTGGCGATATGGCCAGATGCTTTAAAAAAAGCTGATATAATTCCTTTATTTAAAAATGGAAATAAACACCTAACAACTAATTATAGACCAATCTCACTGATATCTAATCTTGCCAAAATCTTTGAAAAAATAATTTATACTAGATTGTATGAATTTTCTATTAGAAATCATTTAATTTCGGATAATCAGTTTGGTTTTATTAAGGGCAGGGGTACTGGTGATGCACTTGCTCTAACATCTAATTACATTTATAATAATATTGACTCAAATAAACCTACAGTAATAGCATTCTTAGATCTTGCTAAAGCTTTTGATACTGTTAACCACGAACTATTGCTTGAAAAACTATGGAGGAAAGGCATTAGAGGTTTACCTCATGAGCTGATTAAAAATTATCTTGCGGATAGACAACAATGTGTCAAAGTAAATGAATTTTCAAGTGATTATAAGTTTGTAAAGATAGGGGTACCTCAGGGTACAATTCTTGGTCCACTCTTCTTTATTTTATATATTGATGATATATTTAATGTAATACCGCAAAATAATCTTATTTCATATGCTCATGACACGGCTATTTTATGTAGTGGTAATGACTGGAATAATACTAATTTGATCCTCTCAAATTGGCTTGAAAAAATCGATTTATGGCTTAGGGGTAATCAGCTTTCCTTGAATATTGATAAGACTACTTATATAATTTTTGGTAGCTACGCTGATTGTATTCCTTCTAATTATCAATTGTTCATTAATCAAAAAGAGCTAGATAGAGTTAAATATTGTAAATATTTAGGTATTTACTTCGACAGTCATATGAAGTGGAATAAACACACTCTTGAACTAGGTAAAAAAATTAAATATTTTACATACCTATATTATAAACTATACCACTGTCTTCAACCTTCAACTATGAAAGCAATCTATCATGGTCTTTTTGAGAGCTTAATTAATTATGGAATTATAGCCTGGGGTGGAGCATATGATAACGCAGTTAAACATATAACTACTATACAAAATAAAATAATTAAAAAAATCTTTAGTAATAATCACCTTGCTATGCCGCTAAAATTTAGAGAAACTTTTATTGTATATGCTTTAACTAAATATTATGAACATTGTAAATCTCTGTAAACTGAAAGATCACTAAATACTCGTGCTAAACTTATACCTTTACCTAAAATTAATAAGGCTATCAGCACAAAAAATGCTCTGTATGTAGCAATTAAATATTACAATTTACTTCCAAATGAAATGAAAATGTTAAAATGCTCTATATCAACACGTCGTAAAAAACTTGGGGTCTGGTTAAAATTTAATAATGTATAGGAATATAAATAGTTGAAAAACTTAAATTACTAAATTATTAATTTGTTAAAATTTGATATAATTATGTACTTCTTACTTTGTACTCAAATAATTTAATTTTATATTTTTTATGTTGTAATTATGTTTAAATATGTATTCCTTCTGGTTCTATGCACATGTGTGTACCACCTCTATAGAATCACTACCAGAAGTAAAATGATAAATAAAATAATGTTAAATCAAGACAATAATTTAAAACTTACTGCTTTCCGCAATTATAAAAGCAGACACGTACTTTCGTCCCCATCTGACAGTTGCATGATTACACTCGAGTCGCTTATTAATTAATTTTGACTGAATCACACTTGTGGTTTTTTCCTCCGGCCAAAAAACTAAGGCATACATTTTAAAGAAACAATAAAGCTCAATGACAAATGAGAACGTAAAATATTTAATTTAAATGAATAATAAATAAATTAAAGATAAAAAACAATCTCAGATAAATAAGCTGGTTTTCACAGACTTCGTAGCAACATGAACTTTGCCGTTGTTTAACTGCACTAGCCGTCTCTTGTTTTTTTATTTTCAATTAATTCCTTCAACATTTAAACCTCCTAGCTAACAACATAGTAAGCGGTTCGAATATTTTCATCTCTATTCTATTTTTAGCTGATCTTTTTAAATAAAACAAGCTCAATAACTAAGCTTAGGCGGTTAAACACAAAAACTTAGAAATTATATCTCATTTTCATAATTAAATTCAAGGTTTTAACCAAGATAATAATAATTTGTTCAGCAAATTTTTCTCTATGAAAAAAGCCCAAAGGCTCACTTGAGGACATTCGATATAAAAAATAGAGAAATAGAAGCTCATTTAAAAAAAAAAATTAACGGTTTCAACAAAAATATGCGCATAACTATTTCTATGCTAGATTTAGGTAAAAACTACTTTTGCACGATTTTGTTAAGCTAACTTATCTCTATAAAATATACCGATTTGCTGAGCTAAGGCGGTTGAGTATAAGAAGTTTAAAAAATGAAAGGTCATTTTCAGAAAAATTTCATAGTTTCAACAAAAAAATGAGCGTAACTTTCCTGGCCTAGACCTAGTTCAAAAACATCTTTTCTTTATTATGTTCAGCCAGTTTTTCTTTATTCAATAAACCCAACGGCTCACTTTAGACCGTTAAGCATGAAAAATTCAGAAATAGAAGCTCATTTTCACAAAAAAATTCACAGTTTCAATCAAAATATGTGCGTAACTTTTTCTAGGATAGATTTAGGTCAAAAGTTATACTGTACTATTTTTCCGGCTAATTTTATTCTATAAAACAAGCCTATTTGCTAAGCTCAAGCCGTTGAGGATAAGAAATTCAGAAGTAATACTTATTTTCACTATAAAATTGAAAGTTTCAGCCAAGATATGCAAGTAACTTATTCTTGGTTTGACCTAGGTAAAAAACATCTTCATTCTATTTCCTTGCTGTTATTATTTTGAATACTTGTCCATGCCGCCTAATGATTTCGTTTACATCTGTTACAAATTTCAATCGTACATCTAATTTCTATTCAAATTGCGATAAATGATCTCTGAGCTTTTCCGCTCTTAGCTGTTAAAAAATTTGATTTATTATCCGCGCCAACTTCAATGCTTATCTCTATAGAATTTTTATTGTACGTGAAGTATAATATTTTTTGTTCGTTTTTATATTGGCGTAATTACAAATCAGTTCATTTTTTTATTTGTTTTATCTTGTGTAAGTGTTTTTATACTTTGTGAGTTTGTGGCTTACTCTTCTTATACCTGACCTTGCGTTTTCCTCAAAAATGCCCAGACGAGCACGACCTATTCAAGAATATTGGGCAGATATTCGGCAAGTCTTAGCGATACCAGTGAGACCGCAGCACGATATCCAGTGAGACCGTCAAGTAAGATATCCAGTGAGACCGTCAGCACGATATCCAGTGAGACCGTCAGCGCGATATCAAGCAAGATATCCATCAAGACCGCCAGCACGATATCCAGCCAGATTGTCAGAGCGATATCAAGATATCCAGTGACAACGTCAGCAAGATATCCAGCGAGATCGTCAGCGCGATATCAAGCAAGATATCCAGTGGGATCGTCAGCGTGATAGCAAGCAAGATATCCAGTGGGATCATCAGCGCGATATCAAGCAAGACCCTCAGCACGATATCCAGCCAGCGCGATATCCAGCGAGATATCCAGTGAGACCCTCAGCGCGATTTCAAGCAAGATATCCAGTGAGACCGTCAGCACGATATCCAGCAAGATATCTTGCGCGATATCCAGTGAGACCGTCAGCGCGATATCGAGCGAGACCGTCAGCGTGATATCCCGCAAGATATGTAGCGAGATGACCCCCAAGATCATAAGTGCGATATTCAGCAAAATTCTCCGCATGCTATCCAGCAAGACCCTCAGTACAATATCTCAGAGAATTACCAACGTGTTTGTCTACGTCGGGTGCGTGTGCAATTTTAAAATATTTTTTACACTATCCTAAAAACATGCTATTACAACATTGTCCAGAATTTGCTGAATTTAGCGTCATTATTAGCATGACAACTGGCGAGATCGTCAGCGCAATATCTGTAATGATTTAACACAACCTTTAAGCTCATATGTATTTTTTTTTTTGAAATATTTTTATCTTGGTTTAGCAATCCGATTTTTATTTTTTACCATGCTATTGGCTTCAGGTGCTTGCGAGAAACAAAACAAATTCATTTTTTTTCAACCAATCAGAGAACGTGGCTCCGCCTATCTTTTTTCTTTGTCTTTTAACAAAACCGAATTCCTGGCCCTAAATATGAAAAACGATATTTTCTACAATAAAATCTAACAGTATTTTTTGCTCAGACAAACCCAAAAAAAACTTACAGGATAATTTCGGTGAAAAACTGGAAATTTACTAAAGAATTGAGTTTTCCATAGTGATTATTTTCTGCTGACCTATGTAAGCTTAAGTCACAGGTGGTAATTATAGAACAAAATATTCACTACAAAAAAGTATTGAATGATTTTTTGCCTAGTTTAGCCCAAAAAAACTTACAAAATAATTTCGATCAAAAACTTTAAATTTAAATTACTAAAAAATTAAGTTTTCCATGAAGATTTTTTTCTGCTGACCTATATGAGCTTAAGTCACAGATGGTAATTATAGAACAAAATATTTTCTACAAAAAAGTATTTAATGATTTTTTGCCTAGTTTATCCCAAAAAAAGGTACAAAACAATTTCGATCAAAAACTTAAAATTTACTAAAAAATTAAGTTTTCCATGGTGATTTTTTTCTGCTGACCTTTATAAGCTTAAATCACAGGTGGTAATTATAAAACAAAATGTTCTCTACGAAAATGTATCACATGATTTTTTGCCTAGTCTAGCCCAAAAAAAGTTACAAAATAATTTCGATCGAAATCTTAAAATTTACCAAAAGAATTGATTTTTCCATGGTGATTTTTTTCTGCTGACCTTTATAAGCTTAAGTCACAGGTGGTAATTATAGAACACAATTTTCTCTACAAAAAAGTACTGAATGATTTTTTGGCTAGTCTGGCCGAAAAAAAGTTACAAAACAATTTCGATCAAAATCTTAAAATTTACCAAAATTTTTTTTTTTATTGAGTCACAAATTTAACCTGAAAAAAATCATTGTCACTTTTCTTTCATTTCTTTAAAAAGATCTGTGTTTTTTTTTTCTAATTTTCATGTTTAGAATTTTAATAATCCAAAACATATTTATGTGTAACCTCAATATGATGTATTTACCCACGTGTTACACGTCTAACCTGCTCTGACAGCTCTGACTCGCATGAATTTGGCTTCTGACATTATAAACTCGCGGAATATGAAATTGGAATAAACGAATCAACAGCCAATCAGAATTTTTCTTCGAATTTACGCGAATTCTGAGGGCGAACTTCCTGACCCTACTCATCAGTAATTAAATTGGATTAAAATTTCGTAACATAAATTTTTCTAAAGAATTAATTAGTAAAATAAAATTTAATAATAAAATTTTATCATCGTTTCAAATGGGAGAAATTTCTGCAACGTTATCAAACGTAAGCGTAGTGGTGGAGAGCGCTAGCGTTGAGCATCCCGCCATGTGTAAGACAAGGACACCCAAGGTCGAGAGTAAAATTTTTCAATCCGAACGTTAAAATAATAACATTTTTTGATGGAAAATTTTAACTAATGAATTTAATTCCGAATAATTGTTTAATAGGATGTAAAGTATAATTTGAATTTAAATTTGATTTTGGAATTTATTTTATAAGAAAGAATTAAATTAAATTTTGGGATTGTTTCGAGATAGAAATTGAAAAGGTGTGTGTGTTATAAGATTATTTTAATTCGTTGGTTATGAATGAGTGAATGGCTGGTTGACTGGTTAATTAGCTGTAGTAGTTATTCGCAGTTGATTAATCTCGGTTTCGAGATAAGGCTTAAGGCGCCTAGTCTCCCTCTGCCTCGAAACCAGATCCGCGGTGATTTGAGTCAAGCCATGGTTAGTTCCTAAGATTCACCCCGGTGGGGTTCGTTAGTTTTTTTCATTCCGGTGGGATTTGATTTTAATAATCTGCGGTGATTTGAGTCAAGCCGTAGTTAGTTCCGAAGTAAGACCCGGTGGTTACATGAAAAGCCGAGATACGCTATAAATTGTGTGTGTATGAATATTCAAATTGTTAATTGTTAATATCCGGAAAAATTGTTGTTAATAAATTGAGATCTCTTGTTACTAATTAATTTGTTTATTTCTCAGCTTAGTTTTCTTATCTCTCTTTCCTGAATTCAAGAATATCTCATGTTTTGGTTAGTTCCAGGAACCATTATAAAACATGGTGGCGCCCAATTGATAAAACATCTATTAATAGACCATCTTATTAATTGGCGACCAAATCGAACGATTAACACTCGTTACATTACAATGAGTCTGTGATCGCTTGTTACCCGTTGGTCCTTGACTTCCCACTTTTTGGAAGTCGGTAGATCTTTGATGAGCAAAGTGATCGGTAGGGCCCGGAATCTTGCTGCGTTTCAAATGAGCTTTCATATGTTTAACCTAAAATTTGAACAATTAAAAACGGCCAACTTCCTGGCCCTAGTGATAGGTCTATGCACGCATTATGTTGCCCAGATGAGAACGTAGACAGCTCAGACTCAATGTTGTTGAGTAGAATGAGGTTGTTGGACAAAATGAAGTCCTCCATGATTTCACCACTTCTGTCTGAGCGAGTTTTCTTAGGCTAAGACCTGACCGTCACATCCTTGTCCGAGGTAGGAAATCGCACGTTGGCGTCGTACATATTGATTACGTAGAACTGGCCTACCTTGTTGGTTATTTGACACATGGCGTAGTGTGTCGTGTTTAGGTGCGCTAGGTTTAGGCATTCTGTGTTTCTCTCAAGGATGACCGAGCCCGTCATGATGCGAGAGTTAATTGAGTCGCTACCGATGATTCTTGCTGTCGTGCCAAAGCCAGGGATCTTTCCATCACGGCTGTAGAGTTCGTGCACGGTTAGTATGCTAATGCTGCTCTTGGTGGCGTGATCGTACAGTTCATCACACTCTAAGGTTTTGTTTATCATGTTCAGCTGGGCTATTTTGCATGTTTCGCTTTCTGTACTGACATTCCCACTCATGCACTCCACAGCGTTGATTTTCTGCCTGAGGTTTTTCCAGACTTCTGGTGAGGCGTGGTTTCCTCTAAATGTCTGAGTCTTGTCAGCTTGGTCTGGTCTGAGTAAGTTGTCTCATCTCCGTAATCGGATGCACACTTCTTTGGTATCCGCTGGCATAGATAGTTTTTGGTTTTGGTTTTGTTTGTTGTTAATAAGTTCCATTTTTGTTCTCACGAGTCATATACAGTGATAAATAAGAAAGCTTTCACTCAGCATTTCTGTTAGTGGAAACTGGAGGTCGTCAACCAGAACCGGCACCGCCACGTTAGCGACAGTAGAACACCCCTCCTGCCATGCAGCCCTCATCACGTAGGCCCAACTTAGTTTTGGGGATTACTCAAGGTTTGAGGGTTCGTGAGGCTCTAAGTATAGTGAAGCTGCACTCCTCTGCGATAGTCTGTTGATATTGTAATGATCTATTCTTTATTTTATAAATACACCTTCGTGCCGCATATGTGACCATTAGGTAAACTACGAACTTTTGATTTTTCCCCTTTCACATTCGCTACACCACGGCTTCAGACCCAAGCGAAGAAAAACCCTGCCCTCAAGCTCCTGTGCTATCGTCGAACAGTCGTTAATGGTCCTCGTCATTTGTCAAACTGTCTATTCCATTCAATGACTGCGTTAGCAAGCTAGCATTATTAGCTAGCCAGTAACCAGCGAGGCCCACGGGGAGGTGCAGCCGCACGATCACTATGTTGAGCTCAGCTTATCCCATCTATTGTCTTGTCAACAGTCTCGTTTGTCAGTCTCGTATACTCCCACACTTTGCGTAGGATGAACAAGTTTACGAATTTCGTCACGCAGGCAATGTTAAATTACGGCTGATAACCCAGAATACCGAAGTAATATCGAAAATTGGTTGAGGGTGCAACGGAGATTCCGTGTTTCGATACAAATGCGTACATGGAACGTTTAGGACGTCTTACGCAGTTACACGATTTAGTAACCGATAATTTAGGTCGTAGTTTTGAACGGCAGGCTACATACTACAATCGTTATTACCGAGATGAGCGATTCGCCGTAGGAGAAGTCGTGAAAGTGCAACAGCACCTCTTGTCGCGCGGAGCAACCGAATTTCGTCGAAGCTAACGCGAAAGTGCTCTCAGGAGAAGTACGTCGTGTCAGAAGTAATTTCTACCGTCATATACAAACTCGTCGGGCCAAATAATCGTCCAGCGAGACAGTAGCACGTTAGAGCCTTGCGTCTGGTCAAACGGGAACCAGTAAACGACGGAAATGAATATTAAAAACCGAAGCTCGAACCCGGTATATTTAGTAATTGTAAAAGTATGTCATTGTAGCGTTGGTTATTATATTGCAGATGTCAGACTGTATGGAGCTAGAGCGCCGAGCATTAGCGCGGATCAAGGCAATGAACCCTGGATTGTTTGCGGAGATACTCGCGGAGGAGAAGCGAGACGACCAGGCGAGAAGCTGCCGTATCGTGGCAGTCTGCCACCAGCCATTCACCCGCCATGATTGGGTGCGAATGCGCCAGCAATGGCCGCCACATCTCCGGCTGTCCAGTGCCGCCATCGCTGTAGGCTGGCGCTGCAGCTGCTGCAATCGGCCGACGACCAAGGCACAGGAGTGCGTGGAGAAAGCAGAGGAGGTGCTGATCTGCCATCTCAGCAGAGCGCAGCGTGCCCTGCGGACTGAAGCAGCATGGGTGAACGGGACATCTAGTTCAACGTCTCGGTTAACGTCTCGCTGGACATCTGGCTCAACGTCTCGGTTAACGTCTTGCTGCACATCTCGCTCAACGACTTGCTCAAAGTCTCGCTTGACATCTTACTCAACGTCTCGCTTACCGTCTAGCTGGATATCTCACTTGACATTTCGCTCAACTTCTCGCTCAACGTCTTGCTCAACGTCTCGCTGAACGTCTCGCTGTACGTCTCAATCGGACATCTAGCTCAAAGTCTCGCTCAACGGCTGTGTTAACGTCTTGCTGGATATCTGGCTCAACGTCTCGCTCAACGTCTCGCTGGATATCTCGCTCAACGTCTCGCTGGACATCTCGCTCAACGTCTCGGTTAACGTCTCGCTCAACGTCTCGCTGGACATCTCGCTCAACGTTTAGATAGATATCTCGCTCAACGTCTAGCTAGATATCTCGCTCAACGTCTTGCTCAACGTCTCACTCAACGTCTCGTTTAGCGTCTCGGTTAACGTCTCGCTGGACATCTGGCTCAACGTCTCGGTTAACGTCTTGCTGCACATCTCGCTCAACGTCTTGCTCAACGTCTCGCTGAACGTCTCGCTGAACGTCTCACACGGACATCCAGCTCAAAGTCTCGCTCAACGGCTGTGTTAACGTCTCGCTGGACATCGGGCTCAACGTCTCGCTCAACGTCTCGCTGGATATCTCGCTTATCGTCTTGCTCAACGTTTCGCTGGACATCTCGCTCAACGTCTCACTCAACGTCTCGGTGAGCGTCTCGGTTAACGTCTAGCTGAACATCTCGCTCAACGTCTCGCTCAACGTCTCGATCAACGTCTCGCTCAACGTTTCGCTCAATGTCTCGCTGGACATTTCGATCAACGTATCGATTAACGCCTCGGTTAACGTCTCGCTGGACATCTCGCTCTACGTCTCGCTCAACGTCTCGCTTAATGTCTCGCTGAACGTATCTCATGACATTTTGCGCAAAGTCTCGCTTACAACTCGCAGATTGTCTTGCTGGACATATCCCTAATAATCAAATTGATGGCGCCTGACTTTCCCTTTTGAATAATTAACTAATGCGAAATTCGTAAACTTCATTGAAAATTATACGAAGCATGAACCCCCTGATCTATTAATGTTGCGGGAATCGCATGTTTAATGTACGATACTGTTTATACATTTTATTAGCTAATAATACGGTAAAATAATCTCTTTAATTAATTGTAGGATCATTTCTTTTTGAATTCCCGTCTATTCACTAGATGAAAGTGAGATACTTGTGGAATGTCAGAAATGGAAACTTAATTTTTGGAGTGAATAGCAATTTTCGACGGAGATGCAGCTCCAACTTTTTTTGGGCTAAAGATACAGTGAAATGATTCCAATACTTTTTTGTAGAGAATAATTTTTCCTATAATTCTTACCTATTCATTTAATAAAAGTGAGATACTTGTGGAACTTCAGAAATGGAAACTTAATCTTTGGAGTGAATAGCAATTTTCAACCGAGACGCAGCTCCAACTTTTTTTTGGGCTAATGATACGGTAAAATGATGTTATCACTTTTTTGTAGAGAATAATTTTTCCCATAAATCCCACCGAATTACTAGATGAAATTGAGATACTTGTTAAACGTCAGAACACTTAGTAAGATTTTCTACATAACACTCCGTAGGACAATCATCAAGACAACTTGCATGACAATAGGCAGGAGAACCAGCAATACTAATTTTAAGACCATAATTGTATTACTCGAGTAAGCCCGAGGAAATGCGCGAAATAATTTTATTTTCTCTAATAAAAATATTAAAGTTTTTATTTATTCGGAACAAAAGAAATAACATCTTATATTATTTTTAAAATAAATAAGTCAATAATATCATTCGTTATGATGTTGGCTTGGTAAATTTTATTGTACATTTTTTCTTTCTTTAAATTTGTAACGAGCTCTCTGATTGGTCTATTTCAATCCTCAATAACTCCCAAAATATTGAGAATTTCGAAAAATTTTATTCTTGCAATTGTGCTTAAAATCGCCTCTTCTATCCAAATTTTCTTGGTCGGACACTAATTCTGAATCACCCTGTATATTACACGGCACCAGTAAGTAAAATAATGTCTTCAACAAACAAATCAATTGGAAAACGCGGAAAATTAAGAGACAAAATAAGAAATCTTCTTAGTACTACTCATACTACAAAGAAAAGGAAACAACAAGAAACACTGGAAAACCAAGATAAAAATAAAAGATTAAACGACTTACAAGGTTCGATAAGTAATATGCATAATTAAAAAATCAATTTCCATTCATCACATATTTAAAAAAAAAAAAATTAGGAATATGGTAGACCCTGAAGGCCATCCGTGCAACTTCCCGCTAATTCCATGTCTAGGTGCATAAAACTGCACTAATGATGTTTTTGAGCTCTTCGAGCTTAAAAGTCTGACAGAAGTATCATAGAACAATATTCTTTAAATTTTACAACCGCACTAACTTTTGAATAAATCAACCGATTTTCACGCGGTTGTCAGAATTTGACGCCATTTTTTTAGTTTCATGATGAATCTTCAAGTTTGAATTGATAAAACTAGAAAATTTGAAGTAATTCCAAAAAAAAAACACTTTTTTTGGTTTTTTTTTGTTCATGATATTTCTTGAACGAATTGACCACTTTTGACCGGTTTGACAGCAATCGATGTAATTTTTTTATGCTAATAGCTGATTAGTTTTTGAAATCGATCAGTGCAGCCGTTTAAAAGTTATACCAAAAAATGTCGGAGTTATGTTAAAAAAAACCCTTGTTTCCAAATATTTTAACGACGATATCTCTCGAACCAATCAACCGATTTCCCCGTTTTTGGCGGCGATCGACGCGATTTTTTAAGCTCTAAAATTATTTTACATCATCAAAAATGATCCGAGAAGAAATGACGAAGTTATGTCAAAAAAACACTTTTTTCGATTTTCTTTCGTTCACGAAATCTCTCAAACGAATAAACCTATTTTGACCAGATTGGCGACGATCGGCGTGGTTTTTCAAGCTTAAGGGTGGATTAGTTTTTGAAGTTGATCAATAAAGCCGTTTAAAAGATATTTCAACAAAACCACTTTCAAAAATGATTTTTTTCTTATTTTTTTTTGAGATTTTTCAAGATTTTTCAAATTCTCGGGAAATCTAAGTTTGGGAGAACTCTTTAGAACGCCGTTTAGTTCGTTCCGATCGGTTCAGTCGCTCAAAAGTTATAAGCGAGTCACATAGTCGCACACACACACACACACACACACACACACACACACACACACACACACACACACACACACACACACACACACACACACACACACACACACACACACACACACACACACACACACACACACACACACACACACACACACACACACACACACACACACACACACACACACACACACACACACACACACACACACACACACACACACACACACACACACACACACACACACACACACACACACACACACACACACACACACACATTCATATATACACATTCATATATACATACATACAGACATAGTGACAAAATCGCGGGGGTAGTCAGGGAAGCTTCCTGTCCGACCTTCAAACGTCGAGATCTGATGAAAACTCGATTTTTGCAAAACGGGGTGAAAACAATAACTTCCCGTTCTTTGAAAATCTGAGATTTTTAGCGGGAAGTTACAAATTTTGAAAAATGCAAAATTTGTCAAATTTTAAATTTTTGAAAATCGTTAAAAATGAAGTATGCAGTTCAAGTTTTGGCTCAATCGTTTTTGGTCAATTCCTAATACTGATCTTAAATGATCTTGAAAATAGGTGATTTTTTTTATATATATATATATGAATCATTGAATTTCAAAAAAAAATTTTAACTTCCCGCTTACAGTTTGAAAATTCAAAAAATAGTGTTTTATTAAACGTCTATCAGACTTTTGAGCTCAAAGAGCTCAAAACTACATGAAAATTAAATTGTTGAGCTCTTCGAGCTCAAAAACATAATAAGTGCAATTTCGAGCGCTTAATTACGAAAGTAGCGGGAAGTTGCAGGGATGGCCTTCGGGGTCAACCGTTTTCCTAATATCTTTTTGTTTTTGCAACTTTCAATTTGCGTAAGGTTATGCAGATACATAGTATTATAATTTTAATCATTGAAAAATTAAATTCATAGCGTGGAAATATTAAATAACAAATTAACTTCGATTTTTTTTTCTTATTTCTTATTTTTTGGACATTATATTAAACTTATTCTTAACACATGATATTTATTTTTGTTCTTTCAAATAATCGCTTCCATAGAAATTTCCGCACATTAATGTTTCTCGATCTCAAATTTCAAATTATTACCATGTTGATAGGACGACAATTTTATAAATATTTTTGGGTTACTTGAGTATACAAAACTACAATACTTCCTTTGAATTTTACAAAACATGCAACATTTTTTTTGTACAGTAATATTTTAATGGGGTATTGTAATTTTCCATGGATACATAGGTAGTTGTTAGTTGAGAGAATGGAAAAAAAAATTTGATTCAGTATTTGTTGTCATTTTATTTTTATGAGGCGCTAACTAGATTTTGCAAAATTAGCAACCTCACGTAGATCTTATTTATACAAATCATATAATATATGGTGAAAATACTAATTACCCTGACTAAGAATCAAACGCGAGCCGCGCGCTTACCAGACCGATATCTTACGCTCTCCACCGTACGATCGATGAGTGGTTCAACATCTCATTATTCTTATAAGCTATTCCTATGTGGTGATTGAGCATTGCGGCTTATTATTCATTACTTAAATTATTTGTATTATTTGATGCTGTTTCTTGATGGAAGATAACTAATTTTCACATTATTTACAATCCATTGAATATAAAAAAAATTAAAGTTTAATATATACTCATTCAATTTATATATATATATATATATATATATATATATATATATATATATATATATATATATATATATATATATATATATATATATATATATGTGTGTCTTATGGGGCTTATACGGACGCAAATTTTATTTTTATTTTTATTGCATATATTTGCCTAAAATAGGTCAATTATTCGACGTATGCATAATATTTTATGATGTATACTTAATTCTGCTTTTGACATATTATCAAGTCGCGTGGGGAGTTCTAGACACCCCACGAATAATATCAGACGCATAATCAGGTGGGGTGTTGGATGCAACCAATTTTTCCTGATAGTAGAATTTTTTACAAGTATACTAATTATTACACTTACGAGCGACTTGTAGCAATTACTAGAATTGCTTGTATAGACTAGCAATTCATAGTAATTAATACTACAATGCGTTAAATTTTTGAGATATAATTGGTTCGATTTTATTATTAATCTCAATATATTTTTTGGGTTTTAATTACTTTTTCTGGCATATAATTCTAATGGATGTACTCACCATTTAACTCTGCATTGACAACATAACGAGTTTGATGAATCTCACCTTTAATAGTTTCAATTATTGTTATTGCTGTTGTACACTCGGTAAGAAAAAATTATTTGATAACATTAATTATTAATTGTTGTTTCGAAGTTAAGGCATCAATCCATTCATAATTTTTTTATTAACTATTTTATTGACAATCAAATTTATCCGTTTAAAAAAATTAAAATTAAACAATTTTTGCCACTATTTATAAGTAATTCTGTTGTATGATTTTTGTTATTATTTAATTTAATATTTTTACTCCAAAAATTGAGCCTCTTAGAAACATACATGGTATATTCATCAAGCTCAAAAGTCTAATAAAAAGATTAATTTAATACAATTATTTTAATTTTCAAATTAAAATTATTTTTGAATTGATGAACCGATTATTATGCAATTGGCAGCATTCGACACAGTTTTTTAAATTCTATGATAGACTTTCAAACATATCGATCAACCTGGAAATTTTAGTGTAATTCAAAAAAATTTATTTTTTTTTTTATTTTTTCTCAACGATAACTCACAAGTCAATCAACGAATTTCGACCGGCTTGGTAGCGCTTGACAAAGTTTTTTAGTGTTAAATTTTTTTTCGTAATTTTTAACTTCCTGCTAAGAAAATTGAAAATTTTCTAAAATCGGGAAGTTATTGGTTTTACCCCGTTTTTCTAAAATTGATTTCTCATCAGATCTCGACGTTTTGAGGTGCTAGGAAGCTTCCCTGACTACTCCCGCGGTGATGTCCGTATGTGTGTGTGTGTGTGTGTGTATGTGTGTGTGTGTGTGTGTGTGTGTGTGTGAGACTCTTTTATAACTTTTGAACGGCTTGACCGATTGGATCGCGGTTGGCGGCATTCGAAAGGGCTTGACCAAACTTAGATTTTCTGAGAATTTGAACCGATTTGGACCGTCAGATTTTGAGAAATTGCAAGAAAACTACAACAAAAAATTTTTCGAAAAGTGGTTTTCTTGGAATAACTTTTAAACAAATTTACCGATCAATTCCAAAAACTAATCAGCTCTTAACATCAAAAAACCACGTCGATCACCACCAGTCCGGTCAAAATTAGTTGATTCGTTCGTGAGTTATCGTGATCGAAAGAAAACCAAAAAAAGTGTTTTTTCGGGATTACTCTGAAATTTTTGGTTCGATCAATCAAAACCTGAAAATAACTTATGGGAATGATAAAACTGCGTCGAATGCCGTCAACTGCTTGAAAATCGGTTGATCCGTTCAAAAGTTATTACGATTTGAAAATTAAAATAATAGTGTTTTATCAAACTTCTATCAAACTTTTGAGCTCGAAGAGCTCAAAAGCATACAAAAGCTATTTTTAGAGCTCAGAGAGCTCTAAAACGTCATAAGTGCAATTTCAAGCTTTTAGATATAGAATTGGCGGGAAGTTGCAGGGATGGCCTTCAGGGTCAACCGTATTCCTAATTTTTTTTTTTTTAATTTCTCGAAATCTACCGTTCTGGATCGGTCAAACCGTTTGAAAATTATAAGAGGTGCACATAGAATTTTTTTAAACAGATGAAATTGTTTGTCAATAATAAAATTATGAATGGATTTTTGCCTTAATTTCGAAACAACGATTAATAATTGATGTTATCAAAGAATTTTTTTCTTACCGGCAAACATATTGGTCATAGAAGAAAATTTTGCCAATAAAAGTTGTTCAGAATTTAATTTTCTAAAAAACAATAGTTTCTATGATTTTTTCGTAGGACCGATAAGAAAGCTGCAATTTCAAAACTAATCTATTTATTGTCATCAACAAATTTAAATCATTTTGGAATTACAGAATGAAATGTAAATTTTTTAAAAAAATAATAAAAGACTTTTTTTCATAGAAAATTAAATGCTCTACGATTTTTGTGCAAAAAATTTTTTTATAACTCCAATATTTCTAACATAATATAAAAAAGAATTTTTAACCATTCATTTTTTAATTTAGACAAACATCTTGGCCCTTCAGCCATAAACGTCAAAAAAATTTTACTTTAATTGCGCGTAAACGTAACACGCACAGAGTTTCTTTTTTTTTTATTTTTACAGGTAAATTTATATAATAATAAGAATTTAAAATAAAAAAACAACAGCAGGTGAAAATCGATGCAACAAAGATTGGAGCACCCGGTAAAAATTTTCATAACATCTAATATATTATTAATGTCATAATAACTCTAATATTATTATTAATATTATTATTATTATTATTATTATTATTATTATTATTATTATTATTTATTATTTTGTTGTATTTTACATATTCAACAATCAGAGTGAATTTATCCAACGTTTGAAAAAAATACAATCGAACAAACTACAACTCATTAAAATTGATTAAAAAAAAAAAAGTACAGATAGTTGTTGAATATTAAGCCTGGTTCAGGTTAAAATCTGAAAAATTATATAAAAAAAAACGAACAACGAGCAAACAATAAATTTGATCGAACATTCACGAACTAATGACGAACAAACGATTTAGAAAAAAAAAAGTGAAAAAAATTAATTTTCCCCCGTTAACTTAAGAGAGCCCAAATAGTGTTATGACGCGTTAAAAAAATTTCAAAAGAAGGAAAAGATTGTGGTGACACCTAGATAATAAGTGAAACTTTTATACAAAGATGTGTTGATAAAGAAGACATCATTGTCATGGCTATTTACCTTCTGATTTATTCTAACCTTCTTACCTTCTGATTTATTCTAACCTCTACATTTGGCCTCTGTTTTTTTTTTTTTTTCAAATGTAAATAATTAAATTAGGAAAATTTGAGACATGTTGTGAAGTAATCTTTTGCTATATTTTATAATGCTACATTGGCTTTATGGCATTCTTACATGCTATTTGATGATGAAATCAGTTTGATCACTTTATTTTTTTTATGACCATAAAATTATTGAAAATTACAACACATTAAATCACACAGTTTTGAACAATCTGCAATGTGACCTGTCCAAAATTAACAATAACATCTCATCGTATAACATTGACAGACCGTATTAAATCTTTTGATTAAGGATTGAATTTTCTATTTAATAATTAATGTGGTGCAAGCTTGTGAAACAACTATTGTGAAAGATTTAAAAATTCATTAAAAAAAATCATGAAAATATTACATCTATTTTCACTCATTGTGTATCGGCATTGTGTATGATTAACACGCCTCATCTGTGAACATAAAAACATTCATGAATAAAATTTTATACTGAATACATTCTATTTTATGTTGAAAATAATATAATTAATTTGCAGGAATAGAAGACGCCACTTTCGAATTAGCGTCTGTTTTGTAGACTTTAATATCTTACGCTTAAAAACAATACCTAAAAATTTTAATAGTCAACAAAAGATCGAGAGTAAGAAGTTTTCTACTTCTTTGTTTTTATATCGAAGTATTCATAAATAAATGTAATTAAATTACCTAGGCAATTATATTATGTCTTAATTATAATACAAAGGATCAAAACTAAATTAAACATCGATATAATAATTGTTGATTTACTTCAAGTATTAATATAAATAAAAGGCAGTAGCTTGTTTAAAGTTGGAAACAAATTTTTACATTATATTTTAAGGTTATTCTGAAATATAAATTATTGTTGAAGAAACTTTTCATTATTTGAGCATTAACAATTTGGTAATAATAAAATAAATTATTCTAATGATTTAATATTTTTTATCAACTTAAACCAATTACTTCCGTTTTATAATATTTGGATGTGAATTTGAATTAAAATTTTTCTTATGGGAACATTCCACTAGTACCACTGTGTCGAAATTTTGAACTACACATCTGAAAACTTGACTTTATAAATATTTATGCATCTAACCTCATGTAATGCATTCTGTAGGTGAAAATGGATTGAATGCTAGCTATTTGTTATTAAACATTTTGTATTTATTGAAATTATTCAATTGCTTTAAAAGTTTAAATAAATTATCGTCTGAGTTATATTTCTCTATTATAAGCTGATGTTGAATCATCGCATGCAATTTTTTAGAAACTGCTGTGAAACTGACAGATCTCGAATTTTCAAATACTAACCTTAGTGATAGATATTTCAATTCAAATGGTAATTTTTTTTACATTTATTTAACAAAAAATCACAATGACTTTGGTACACGTAACAGACTTCGTTTGGTTTGTTGTATTGTATCCCTTTCACAACATTTTTCATGGTTATTCATTTTGATAAATTACTTACGTTGCTATAATATTACTATAATATTAATTTTTTTTTCGTAGGCTGCACAAATGTTTAATTTGAATGGATTACGAGAATATTTAATCAATGAAATTCCCGTAGATAGTGACTGGGTTGATTCGGAAGAAAACTTTAGTGATAATTTCACTGACTCGTTAAAATCTAATGAAACTGAAAATATTTTCAATGTTGGACAAGATGAATGCGAACAAGAAAAATATTTCGTCGGTAGAGACGGAATGAGCAAATGGTTTAAAGAACCTTTCAAAAATTCAAGATCACTCTATCAAGCACATAAATCCATACCATCTCAATATGCTGGATCTAGAGAAGGAGCAGTTGAATATAAAGCAGCTATTGATTTTTTTCTTTTGTTTCTTTCTGGTGAGATTTTGCATCTTATAGTTCATTACACTAATACTCATCTTATTGAAGTTAGATCTCAGTTTACTCGAAAAAGAGACTGTAATGATACGAACATTGAGAAAATAAAATGTTTTATTAGCTTAATGATATTAATGGGACTTGTCAAGACAAAATATGAAAATTATGAAGAACTATGGGAAGAACGTGGATTAGGAATCGAGGTTTTTCGTTTGTCTATGAGTTTGAATCGTTTTAAGTTTCTAAAGCGAACACTACAATTCAACGACAAAAAAAATGAAGATCTTGAATTAAAAAATTCTCACCTTGCTTCAATGCGAGAAATTTTCGATTTGTTTGCTGAAAATTGTCGAAAAAATTATGCACTGAGTGATAATATTACTATATATAACCATTTTATCAGATATGACGATCAAAATCCTAATAATTTACACACCGATGACGAAGCTAAACGACGTGGAGTTCAAATTTTCACTTTAATTAATAATAACAGTCTCTATGTGTCTGATATGTTAATCCATATCAATGAACAACAGAGTGGAACTTGTAAAGATTTAAGTGATCCACATAAAGTTGTTCATCGCTTTATTCAGAAAGCTCCAAAAAGTGCTACCATAATTATTTTAGCTCCAAGTCTCAATATATCATCAGTTAAAAATTTAATGTGTAATAAGGTTCATATGACTGCAGTTATTAACAAAACTGAGATACAAATACCAGAAGAATTTGGAGGTACCTCGAACAAGCAACCCAATTCATGTATTCTTGGCTACCAGAAAAATTTAGCATTACTTTCATACATGTCTAAAGACTTGAAGCATACAGTACTACTCACTACTGAATTTGACAACATTAATGTTAATGATAAAGTTCCGAATCTGTTCCCAGTCATCAAAAGTTTCGATAATGCAGCAAGTATAGCTAACAAGATGCAGCAAATGATTTTTGAACACTCTGTTGTCAGAAAAACTAAGCGATGTTCACTATGCCTTTGGTACCACATAATTAACATAGCATGTATGAATAGCTATGTGATTTATGGTATGAGTCATAGTGAAATACCTAAAAGTGATTTTCTTAAGCAATTGGGACTATCGTTGGATAATACTTCTATTCATAAACGAAAATCCAATAAAGCTTTTCCAAGGAACTTGCGAGAAAGTGCTGCTCATTTTTCATCAGATCAATCACTTAATCCTAAAATTTTTGATGAAATTAAAAATATACCAATGCGTTGCATAGTTTGTCCTAGAAAAAAAGACATCAAAATCCGTACATATTGCTCCGTATGTAATTTGCCAATGTGCAAAAAACATATGCATTTGATATGTGAAAAATGCACTAATTGACGTTAAAAAGCATAGTATCATTGGATTAAACAAGACTTTTTGAAATATTAATTTAAATGATTGATGCTGATATTTTATTCTGTCATATTTACTGATTCTATACGTTCCAACTTTGATCGTCTTAAATTTATTAACCTTTTCAAAAATGTAAATATTATTAATCCAGAATTTTTGAATTTTCGCAATAATATAAATTAATATAAATCAACAGTCGTAAAAAATAAAAGATATTCTTCTGCAGTCAAGGTAAAAAATCAAGTAGTGTTTTTCGTATTTATCGATTATTTCCACCATTTAACGGATATTGATTGGAATTAAATAACATTTTTTAAACTCAAATTTTATAATTCCTGATGATTTGCTTTTATTATTAAAAAAAAAATACTTTTTAATTATAACTATAATTTGTAACAAGTTTGAATATATATTTTTAAAGTATTTGAGTAAAAGAAAGATATTTTGTAGCTTCCGGATCAGTTTTCTAGAAAAGTACAATTTTTTAAGAAGGTGAGAATAGTAGCGTATTTTTACTTTTAAATATCATGTGTATAACATGTTCAATATTTTAATAATTTGAAATAAATATACAACTCTGGCAAAAATCTTAAAACGATCAGTAAAATAATTTTAGATATTTCTTAAGTGAAGTACTGACGTACTCAAGTTAAAGTCTGATGTACTTCGACTATTAAATTTCAACGCTGCATTCAAAAGATCGCTCGATGACTCAAATATGTTTCAACTTGAATGATTTATGACACGAAAAATTCCAAAATTTTAACAAACAATTTAAAAGATACCTCAGTTATTGTGAAAGTGAGCTTACAAAACGATGCAAAATTTTCAAAACAATGAAATAAATGACACAATTAAAAAGTTGGAAATATAAAAAACAGCTTATAAATGTTTGAATATTTTGCACATGGATTTTCTTATTTTCAATCAATTGATTTTTTTTTTATTTGTTTATTTTTTTTTTTTTTTATTAATTAATTTATGTTAGACTGATACATAATAATTTTTAAGATATCTTACGTAAATACTTTGAGTCGTATAAGTATAGATTTAATTAGACATCATTATAATTCTTAAATCGTCAGGGTTTTTATACTGAACTAGTATATTAGATCAATCATAATTGCAGATAAATAATCATTGTAACGTGGTCTAAATTCCTGTCAAAGTATTTTACTAAGAACTTTATCGCAATAATTGTTAAAATTTTTGCACAACACTGCTTTAAACTCGTAAAAAGGCCCTAACATTATACTTAATGTTGATTTAATAAGTTCAAATTTTTATTATTAATAATAAAAATTGCATTTATTTTATCATTGCGTGCAATATACAATAAAATAATCAAATAAAATTACAAAAGATACTTTGGTTTATGATGATACTCTAAATTGTGTATTATAATTTTGTGTTACTTTTGTTATTATCATTGACATTCGCTTTAAAATATTTTAATAATTCTTTATTCCAAAAAACTAAATTTTTAGGACGTATGAAAAAGTATTGGTTGATTTTTCTGTCATTGAAGATAAGTCTTCTATTTCAGATAAAAATTATTTCTACTTTGCTATACTACTCCAAAAAAAATCCATATAATTTGTAATAAATTGTCTAATACTAATAATGAGTAAAATTATCCATTTTCTAAGAGTCAATTTAATTTAAATTTAATATATTTAATGGAAATTTATTTCATGATTTAATCCAAACACTAAATGGCGGCGTATAGATTATTTTTCTGCCGTAATGAAATTAAAAAGAAATGATCTTAAGTAATAAGATTACTATTGAATTATTTCCACATGAACATGATCAATTCTCGGAGCATTTTTTTTACTTGTATTTTAAAGTTACCTACGATTTTATTTATTAGTGGAAATAATAAATATAATTACAACTGATTAATTTATGTTAACATTATTATTTTTAAAGATTCTCAATCGCAATACTGCCAATCTTTCATTAAAATCTACCTAGTGTCGGTAAAGTAATTGCACCTACTTTGCCTCCTGATAAACTTAAATTTGGAGCAAATTAGCGCGATTGATCTTAATAATTATTAATATACATGTAAATACTTCGCTAGTGTCCTTTGTCTTCAGTGGTTGTGACTAAAGAAAAGCGTCTACTTGGAATTGTGAATGTGTTTTGATGGCGTCAAAGTGAGCACAATGAAGCGTTTTTTAGTTTATGATACAAAATTAAAAATTTATTCGATTAAGAATAGACGTACTGATTTTAGATCACAAAAATTTGTATGTGTTGCGTTACTCAACAGTAAGTAGACATTATTGAAACTTTTATATTTTAATTATTATCTATAGAGACGTTATTGTTCGAAGCCATTGCATTTTTTTTATGTTGATACAATTATTATTTTTTTCTAGGTTTTAATGATTGGACATCTTTTTGCCAAATTATTAATCTAAATTTGCCTAGGGTCCAATTAACAAAATTAAATTCTGCTTTCAAGAACAAAAAAAACACCTGTATCAATTTTCAAGGGTTAAATATTAATCCAGATATTTTACATGTCAACAGCGAATTGAATCAGACTGAAGATTTTTTGTCACTAGTAAATTTTTGTGTCATTATTTTGAATAAGTTTCATTTAATTGATTTTCATTGATTATAATTTATATAATTTTCGTTTGTTTATAGATAAATGAACTTGATAAAAAATGTGTTGTTCCCTGTAAAGTCAATTTAACACGAATAGCTACACGTCCTACGAAAGTTCCAGATCTTCAAATTGAAGACTTGAATAATAAAGTATCATTGATAGATGACAATAATGAAAATTTTAAATCAAAAGCTATATTGGAAATGCTATCTCCTAAAGTACTGAGTTTTCTTTTATTGAAATAAAAATAATTAAATAATTAAATAGAAATACATTTATCATCTTTGGACAGTGAATTATAAATAATTTAACTTTTATCATAAATAGGTTGATGTGGGACATTTGGAACGAAATATTTTAGCAAAAAATATCACTGAAGATGCCAGTGATCCATTGACGTATCAATCCAGCAACGCAATAGAGGAATCTTCTACGATATTGCCGTACAAAGTACTAAAAGTTTTTGAATTTTCTAAAAATATTTTCAGACAATTACTCAGAATTATTAATTATTATGATATGTGATTCATGATAGGATGTAAAAATCAATCAAATAAGTTCTGCTCAGACATCAACGTTCGAAAGCACACTAGTATCTTCGATGAATACTATCGTTATGACCAATGATACAAACGGATTCTGTCACGATCATACCTATTTCAAACAGATGATGAACACATGTGTAGATGAAATTGAAGGTTCTAGTTGGATAAAAATCGATAAAGTATAAAGTTTTTTCAATCAATATTCAACGTGTATTTACAAAAAGAAAATATTAGAACTTTTTTTTACATTTATAGAAATGTAGCATCGAACCGAGAGGCTGTGATGAACAAATATCTATTGAAGTAGAAGAACAAATTGCATTGATTCCTACAATATCTAATAAGATAGTGGAAGTGGTAAATGATCACAGTAATTCAGAAGAGGACATGACAAACTTCAAGAATCTTGATAAATTTTCTAAAGTGCAATATTTTAACGTATTAACATTTCTCTTTAATATTTTCAAGCATTTATTTATGATGATTAATAAATAACTAAAATTAATATTTTTTTCGATGAACATACTGTAGTGTCTCAGTCCAACAGAAAAAAATACTCGTATTGTCGAGCTTTCAGTAGTCAAAGAGCTATTGCGCGATTCATCATTCAATAACATAAGTGATCTTGAGATTGACTTCAAAGAGAAAACAAGCATTTTATTAGAAAAGAGTAACGGGAATAAAAATTGTCAAGAATTTTTAGATTCGACTATTAACAAAGTACATAAATTAATTTGACATTTCTACGACAACAAGTATTTTTTCTATCGAATAATTTAATTTTAATTTATTTTTATTTATAGCATCATCATCTTGACAAAGTGTATTCTGTCCCAAACTCCCCAGTCCAACTATCGACAAATGTACCTCAAGAAATAGGCAACTTTACTGAAATTTCCGAAATTGTCAATGATGAATCTCTTATTGCAGATTTAGTTAACCAAAATGTCAACGAACCTGAACCAACTTTCAACAATGCTTCAAGCAAGGTATAAGATTTTTATACAAATACATTGCTATAAATTGCTTACTATTGACCGAAATTTTAATATGATATCAATTTTCTTGTATTTTAGAACAACTTTGACACTGTTTTTGACGCAGAGTGTTTAGTAATGCAAGCCGATGACTCGTCACCACAATTCAATCTGACGCAAGAAGATAAACTTATTGAACTTGCAAATCTTGATTTTGACTACGGTGTTGTTGGTGAATTAAATCATAGCGATGATGATTTATTATCATATGAAGCAGGCTATGAGGTTTTTATCTATAAATCAATAATTTAACTTTATGCATTTTTCACAAATAATATTTAAAAATGTTTCAAGAAATAGAAAATATTTTTTTCAGATATCTGATCAGCTTGAAAATATTTTATCTTATCAATTAGAAGGTCAATTGATCGACGTTGTTCGAGATGATTCCGATGACGTTGATAATTATAATTTATCTTCTTTCATACAACCAACTTCAATAACACTACAAACGTCATCAGTTACCAATTTAAGCCTAGTATCAAAGGTACCGAAGGCAGATAAAAATACTACTGTTTTAAGTTCATCATCAAAATCGTTTGTGCATCATAATTATGATGTAAATGATCCAGACTTTAATCCAAACGAAGTCCAGTACTCATCGACGGTGTTGGAAGATTCTACAAGCAAAACTGATTATGAGACAACTAATAGTCTGGTGCCTGATTTATCAAGTTCTGAAAATCGTACAGAGGAGCTAAGTGAATTTGAAAATCATGAGACAGAAAATCAAGATAAAGATAAAAGCTTGCATGAAACTAGCAGTAGTTCAGGAGAACAACCATTGAGTTACATACATTTAGAATCAAAACTACGAAAGATTCCATTTGCGCGTATTGGATCAATTGATAATAACGAGCTAAAAGTACAAACAAATAATACGGTTCCGAGATGGAAAAAAAATATCACTGCATGATTTGTCATAAGCAAGTTGTAAAATTGCCACGGCATCTTGAAACCGTACACAAAACCTATGAAGACGTAAAAATACTAAAAGCCACTAAGTCAGGTAAGGTCTTTTTGAAAAAAAAAAAAAAAAAAAATTATTTGCAACTTATTCCGGAATGAGCACGGAAAATTTATTGTTTTTTTCTCCTTAATTACATTTAAAATATTTATAGAGATGAAAAAATAATTTATATTTTTTTCATAACTAGAATATTTTTTCCTTCTTAACTTTTCAAAAAAAAGTTTGGTTACAATATTTTGTTTGATAAGGCCTTCCCTAAAAATTTTTGTTTTGATATTCATTAATTTTTTAAATATAATCATTTAATTTTGACTATAATTCGCAGCTATTAACGAATCGAAAATAAATCATTTTATTTCCTTCAAGTTATCTCAAATTCATTATTCGAAATTTTTAAATAATTGATAATTACTGGTGATTCATGTAAGTAAATTGAAAGATATTTCGAAAGATTATGATATCAAAGAAAAATACTTAATTTATGATAATAAAACAAGGTTAATAGGTTCCGCTTGTGGATTGAAAAATTAAAGAAATCCATCTCAAACTCCACTTTGAGCTTGTACGTTTTTTGAAGTAAAGAATTGATTTAAAAATGGTAAATATTTTTCTGTAGAATATTAAATTTTTAAAAAAACTTATGTATATTTAATTTTCGTTAATTTAATATTGATGTTCGGTTATAATACCGGCACCTTCTCTCAAACTTGGGTAGGTTTCTTACAACTGCAATTATTTGGTGGTCTTGAAAAAGACCGATTGGTTTTGGACTACGTAGTAGTCCTGAGATGACTTGTTAGTCACATGCTCTTAAATAAGAGCCTTGAGTAGTCTTGAGAAGACTTAGTTGGTTAGTTCTGAAAAGAACTGTTTAAGTTTTAGTTCTAAAAAGAACTAATTTAACAATGCCAGTCAGCGTTTGGTGTAGTTGAGATGATCCGAGTTGGTCCGATTATTGAGTAGTGGATATACAAGCTTTGCTCGCTTGATATCCAAAGATACTGCACTGTATTGTAAGCCTTGCTCGCTTACTGTAGATTCTTGATTGGCTTCTTCTTCTTCTTCTTGTTCTTCTTCTTCGCTCAGTGGATGGAAGTGGACTGTCTGGCAGCTCTCCTCGCTGCCTCTTTTAAACAGTCTTGTGATTTGGGAGGGGATTTGGTTGGGTTAATTCATTGGCTCGCTAGCTCCGATGGACTGCGTGGGGGTTTCGGGGGTAGCGGCCCAATAATGGCTCAGAATAATTTCCCACTATGATTGGGATTATTTTCTACTAGCTCTCTCGTTATGGTCCGTGCTTTTGTTAGTACCTGATAAAGTTCTTAGCTACGATTGGCTTTTTTGTCATAATCAGTACGATTGTTAGTACTTAATGAGAACCTTGACTATGGCTAGCTCCTTAGTCATGGTTGTTGCGATTGTTAATGATTCATGAAGATCTTAACCATGACTGGCTCTCTAGTCATGGTCCGCGCGATTGTCGGTACCATGACTAGCTCTCTAGTCATGGTCCGTGCGATCGTTGATGCCAATTGATGAATTTCAGGGTTTTTTCAACATTCTCCCCCCCCCCAAATTCTGCAAGAATGCAGAATTTCACTCTGATGCATCTTGGTGAGGAGCCAGTGGGAGGGGAGCTAACTTGACAATTGGTCTGGTGAGAGTTGTTGTAGCTGTCTTAAGAGTGACTACTCGAGTAAGTTCATCCTTCCCTGGGTGAAGTTGAATTACTCTCGCGAGAGGCCATTTTGAAGGGGGAAGTCTTTCATCTGTTATTAGCACCAAGGATCCTAGTTTGATATCGTCTTGTTGGTTGCGCCACTTTGAGATGGACTGATGTGCAGATAAGCATTCTGCTGACCATCGGTTCCAGAATTGTTGAAATCGTTCTTGAATCCGTTGAAATTGAGATAGTCTTGACTCGTTTACGGAGGTTAGAGATGGTTCAGGTATAGAGTTGAGCGCAGCTCCTCGAATAAAATGGCCAGGAGTTAGAGCAGAGAGATCTTTTGGATCATCTGATAGAGCACTGAGAGGTCTTGAGTTGAGTACTGCCTCAACTTGTGCTAAGAGAGTAGAGAAATCTTCAAATGTGAAGCTGGTCTCTGATATTGACAATTGGAGATGACGTTTAACAGATTTCACTGCAGCTTCCCGTTTTCCTCCCATGTGCGGTGCTCCTGGGGGATTAAATTTCCAATTTGTACCATCATTAGTGAGAAGACGTTGAAGCTCTTTTGATTCTGATGTAGCCTGAGAGAAGAGATGTTTCAATTCGTTGTCAGCTCCTTTGAAATTGGTTCCACAGTCGCTGTGTAATGTTTTGCAGATTCCTCGTCGACTAGGAAATCGTCGAAATGCCTTCAAGAAACCTTCGGTTGAGTTGTCTGAGACTGCTTCAAGATGAATTGCTGACGTTGAGAAACAGACGAAGACTGCTATCCACCCTTTGAATTTCTTTGCACCTCTTCCTTGAAATGTCTTTAATGTAATTGGTCCAGCGTAATCAACTCCAGTAGTTTCAAAAACTAATGATGGAGTCACTCGAGATGACGGTAGAGGTGCCATGAGTTGTTGTGTTCGGACTGCTCTGATTCGGGCGCAGACTAAACAGTGTTGGATAAAGGACTTGATTGGAGCTCTTCCTCCTAATATCCAACATTGACGTCGTAGGTATATTAGTGTGAGTTGAGTTCCACCGTGGAAGGTCCGGGCATGAGCATCAGCGATGAGAAGTTCCGAAAGTTTGCATTGTCGAGGTAAGATGGGTGGGTGCTTGCTGTCATGATCAAGTTTAGAATTTTGAAGACGTCCTCCAACTCGAAGTATACCTTGATGATCTAATCTTGCAGTTAGTCTAGAGAGGGCATGAGATTTTGCTAGGGGTTTTCCTGATACTATGGTGCTGATTTCGGATGAGAAGTATGCTTGCTGAGCTTGCTATTCGTAGTAGCTTGTTAAGGCCTTTGTGAAATGTTTTTACACATGGAAGATCGATCAAGTCCCAGATTGATGGTTGTATTACTGTAGTTAAAGAGATGCCAGGTCGTTCTTCGAGATCTTCTGTTGGAGATGGAGCTACTGAAATTGGCCAATGTTCAGGAGATTGAGCTAACCAAGGTGGACCTGTCCACCAGAGATGATGACTAATTAGTTGAGACGCGTTTAGACCTCTTGAAGCACAATCTGCTGGATTAAGTTTACCTGACGTGTATCTCCAACATGCATTTGGAAGTGTTTGATGAATAGTTGAAACTCGGTTTCCAACGTATTCTTTCCATTTCATGGGGTTATTTTTGACCCATGCAAGTGTTATTGAAGAGTCGGTCCATAAAAATACTGGGACATCTTGGAGTTCTAATGTAGATTGTGTATGCCTTATGAGATGGGCGAGAAGCACTGCAGCTGAAAGCTCTAATCGTGGAATTGTTAGCCTCTTGATTGGAGCGACTCTAGTTTTTGAGCAGACTAGAGTGACTTTTGAGTTTCCTTTATGATCAGTGACTCTGAGGTAAACAACAGCAGCCATAGATAGTTGAGATGCATCGGAGAATCCATGGAGTTGTACTGAGTATGAATTAGCTTGCAGATTAATCCATCTAGGTATTCGAAGTTCGGTTAACTTTGAGATGTCTTCTCGAAACTTGGTCCATTGATTTATTGTATCAGGGCAAAGTTGATCATCCCAATCAAGCTTCTCAAGCCAAAGTTGCTGGAGCAGAATTTTGGCTTTAATGACCACTGGAGAGATGAGGCCGAGAGGGTCGAAGAGTTGAGCTACTTCTGAGAGAATTGATCTCTTGGTTATTACTGCACTTTCTGAAATGGAGCTTTGAAACGTAAACTGATCATGAATTGATAACCAGGAGAGACCTAACACTTTTGATAGTGATTCATCAAATGTGTGAAGCGATGACTTGTCTTTGGTTTGAGATGTCGATGGAATAACAAACTCTTGTATGTTGCTTTTCCATTTATCTAGTGGAAGACATGCTGAGGCGCACATGCCATTGAGCTGTTGAGCTATTGTGTTGAGCTGGTCAATTGAGTCAGCTCCACCTGAGATGTCATCAACATAACTTCCTTTCAGGATTGCATCAACTGCAAGAGGATAATTCTCTCGTTCGTCTTCCACTAGCCTCTTGAGGGTTCTACAGGCAAGATACGGCGCTGATCGAGTCCCATACGTAACAGTTGTCAGTTGATATGCTTTTACGTTACGCTGCTCATTTATCCAAAGAATTCGTTGCAAATCCCAATCATTTTGATGGACTTGAATTTGCCTGAACATTTTTACAATGTCTGTCATGAAGATGTATTTATAGCGTCTGATCCACAACAATACATCAATGATGTCTCGTTGAGTTTTTGGACCTGTGTGTTGAATGTCATTGAGAGAGACTTGAGAAGTGGTCTTGCATGACCCGTTAAAAACAACTCTGAGCTTTGTTGAGGTACTCTGTTCTCTGAGAACTCCATGACGAGGTAAATAATAAGGATGTTGAGGTTCCGGGGCATCCTTTGGAACTGCTACCATGTGGCCTAATGTTTCATACTCTTGCATGAATTCTATGTATCGCTGTTTTAGAGTTTCGTCAGAATCTAGACGCTTGAGAAGTCGTTTTAAACATCGGTGAGCGATAGCTCTGGAATCTCCTAGTTGTGAGATTTCAGTTGAGAGTGGTATTCTTACCACGTAGCGCCCGTCTTGATTTCGTGAGAGGGTGCTAGTGTAATATTCTTCACATTGTGCTTCGGCTAAGCTGAGAGATGTCTTTGTTTGATGTGGTACTTCTTCCTGAACCCAGAATCTTGTGAGGAAGTCTTGAAGCTCATCGTTTGTCACAGTATGAAGAGACCTGAGAGGGAGATTTCGTGTTTGAGATGATGCTGGTTCAAGAAAGGCCCATCCAAAGATTGTGTGAATAGCTAATGGCTCATCTGATTGCCCTTTAATTATTGGAGATGGTTCTAGAATTTGATTGAGAGTGTCAGCCCCTATGAGGATTTCAACGTGTCCAGGCTTCAGGAATTCTGGATCTGCTCTTTCTAGGTTGCTCAGATGAGACCAATGCTGGTCTGTGATGGAGATTGATGGAATCTTAGTAGTGATTTGAGACAGGATATGTGCTCTGAGATGGACTTGTTTATGTGAGATGCAAGACTCAATGGTTAAGTTAGTTTGACCAAGAGTTTTGCTTGAAGACTGATTACCCACGCATAGGATTGGTATCACAGTGGCTAGTTGGTCAAGTTTTGCTTCTTTAACTAGCTTGGCTGAGACTAGTGTCAATTCTGATCCTGGATCGATGAGAAGACGGGTTGTATGTTTTTTCATGTTGGGAGACACTACTAGTACTTTGCAAGTGGCCAGGATTACTGCAGTTCTTGTGTTAATTGCTGACAAAGCTATTGCATTTGCCTGAGCAGGCAATTGCTCTGGTTGAGATGACTTATTTGCCTGAGTAGGTAATTGCTCTAGCTGAGATGACTTGAATATTTCAATTGTTTGAGATGACTTATTGATGGTAACCTTTTGAGATGACTTGTTATATTTGGTGATGTTTGTATCAGTTTGAGATGCTCTTGATCTGAGATGTCTTCCTGGCTTGAGATGACTGCGTGGGTTTCGAGATGACAGCTGCCACCGTCATTGTGGAGCTGGCTTGTCTTCGGTCTGGGAATGTTGAGACAATGATGTTAATCTTTCAGAGAAGGCTGTTAGAGGTGTTGATTTTTCCTTTGACGTTGTAAACAAACCATGTAACAATGAGTGATGGCGTTCCTTACAGAGTTTGCAAGTCAGGGTGTTGCTGCACTTATACAAGTTGTGTCTACCGAGGCAGTTGTAGCACAACCGTTCGGTTTTCACAAATTGAAGCTTCTCAGCATCTGACTTTGTTGAGAAGTCTGGACAGAAGGCAAGATAATGATTCTTGCCACAGTACTTGCAGGTGTTATTTAAGTCCTTTACCCATGGCTTGGTTTCTGGTTGAGATGACGTTCCAGGTTGCTCAGAGATGACGTGATGAACCTTTGCTGGTTGAGATGCCCTCGTTTCTGATTTTGTCTTTCTTAAAGTGGTCTTGGACTGCTCCTCGATACTTTCTAGAGCTCTAGCAGCACCAGTTAGAAAACCAGTTAGTTAACTGTTCTAGAGATGGATACTCCGTTGATGACCCAAGATGCATTTCCCAATCTTCGCGAGTTTTGGAGTCTAGATGATGTGTCATGAGATGAACGATGATTGAGTCCCACTGGTCAACTGGAAGTCCGAGAGCTTTCAGAGAGTTGGTTGATTCAGAAACGACGTTGAGAAGATCATTGAGAGTTGCTGATGACCGAACTCCTGGCGTCTTTAAGCGTAGAAGCTTGTCCAGTTGAGCTGCTATGAGAAGCCTTTTGTTCTCATACCTCTTGACTAGCATGTCCCAGGCTACTTGGAAAGAGTCAGCTGAGATTTTGATGTTTGAGATAAGACTAGCAGCATTTCCAGAGAGACTGTTTCTGAGATGGACAAACTTTTCTGCATTGGAGATGGCTGTGTTTTCCCCTATCAGTGAGACGAACAAATCTGAGAAGGCTCTCCAATCTCCGAAGTTACCGGAAAATGGTGGAATCGGAATCTTAGGCAATGATGATGGTCTGACTGCTGTACCTCCGATTAGACTTACATTAGCTAGGCTGGTTCCACTTGGTGGGTTAGCTGTTTCTAGCCCTGAGATTCTTTCTTCCAAGGCTGCTTGAATACTAACAACGCACTGCATAGCAGTTTCGTAGGCGTTGTTTTTGATGTAAAGATCGTCTGATGGGATCTCGACCTTAGACAGGATGATCTTTTCGTGCTCTGCCTCAAACTTTTCCCAGTTGGTCTTGAGCATCAACAGCTTTGCTTTGGCCACGTGAATGTTGAAAGATTGATGAGTTTCGGCCTGAACTTCCTTCTGCAGAGACATGATGAACGCGTATTTTGACTGCTGCAGCGACAATCTAGCCTGAAGTGCTGACATCTTTGAGGATTTGAGTGACAAGACTTCCCGCAGCACATAGTGCTCCGCAATGCGCAAAGTAGTGAAACTCAATCTCAAACAATGTTGTGCACTCTCAGAGATAAGTCTGGAGATGTCACTTAGTACTACCCAAGCCGAGAGAAGATCCGGCTCGAGGGACCATTTAAATGTTCGGTTATAATACCGGCACCTTCTCTCAAACTTGGGTAGGTTTCTTACAACTGCAATTATTTGGTGGTCTTGAAAAAGACCGATTGGTTTTGGACTACGTAGTAGTCCTGAGAGATGACTTGTTAGTCACACGCTCTTAAATAAGAGCCTTGAGTAGTCTTGAGAAGACTTAGTTGGTTAGTTCTGAAAAGAACTGTTTAAGTTTAGTTCTAAAAGAACTAATTTAACAATGCCAGTCAGCGTTTGGTGTAGTTGAGATGATCCGAGTTGGTCCGATTATTGAGTAGTGGATATACAAGCTTTGCTCGCTTGATATCCAAAGATACTGCACTGTATTGTAAGCCTTGCTCGCTTACTGTAGATTCTTGATTGGCTTCTTCTTCTTCTTCTTGTTCTTCTTCTTCGCTCAGTGGATGGAAGTGGACTGTCTGGCAGCTCTCCTCGCTGCCTCTTTTAAACAGTCTTGTGATTTGGGAGGGGATTTGGTTGGGTTAATTCATTGGCTCGCTAGCTCCGATGGACTGCGTGGAGGTTTCAGGGGTAGCGGCCCAATAATGGCTCAGAATAATTTCCCACTATGATTGGGATTATTTTCTACTAGCTCTCTCGTTATGGTCCGTGCTTTTGTTAGTACCTGATAAAGTTGCAAAATCTAATGGATTAAAAGATAATGTTTTTTAAATTAATTAATAAGGCCTATCTGACAATAATGTACAATCAAATGATTTTTAAGAAACGTTAAATTTTTGTGAGTATATATTCATCAGTTTAGCAAGCACATTGGTTAAGGAGCCTAGAGAAATAATTTCTTCAAAAAATTTTATTGTTCTCTGTAATGATACATCTTTATATTAGTAAAATAGAATTATTTTTTCTCTTGTTTAATTTGAAGTATCCATATGACCAATAAATTATTTTGTACAGGTACAAAAGAAAGAAAAAAAGTAATTAGCATATTCCGAAATAACGGCAACCACATGTACAACACCATTGCTAATTATAATAAGGAAAACTACTTATTTGTACCTCGAAGACCTAAAAATAACAAATCCGCAACTGACTATACAACATGTCCTAATTGTTTATTAACAGTGACAAAATCGAATTCCCGGAAACACATTGCCAAATGTTTTCAAGAAAGCAATATTATCAAGGGAACTCGTACGTACAAAGTGCTTGGAACTATAGTTGAGGGACGATTACATGCTACTGCTTGTGATAAGCTAAGGTTAGTTATATTTCCAGTTCTAAGGGAAGACCATATTGTAAGACTTATAAGATATGATTGGTTGATAATTTTATGGGGAAACAAACTATGTGTACAACATGGACCCCATTTCCAACATAATCATATACGTGCAAAGCTCAGACTACTAGGTCGATTTTTAGCAGCAGCAAAACATGTTAATAATACAATTACCGATCTGTCATCTATTTTTACGCCTAAATATATTGATACCATGATCGAAGCCATCGACATTGTCGCTAGAATTGACCGGCTGAATAATACCTGCGAAGCTCCTGCTAATGCCCTTAATCTAGTGACGTATCTCAAACAAATTGGTGTCATACTTGAAGCAGAGTACGTTAAAAAAGAGGATGAAGAAAAGCAAAAACAAGTTCAAAATTTTTTGAAAGTTTTTCTCACTGAAACTCCCGACGCAGTTAATAAAATTGGAATGGAATCACAAGCACAAATAAAGCGACAAAAAGTTGTTGTTCTTCCTCTCACGGAAGATATCCAGAGAATGATTAGATACTTGAAATCAGAACGAGCAAAGTGTTTTGTTATCTTACAAAAACATTTTAACTTCGGCGCATGGTTGCAAGGCTTGAAATTAGTCGCTGTATATCTACTTGTTTTTAACCGACGACGTGTTGGAGATATCCAGAATATATTAGTAAGTGATCTCAGTAAATTAGAAAAAATTGATCAAATACAGGACAAAGAAGAGTTTAATACCTTAGATGATGCTGGAAAAAAAATCGCTGATAACTTTTATAGATTTCAAATTAGAGGAAAAGTAAACCGTACCGTAGCGGTTATTGCGAATTCCGATCTGATTGAAGAATTAAAGATATTGATAAATTATCGGTCCCAAGCAGACATCCCAGCTCATAATAATTTTTTATTTGGTTTACCAAATCCTATCACTGACAGGATCAGATTGTTGAATTTGTGCAAAGAAATGAGAGTAATCTCTGAAGAGTGTGGTGCAAAGGAGCCACTATTATTGAGAGGTACCGGCTTACGCAAGCATGTAGCTACAAAGTGCGTTGAACTCGATTTAAAAGCTTCAGCTCTTGGAGATGTTATTGGTCATTTAGGGCACTCTGAGCAAATTCATAAAAATATCTACCAACAGAAGCTAAAATCGAAAACTATCGTCCAAGTTACTAAAGTTCTAGAAGCCGCTCAGGGTTATTTAGAAAATTTAGAAGAGGAAGAGGAAGAAAATGACGATCGCAGTGACTTCATTGAAGTACCTTCTAACGAATCTAACATTTCATCGACTTCCAGTTGCAATCAGTCTACGTTATTTGAGCCAAAACCATCTACGTCTGCTGATGTCAAACATTATTTTTCACAGCCAAGGAAAAATCCGCACACTTCTGCAAATACGAGCACAGAGATTTGTATATTTTTTTATTTTGTTTTTTATTAAATATTATTCCATATTCTTTAATTTATCTTAATTTTAATAGTTTATTTTTTTTTCAGCTGATAATTTTGCAAGAAATCGCGCATGGAGTGAAAAAGAAAAAAAAATAATTATGACAGAATTTAAGAGTTACTTTGATGAGAAGAAATTGCCATCATTGATGTTAATCGATAAATTAAAATCACGTTATCCGTGTCTAAATAACCGCCGGCGGGATGTAATTAAGACTTGGATTTCAAATCAATTTAAACATCAATCAAAAGCAGCATCGACACCAAAAAATCCTAAGCTGAAAATCACAAAACCCAGCATTCGTAAATGTGAAAAAATTAATTTCAATTTTAAAAAAATCAAATGCACTGATAGCGATTCTGAAAATGAAATTTTTTAGGTCAGCAGTTAAGCTTTTATACTCAGTATAGTTATTAATTACTTTCTTGCCTCTCGCTGTTGATAGAATACTACGATATTATATTCAAAGATATTATTGAAACTAGAATAACTCTAAATTTATGAGTATTATGTAGAACTTGCAATGCATAATAAGATAATATATTAAGTTCAATTACTTGTTTCAGAGTGATAAATAAATAATTCTGTCTTATAATTCATCATTAAATCAAAATTTTAGAATTTAATGTTACTCACTTCGTCACATGCTATAATGTTCTTATTATTAGCTTAAGAATGTTGCATTAAAAAATTTTATTTTTGGGTTAAGTCAATATCGTAGTATTATATATGATGCAAAAAATTTCTTTGGTACTTTTCTTACCAAATACACATTTATTGCTATCTCTCAATAATTTAATAATACGTTTGTTTTTCTTTTCTATAACTTAGGCAAAGATTTAACAAAAAATTTCCTTTGAATATTACTATTGTGGTTCTATTTTAATTTAATTAAAAATATTTTTATTAGCAAAATATATATGCAATAGAAATTTGTTTTGAATAATTTATTAAAAATTTTGAAAATGAAAAAGTGTTTCAAATCTAGAATAGAGTCTCTCTTTTGTAGAACATCAAAAATCCTAAATGTTAACGTTTATGTATTTTATTTTGTTGTTTCAACATAAAAAATTTTTTATACTAACTATTTGTAAGAAGATTTAAAAAATAGTATTAATAGTTGGTCTGACAAGTTTTTCATTTTGTATCAATACCTGAGAATGAAATGAGTAAATTTAGAATAGTTTATGACTTTAGATTAAAAAAAATTTTTTTTTCATCAATTACCCATCGATTTAGAAAATTGAGTTAAAGTTACTATCGCTCTCAAAAAGTAATGCTTATACTGTTCAGAGGTTTGCCAATTTTTTTCTTACGTCTATGTTATACTCCAATGAAGCAAATGCTTTGCATCAAGAACAATAGTTATTGTTCAGTAAATATTTATTATTTTCAAATGGCCCGTTATCTGACAACTTTTTGTTTTAATTGATAAAAATTAAATATTTACGATGTAAAATTAAAAAAAACAAAGATTTTAGTTTGCTCGTTTTATTTTAAAATATTATATAGCTCGTTTTTTAATTTTTTTGGAAATTATATCGTCGATTAAATAATTTGAAAAATTATAGACAAAAACTATACAAAAATCTGAGTTAAATTTAGAAAACTAAAGTACATTTGAATTAAAATGTTACCTTATTTTATAGTGGCTATATAATTGTCTGAATTTTTTTTTATAATATTTTATTTCTTTCGTTATTCAGTTTATATAATTTTTTTGTCATGGTTCTTATAAATAAAAATGATTTACTAGAATACATAATTTTTTTATTTTATTTGTAACATGGTTTGATTAGTATCTTTTGTTTATACTCTAATGAGAAATATTAATTATTAAGCGTGGAAAAGTAGTCGCTTACTGAAAACTATACATCGATTTACGAAATAGAATTGAAATTAATAAGAAAAAAAGATACAAATGTCATTTTTAATTCTTTTCGATTATGTATAAACAAGTTATGCTTTTATGAACGATTGAATCCGCGAAAGTGTTAACGTACTTTTTCAACTAAAAATTTATTTTAAAAGTACAGGAAGTCTTCTTATTCATGTAAAAATATATATCTTATCCAATGTCAATAAATGTTGAGAAGATTTTTATGAAATAGCAAGGTAGATTAATATAATTATATTTTATTTCGAATTACTCAGTACAGATTTAAGGTTGAGAAAACTTATATGGCCCGTTATAAGACTAGTAGTGTGACAAGATTTAAGAAACAAATACGTGTCACCGTAAACGTGAAATTTATTAAATTTTATTGTAAATGAAATGGATGTTATTGAAAATGGGAAGTCCTATCGTGAAATGTTTCACGATAGTAATTTTATAAATGTGCGCGTATCTATAGAAGAACGCAATCAAATTATATTACTTGATTTTACAAAACCAGATTAAAAACAATTAAATAGGTGTAAATTTTTTTTCCCTCATACAAATACAGAAATTCTTAAAAAATTGTTACTGTAAATTAAGAAGAAATTTAATTATTTATTAGGGTACATATAGGGTCAAATATGTACAATTTTATTGCTCAAATATTTTGATTATTTATTTGTATCAATTTATCCTGTTCATGAATTTTTCATTCTGATTTCAGCTTCAAACAGCAGTAATTTTTTCTGTTGTAAACACTGTCTAAATATTAATAGGAGCAGGTTTTTGAATTTACAAAAATTTTTATTTTTAAGGTTAATCGATAAACTGCTTAGGCTTATCGAGTTCTTATCACATAATATCACGCATGAATGAATATTTCTTATTGCTTAGCATTAACGATTTACTAATGTTATATTGACGAGACTGAAAATAGTGAACATAAGACTACTTACTGTATAATAGAAAATTTAGTGAAATATTTATATTTAATAGTCTATTATAGCAGCTACTACTTAGTCGTTAAATTTAAATGTATTTTTTTGACATTTTAAGAAATGTAAAAATTATCACATTAAGCATCATAAATTATGTGGTGTAATATTATTAGTTAATCGATCAATGTTGAGAATTAACTAATAAAAAATAAGAAGATGAAACGAGCAATCTAAACCATGTGACGGTATTAATAAAATATGTTTGATTTTAATACCATCCTATATAACTAATGTGATGATAGAAAGAAACAAAAAGTTAGTGTTTTCAGTTTGCATATTAATGGAAAGCAGCTCAATTGATACCAGAAAAATTTCTGAAGAAATGAAGTTCCAGAATTAAATATATATTCCGTAACGAAAGAAAATTTTACTTGATTGACGAAGAAATCTTTTTCTCCAATCAGTTTTTTACGTACGATAATTGGTTTCCTACCAATGAATGTTCTGTTTTTATGAATCGAGCTTATCTCTTTGCAATAATTTTGTGATGGAGCATAATATTTTCTACCAAGTATATGTCTGGGATTTTTGACAGAACCTTAGTAGTAGTGAAATATTTGCATTTTATCGCGGACTATTAGACAAAAAAAAGAATTGACTCATAGTGCCATCTCCAACTAGAACTTCTTGTCAATTCTTTATATATATCTAATAAGAGTTTATGCGGACTGTTTACATTCTATAAATCTGTTATATGTAACTTTTGCGGACTTTTCAAATAAATAAATAACATACTAAGATTGGCGCGGACTGTCCGCATTAAGTTCTAATACTCTACGTACGTTTTAAAGACTAAGTTTCAAACAAAGAAGAAATTGCTTGGTGAGCCACCTGGGAGTAAAGAGTGGCATTAAAATTTTATGACAGACTCCATAGCACTGCTTCTTAAACGCAAAGATGACTCGAATATTGTTTTCTTTTGATAATGGTCGTTACGATTTTTGACTGATACTGTTCATAGAATGATTTTAATTATTTCGAATACACTTCAATCAACAAGTTTAATTTGTTACTGCCTCCTCAAAGTCCGTGTACACCGAGTAATTCTTGATTAATTAGAAGTAATGATGTATGGAAATAAAATATGCTCGTCATTTGACATCAACTTATAAAATACAAAAAAATTGACCAATGAACGATTTAAGATTTTAATAGCAATTCCAGCTAAAAATCAATCAAAAATTGATCAACAATATTGATATAATTACAAATAATTTTGATTGGCTGCAAGAAAATGACGTCAATTGATGAAAAATCTCATATCTGGAAATATCAAGCTTATGTTTATAACAGGTGTACATGCACGGAAAATAAGCTGGAAGAATTTTTCAATTGAAATATAGTAATTGAAACTATTCAGATTCATAACGGTGAACCATACTCATAGAATATGAATCACTATCGTCAATTTTTCCTCAACAATCAATACTGTCTAAAGACTTAAAATGACCAATACTATAAAGCGCATTATTTGTCTATTTGACATACACAGAACCAGGATTGAAAATAATGCGTTTCCGAAAGAAATATGTCCAACTTAGAAGAGTCGGCCATGGCCTCATACACAGTCGATATTTATTTCGGACAGTCCGCGAAAACACCGTTAGAAAAATAAAACCAGTCTGCAAAAACCCCGGAAGGCATATTAAATTACTAAAAATAGTCCGCAATAACCTCATATCATAGGAAAAACTTTATTAAAGCGTCCGCGTAATTCCTTAATGATATCCATAAGGAAATAAGGCAGTCCGCAAACATCACGTACAGGAACAGAAGTCAATGCGGACAGTCCGCGAAGTGGAATAAAATATCCGTATTCATCGAAGACCGTCCGCAATAGTAACAAAAGTCTGCAATAGTACCAAGTTATGACAAAAACGGTCCGCAAAAAACACGTAGAATATACATATATATATATATATATATATATATATATATATATATATATATATATATATATATATATATATATATACTAGCTGTTACCCGCCCGCTTCGCTGGGTAATTATAGAATTGGATTTTTCGATCTAAACTTAAAATTTGATTAGAGTATTGTTTTGACTTTCACAAATTCCAAATTTCATCGAATAAGCATATACCTTTTATCTATGAAATTATTCCAGCTAATATTCATTGTTACTTTCAATGTGCAATCACTATAATGTATGCGTGGCCTTCTTTTCAAAAATGAATAATAATTGACACGAAGAAAAAAATTTGAAATGAGAATTTGGAGTTTATAGAAGTTATAGCTGGTGTAATGTAAAAATTATTCAATTTTTGGAGTAATTGATTAATTTTACATTTATTAGGTTTATTGTGTGTAAGTATTTGGCCCTAGCGTGTTAGGCTAATAGACCGGGAACTTCCGAGTTGGATTTTATTGAGAATGATAGGTTTATTGTATAAATTGATGCTGAATAAGTGTAATACATATATTATATAAATTAAATATGAATTTTAGACAAATTATAAATTGATTCAACTATTACAAATTTCACTCAGATTATAAAATGATACAACTATTACAAATGTTACACAGTGATTTGAATTCAAATATTTTCTTTCGTATAAAAATTACAATATTATTAAGTTTCTGATAGAAATAAGTTAAATAAATTTACCTGATATTTAATTGATGATTCTTGTTAATTTAAATGAGTTTTAGTTGATTTAACTTTAGGAATTTACTTTTACTGTTAATAACGTTTGATTTGAAATGAATCTAAATACACGTGGTTTACTTGGACTTACTCGAAATATTTTACTTGAAGTGAAACAAAATACACGTGGTCTGTTTAGACTTAAGAAAACTGGTTCGATGTTGCCACTAGGAAGATCGGAGCACGAAGAGATCGAACACACCAAAGTTTCCCAAATTATAGATCTTTCGGTCCCCCAATTGTTAATTGGAGGGAGGACTCAATGTTCAATCAGCGATTGAGTTTTAGGGGTTCGTACCCTCTCTTCGGATGTTTCGGAAAACCATAGTTGTGTCGATCTACCTTGTACTTTCATATAAAGTATAGGTCACAGGTTACGCACTGTATATTTGTGATAATGGATAGGCGCATCTATACATACACAAATACACATAGAAAATTTAACGTTAACTTATTTTTTTACTATAGGAAATTTCTAGATACTAATCATTTATTAACTTACTTATTTTACTTAGACAATTCAATCAACAATAAATTATTTATAAAAAAAATGTGAATAAACAATTTATCAATTCTTATTAATAATTAATATCTCTAATAGTTAGTAGTCTTTGATCTATTCTTTGATTCGATAGTTTATTAACTAACTATTTTTACTAAGACAATTCGATCAGCGATTAATTATTTATAAAAATGTAAATAAATAATTATCAATTCTTATTAATAATTAATTTATTTAATAGTTAGTAATTTCGATTTATTCACTTGTGTATTTTAATAGTGAACTTCCTTTTATTCTTAATTATTATTTATTGCCACGTGTTTTACCTAAATTATGTTAAGTTTTATTTAAAAAATGTTTTTTTTTCTACTTAAGTTATTATCTTTCATTACTTGTCTAGACAGTCGAGAAAAAGTATTTTTTTCTTAATGATTTATAATGACAAAAATTTTTTCAGTCCGGACATTAGGTATCACAATACATTTAAGCATACCTTAGAACATTCTGGATAATGTATTCTAATGATTCTTTCCATTAGCTACACCAAGTTCGTTTCGTACAACACAACTCCCATTTACTTGTTTGTTAAGGTTTTACAGCCTTAAATGCATTGAGGTCTCAGACCGCTTATCTAAAGTAAGGGACACGAAGCCTAATTATCTATTGCCTGCTCTATAGACGAACGAAAAATTATGACGATGTTTAATAAAATTTAAAAGAATATTTGTTAGCAATAAAAAAAAATGTTTTACATAACACCCCCGCTGTTAGACGGAAGCACGAGTAACATTTGAGAAATGTTTGAACGAGAGCGACGTCAAAATTTTTCCTTCGTTGATCGGCTTCAATGACTTAACTTAATTAATTGCTTATGGTCTACTTTTATATAAAAAATCCCTTTTTTGATTTGTTTGTTGGTGAACTCGTTGACTTAGCTTGTGGTTTGGCGTTGGTGAGGCAGGGATAGATCGCAGATGTAGTTGTTGATTCTTCCTTCCCCTCGACGTTGAGTTGGTTCTCGGAAGTTAGGGTCTTATCTTGTGTAGTTCCTTTCTGACTTCGTTTTTTATGATGTAAGTGAAGCAGCAGGTGGGTAAATGAATCCCATAATGCCCCTAGAAGATATATGGACCACCTGTATACTGTATGTAGTGCATATCCGTGGACGAAAGCATCTACAACCATCTTGATGAGGCCTACACACATGAAGATCCCAATAATGCCAGCGCAAGTGGTACCGAACCCGGTGAATTTACCCCAAGTCCGTGACCAAGCACTCTCAGCTAATTGATCCAAGGCGTCTTCATTAAATGCGTTAAAAATCGATGGTGATTCTGGAGAGTCTTTGATGATTTGTTGGGCTACCGTTTCGAGTACGGCAGACTGTTCCATTGTAAACATGATCCGTCCGCGCATTGCGTCGAGATCTTTTTCAGTGTAGATACCTCCGATTGCCAAATTGGCTGGGTTTTGATAGGTCCATGTCATCTTGGTGCTGGGCTTTAATCTCTTTGGCGATACTGCTTCCACAGGCTTCGGAATAAACTTATACCAAGTGGTACCTAGTTTGTAAATTTGCAGAAACGGTGAATTGCAAGGTAGTTCTGTTGCCAAGTTGGTGAGAACGTGTGTCCTTGGTGCCAAGAACATACTCTGATTCCCACGTTGAACCGGCATCCTGTTATAGCATTTGTCGAGCTGTTGAACCTTGACTTCCACTGGAACACATTGAACGATGTGGATCACTTTCCCTGCTGTAACCGCCATGTATCCTGGTCCTTCCATATAGTGAAACGCAAATTCATCTGGTTGCGTGGAGGCGATGGATAACTTGTTCCTCAGGATTTCCTTTTCTAGCATACACTTATTTCTAATTACGTCTAAATATAACGATTTAATCTGAGACCGCATGTGCCGTTCGACATAGACGAACTTAGCATTAACATACATGAAAATATCTAGGTTATTCGGATCGGTTGGGACTATGTTAGTTTTTTCTAATGATTCTACATCTTTGCGCGAAATAATGAATAATTTTGGGTGTTCTGTCCTGATGATCGTTACACCACATGAGGTCTCAGTTCCAATCGTGTACAGCGAAAAACTAGTGTCCCTTACGCTCATAGAGTATACTGTCTCTGTGTTAGACTGTAGCTTAGTTGCAAATCCCTTAAATAATATTGAATAAGTATTAGGATTACAAAACCTTTGTGGCAACGAATTCCAAAACGAGTATCCATATTCGGGATCAATGCAGTTTCCCGTATTTAACTTGCATTGATGTCCCGATGGGAAATAAATCTTATTTTCAGTAACCTTAACTCTGATTGATTGTGTTTTAAGGGTAATCTTAGCAGTTCCGATTACAAATACGTTATCCCATGTACCGAAGGGATCAGAATATTGTGAATTGGTACAGTCAGCGTTCGAATTAACACTACCTGCTAAACTGATGCTACGTACTGTGGTAGTATTTACTTCCAGGCCATCAATGAATGTGTTCCCTATGCGTAGTGTCTTGTGGTCATGCGCGACCTGACATAATTCGCGGGAAATCGGGTAGATGTATTCATTTATTCCCTGACTTACTATAGAATTATATGATTGCCATCCACAATGTTGGATAACACGGTGAATTTCAATCTTACATTGAATTACTGTAGCATGTTCATATTCATTTAATTGTAAGAGTGCAATTTCAGGGAGGGACGTTTCCACCCGATTTTCCTCTATGTCACATTCATCGATGTCCACCAACGATATGGTAGTCATATTTAATATTTTACTACCACAGTCATACCCAATGATGGCCTCGGAACAGCCCCAATACATAATCATGACAATCAAGAGTCGGATGTCCATATCTGAAACATAAAGCTATCAATTAAGGTCTAAAGTCGGGATCTGAACCCACGACTTTAGTTCGTTTCTTCTTGGGAGCTGAAACTTCAATGGTTGTTTTCTTTAACCGATTCGGATGAACGACCTTTGTTTTACTCCCTATTTTTATTTTTACGTTCCCATTTGGAGAAACCTCTAAAATTTTATAGGGCCCATCATAATGATCCCCAAATTTATTGGGTTTGGGCCCTTTTAAAAGGAAAACGTTCTCACCTTCTTCAAAAGTCACTACTTTACTATTTCTATCATATACCTCTTTAGATTTCTCTTTCGCTTGAATTAAATTTTTTTTAGCTAAATCGCGAATTGTTATAAGTCTATTTACTAATTTCCTAATATAATCATTATAAGTCGGTAAACAGTCGAGTTCATGAAGGGGTTCGCTAGTCGGTTCACGTGCGACCTTCCCAATAACAAGTTCATAGGGAGTAAATTTGGTTCCCTCATGAACACAAGTGTTGTAGGAAAAGGTCGCTAACTCAAGCCAATTATCCCATTCATTGTCTCGACTTACAAATTGCTTCAAGTATTCCCCTAGAACGTGGTGAGACCGTTCTAGAGAACCATTTGATTGCGGTCTAAATGCTGTGGTCTGTATCTTTTTAATCTTAAATCTCTTACTGATTCGTTGCATGAAGGAACTTATAAAATTACGACCCTGGTCCGTCAACAAGACTTTCGGGGCTCCGAAAGTACAAATAAAACGTTTGATAAATACGTCAGCAACGGATGTTGCTAGCATATTATTTAATGGTGCGGCTATGCAAAACTTAGAAAGTTGATCTTGGATGGTTAAAATATACTCGGAACCCTGTTCAGTAACGGGCAGTGGACCTACTATGTCCATGGCAATCTTTTCGAAAACCGTCCCGGGGGTATCGGTTATCAACATTGGCTGTTTTGTTTTGACGCGAACGAGTTTCTTGAGCTGACACTCTAGACATTGTTGAATGCGTGTCTGAATATCTTGTCTCAAGTTTTCCCAATAGTATTTTGGTTTAATACGATTATACGTCTTTGAGACCCCTTTGTGTCCCCCAATAGTCGACTTGTGGGCTTCGTAAAATATTTGGTCGCGTTCTTCGGGTGGAACCTACCTAATCGTTCCAAGACAGATTATAACTTTTATCGGTTCCCTTTCGTAGATATCGTGGATTAACGCTAACACTTCCTTCCAAGGTATATTTTCGATGAATTCTGAGAACGCTATTGAAAAATTCGCTATTCTTTTGTCCTTTAGTATCCCCTTGAGCTTCACTAGACATTTGGCGATGTTGCTCCGGATACGAATAATTGATTCCCCGCTTGTTCCGCGAATTACCAATCCGAAATGATTTGTGTTTCCTTTCTTGGTCCAATACACTTGACCGGTGTCTATGAACCCGACATTAGGAAGTTTACCAATTGTTTTCAACGATCGAGCACCCTCATCGCAGGGTTGCCCATCTTCATTTAAAAAATACACCAGACTATCATGTCGATACTGAAATAAATCCCTCGTTACTATAATATTTGTTGTCTTGTTGTCCTCTTTCCTTTTTAACTCATTGGTGGTTTCGCTTGAATTGTCTGATTCGCTGGAACTCGATTCGTCTTCCGATGTCGCATCGGATTCTAAATTAACATCAAGACCTAATGAAGGCATTACCTCACTCGGGTCAATCTGTTTTTCATCAGGATTCTCTTGATGTTTGGGCGGTCTTCCCCTCTTCCTAACTGGGGCGCCCACTGTTCCCTGCAGAGAAGTCTTCGGTGTTTCTACTGCAGGTTCCTTCTCCTGCAGAGAAGTCTTCGGTGTTTCTAGTGCAGGTTCCTTGTAACGATTTTCTAGCGATTGCAATTCTTTAACCTTTTCCCTTACCTCTCGTGCTCGGGTAGTGACATTAACCGGTTCCACGGGGTTCCTGGATAGCGCGTCTGCGTTCAAATTAATCTTTCCTGGTTTGTAGAGTACCTTGTATTCGTATTCGGCCAATTTTAATCTCCATTTCAAAACGCGAGAGTTTCCGTCTGTTGCCGTGCGGAACCAAACTAAAGGCTTGTGATCTGTTACTATGATAAAGGAGCGACCATACACGTACGCTCTGAAATTTTTCACCGCTTGGATCATAGCGTACGCCTCCTTTTCATAAGTGTCGTATCTTAGCTCTGACCCCCTTAACACTCTAGAAAAATACGCGATGGGCCTATCCTTGCCGATTTCTCCTTGGGATAGCACTGCCCCGATCGCGAGTCCAGAAGCGTCAGTGGTTATTATGAAAGGTTGTGAGAAGTCTGGATACTGTAAAACAGGGGCGGTACATAGCGCTGACTTTAATTCTTCGAAAGCCGTTTGAGCTTTATCGTCCCATTTAAATTCCACGTCTTTTTCTAATAACCTTGTCAAAGGTTTGGCTATTCTCGAGAAATTCTTAATGAATCGTCGATAATACCCAGTTAAACCCAAAAATTCGCGTATGTTTCGTTGTTTCTTCGGAACGGGAAATTTCTTGACTGCTTCTATCTTATCGGGGTTCGGTCTTAATCCATCGCGACTTATTATATGACCCAAGTAACTCACCTCGGGCCGCAGAAAATTACATTTTTCCGATTGTAGTTGTAAATTTGCCCGTCGCAATCTATCCATTAATTCATCGATTTTCCTTTCATGATCGTCTAGATCTTTGGCAAAAACGATGATATCGTCGAGATACACGAACATCGAGACACCATGAAGGCCTGTCAATACAGTATCCATCAACCTCTGAAAGGTTGCTGGAGCATTTTTCAATCCAAAAGGCATGCGAGTATACTCCCAATGCCCTTGCGGAGTCGAAAAAGCTGTCTTATGACTGTCTTCAGGATCCATCTCGATTTGATGATAACCCGACGCCAAATCAAAGACCGAGAAATATTGTGAACCGCCAAGTTGATCCAAAATTTCTACTATATTTGGGAGGGGATACGCGTCAGTAATTGTTTTTTCATTTAACAAACGGAAATCGATCACGACACGCCATCTTTTATTTCCCTGGGGATCCGATTTTTTTGGAACGATCTAAATCGGGGTATTATAAGGTGACTCAGAAGGCTTAATAATGCCTGTTTTGAGACCCTCTTTAACATGAGCTTCGACTTCAGATTTCAAATGATGGGGAATTCGATATTGTTTTGTGGAAATCGGAAAATCGCAATTCGTTGGAATTCTGTGTTTGTATAAGTTGCTGGATTTTAACGGTTCCCCTGGGATATAAAACCGATCTGCGTGTTTTCTTACTAACCGTTCGACATGTTCTCTTTCGTCATTGTCTAGATAATCTAATTGCAAAAAGGGTTTAATTTGTTCAAATCTACTAGTAAATTCAAAATCTTTAACAACTGAAAAAATGCGTTTCGAAATCCCGATACTTTGATGTCTATCTTCGTGGGGGTTATTTGGATCAACAGGGGTAGGCTCGTATATTTTCTCGACTTCTTGGACCTTTAAAGTAGGGATCATAATGCCGACTTCGTCATCGGTTGTGTTGTAAATTTGTAAGTAAGCCCGTCCTTTTCGGATTTTAACTAAACAATCTCCCGCAAATACCCCTTTACAAATATTTAATTTGGGAATATAGCCCATTTTTACCTCTGGGTTCTTAACATTCACAAAAAAGGTAGATTCACTACGTCGGGGGACATACATAACTCCGTTTTCAACTCTATTAGATCGTTTGAAAGGATATTTCTCGTTATCTACTTCCAAGACTCTATTTCGATAATCTATTTTCGCACCGCATTTTGTAAAAAAGTCTGATCCAATTAAGCCAGCGTGGGGAATAGCCATATCGTTTGGAACCACGTGACATACAGCTTCTCTATCAAAAAGTTTGATTGTTACACTACCTAAGGTAAAGGCTGGGACGTTCGATATCCCATGCAATTCAATAATATTATTTTTATCAATTACCGTATTATCCGCTAAATATTTAATTTTAATCAAATTTGGTGACGCACCCGAATCGAGCATCATAATTACGTCACTGGCTTTGGATGTTTTACCGACTACGGCGTAGGGTAAATTATCCAAATCTAGATCTAAATTGACTTTCATTACTCTGAATCTTCTCCACTCTGTGGTTCCGATGTTTTCACGACGTGTATCGGTCGGTTGCTCTTTCCCGCTTCCCTCGGAAAAGGATTTTGTTGAGCATTCTGTAATTGTTTTGCGAATTTACACTCTTCCGTACTATGACTCGTTGTTTGGTGGATGTTACAAAATTTTCCTGAGTTAGTGTTTCTATTGTTATAATTATGACCTCGCGGATTTGAATTAGTGTTTGAATTTACTTTATTGGTATATTGGTCGCAGTATTTAGCTGTATGCCCTATGACTCCGCACAATTGACATCGCGCGCGAGTATGAAAATGATTTTTATTATTTCTCCCGGTTATTTGAGGACAATTCTTTGCAGAATGCCCCTTCTCAAGACAAATTTGACATTGGCGATCTGGGCAATCCCTTATAACGTGACCCGGTTGGTGACAATTATAACAAATTACAGTACTCGAACTACTATTTCTATTATTATTATTCTTGTTTCTATTATTACCTTGCGATGTGGACGGTTTATTGATCGTATTAGGATTATTTTGAGTTCCCGTAGTAAAATTAACGCTTTTGGGAGAGTTCTTATTTTTTTCATCCCCCTTTTTCTGTTCCTGATTGGACTTTCTTTCTTTGGGTTCGCGACGCAATTCTTTTCGTGCATTTAATTTCCTTTCGATTTTAATGGCATTCTGTAACGCTTCCTCCGCATTAGCGCATACAGGCATGCGTTGGTCAATCTCATTCCGCAAATTTTGTATGAAACATTCTGCAACGGACGTGTCTGTACTATTTTTAAACGCGTTTAATTGGTCCTGTGTCAAGTTTGGGTTTATTGATGCGTGACACTCGACTATTTCGCGCCCCTTTTTTCGCAAGCGGTTTGCGAAATCTACAACAGATTCGTTGTCTAATTGATAAATGGTACCCAATTCCCCTTGTAGTTGAAACAAAGTTTTAGAAGGGACATATATTTACTTTAAAGCCGTTGATAAGACCGCAATCGTTTCTGGTATTTCGATATTTAGGGAAACCCGGACTTTGGGACTGAGTTTACTACCGTATATGAGCTTAATTAAGTTACTTTCTGCAGCTTCTGGTAACACGGACTTCGCTTCTTTACAGCACTTTAAAAAGTCTTTTAGTTCAATCGGGACTCCATCAAACCGAGGAACAAAAGTAAGCGCGTCATTCAAGGAAATGTTTTGGTTAGCTGCTAGTGCCATGTTGTCTATATTTTCTAAATTTTCCGAGCGAATTTGATTATTTAAATCGGGCAAGTCAACTTCAACGTTAGCTTGTTCTATAGATAGATTATTCCCACTATTATCGGCAAGAGTACTGACACTAAGGTTGTTTAAATTTGAATTATCGGGAGTTTTATCTGTGGGTTCGTCCTCGGAATCCTCGTCCGAAGTAACTTCCGGTTGAAAAAAAGATTTCCCGATCCCTGAATCTACAGTCGCGTCAGGGCCAGATGGGCTAGAGAATTGGAATTTTTTCCTAGTGGTTGGTGGTAACCCTTCTGAGAAAGGTGCTCTTCCGTGCTTCCTTAAGGAGTAAGGTTCGTCGTTATCCGACATTAATTCATGGTTATAACTCGATTAAATTATTTTCGATTCGACAAACAAAAATAAATTAAGATATTTCATAATCGAGAATTTTAATTGTAGTACAACCAAGTTTCAATTCCCAAATGTTTCAAAAAAAAGAAAAATAACACACACAAATAAAATTTCACTTTGAAAGGAAAAAAAAAATATTTTGAAAGAAAATATTATTCTCACTGTGTTTGTTAAATTATATTCCTTCAAGAGTTTCCTTGAAAATGAAACGTAATATTTCCAATGAATAAAAAAAAATTGTTGACTCTATTTCCTCAATAACCAACTTCGGGGTCCCTGTTCGAGCGCCAAAAATGTAATGTAAAAATTATTCAATTTTTGGAGTAATTGATTAATTTTACATTTATTAGGTTTATTGTGTGTAACTATATGGCCCTAGCGTGTTAGGCTAATAGACCGGGAACTTCCGAGTTGGATTTTATTGAGAATGATAGGTTTATTGAATAAATTGATGCTGAATAAGTGTAATACATATATTATATAAATTAAATATGAATATTTTAGACAAATTATAAATTGATTCAACTATTACAAATTTCACACAGATTATAAAATGATACAACTATTACAAATGTTACACAGTGATTTGAATTCAAATATTTTCTTTCGTATAAAAATTACAATATTATTAAGTTTCTGATAGAAATAAGTTAAATAAATTTACCTGATATTTAATTGATGATTCTTGTTAATTTAAATGAGTTTTAGTTGATTTAACTTTAGGAATTTACTTTTACTGTTAATAACGTTTGATTTGAAATGAATCTAAATACACGTGGTTTACTTGGACTTACTCGAAATATTTTACTTGAAGTGAAACAAAATACACGTGGTCTGTTTAGACTTAAGAAAACTGGTTCGATGTTGCCACTAGGAAGATCGGAGCACGAAGAGATCGAACACACCAAAGTTTCCCAAATTATAGATCTTTCGGTCCCCCAATTGTTAATTGGAGGGAGGACTCAATGTCCAATCAGCGATTGAGTTTTAGGGGTTAGTACCCTCTCTTCGGATGTTTCGGAAAACCATAGTTGTGTCGATCTACCTTGTACTTTCACATAAAGTATAGGTCACAGGTTACGCACTGTATATTTGTGATAATGGATAGGCGCATCTATACTTACACAAATACACATAGAAAATTTAACGTTAACTTATTTTTTTACTATAGGAAATTTCTAGATACTAATCATTTATTAACTTACTTATTTTACTTAGACAATTCGATCAGCGATTAATTATTTATAAAAATGTAAATAAATAATTATCAATTCTTATTAATAATTAATTTATTTAATAGTTAGTAATTTCGATTTATTCACTTGTGTATTTTAATAGTGAACTTCCTTTTATTCTTAATTATTATTTATTGCCACGTGTTTTACCTAAATTATGTTAAGTTTTATTTAAAAATGTTTTTTTTACTTAAGTTATTATCTTTCATTACTTGTCTAGACAGTCGAGAAAAAGTATTTTTTCTTAATGATTTATAATGACAAAAATTTTTTCAGTCCGGACATTAGGTATCACAATACATTTAAGCATACCTTAGAACATTCTGGATAATGTATTCTAATGATTCTTTCCATTAGCTACACCAAGTTCGTTTCGTACAACACAACTCCCATTTACTTGTTTGTTAAGGTTTTACAGCCTTAAATGCATTGAGGTCTCAGACCGCTTATCTAAAGTAAGGGACACGAAGCCTAATTATCTATTGCCTGCTCTATAGACGAACGAAAAATTATGACGATGTTTAATAAAATTTAAAAGAATATTTGTTAGCAATAAAAAAAAATGTTTTACATAACACTGGGAAATTAAAAATTTTTGATGTTAGCACCCACCTTCGCAAACCCCTGTGAGATGAGCTGTCGTAAAATTTTCCCATGGACTTCTTCTACATCTCTCACAGAAGCCTCCTACCAAATTTGGAGTCGATAGGAGCTATAGTTTAAAAACGGGAATTTTTTATTATTAACGCTCCTACAATCCTCTTTGGGGTAGAATATCGTAAAATTCGTTCATAAATTATTCTTTCATCATTTATTATAGAAAATTCCTACAAAATTTGGAGTCTGTAGGAGTTATAGTTTGGAAATTAAAAATTTTGATTGTTAATACCCACCCCCGCAACCCTCAGTGAGGTGAGATATCGTGAAATTTGTTTATAGATTATTTCTACATCTCTTACAAAAGATTCCTACCAAAATTGGAGTTGATAGGAGCTACAGTTTAAAAACTGGAGTTTTTCGTTGTTAACGCCCCCGCGAACCCCTTTGGGGGTGGAATTTTTTAAAATCTGTTCTTAGCTGACCTCTACAGGGCAAAAGTATAATTCCTACCAAATTTCAAGTTTCTAGGTCCGATGGTTCCCGAGATATCGTGATGAGTCAATCTATCTATAGAACAGCCCCTAAATATATCACACACAATTTACCATTTTATTTTTAATCATTTAAATCAGTATAATCATTTAACAATATCAACATTAATATTTATTAGGGTGTCCGTTATTTACCAATTTGGTTTCTGAGTCTGCAGCGCCCTTAAAATTTTTAGTAAATGACCTAAAAAAAAATATTAAACCCATATAAGCCCTTGATATTAGTAATAAACCATGCCACAAAAACGATTCGTTTCCCATTTAAATAACATGGAACTTTGGTACATTTTGCAATTAATTTTTTTATTTCGATCCCAGTGCATAGATTGCTGTGGCAATAAATTATTTTTGTAGGAAATTGAACGCTCTACAAAAACTCTCTTTTAGCGTTTTTCGATAAATTCACTGGCTTTAAAGTTATTTAAGGTCAAAGTTCAACTAAAAGTAACTTCTCATTTTTTTTTCATTTTGACCAAAAAATTATGATTATTTATTGTTCATTGCTAAAAATATCTTTTATCAACTATTTTATAACTAATATTAGTAGCAAATATTCCGAAAAATACAAAATGTAATTTATGATGTAAGTTTAATTTAAAAAATTTCAATTATTATTGAAAATGTGACTAATTTAATAAATTTTTCAACACATACATAAACACAATTCATTTTATTAAACATTCTTTGGTAGCATTTGGAAATTTTTTTTTGTATTCACTTACAATTTGAATTACATACCGTTTTTGATCTTCGTGCTTAGCTAGAGTATTAATATATTCTTCCGTTAGTTTAACAGCTCGTTCTGCAGAATCATTGACCACTTTAGATGCTTAACAATTTCCAAACCTTTTAAATAATCTGGATGCTCTGACCATGTACTGTCATCTAATAAGAGAAAGTTTGTATCGATACTAAATCTTTCGAAAAATTTGACGGAACTAGAATTAATAAAATAATCAACATTTTTGTTCAGAAACCAATCAAAATCTCCTGAATTGAAAATAAAACGTTTAGGAAAATCAAACTGATCTTCTTCGCTTGATGTCAAAGCCGCCACCATTTTTCGCCTTACGTCAGAAGAAATATTTTTGTCGAAAAATGATAAAGCTGCTGCCTCTGGACTTAAATACCATAAATGATTTCTAAATTTTGCTAAAACTGCTTCGGATAAATTTTTATTAATTGTTCGATAATTATAGACTACCTTGAGAAATTCAAGATCTTGATTTAGAGCAGTTGCAGCTAACGGTGCCGTATACCAAAATGGAACTTATACAAACATAATAAATAAAGAAATTTCTTGTAAACTCTTTTCATCTTCCTTGCTTAAATTAAAACAATTTCGAAAAATATAAATTTTTAAACAATAAATTGCTTTGGACATCCATCTAGCGTGGTGGAATGCTCCAGGTTTATAAAATTTTATATTTTCAGAGTCCATTGTGCCTAGGAAGATTTTACTCAATTCCAAAAGTTCCCGATAGTCATCCCGTGGTAAAAGAGTGTTTAAAAACCCATCAATTTTTGCAGTCACTTCTGGTATTTGATCTCGTAATATTTTTTTAGTTTATTTTTCTGTACGGACTTATATTTTGTTGTATCAATGGAACTCCATTCACTTTGAAATTTTTATATAACGGTACATTTGGTCCGGTTGTGCCTGGCATTTTCGTTGAGTGTACGTAGGATAACACTAATTCATATATGTGGTGTCTACAGGGAAGATATAACAAATCTCTCCCAAGTTTACGTTCTAAAATCACTGCAGCTCCGTTTCTCCAACCAAGGTTAGAAGCAGTCGTATCACAACATAGGGCCTTTCCAGAATGGTTTAAACTCCACTCACAAATAATATTAAAAATTTCTTCTGCTTGCGTAGACCCACATCCACCAGGTAATGCAGGTACTTCAAGGATTTTTTCTTGTCCATTACACGTTATCAAAACAGGAAGTCTTTCAATACGTTCACAAGTCATACTATCAGGAATTAGTTTACCGTCCCAGTGTATAACTGCGGCATCAATTTCAGTTTCGTTGAACAGTAGTTTAATTTTTTCAGCCATTTTTTTCCGTAAATTAGACCGTATCTCATGAAAAGAAGACTTATTTAACACGAGATCACGTGGATCAACTCCCATAGCTGGAGCCAAAGCTGAGGTAAGACGAACTGATTCTCTGTAAGAAATATTACAGCTGTTACGTCCCGGTTTCCTCACAGGTTTGTAGGTAGACGGTAGAACAACTAGAGCTGGAGATAAAGATGTTACGACCTCCAGAGTCGTAAGTAGAAGGTTCTCGAATTAACTCCGAAATAACTAGCTTCGGTGAATTTAATTAATAAATAACTTTATTTAACTGTTTAAAATACACGTTTAATGAATATGATTTGACAACTGCCGTGAAGTACGTAATAGTGTTTCGTAACCGTAATTAATAGTCTCACGACAAGTATAAATTATGAAGAGCCTTAAGTGTGAGACGTTAAGATTAAGAAGCCGTAGCAAAAAGACAAGCCTCGAACTACCCGTGCACCCTGCTTATATCCCCGTTGAAGGACCGCGCCCTGAGGGGAGTAGGGCTGCGTATCAGGCCCCGAATGTCCTATTCTCCTGAGTTGTTATGCGTGGCATTTCCGAATCCGACTCGGATGATCCGCGCTGACTCAACTCCGGAGTCCAGGACACACAGGCATTCGTTATCATTATTTATTTAGAACATTCCTCGAACGTTCTCGAATATACTTATGTACTCCACGCTAGTTGTCTTACAAAATGAATCATTTACCATTAACATTCTTCGTGAGAAAATGTTAATGTAAACTTAAAAATATTTTGTTTACTCAGGTGTTGGCTGAGTTTCACTTTTCTTATCATTTTCTATTTCTATATTTAGTATTTAATGTTTAACATTTGGAATTCTTTACTTATCATTTAACATTATATTTATAAAAAAATGAATGTTTATGAAATTATTGTACAATTGTTAGAGTTTAAATTAGCGCGCGTATTCGCTATCAGAGACATCTGCGAATGCAGGTGGGGACGTAACACGTCCCTCCCTCTAGACAAACGTCCCGTTTGTTACATTACCTGTAAATAGTAATGTAGTTATCGTATTACTTTGCATTTATTTTTGTGACATCGATTTGCTTACGATGTACTTTCCAACTAAATCTTTGTCTATTTAAAAATTATTATTATTATTATTATTATTTTTTTTTTTTACAACGTCGTTTTGCTTACATGTTTTGTCATTTCGAACTGTACCTAAGTGTTTGTACTTACTCGTATTATTTTTAAGTTTTTCTGAAACTTTAATGAGGATAATCTTCTTTTATTTATTTTTACTTATATAATCGATTGTAGTATTGCGTTTGAGTTTACGTGCGTCTTTTAAAGTTCTTTAAAGCCCTAACGACAATAATCTTCTTATTTATGGAAGAAAATACGTTTACATTTGCGTTATCTTTGTTATCTTTTAAGTTGGTATTTACTCAGCTGTCGTTTGAAAAAATTTTTAGTTTTCAATTTATTATGTATTATGTTATTATTTATATATATTTTTTTTTTAAATTTCCTGTAAGAAAAGTATGTCATTATTTTTCTGAAAAAAAATTTGTTCCTCGTCGTACTTGGATATATTTTTAGTGATTTTTAGATGTTTTATATCTTCTAATTTATTCCTTATACTGGAACTAATAAACTCTGAATTAACGTATTTATATTATTTTATTTTCTTATTTCTCTTTTGTAATTTTTTTTTTTTGAGAGAAAAAAAAATGAAAAATTTCTTTTTAAATGAATTATTAAGTCTTTATTAACATTATTGAGTCTTTTGAATATATGTGTGTGTGTGTAGAGAGAAAGAGGAAAAAAAATATTTTGAAAGAAAGGGTGAGAGAAATATTCCGTTTTTATATATGTGCGACAGTATTTATTACTTTGTTAACTAAAAAATTTAATTTACTATATCTATATATTTTCTTTAGGGGTCGTATTTTCCTTTGGGAGAGAAAAAAAATTTATTTGTTTGAGAAATAGGAAAGAAAAATTTTATAATTGTATGTTTTAATTATGCCTGTAGTTTCTTGTTATATTTCTCTTAAAGTTTTAGGGCATTGCTTTTAATTATTCCATATTTAAATTATTTTTGTTTAATCTATATAATTTTGTAAAAAAAATTTATTTAATATATATGTGTAATTATATACTTTTATTTTTCTTGAAAATTTATTTTCTCAGAAAAATGATTCATTTGGGGGAAAGTGGGAGGCAAGGATTCAAATGTTTAGACGTAGAAGAGAGGGTAATTTCTGCGCGTGGTTTTACTCTTTGTTTCGGGTTATCGGTACAATTTTCAGTTATGTTCGCGCATCCTATTTGGATGGGGATGTATTTTCTACGTTGTGGGGGTTTTTTCGTATCGCCTAGCTTCTTTAGTTATTCAAGTGCGTTATTACTTTTCTAAGTGCCTTTGTGAAGATTGTCATGCTGCTTTCTCTCTCTCTGTTCGTTCGCGTATATATGAATTAGATTTTTCCTTTCTCAAAAAAAATGTGTAGCCGTAGTTCCTTTTTGTGCTGTCCCGCGGATGTAAGTACCATTTTTAAATTATTAATACTAATTTCTACTATTTGGTTGACTATTTTGTTTGAGAAAACAAATTTTTACACAATTTTTAAATAATATATATTTTTCAGAATGTGTTCGATGTCTTTATGTGGCTTGTGATCATCAAAGATCTGGTTGATCTTGGGCGTGATCTGTGCGGGGGTTACTTGGTGCGGTGGTGCTCGGTGGGGCGGTTGAAAGCCATCATTTTGAAACTTGTCCGTCTCTACGTGGAATCGCAGATACGCGTATCTCCCGTAAGTATGCTTGTTTCTTTATTTGTTTGCTTATTTACTTCATTTCTCTGATTAATTTACTTATTTTAGCTTTCCGGGCCACTGAATCTTGATGGGTTTATCTCCATCCATATTGTTCGTCGCCGGCGTGCCGAGAAGATTCAGAACCGATGTGCTTGGTTCCGGGACCGGTTCGAGTCGTCCCAACCCTAATCAGACGATTCCGACTACTTGGGACTTCGTTGGATGCAGGAGGGGAAGTTTGGTGTTTTGGACCACCCTACCGATGACTGGTGTCATCCCGCTTGGGCTCATCCTGAAGGACTTCTCTCCGTTTATGATTTATAAACGGTCCCTTTTTTTTTTTTTTTTTTTTTTTTTTTTTTGAATAAAAGGACTTCAAAATAAATTTTTTTTTTTTTTTAATTAATAAATAAAAAAAATGGTAATGGAATGGGAGAGGAGGGAAATTTGCTAATTTATGGAAATAGTTTTCTTTGAACTGTTTTGTCTGTCTGGTCGATGTCTACTTTAGTTGTTCCCGGTTCTCTTGCTCTCGGTCTTGATGTCCCCGGTTGTTCTTTCTCTCGGTCTTTTTCTTCTATGTCAACCGTGGTTAGTTTTGACATTATTGGGTTGTTGGCTGCTTGCTCTTTTTCCTTCTCGTATTTTTGTTTTGAATGTAACACGAAGTTTGTTAACGAATCCCATATAGACCCTAGTAACCGTAGGCTCCATCCGAATACAGAGTGTAGTGCCAATACGTGTATTACTGTGTCGGCGGCAAACTTGAAAGCTTTTATTATAATACAGCCTGCTATTATCGCTGAACTGTAATCTCCAATGACAGTGAAAATACCATGTATTTTTGCCAGCATGTTTTTAATTTTGTTTTCTATATCGACCTCGTCGATGAATCTATTCATGTTGATTCCTTGCACGTTTATTTGTCTGCCTGTTGCTCCTCTGGCTATCGTGTTTACTACTGCGAATCTTTCTACTGGGAACATCATTGCTTCTCTTAGTTTACTCAGGTCTTCATCTGAGCATAGCCCGCTTTTTGCTAAGTATTCCGGTGCTGTGTACTTCCATGTTGCTTTTGTGTTTGGGCTAATTTCTCCTGGTTCTATGGTTGGCGTCAGTTGGGGTAGAATTTGGTACCATGCATTATTGATGTTAAATGTCGTAGGCGTCAATGTGTTGCAATCGATCTGATTTCCGGTCTTTACAAGCAGGTACGTTCTAGGTAACATGAAGAAGCTACCGTTTCCTAACGTAACAGGTAGTTCTTGATAACATTCTTCCGTTTTCCTCGTTTTGATTTCGACTGGTACGCATTTTGATATTCTGATGACTTCTCCAGTGACGCTGGCCATATATCCTTGTTCTTTCATGAATTGAAACGCGAATTCTGCAGGTGCTATTGACGCTAGTGCAAGAGAATTTCGTCGTACTATTTTTTCTAATTCGCATTGTTGTTTAATGGCATCGTTATAACTCGCTACAATCTCCTTTCTCAAATGTTTTTCTAAATAGACTACTTTCGAATTTACATATGCGAATATGTCCATGTCTGATGTTGTTAATTCTGATTTTTTAGTAAAAATTATTGTCGTCACTTTCTATTATGAATAATCTGGGTTCCTCTGTGCGTAAGAATTTGTGCCCACATACTGACAGTGTTTCCTGTCTTGTTAGCGCAAACGTTATTTGATTTGATGTTACTGCGAAGAATTCGACGGTTTTATTTCCTGAACTATCCCTTATTCTTTGAGCTTGACCTTGATAAACTACCTTGAATCTTTCTGTTTCGCAGTCGTCTTTCCTTATGACGTCCCAGAATGTGTAGCCGCCTTCTGTATCCAAGCATTTTTCTGATCCATGCCAGCATCTTATTCCTGATTTTAGGATTACGCTGTTTTCTTTGAAGTTTACCGGGGCTAGGTAATCACGGATTGTGATTTTTATCTGTCCTTGTACCACTACATCTGAGTATGTCCCGTATGGATCCGAGTATTTTCCTCCTTCACAGTTTCCGGAGTTATCTGCTTTTCCTGCAAAGAGTAGAGACCTTATCGTCGTTCCGTTCGGCTGTATGTCTCGAATTGCCGTGTCGTACATGAAATGTGTTCGGGTCTTGTGTATATCTTGACAGTAAGGTTTCGATATCTCTTCTATGTATTCTATGTGTGGATTTGCTACTGTCGCTACGTGACTCCAGGATCCGTAATAATAGATTGATCTTTTGATTTCAATTTTACACTGAATTATTTTAGTGTGGGAATACTCTACTGTCTCTATGAGCTGAATATTAGATTTTGTTATGTTAGGAGTCGTTATGGGTTTTTCGCATTCTTTTATGTTGATTAATGACAATGTAGTAAAGTTTGTCGCTGCTGCTCCGCAATCGTAGGCGATGAATGCATTTGTCATTGTGGTTAGCATCAGCAAGGTGGAAAAAATTTTGGACGCTTCCATTTCTTCCTGTAAGAAAAATGTATTTATGGTAGTTGTTTTCGCTATCTGCATTGTTTTTGTACTATTATTAATGTGCGATTTTCGCTCTGTCACAATGGACTATTTTTTTTTTTTTTTTTTTTTTATTTCTATTTCAATGTCATTTTTATCTGGAAATATTTCGGTAATTTTATAAGGACCTAAATAATTATCATCAAATTTGCCTGTCTTTTGATTTTTGACTAAATAAATGTTTTGACCTATTTTAAAATTTATTGGATGTATATTTTTATCATATCTAATTTTCGATCTTTGTTTTGCTTTTTCTAGATTTTCTCTAGCTTCTTTTTGAGTTTCTAACAGTCTCGTTGCGTGATTTTTGACATAGTCAGCGTACGTAGGTATGTCGTCTAGGTAAGAGAATTCTGACGGTAAACGAGCTTCTTTTCCGAATACTAATTTATAAGGCGTAAATTTTGTACCTTCATGCACACTAGTATTGTATGCTAATGTCGCTTGAGGTAACCATCAGTCCCAATCATTTTTAGTTGTATAATGTTTGATATAGTCTCTTAGAACTTGATGACTTCGTTCTAGCCCACCGTTTGCTTGTGGTCTAAAGGCGGTTGTTTTTATTTATTTAATTTTAAATGTTTTTGCTAAACAAGTCATAACTTTTCCTATAAAAGCTTGACCTTGGTCAGTTAAATTAACTTTTGGACATCTAAATTTACAGATAAAGTGTTCTACTAACGCTTCTGCAATATCTTTAGCAGTCATTATTATTAATGGTATCGCGAAACAAAATTTTGAAAGATCGTCTTGCATAGTTAGAATATAAGAATAACCATTTGCTGACGTTTTATTTGGAACTACTATATCTAATGCTAATTTATCCCAAATTTGCGCTGATGTCTCTGTAATTACCATCGGCTGTTTTGTTTTTATTCTTACTAATTTCCTTTTCTGACAACTTATGCATTTGCGTACAAAGTCTTCTACCTAGATTTTTATATTATCCCAAAAATATCTCTGTCTAATCCTATTGTATGTCTTTGTCACTCCTTTATGACCTGCCGTTGGAGTTTCATGATTTTCTAACATGATTTTATACCTGTCTTCCACCGGAGGAATTATAATTAAATCTTTACAAATTGTGAATTTAATTTCTGTTCCTGCAAAGTTTTTAGTGATAATACTTTTTATTTTAGACCAAACGGTTTCGTTTAAGTTACTTCGACCTTGTGAGACGCTAATTGTTTTAATATTGTTATTTAAGAGATAAGTTTTTAAATTTTTGATAGATTTTAAATAGTCTATCTCTGTCGGATTATCTTTGCTATTACTTTGTGTTACTAAAGCGATTACCTTTTTTCTAGAAGTACTCATTTTAAATATATCGCCCAATTTATATGTACTATTTTGCTGTAATTTATTTAAGTATCCTAATTCTATAAGTTTCTTGCCGATGTCGCTATGTACTGTACCGTCTGCATTTACAAAACATAAATAACTATTCTTCTGCATTTCTAAATTATCTTTTGTTTCTAATATATTTTCGTTACTAAAATCGTCTGAAATATTCGAAAAATCTGAGTCTGTTGAATTATCATCCGAATCATTATCATCTTGGGGTGAATCGTCATTGTTGTCATCAGGCGGATCGTTGTTGTCGTCTATAGGTCGAGCGTTATTATCGTCACTGGGTTGATCGTTATTGTCATCGCTAGATTGATCGTTATCGCTGCCATTAGGTTCATCATTGTTAATTTCACCATCATGTGTTACTAATTTATTTATATTATTAGTCTTTTCTGAAATCGAATCTAACTGTTGCGAATTTATTCGGTTACTAATATCGTTATTTCGTATGTCATCATCGGAATCGTCTATGTATGAAGCGTTTATAGTTAGGTTTGAGTTGTTTTGAGTTTCGTTTAATATTTTATTTTCTTTTTCGGGATTTTCTGTATCTGGGATGGGTAAATTAGGATTTACTCGTTCAGTTTGTGTGTCGATATTATCGATCTCTTTTTGTTTTTGTGTTTGACTCGATCTATGTGAGTTTGAATCTTTCTGTGAATTTTGTAGAGTTATAGAATTTATATTTTTATTTTCAGTAATATTATTTTCGGCTATTTTTGACAATTTTCGTTTTGTTTTTGTAATCTTATTTGTATTTGAATTTTTATTATTATTATTATTTTTGAGTGCTTTTAACGTTACCATTATGTCTGGTAATTTAATGTTTTTTTGTCTTTTTGCAATTTTATTGTTAAATTGTTTATTTCGAGTTTTCTTTGAAAGAGTCTGTTTTATTTTTGATGTATGTTTATGTGTGTGTGTATGTGTGCTTGTATTATCTGATCCACACGTAAATGTTTTGAGTTTTCGTTGTCTCTGTTATGTCCATCTCAAAATTTTTCTGTAAATTTAAATCACCCGCGCAGATGGAAGACTTCTCCATGCGCGAAAGCCACAATAAAATATAAGCTACGCGACTGCTGGTTGACTAGCGGGGACTTCTGCAATCTCAGCACCGCGAGTATTTATAAAGGCGATCAACAGCCAACGCCTTGTCTTTGAGCAATTAATTCGACTTCCGCGTTTAATTGACGGACCCGTGCCTTGTAAAAGTCCCTTATCTTAATTTGCGCTGCACTTAAGCCGAGTTCAGACTCGGTTCAACCGGCAGGCCACGTATTAGTTATTAAGATAAAATTCTAGAGAACCGGAATCTCAAAGTTCTAATTTGCTCTGCACTTAGGCAAGAATCCGGGCAGTAAGTTTAAATAAAATATCTCTAAAAGATAAATTTGCGCACTTTACCCTACAGGGGACTGGAGGACGTTAGGTCAAATAAATAAAATTCATTAATATAATTTCGATTAAATAAAATTCGTGAAAGTGTAAAAGTTTAGGTGTTTATTAAAATAAATCTTAAAAAGAAGTGAAATTCCATTCGAGTTCGTTAATTTCATATGATAAGAAGCCCTTAGAATAAGCAGCCCAAATCCACCCTACTCCATCCGCTGCGAGAACCAACCAAAGGGCCCAATCAAGGAACAGGCGCTAACGGCTGCCCTAAAACCACGGATCTGACCATCAATGAAGTTCCTGTAACAGTAAGTACATCTACTCTCATAAATATCCGTCAGTCTCAAACGAAGGCGTGGTAAGTTCGTATCTCGAAAACGTCCCACATAAATAATTAAAACAACGGAATTAAAACCTCCGTTGCGTATTCTTTAAACTGTTAGTCTAAACCTCCACCGTTTACGCTACCGCTCTAAAAACGCCCTTGGACATAACATCTCGTAGATCTGCGTAATGGTGGAGGGTCATTAGTCTTTACCGTTTGAACTATCTCTTTTCTATCGTCTTTGTTAATGTCTATTTGTTTGTCTGTTATTTTATTTTTAGTCTGTGTAATGAGTGTTGAAGGTATTTTTTCTTCGGATGAATCTACTGTCATTGATTGCATGGCATTAGAAATTTCGTTTATATTTTCTATAGACATGTTATTATTATTATCATTATGAATAAGAGCTTCGAATGTTATGTGTTGAGGGTGATTGTCGCCTTCGTCTGAAGACCACGATACAGCACCTCCCATATCTTCTACTTTTTGTCTGTTTATTTTATTTGGCGATCTTTGAGTAATTGGGATTGTTTCTATAGGGGATTCTGAAATAATGTCATTTGAATGACTTGAATATATTTTTGAGTCTATTATTTCCGATTCTTCAGTATTCGATTCATCATCTGAACTGTCGATAACTCTAAACGTTGTTTTGCTAATATTTTTATTAATTCTTTTACGCGTACAAAATATTGGAGACGGTGTAAAATCCGCGAACCTTTGTGTTCTCTTATATTGAAGAGGAATAAATCTATTTTTGAATTTATTATCTTTGATTTTTGTATGTACGTTTGGAGTAAATTGTGTAGATGTCGTTGGTATGTCTGTATTTTCTGTAGGTGGTAATGTAGGTTCTGTGATTTTTGTATTTTTGGATTTTTGTATTTGGGAATTTTTGGATAATAGATCTTGATTTTGTGAATTAATTATATTTGAAGATTTATTTGAATCTTTATTTATGTATGATAAGTCGAAGTCAGTCATGTCTGATTCTTCGTCTGATAATAAAACTTCATTATTTCTAATGAGTTTCTTTCTTAGCGTTAATGCGTCAATTATGTTACCCGATACTGATGATGATGATTCATCAGAATATTCAGGTAATTTACTTACATTACCTATTGTGGTAAATTTATTTTCTGTATTTGATGATTTTAAATCATTATTTGATTTATCATTTTGATTATTATTATTTGATGAATTTTTATTTTTATCTGAATTCATTTTGTTATCAGTATTTGCTAAATTTAATTTTGAATTTATGTTTTCGTTTGTATTTGTTATTTTTGAATCCGAATCTAAATTTTTGTGTTTGGATTTCGATTTATCGACAGGGTAGAGAATATACCGTTTTTCGTTTTGGTCGGTGTTTCCACTTATCCTAACTTTATTTGTTCCCTTTGAAAATGACCGTTGATTTACAGGGTAGTTACTCCTATTTCCATCGCGTCTTTCCGAAGGTATTTCGACTGAGGCCCACGGCTCAACCGCCTGATTATCTGTGTCAGGAGAATAATTTTTATGAACGAATTTATTAGCTATCTGCTTCGTATCGTCAGATTTTTGCCTTTCGACCGAGTAGTTTAGCTCCGCCGCCTGAGTGCTTTCATCAGGTAGAACCACGATTTTATTAGCCTCCTGCTTCTTTTTGCCAGTAAATGAGGTCCTTTCGACTGAGTCGCATAACCCCGCCGCCAGAGTACTAACCTCCGGTAAAACTTTTGAATTCATAATACTAACCCCGTCGACTGAATTAGCATTAATTTTTGAAAATCGTTTTTTATCTTTAGGATTTATTTTTGAATTTTTGTCTGGACTATCTTTTTCTGAGTGGATAGCCACTTTCCGTTTTTTTGTAATTTTGATCTCAGAGCCTGACGTATCGGTTATTCTGAGTCTTGCAATCCCCGGTTTGCCCGTGGGTCGCCATTTAAATTTTATTGGATATGCTTCGCGTTTTTCTGATACGGGATTACGAGACAAGGCGTCGGCATTTGTATTTTTCTTACCCGCTTTATATAATACCGTATATTCAAATTCTTTAAGTCGTTCTCTCCACCTCATCATACGAGATGTTGGGTCATTCATTGAGTTTACCCATACTAGAGGTCTGTGATCGGTGACGAGAATAAATTCTTTACCGTAAATATAGGGCCTAAAAGTTTTCATACCGAATAGAGCTGCAACCATCTCTTTTTCTGTCGTAGAGTAATTTTTCTCGTGTTTATTTAGTACACGAGAGGCTGCTGCTACTATTTTATCTTCACCTATTTTACCCTGAGAAAGAATTGCACCAACTGCGTAGTTAGATGCATCGGTCGTTAAAATAAAAGGTTTTGAAAAATCTGGATATTGCAGTATCGGAACTGTACATAGTTTTTCGCGTAAAGTTTCAAATACTTCCTGGTGTTCAGGAGTCCAGATAAATTTTGCGTTTTTACTTGTAAGATCCGATAATGGCTTAGCTATTTTTGCAAAATCCTTTATGAAACGCCGATAATAACCAGCAAGTCCTAGAAATTCTCTTACGTGTGTGGTATTAATGGGTCTTTTGTATTCTTTAATTGCTCTAATTTTCTCGGGGTCAGGTTTGACACCGTCGGCAGAAATGAGATGACCTATGTAAATGACTTCTTTTCTCAAAAATTCGCATTTATCGGGTTGAAAACTTAAATTGGCTTTACGTAACCGTTCTGCTAGTCTTTCGAATTTAACTGTATGTTCTTCAAGAGAACGAGCATAAATAACAATATCATCTAAGTAAACAAATAAGTCTACTCCTTGTAAGCCACGTAAAACTAAATCCATTAATCTTTGAAAGGTTGCTGGTGCATTTTTAAGTCCAAATGGCATTCTGTTAAAGTGATAATGACCACGAGGAGTTGAAAATGCAGTTTTATGTTTATCTTTTTCGTCTACTTTTATTTGATAAAACCCCGATTTTAAGTCAAAAATTGAAAAATAAATTGCACCACCCAATTGATCAAGTATATCATTAATTAGAGGTAATGGGTATGCATCGCCAATAGTTTTCTCATTTAATTTACGATAGTCAATTACTAGTCTGTATTTTATTCTGCCTTGAGAGTCTTTTTTCTTAGGTATGATAAATAAAGGTGAATTGTATGGAGAGGTAGAAGATTCGATAACATCCATTGACAGAAGTTCAGTAATTTGTCGTTCGATTTCCTCTCTGTGTGGAGGAGGATGCCTATATTGTCTAGTGTTTACTGGACTATCGTTTTTAGTAGGTATGGTATGTGAAGCTACGGATGTTGCCTGCAAATTTTCTCCCGGAATGCTTAAGAGGTCAGCATATTTTTCAACGAGTGAACTTATTTCTTTACGCTCTTCGTCATTCAGATGTTCTAAACGCAAGAGACTTAATACATTATCAACGCGATTTTCCCGGGCCCTGGCACTTTTGTTATCTTGTTGATCTGTTTCATCTTGCGATAAGGAAGTGCTACCTTCTTCACTTGTTTCAAAAGGATACAAGGAGATTATTGGCACTTTTACTTTGACATCTTCACTAAGAGTATTTATTGCATACAAATGAGCTATACCATTACGATTACTAATTATTGCTTCACCAGCAAAAACACCGTCACCTAAGTCTATACGAGGCACGTATCCTTCATTAAGATTGTTATCTACTCGGACAAACATTGCTGTTTTAGTTCGAGCTTTTAAGACAAAATATTGTTCTTCTGTTAATGCGATTTCTAAATTATTTAATTTTGTGAAAGTTACTGTATTTCGAACTAAATCGATTATGCCGCCTTGTTCACGTAAAAATTCCATAACGATTATGCCTGTGTAATCTAAAGGAAAATTATCTGAGATTACATGAAAATATGTGTTTTTATTAAAAATTTGAATTTGTACTCTACCGAGTGTAATAGCTTCTGAAACTCCGTTTAAATTGTAACAAAATGAGTCATCGATTAAATTTTTATTTTTGACTTCGCTATATTTGATTAAGTTTAAATTACACCCAGTATCTAATAAAACTTTCCCGTACCTCGAAATAATATCTTTAGATTTGATCATAATGGATGTAGGCTTGTAATCCGATGACATTGCGTCTACAAAATATGTTTTTGAGGGTATTCTTATTTTTAGTTCTGGCTCTGACACTGCTGGGTCAACGCGTTTCCCCCTGAAGTGCCTGGAAGGGGAAACGTTTGTCCGTTTCCCTGACTTGTTTGTGCCGCCTTTAGTCCAACCTGTTTACCTATGTCATAGTTCTTTTTACGACAAGCCTTTTCTATGTGCCCGAAATTCTTACAGTAATTACATTAGATTTGATTTTTATTATTATTATTATTTGGTACACCATTTTTGTTATAATTACCGTTATAACTAGTATTGTTTTTATGATTATTTTTGTTGTAATAATTACCATTATTGTTGTTATTATCGTAACTTCTAGCTTTTGGGTTCTTTAAGAATCTACATTCTTCTCTATTATGATTATTTCTCTTACAAAAATCGCAGTGTTTATTTGTCCCGTTTGAATTTGTTTGATCATTTTGATTAATATCTTGTGGACTTTTTATTGTGTTGTTGGTTTGATTATTTTGTATGGCGTGACAGTCCGTATTGTTAATTGTTTTAAACATATTATTTATATTACTCATCGATTCTAAATTCTTTTCTGTGTCTGATGCTGCTTTAGCAGCGGTCTGAAGGTCAACGTATTCTACTTGACGCAGGTATATTGCTATCTGTGGGAATAATCCGGATAAAAACGTCTGAATAGCAATTTCCGATGCTAGTACTCTTTTTTCGTTACTATTTATGCACGCTGAGTCTTCTATTTCTGCTAATGTTTTTCTTAAATGTTCGTTTATTCTGAAATAAAAATCCATAACGCGTTCATTCTGTTTTTGTTTAAATTGGTTAAATTCGCTCAGCCACACAGATACTTGTTTGCTTCTACGATAATTTAAATTTAGGAACGCAATTAATTGTTCTACTGTATTTATATCTGCATTTAATAATCTAGCTAAAGGTCCGCCCTTACATTTTGAGATTAATAATCTAACTAATACTTTTTCGTCTACTTCGCGAATAAAAGCTTTTGCGTCTGTGCATACTTTTGTAAATGATTCTACTTGTACTGTCGTTCCGTCAAATTCGGGGATGGTTTTAAGAAAATAATCAAATTTATTTAAACTTGGGGTACCGTTATTTGGAAAAACTTGAGGGTTAGCAATTTGTGGGTTTAGATTATTTTGAAAAGTTCTTAAACTTTCGTTAATTAATTGTTGACAATGTCTCTCAAAATTATTTTTCATTTCCTCTCTCTCTGCTAATAATTCTTGAATTTGCTGTTCAAGGGCTTGTATTTTTCCCGTGTTTTCTGTCATAGTTGTTTCCATTGCTTCGATACCGTTAGTCATTTTGAGAAATTAAAAAAAAATTTACGAGCGAGAGAAAGAAAAAAAAATTTTAAACGATAATCGAGTTAAAAAAATTTCTAAATAACAATACTATTTTTAAATTGACGAGAAACAAATATTCAGAAAAATATATGACTTACTACTTAGAAGTAATTATTGAGGTTCTCGTCTCCGGTTGGGCTGATGGTTGTCGGCTTATCTTCTTTGGTTCTTGAGCGTTGGCTGGTAAGTGTTGTCGTAGGTCAAGGCTGTACTTCGATGTTAATGGCTTCTTCTTGACGTTTTATCTTCGATGAATTTTGTTGCACTTTTAATATAATTTAATTTTATCGTTTTTATGTGTGTACGATAACAATTTTGTTAATTTATTAAAAATTTTGTTAATTAATTTTTCGTTTAACTTTTTGATATTTAATTTTGAATTTCTCTTCTTTTTAATTCCGGAAAAAAAATTTTGCGTTTTTAAAATAAAATCACTGTTTAGTTAATTTTTGAATTAAGTGTATTAAAAAAATTTTGTTAATTTTAGAGTTGTTTTGTAAGCACTTGTTTTCACTTTTGTAGTTTACTCACTCGTTTGAGGCAAAAAAAATGTTCTGATTTTTGTGACGTGTTTGATGGAGATCTCTGGATAATGTTGAGTTAATTTTTCCGCAAAGGAAAAAAAAAATTTTCGCCAGTTTCTTCGGAACGTGTTCGAATCCGTTCGCTGCCACCAATTTATTTATATTATTAGTTGTTACGTCCCGGTTTCCTCACAGGTTTGTAGGTAGACGGTAGAACAACTAGAGCTGGAGATAAAGATGTTACGACCTCCAGAGTCGTAAGTAGAAGGTTCTCGAATTAACTCCGAAATAACTAACTTCGGTGAATTTAATTAATAAATAACTTTATTTAACTGTTTAAAATACACGTTTAATGAATATGATTTGACTACTGCCGTGAAGTACGTAATAGTGTTTCGTAACCGTAATTAATAGTCTCACGACAAGTATAAATTATGAAGAGCCTTAAGTGTGAGACGTTAAGATTAAGAAGCCGTAGCAAAAAGACAAGCCTCGAACTACCCGTGCACCCTGCTTATATCCCCGTTGAAGGACCGCGCCCTGAGGGGAGTAGGGCTGCGTATCAGGCCCCGAATGTCCTATTCTCCTGAGTTGATATGCGTGGCATTTCCGAATCCGACTCGGATGATCCGCGCTGACTCAACTCCGGAGTCCAGGACACACAGGCATTCGTTATCATTATTTATTTAGAACATTCCTCGAACGTTCTCGAATATACTTATGTACTCCACGCTAGTTGTCTTACAAAATGAATCATTTACCATTAACATTCTTCGTGAGAAAATGTTAATGTAAACTTAAAAATATTTTGTTTACTCAGGTGTTGGCTGAGTTTCACTTTTCGTATCATTTTCTATTTCTATATTTAGTATTTAATGTTTAACATTTGGAATTCTTTACTTATCATTTAACATTATATTTATAAAAAAATGAATGTTTATGAAATTATTGTACAATTGTTAGAGTTTAAATTAGCGCGCGTATTCGCTATCAGAGACATCTGCGAATGCAGGTGGGGACGTAACACAGCTGTCAAACACCGCAATCACATCTTCTGTGAGGATGTTAATAGTCCCTCGAACATGTTTGGATTCATAATATCGTCCAGTTGCCTCAAATTCAGATACTGAAGTTGATTGCGAGTTATTAATAGTTTCTCCACTAGATTTTATTTCACTGATGGTTTGTGACGTGCTTGGCGTATCAATATCTGTTGAACAAGAGAATTATTAAAAACAAATAATATTACAAAAACTTTAAAAATTTTATAACATTAAAGCACTCAATATTACCAGACATTTTTTCTGGACTCCTCACAACGTGATCTATTGTTGTAAGTGATTGAGTTGAAGTCGTATTTGTGAGGGACTCGTCGTTTTTCAGCTGATTCTCAGGAGATGAAATGAGTATTTCTGTAATTAAATTATTTAGTATTTATCAATTGGAATAAAATATTAAATTGTAGTTATTTATTATTTTTTTATTACCAGATTTTGGCGATAGTTCAATATGTGTAGCGACGTAATTTAAATGTAAAATTCGTTCAGTTCGCTGATCAATCAAAAACTGTTTTGTCTCATCATCTACCATTTCAAAAATATTACTATGAGCGACATCGAATAATTTGTCAAGAATATTGCATAGCTCTTGCTCTTTTGTTTTATTATTTCTATTAGCAGTTTTTTGCACGTCTCTGTAGTCTGTATAGAGCTTATTCAATTTTGCGACACATCGTGAATTATCTTGAGTTGGAATCTCCGCTTTATCCCAAATTTTTTTAATTTCTGATATAACGATTGGACAGCTGTCTCCGATTGGTTGTTTTAGATTTCTTGTGTAATAAAATAAAAGCTTCAAGGCTTCTTTATTCGTAGCTAATTTTTTATCACTTATGGTATCTATTGTTTTATCAATTAAAAAAATATTTTTCCTTAAGTCCATAGTTTGATTATCACTCATCGTAAACAACAATTAGATTAAAATTCTAGGTTATGACTGTTTATAAAATTGTAATTATATTACTCGATACTCGGATAGGTTTTATTTACACGTTTATAATTTATAATAAAAAAATTTCACTAATAATATAAATCGCATTTAATGTAATAATGACAGCAACACCGACAATGTTGGAAAATAGAAAGTTTTGGATGATAACTAAACATAGTCGACATACAGAACCGGTTAGTTAAGGTACTGAATTTCTTTTCGATGCGCATGCGCAGCCACAAATTTAAATTTTTCATGGAAGTAATTGTTAATGCGAAATTTTTAATTTATCAGAATTTTGTTTGATAATTTTGGCTTTGCTCTGTACAATAATTTCGACAAATTTAACAAAATAGCCAAAATAAGATATTTTTAGCAATAAACACTAAATGATACTATAAATAATGATAATTTTTTGGTCAAAATGAAAAAAAAATGAGAAGTTACTTTTAGTTCAACTTTGACCTTAAATAACTTTAAAGCCAGTGAATTTATCGAAAAACGCTAAGAGAGAGTTTTTGTAGAGCGTTCAATTTCCTACAAAAATAATTTGTTGCCAAAGCAATCTATGCACTGGGATCGAAATAAAAAAATTAATTGCAAAAAGTACCAAAGTTCCATGTTATTTAAATGGGAAACGAATCGTTTTTGTGGCATGGTGTATTACTAATATTAAGGGCTTATATGGGTTTAATATTTTTTTTTAGGTCATTTACTAAAAATTTTAGGGGCGCTGCAGACTCAGAAACCAAATTGGTAAATAACGGACACCCTAATATTTATGTTATATTTATCTGTTTTATGATATAATGGAGTTTATTCTTCATGATCATTTCAATACATATTAGCTATTTCAGTTATTAATGATTTAGCTATTCTTTCTTAAAAAAAGTATGATTATGAATTCCTACTGTCCCAACAATCAATCGATGAAAATCCATGTATTTGCCTAACATTGTGTAGAATAATACTGTTGAATAATAATTGTATAGAATATTAATATTTAGTAACTTTCTACTTTTATTCTAATCATTCCTCTGAATTTAGTTTACAACCGAATTTATTATTACAATTTATTCATTTTAACAGTTGTTTTAGCAACGGTAATCATTGCAACTGTGACCATGGCAACGGTAACCGTGGCAACGGTAACCATGGCAACGGTAGCCATGGCAACGGTAACCATGGCAACGGTAGCCATGGCAACGGTGTCCATATCAACGGTAACCATGGCAACGGTTGATTAGCGTGGGTGGTTGCGCTGGGGGAGGGGGGGTGAGTTCTATAATTGATGGGTGCCACTTGATGGTTTTCTTAGATTGGCGAATCAAAATGACATTTTCTAAAAAAAAAAAAAGAGAGATATAGGGAAGGGGGAAGAAGTCACGGGAGGCGAGGGGAAGAATGAGAGGGAGGGGAGGGAGTAGCATATGTGATGGTAGACGAAAAATTCATTATAGCTAGGAAATACGTAAAATCCGTTCTTAGTGAGCGTCTACATCACGAATGGAGTAAGTATGCTAAATTTCAAGTCAATCGGGCGAATAGTTTCGGAGATCTCGTGATGAGTGAGTGAGTGGTATTTCGCTTATATATATATATATATATATATATATATATATATATATATATATATATATATATATATATATATATATATATATATATATATATATATCTGCTTTAATAATACAATAAAATTTACTATCAATTTGAATGTTTTGCAGAGCTTTACCAAGATGATATCGCCTCGCTGCAAAATCACCGACAGCTATAGAGTACAGTCCTTGCAAAATGATCTGAGACTTTTGAAGTTCGTAAGCATTCGAAACATTTAACTTTGCGCGATTTTATGAATGAGTGGACGATTTTAAACGATTTACGAAGCACTGCTTTGGTAAAAATTCATGGTTATAATAATATTTAATAATAGTGGGTATTTAATAATAGTGGTTCAGATTTTGAATGATTTTGAACTTTTATTTCCTAATAATGGAGTTATTATTATCTAGAATCTAGAAAAAGATTGGCCTATATTTTTTGAAAGAGTGAAAACGCTTCATAGCACAAGGTATCAAGAAGATTCATTGATGCAATCATGGAAAGTTTGATTGAATGAACTGGAGGGCAATAATCTTGACCGTAAAAGTTTTCATAAAATTTTTTAAGAAAGAATATAGAACGTACATATAAAATAGCATCGTTCAATTTTCAGTGAAACTTCCACTTCAACTCAACATTGTGGGCCATCTACTATCACCTAGGGGACGACGATCAAAAAAATCAAAACATAGTTTAAAAGAAGCTTTAAATAATATTTTCGTAATTGTACAGGTAATTTCATAGTTAGCAGTTCATGATTATATTATATAGATGAATGAATGTATTTTACTTCAAATTTTTCCTTTCTATATTTCTTTTAGAATCCAGGAGACATAGAAAAAACTATGAAAAATCAAATTGATAGTGAGTGTGCCAAAAATGATACTGTACAGCCGTACATCAATATTCAAGGCAGTTATAAAGAATAAAATCAAATTTTATTAGTCCTTGACGATATAAAATATCGATTTAGATCAGCAGTCAAAGCTTTTGATTGCTTATTTAAGTTATTTCATGTATTAAATGTATCTTATCCTAAAGATGCTGAGCATCTCCAATTGTTGATTCAGCGATGTATTTATAAAATTAATAATAACGATGTGTTGCCATTGACAGTGTTGGATACCATAACAAATATTGAGCGATTAAATTAAAAAAAATTCAGTTTACATAAATTTCAACAAAAAAAAATAATACTATCTACCCTTGCGACCTTCAACCCACTCTGGAAACACTCTGGATTCAGAGTCATAGAGAAAACATACTGAATCCAATGTGTTTCCACAGTGGTTTTGTGCCTTGATTTCAGAGTAAAACCAGAGTGGTTCCAGACTTTATCCAGAGTGGACCAAAATGAATTTAGAATAGATCCAAAGTGGGTCCAGAATGAAATCAGAGTGATTTCAGAATGATAAAAAATAGTTTTTAGTATGGACTCAAATTCTTCCCAAAGTAAATCCAAAGTGCCCCCAAAATAAAATCAAGTAGCTTTCAAAGTGGATACAAACATAATTTTAATTGATTTCAAAAAAGATGTACTTCAAGTTGTTACCTAGTTTTTCTAATAATCTAATAAGTACTGGTCGAAAATTTAAAAATCAAATAAATTATTTAAAACAATTAATTTTTAATACATGGGTCATATTCTATACCGAATCATCTACTTTTCCCATTTGACCTCCTGATTTATTTTTAGATTTCATGTTTCCAAGACCAAAAAAAATATGTCCATTAATTTTTTTTAATTTTCTTGACCATCCGCTCCTGAGATATAAATTTGTTGGATATTCATTTTTTTTTTTTTTTTTTTTTTTTTTAAATGCATCCAACGTGGTAATAAATATACCAATCGAGTGGTTTTTTAAAAATTTTGTTATCAAATGTTCTTTTATAAAAAATTTGATTTTATTCAAAATATCTGCCTTCATCATTTTTTTTCAGTTCATAAAAAAAGTCGATATTGACTATATGCATGCTCCATTAGAAAATTTTCATCTGTACTCAGATTAATTTAAGGATTTCCGAGCCTGGTCCCATCGTTTAAAATTTACGCAAATACTAGTTGAGATTAACCGATATTCTAAAATAAGGGTATTAAATAAAATTTTAATATTCTTACATTTTTAAAAAAGTGAAAAATATTTAAACAATCAAATTACAACTTACTAGATCATTACTTTTTCAATTTATTATGTATTCCAATGAACTTTTATTTATATTTTGTGGAAATTTCTAAACCCCCCCCCCCTTCAATATTTAACACAAGCAATTTTAATTTAATACGTTTTTCTTAGATTATCAGTCTACCTATAAATTGATTTTCTGAGTTTGTAAAATTTTATGATTGGATTTAAAAAAATCACTATTAAATATTGGAACGCAATTAGCAAAATAAAAAAATTTTAAGACCAAACTAACGAGAAAAAAAATTCACAAACAATCGAACTAAATGTCGTTCACTCACGATTGGATAGAGCTCAAACGTTTTTAAATTAATCGAAGTACTCTGGAGGATTTTTTTTTAAGTTTCGACAATCGACTTTTTTTTTCAATAAATAAAAAAAAATGATAAATGAAAAATATTGAATAAAATTATTTTTTTTCTGAGGACATTAAAAAAAATTGAAAAAATTCATAGGCATGTTTTCAATTAGCTTCAAATACACATTACATCTTGAAAACAAATCGGAATGATCTACTTAAAAAAATGGAAGATTTCGTATGAAATGTCCCATAATATACATTACTCTACAAGACGGAAGATAACAAATCAATATTAACTGTTAGCTTCTTCTTTTAAGAATTATAAGCTAAACAACAATTGAGTAATTGATGGAGCTTTTAAGATTCGGAAATCCATTGAACGTCATTCACAAAACCAATAATTTATTTGATTTCAAGAGATTACTGAATTTTTGCTAAAAAAATTACGACTTTTCAACAACGTAAGAGGTGTCATTGAACATTTAAATGAATTCTCACATTAGAATAGTCCTTGAGTATTTTAAGTATACTTACTGAATTCTTATCTTGCTTGTAGATTTGAAGTGAATCAGTAGAGAAAAATTTAGGATTTTAAGAAATGGAATTGTTACCAAAAATTTTTATTGCAGTAAATTTTGAATTACTTGTTTATTAATTAATTCGGAAATTCCATCAATTTTATTCTTAAGAAAAAAAATTAATAACAGAAAAACATCGTTAAATAATTCATAAACCAACTACTACTTCAACATAATTTTGTAACAAGTCGGTCATTTCATTTTGTTGTCTTATTCCATTGCAAAAATGGACTAAATTCTAGGTTTGACTAATATTTTTTGATCTTTTTAAACAAAAAAAAAAGTTACCGAATCGAGTTTTAAAACGATTGTTACATTTAAAATTTTGAAAAATATTTAAAAGAAGATAAATGCTTCATTGATATTAAACTAAGAAATCTTGAAACAGCTTAAATATTTATTATGTATATGACATCTGAGAAGGTATACTTTATAATAACGTTAACGTAAGGATAAAAAGAAGTTTGAAGGATTTGAAAAATAAGAAAAAATAAATCTTCTCGTAGTTCATAAAATTTAATATTAATTTCATATGTTAACAAAGTTTAGGAAAACTAATGTCTATTTACATATTAACAAGTAATTAAGCTAGAAGATTTATTAATCACAATAATTACTCGAATAATAAATATGATGAGTTCGGTTAGTTTGTTGGATATTATATCTGCTACGTGATAGTTACGAAACTTTGTACACAGTTTAAATACATGTTTGTACTTATGATATAATTGGAGTGAGGTCTTCTAGCTGCAATATGAAATCTTAGAGATGCTCTGCAGATAATCTCTGAATTATCCAAAAAACTATTTTTCATCGGCGATATTATTATCCATCAAACAATTGAAGTATATAAATTATGGCTTTATAAGTTAATACTTATTAAATATAATAGTTTCAAATAACTGCTTAGTCTAAAAAAACATATATCAATATTATATCCTCAAATGGTCGGAAATTGAAAAGATATCCCTATATTTATGGAGATTTATATAAATGCATAGATAAATTTGACTAAAATATAAATTTCATGATTGCATATAGTCTCTTTAAATTAAAGGAAAATACGGATTAAAATTATTACGGACTTTTATGAATTATGATACAGATTTTTTTAGATTGATAATATACAAAATGTTGTAAAATATTTTCATTATTAGCAGTTTTATCACTATTAATAGATATGCTAAGAACTTATTATCGAATCATCACAAACTGTCTTTCTTGAGCTACTTTCTTGAGCTACTTAAGAAATATATTCGTAAATAATTTTTATGACCAGAGTCAAAATGTAAAGGTTAAAATATTCAATAAATATGTATTCAAAGTGGGAAATATCGGAGTCAAATAATGAGCTACATTACTGCTATTTTCGTATGATAAGTATTTCCTGCAAGATACACATTAATTATCTAGTACTTTTGGTCGGAAGTAGTGAAACTGCATTGCATTGAATTATATTATCTTAATTTTTTTTTAAATATAAAATATCGTTGTTAACTATAGTATATTACTATCATGTATTAATCCGTTTCCCAGCAATTTGTTTGTTTAATGACAAATAGTTGGCTTGACGTGAAATTTGGATTGCTGGTTTTATAAATTCTGATTCTTTAATAAAAATTATCTCATCAGATATCGCTACTTCATTAATATATTCAGTTTCAAATGCACGGTTGACTAGTCTCATTCTCTGAATTATAATTCCACCGATTGTCTCATTATTATGATGAAAATTCACTATTGCAGTTATATTACCAAAATGTCATTACCGCCAAAAACTGTCGAGTTACAAAATTTTGTCTTTTCTTCATTAATGCACTCATATCGTACTCCATTCAATGTTATTTTATTGTAACATGTCATATTTAAAGGCGCATATCCAGCATTTACCAGAGCTGCGAGTTCTTTTTCTGTAGGTAAACGTGTTATACACTTTCCTAAGCCTATTATACGATTCTTAACATCACCACGATTGTTTTCTATGGATATTTTTAATAGTTTTGCAATGAACTTTCTTGTTTCCGGGGAAATTGTTTCATCGTACAAAGAAGTTATGATAAACTTATACATTAAGAAACGTGTGGCGACTTGGTTCGTCCGAGCATGAGGACTGGTTATAAATTCCATAATTCTCTTGTTCCAAGCCTCAAAGATAAAGGCTTCATGGGCCCATATTGGACCCCAGTTTCTTACAACACGTACTATATGCGTCAATAAATGAATATTCGAAGTCATCTTTTTCACACCGAAATACACTACTGGAAAAAATTAAGGGATCAAAAAAAAATTCCGAATTTTTCGGTAGTTTTCAACAGGCCGTAACTTTGAGAGAAATGGTCGTACAGGAAATAAAAAAAAAGAAAATTGTAGCTCCAAGTGTCTAGTTTTTGGATTAGAACTTCAAAATTTTGTAGCCTCCGCGGTTTCTGAGTAATCGTAGAAAAACCAGCAACAAAAAAATTCTCAAAATTTTTTTAGTTTTTTTTTTGGTCTACGGGCGTGGAACAAATTTTTTTAGCTTAACCACTATAAGGAGCGGATACTTTGTTCATTTAGCTTTAATTTCTTTTTTAAACACCCTGATACGTCCACTCCTCGCTGAGATATCGGTCTTCAAATGGAAAAGGATCTTTTTGTCTTTGATTATCGATATCTCAGCAACCAATGATCGCACAGAAAGTTAAAGGTGGGTTTCAAGAACTTGAATGAATTCCCTTAACGACTGTCCATTGTTTTTTCGAAAAAAATTTTTTCTTTCCGTCACATGAATTTGAAAATGCAACAAAAAAATGGCTTTTAGTGGTTTTTTGGAAAATCAAGCGCTGGATCGAAAATATTGAGGAAACCACTAATGTTAAGTGTGCCTTTTACAGTTAAATATGTCCACAAAAACCCTACAAAGAATCAAATTAATCCAGCCAGCCGTTTTTTTGTTTCACTTGATCGAATTTTTGAAAAATTAAAGGATCACGTTTTTGCTCTGAAAAGCTCATAATTTTTAAAAATGAGAAAAAAATGGTTTTTTCGAGCTTTTTCCACATTTTCGTTCCAAAAGTGCTTAAATTTAAAAAAAAAAAAAAATCAAAAAAAAAAATTTTCAAAAAAAAAAATTCAAAAAAAAAAATTTTTCGAAAAAAATTAAAAAAAAATTTTTTTGGAAAAATTTTTTTTAACAAGTTAAAAACTCAAAAAACCATCGCCCAGTGATTTTTATCACCTTTCCACCGCTGCATTCCTTGATTCTACTGATCTCCTTTTAATTAAATTAATAAAAAAGTTAATACCCCCAATCGAATTTCGATTTTTTCATACGCTTTTCGGAGTTTTTTTTTCTTTTCTTTTTGTGAATCCTTAGCAAATCGCTTCATTCAACAGTTTTTTTCACAACTAATCCCTCTGCGCTAAAAAAAATTTTTTTTAATTTTTTGGTCAAAATTGAAAATTTCTGACTTTTGATTCTTAATCATGGTTAGACGACATTTATCGGAGGTGGAAGTCGCTCGGTTAGTGACTCTTATCGACGAAGGTTACACTCAACATGCAGTTGCTATCCGGATGGGTGTAAGTCAATATGTCGTATCTCGAGCTTATACCGGATACCAAGAGACGAATCAATATCATCGTCGCCCCGGACAAGGTCGCCATCGAGTCACTAATGCCCGCGATGATCGAACAATTGTTAGAGAAGTTCGACGACAACCTTTCGTCAATGCGAATATTGTCGCTCGAAACTTCCCCAATCGCAGACAACAGCAACAACAACAGCAACAGCGACGACGGCATCAAGTGCGAAACATTTGCTCTCGAACAATCATCAACCGTCTTCGTGAAACTGGGTTACACACACGACATCCTAATCGTGTACCCCTGTTGACAGCAAGACATCGTCGAGCTCGTTTAGCGTATGCTTACGATCATCGAAATTGGAACTTGAGGGAATGGACAAATGTTTTATTCACTGATGATTCTCGTTTTAATCTGTATGGCAACGATCGACGTCCTCTCGTTTGGCACCGTCGTGGAGAACGTTTTCGCCAGAACTTTGTCCGTCCAGTCGTTGAACACCTTTGGTAATTGTACGCGAAAATTTGACAGCTAGACGTTACATCGACCAAATTTTAAGGCCCATTGTTCTGCGCAGACGACAACATCTGAGGTCGTTCATATTGATGCAAGATAATGAACGTCCACACACAGCCAACAATACCCGGCACTTCTTTGAGCGGCATGACATCACATTGTTGCGACACCCAGCAATGAGTCCAGATCTCCACCCCATAGAGCACGTTTGGGACATAATGGGCCGTCGGTTGCGCAGAGAGTATCCAAATTTGCAGAACTTAACTGCTTTGGAGCGCGCTCTTCAGCACATTTGGAATACCATTCCGCAGCCTCAAATTACCGTCTGCATAAACATGGCTGAACGTTTGAGAGCCGTTATTGAAAACAGGGGTGGTAATACCCGGTATTGAACCAACAAAAACCTTCAGAGAATGACTTTGGAGTCATTAAATACGGTGGAACTGACGAGCCACCGGGTCTCAATTCTCCTGAAATACCTCACACACACACACACACACACACACACACACACACACACACACACACACACACACACACACACACACACACACACACACACACACACACACACACACACACACACACACACACACACACACACACACACACACACACACACACACACACACACACACACACACACACACACACACACACACACACACACACACACACACACACACACACACACACACACACACACACACACACACACACACACAGAAGCGTAAATCCGACCGTGCGACCTCCACGTGGTACGCTATGGATAACGCTAATGCCGGCGGTAATTGTTTTCTTAAACTTTTCAAGAGAAAAAATTTCAAAAAAAATTTTTTTTTTTTTCAATTTAAGCACTTTCTGGAACAAAAATGTGGAAAAAGCTCGAAAAAACCATTTTTTTTTCTCATTTTTAAAAATTATGAGCTTTTCAGAGCAAAAAACGTGATCCTTTAATTTTTTCAAAAATTCGATCAAGTGAAACAAAAAAACGGCTGGCTGGATTAATTTGATTCTTTGTAGGGTTTTTGTGGACATATTGAACTGTTAAAGGCACACTTAACATTAGTGGTTTCCTCAATATTTTCGATCCAGCGCTTGATTTTCCAAAAAACCACTAAAAGCCCTTTTTTTGTTGCATTTTCAAATTCATGTGATGGAAAGAAAAAATTTTTTTTCGAAAAAACAATGGACAGTCGTTAAGGGGAATTCATTCAAGTTCTTGAAACCCACCTTTAACTTTCTGTGCGATCATTGGTTGCTGAGATATCGATAATCAAAGACAAAAAGATCCTTTTCCATTTGAAGACCGATATCTCAGCGAGGAGTGGACATATCAGGGTGTTTAAAAAAAGAAATTAAAGCTAAATGAACAAAGTATCCGCTCCTTATAGTGGTTAAGCTAAAAAAATTTGTTCCACGCCCGTAGACCAAAAAAAAAAACTAAAAAAATTTTGAGAATTTTTTTGTTGCTGGTTTTTCTACGATTACTCAGAAACCGCGGAGGCTACAAAATTTTGAAGATCTAATCCAAAAACTAGACACTTGGAACTACAATTTTCTTTTTTTTTATTTCCTGTACGACCATTTCTCTCAAAGTTACGGCCTGTTGAAAACTACCGAAAAATTTGGAATTTTTTTTTGATCCCTTAATTTTTTCCAGTAGTGTATTTTTGAAAGAGTCTCACGTACTTCTTTAGTAACATTTCACAACGGTCCAAATTTGCTAAAGTTATACTATCACTATTTAAAATATGGATTGATTCCGATAAAAGTGCTAGATGGTCAACATATTTCCTTGGTAATACTTCTTGCAAGCAAATAGGCGCGTAATCAAGCCAGTTTCTCCATTCAGTTGCTTTCCACTTCAGGTACGTCGATATTGGTCGTGGTTTCCGAGAACGGCATGATGGAGGTCTAATTTTTAATAGACATTCATTTATTATTTTCTGATGGTCGGGACTACCAATATAATAAGGAGCTTTAGTTTCCACTACAAGTAGTTTTGAATGATGTCTAGTTACCCCTAAAAATATAGCATGCATTGCTTCCATAACAACGCCCTTTGTGATGTTAAATAAGGGCAAGGTTATTAATGCTGAGACATTTTTTACCCCGCGTACTACTTTATTAGCCATGTAAGCTTTTTTCATATCCGCACGTATTTCTGTGTCTGTTCGTAATCTCTTATAACATTGAAATAAAGGATATACGAATTTGCCAGGGCCCAAACTTTTACCCTTTGCATAGCAGAATAAGCATCCAAATTCTCCATTGAATTGTTTGACACAGGCGACTGCTGCTCGAGCTGGAGCATCAAGACTGCATGTTGTGACGATGAATCTTGACGTGACTTCTGTTATATTGGTAGGATTCCATTTTACACCGTCAGTAAAGAGAAGTTTCATTTCATCAGTAAATGGTCTGAAGAAGTTATTCATTATTGGATGTTCTTCGTCTACAAATATCGCCGCAAGGAGCATATGCTTTTTACGCATATGCGGTGGTAATTCATTGATTTCGGCATAAATTGGCCATGCACTTGCATTTGATGAATTAGCCACTTTGCATCCATCAGTGTTAATCGTTAACGAAAAATTATGCCATTTTTCCAATAAGTTTCCAGGGGCACTCAAAGACTTGTATTCTTCTCCATCGTAGATATCTTCATAAGCATTTGGATCCTTCTTTACTCGCCGAAATCTATATTGAAATGAATCACTAATATTTGGTAATGCTAGCAGTTCTTTAATTTGCGCAGCCAGTTTTATGTATATAAAATAATTTAAATTAGTTTCCAATTTCTCATTTGGCTCACAAGCACCACATCGACATTGTTTTTGCAATTTATTTGTTTTAGAATTTTTCAAGCCTAGATAATCCCGACAAATTTTGCAATAATAATGATATTCCAATAAATTGTTATTGCGAGTCAGACACTCCCAAAGTTCATCTTTAGTGGTTGGTATCGAATTATGATGATATATAGATTTTATCCATTTTAAATTATCAATCGTAGCTTCGTACGATAATCGATGTCGTACTGACATAGCAATGGTTGCAAGTATGTGGTCTTTCGCAGTCATATTGCGTTTAGCAATTAAATGAACGTTGACGTTCGGCATATTTTTAAAACTAAAATGTGGACTACTATTATCATTATCATCATCATCATCATCTTCGATGTTCTCACCTTCGTCATCCTCGCCGTCTTGATCATCATCATCATCATCATCTTCGATGTTCTCACCTCCGTCATCGTCGCCGTCTTGATCAACAATAAAATTACTATTATCATTATTTAAATTACCAATATGATAATCTCTTCCTGAAGCACCAGAAACATCAGAGGTTCTATCTTCGGCACTGATATCTCCATCTTCATGATGAACATTATAAGTAGTATCTCCATCGTTGAGTGAATCGTCGACGTCCGTATCTGCATTTCCTGTGAAGCTGCTTGTCTGAAACCATTGGAAAACATACAATTAATTGTTATTTTAAGAGGAGATATTCAAGAGTTAACTATACGATTTTAATGCATGATTTTCGAAACTTTTCTGATGTTTGGTAAAAAAAAAAAATTTATGCATTTAATTAAAACCTTCACCCTGTTTTGTACACCCAGTTTAACTTCAAATTTTGAAAAACCAATTCGCTGTTTGAAACGTCCAATCCTATCTTTCCACCTTAAAAATATACTTTAATTAATTAAAAAAAAAAAGCCATTAAGCAGCTGAGATGGAAGTAGATTTCTCAAATAATGAAAATTTATTTTTCATAAAATAATATTAATAATACAATTATATAACTCAATTTATTAATTGAAAAAATTCAATAATTAATTTAGATCTACATCATGTTTATACTATGATACAGCCAATAATTATGAAATAGCTGCAACAATAAAACTGTTCCTTTGAACAAACTCTAAAATGAGTAAAATATTTTAACGATTACCATTTCTAAGGAGTGCAATTTAAAGCTTAATAAAAGAGCTTTTTGATGCAATTTGCCGAATTTCAATACATTGTCTAGTTCAGTAATTATACTAAATTCAAGTGATGAAAAATTGGTTGTCTGTAAAGTCAGTTTACGGACGATAGTTTTACGTGATAACGTCATAAAGTAACATGGTTGAAACATTGCAAATTTTTATGAATTGAATTAAATTATTATCACTGGATTATTATTATTTTGTGCTTAAAAGTTAAAAAATTTTAAATATTTAAAAATTATTTTAACAAAAAAAAGGACTAATTGATATATTGTTAATCAAAAATTGATACAATAATTTGATAATTGATATGATTATTATTATTTTTAATTAATATCAATTATTTTATAAATGTATCGTTTATAATTTTTATTGAACGTGTGTGTGTGTGTGTGTGTGTGTGTGTGTGTGTGTGTGTGTGTGTGTGTCGATAAACTTAAAAATGACGAGTTAGATAACATTTAAGCGCTTAGCAGGAAGTTGCACAGATGGCCTTTAGGTCGACTGTTTTCCTAATTTTTTTTTATAAAATTAAATTTAAAGCAGTGTTTACTTCAAAAAATTTTTTGGACGATCAATATCTTTGCTTTTATCAATAAATTGCCATTAATTATTAATTAATTATATTTTTATTAACTTCCCGCTAAGAAAATTGAAAATTTTAAAAAGTTGGGAATTTATTGGTTCCATCCCGTTTTTCGAAAATCGAGTTTTCAACGGATGTTAACTTATTGAGGTCCTAGAAGGCATCCCCGAATGTTTTTGCGATCATGTCCGTATGCCTGTATGTATGTATATGTGTAAACCTCTCATAACTTTTGAACGGCTCGACTGATCGTAACGAGATAGGTGACGATCCAAAGAGTATCATTTCCATTAAATTTTGTGAAAATTTGAATCGATTCGGTTCGCTAGATTTTGAAAAATGTCAACAATTAAATTTATACGGCTTTATCGATCAATTCAAAAAACTAGTCTGCTCTTAAACATGAAAAACCACGTCGATTGCTATCAGTCCCGTCAAAGTCGGTTAATTCGTTCGGGAGTTATCGAATACGAAAAATTTCGAAAGAAGTGTTTTTTTTACGTAAATCCAACGTTTTTCAACACTTTTACTTTTTTTCCCAATTCTGTCGAGAGAATTTTTTATATAATAAAAAATACTTGGAGAGACGACATTCTGCATACTTTAAATGGTACATTACCCTCAAAATCGCGAACTTTGTCTTCAAATATTTTGAGATCTAAACAGTTGAAAATTACGAAATTTTAGGAAGTTATAAATAAAGCTATTCTGTACCCGTGCAGAAAATCATTTAAACTTAATCATTTATGCTTAATTAATATTATAGTTCCCTTGTTTTGAGAGATAAAATAACTGTAAGATGTTTGCAAACTTTAATAATATTATAACTACATTCTCAATAAAAATCGAATACTTTAAAAAATTAACTTTAAAAACTTAGGCCCGAAATTTTCTAACCCGTAAAATGTTAATAGCTTAATTTTAATTACATGATAATATATACATACAAGTTAATAAAAATCGTTTACATCTACATTTTAAAATTTATACCATTAACTTTATACTCGTACACGGAAAAAAAATTCTATGAAAAATTACGATGTTAACATCATAATCCAGGACTAGACTTTCAGTATGTTGATTTTTACGATGCTGCCGTCTACAGAATACAATTTGAATTATTGAAAATTACGATGTTATTTAGTAAATTTTTTTCCCGTAAGAGCAAGTGAATAAGGACGCATACTATATGTTTTAATAAAAGAGAGACAGAGTCCAGTAGTTTGCGACGCCACCACCGAAAGATGACCAACTACTGCATGGAGGGTCTTATTATGAGACTGAACAGAAAGTATAGATGTTCCCTCTAATAGTGTAAGGGGATAAACCTTAGGCCCGTGGCGGAGGCAATACCGGGTTCGATTCCTCGGTGATACAGAATTATTGTTTCGGTAACCTAAACTTCTTTGTAATTTGAGTGATAGAAATTTACGATGTTGTATCGCATATTATAATGTTTGAGTTCTGGTCCGGCACTGCAATGTTCTATACTAAAAATTACGATGTTACCATCGTAATTTTTCATAGAATTTTCTCTCCGTGTAGGTTTAACAAAAATTCGATAATTTTTTACTTAATAAATTTAATTTACATTAATTGCCGAAAAAGTATAAAAAACTATCTACTTAAAAATGTCTTCCAAGTTTCCGAAATAACTTTCAATAAGTTTTTGGAAACGTAGATAAATTTTACGTACAAATGTTCTATACTCAGAATTTCACTATTAAGAATTTCATAAAATCTTCTAATTTTATAAAATTTTGTAACGTTACTCAAATTTTACAAAAATTCTATTGAACTTAGTAGAATTTCATAAAAAGTTTGGAAAATCCAAAAGTGCACGCCTCATAATCTCATTTTCCATAATAAAATTACAAATATAAAAATTTAAATCTTTTGCGTCATACAAATAATAAGTGGGTCATTTCATGTCAAATCGACCAATAGTTGGAATCGACCTCTTTCGATTTGGATGAATTTTTCTTTTGTCAGAAGTTTTCTTTTGTCATAAAACGAAGTCTGCCAAAGGAAAAATAATAAAAAAATTTTTTTCGAAAGATATGCAAGTTCAAAATATCGCGATTTTTCCAGTTTTTCAACTTTGTTTTTGCAATATCTCGAATGCTATTATAGATACAGGAATGGTCTTTTGTTTGTTTAAAAAGGAACACTTGGGGCTATTGAAAAAAAATATATTTTGGAAAAAAATTTTGAAAAATGCCAAATTTGTCAAATTTTGAATTTTTGAAAATCGTCAAAAATGAAGACCACCATTAAAATTTAGGCTCAATTTTTTTTGTATAATACCTTGTAATGATCTTAAAAGATCCTGAAATTTTTGGATAGGGGTTTTTTTTTTTCAAAAATATTTATTTTTAAATTTCAAAAAAAAATTTTTGAATTTCAGAAAAAATTTTTTTTTGTTTTTTGCAACTGCTATACAAGTTAAAGTTATGCAGATACACAATATTGTAATTTTCAGTATTTAGAAATTAAATACACGACGTGAAAATTAATTTATTAAATAATAAATTAATTTCAACTTTTTTTTTATTTTTTAGACATAATCTTGCATCCTTAAAATAAGCAATCTTTCACGCATGATACAATTTGTTAATTGTCCTTTTTTTACTTCATTTAAAGTTGTTGATGCCCCTTGTTGTCTTATTAACATGGGAATAATTTGTAATTTCAGATTGAGAACTATGATTGTGCAGAAATTCGTAAGTAAATAAGTATTCGAAAGAACGAAAAAAATTTATATTCTTATGAAATCATTTATAATTTTTATAGAAAATTAATATCTGTTGAGTTATTCGAGGTTAAAAACTGTAATTGAAGTGAAAAAACGGACAAAATATATCATGCGTTAAGAAAAAAAATTATATCATGCGTTAATCCTGACTTTTAGATTACGTCTAAAAAATGAATAAAAATTGAAATTAGTTTATTATTTAATATTTACACGTCGTGCATTTGATTTCTAAATAGTTAAAGTCCTAATGTATCTACTAGTGAAGTTTAATTTATACTTCACCGAGCAAATTTTTGAAAAAAAAATTTCTAAAAATATTAGTATTTTTTCCGAGTCTTACGAGAAAGTCAGACCTTAACAACTTTCTCGAATTATGGAATTAACCACCGATTAGATGGGGTAAAAAAAACTTAAAATAAGGTTTTTGATTGAAATAGTCGGGTTTCATTTTTAGCAATAAAATGTATAGGTTGCCGTGGAATTGATGGAGAAATTATAATTATAAAATCACAGAAAATTTTTAAGTAACCTACATTTAAATGGTGTCAGAACATTTGGCAACGTTGTCTAGCACGCGAGCTTCAGACCATTCAATAAATTCAAACTAAACTTTTACGTGCTTATGTTTTTCATACATACTTATAAGTTAATTTATTGTTAACAAATTTTCATAATTCATAATTGAAAAATAAAACAATAATTGAAAAATACTAGCATTCCTGCCATGAGATATTAGAATGTTATGGTTCGGTGACTAAACGTTTTTAATTAATTTATTTATTTACATTGACTGCAAAAAGGTAAACATGGTTAAGGTTATATTGTGCAAATAAAAATGTAAACAACCGAAATAAAGCGTTGCCAAATCACGGACAGGTTACTAACAGCTGATTTACAAGAGTCAAATTAATTTTTGTATTTAACTATTTTTTTTTTTTTCAAAATTTCAACGATTAATGCCTTTTATGCTATTTATTCTTTAATTTACGGAATTTTTATGGGTTTTTTTATTTAATTTATCGAATATTGACTACTACAGTTGTTGTGACTTAACTGGAGCGAAAGGACTTCTTTGATATAATCTAACAATCATGATTACTAGCTTTAACCTTTGCTCTCGTTACTTGCTTGATGTCCTCTGTTTAAAAATATTCATTAAAAATAATTCACCATCATGAGATTTGAATTTTTTCAATAATTTCAATTATTCAGTATGTATAAATTATTTAGTATATACTAAATATAGTATATATTTATTATATATAAATAGATGTATAGAATTTTCAGTATAAATTAAATTGAAAAAACTGCAATGCTTCTATAAGCATTCTACAAAATTTTCTTATAAAGAAAATTAACAAAAAAAATTTTTTTCATTAAAAAAAAAAGAAATCAAGGATACAAAAATAGAGAAAAGGCACCACGCCACCCGGTAGGAGTTAATAAGCGGTGCCAAATAGCCAAATTTTTATGTAACCAAGTTATTCTTGGTTATATTTTTATGTGTCCTATAAGCATACGCGGAGAAAAATGAATAATTATAATTATTGTTATTTTCTCTTAGTATTTACTAGCCTAAGAATGTTATTGACCAAAATTAATTGATGATTACAGTTACCATCATTTTTAGTAATATTTATCACCACGATAGTAATATTTACCATCTAGAAAGTAATGGTCACCATCTTGTAAATTAAAGAAAAATATAATTTTAGGGGTAGTAGCTACTACTATTGAGGTGATAGTAATAATTAGTGCTGTGCAATTTGGCCGGCTTAACCGGCCAGAAAGTTTAACCAGTTTAATTAGTTTATCGGCCAGCTGGTTAATCCAAATTAACCGGTTAAACCAATTTAACCGATTAACTAGTTAACCGATTAAATCAGTTGAACGGTTAACTGATTAACCGGTTAAATGGTTAATCGGTTAAATTGTAAATTTACATTTTCCATTATATAAATAATAAATTATTATTAAGTCTAATATTTTTAACATATTTACACTGTTTATTTATTTTATATTTTAATTTCAGATAATTATTTGTTATGGATATTTATATAACTGAATGATAATTTTTTTGTTTTTGAACATAATATTATGGGTCATTCTATGTCAAATCAACCAATGTTTGGAATCGACCCCTTTCAATTTGGATAAATTTTGGTCAGAATATTTCTTTTATCATATAACGAAGTTCTGCCAAAGGAAAAAAATTTTTCAAAAGATATGCAATTTCAAAATTTCGCGATTTTTCCAGTTTTTCAATTATGATTTTGTAATATCTTAAACGCTATTATACATACAGGAATGGCCTTTTGTTTATTTGAAAGGGGACACTTGGGACTATTAAAAAAATATTTGTGAAAATATTTTGAAAAATTCTTAATTTTGAATTTTTGAAAATCGTCAAAAATGACGATTAACATTAAAATTTTGGCTCAATTTTTTCGGATAATACCTTATACTAATCTTACAAGATCCTGAGATTTTTAGAATTGTATTTTTTGTTTTTTTTTTTTTTTTTAAATATGAATTTTTGATTTAAAAAAAAGATTTTTTTTTGTTTTTTTGCAACTCTAAATAAGGTAAAGTTAAGCAGATGCATAGTATTCTAATTTTGAGCATTATAAAGTTAAATGCACAACATGCAAATATTAAACAATAAATTTATTACAATAACTATTTTTTATTTTTTGAACGTAATCTTAAAGTCAGGCTTAACGCATGATATGATTCGTTATTTGTCGTTTTTTTACTTCATTCAAAGTTGTTGACGCCACTTATTGTCTTATTAACGTGGAAATAATTTGAAATTTGAGATTGAGCAACATTAATGTGCAGAAATTTGTAAGTGAACAAGTTTTCGAAAGAACGAAAAAAAAATTGAGATTCTCATCACATTGTTTCTGATTTTTATTAGAAATTAATATCTTTTTGAGTTAATTGGCGTAAAAAACTATAATTGAAGTAAAGAAACGGACGAAATATATCATGCGTTAAAAAAAATTAGAAATTATATGATAAAAGAATTATTCTGACCAAAATTTATCCAAATCGAAAGGGGTTGATTCCAACCATTGGTCGATTTGACATGGAATGACCCACAATATCATGTTAAAAAACAAAAAAATTATCATTCAGTTATATAAAAATCCATAATAAATAATTATCTTAAATTAAAACATAAAATAAATAAATATCAGTGTAAATATGTTCAAAATATTAGATTTAATAATAATTTATTATTTACATAATGGAAAATATAAATTTACAATTTATCCGATTAACCATTTAACCGGTTAATCAGTTAAGCGTTTAACTAATTTAACCGGTTAAATTGGTTTAACCGGTTAATTTGGATTACCCAGCTGCCCGATGAAATAATTAACCTCATTAAACTTTCTGGCCGGTGAAGCCGGCCAAATTATACAGCACTAGTAATAATCACCATCATTATGGTTACTATTATTATCGTGATAGTAATTATTACAATAAATTGATTTTAGACGATAACATGTCAAGATTCGCAACTATTAAAACAGGATGATAATAATTGTAATTATTTATTTCTCTTTCTGTACGTATTCATTATTCTGTATAACTATATTTGAATAATATACAAACTCATAAAAGGTTAAATTAATGTTTATTAAGTTTTTTTATAACTTTACGAATATGGAGAATATTGATTTCATTATTTGAGATATTTCAAAAAAGATTTTAATTCGTTTTGTACAGAACAGCGAAAAGTATTTGGCAAGATTGGACTCGGTTTAACCTGTTGAGGACACGTAGGGTCCAGTGGACCCCAGGTGAACTTTGAGGCAATTTTAAATTTAGAAGGAGATTTATAAATGAGACTGAGTCTCATTTACGACTTATTTCATTGATATTCTTGAAGATACTTTTATTTTTTTATTGTAATAATTATAATAAAAAAGTTTTATGACAAAAAACTAAATCTCTCTATATTATTTTGCATGTTTAAATGTCTTATTCTCATTTTAAGTGACTGACCGAAATTCGTATTTCGGTATTTTTAATTTATTAGAAATTAAAAAAAAAAAATATTTTGGAAAATCCAAAAGTGCACGACTCATAATGCTCATTTGATTATGAAATAATAAAAAAAAATAAATAAAAAAAAAAACAGTTGTACTAAGAAGATAATGCGCATGCGCCCCTGGTGGAATAAATGTACGTAATATCTATAGATATATCACCATCCATGTTAATTTTACATGGAGATATATAGATATACAGTCTGCTGGTTTTTGTTTTTTATTAATTGTAATTAAACGACACTGAATTACCTAGCCATTCGCATTCAGTGACCTACACTTATCATTAAGAATTAAAAAAAAAAAAAAATTTAACTCAAATAATAGATTTTTTTGAAACTTACAGTGTTTCCGGAGTTTCATACATGACGGACAAGAAAATTTTTTGACCTATTTTGATGTTTTTTTCCGTTTCTATTGCACAAAATTAATTTTCAAAAAGTATGGAACTAATTTCCATTAAATTATCTTGACAATAGTATGAGTAGTGAAGCTGGGGGGTGATACCGACATTACAGGAATCTGTTTTACCGACAGATGGTTCGTGTCGTGCTAAGTACCATTTGTCGATATGTGTGGCCTGTTTTACTGACAGTTTGAGGATATGGTCGAGGTTTTGCAGGTGGCGCTGGTGGTGAATTCCGCCGCCATTTTCCCGCCATTTTTAAAATTTATCCGCCATTTTGAATTGTGAATCCGTCATTTGAATCCGCCATTTTGAATCCGTCATCTGGTGGCTGCTGTCAGCCATTTGAATCCGCCATCTGGTGGCTGCTATCTGAAATCCGCCATTCTGAATCCGCCATTTTGAATTCAAGTTCAACATTTTGAGGTTAGAAAAAAGCATCCTCAACTATTAACCCGCCTTCAGCTCGGCCATAACAGATCAATAGTTCAGGATTACGCATTTGTAGTATGATGTATCCATGTTTTATATATTTAAAATGAAGTTATGATAACTGCTTGCGAGAAGGATTTGACGCAACGCCATCTGGTGACAGCTTCTAACTGCGTAGTAGATGACGTCATCAAACAGGTTTAGACTTGTTTATGTGAAAGGGGTGGGGGAAATTTCCTTGAATCAGATGACTCATACCATTCTAGAATTTTCTTACTGCGTAGTAGATGACGTCATCAAACAGGTTTTTAGGTAGAGGAGTGGGGGTAACTGTAACGGTATATAAGCAGCTCGCTGAGAGCGTACTTCACAATAACGAAGTACACATCTCTAGTGAAGTACGAGCTCTCGGTGGAATACATTTTGTCCCACTCAATATTACTAAATGTAAGTATATATTCATTAAATTTTAATTACCTTCTAATTAATTAGTTAATTAATCGATTAATTAAATTATTAATAAAAATATGAATTAAATCATTTTAAAAATATTAATTAATAAAAAAATATTAATTAATAACAAATTATTAATTCATTAAATCAGTTATAAAAAATCATTAATCAGCTGATTAATTATTTTTTTTACAGTTATCAATCAAGGATCTTACCAAGATAAACGAGGTTAATTGTCTTACTGGGATTCTTCCTGTTAAGAAAATGATCCAGTTGGAGTTTAATCGAGATTATAAGATTAACGGTATCAAAGCTATTACAACTCAGTATGGGACTAGGATTGTTGCCAATATAAACGATGAATTTAACATTTATCTACCATCTAGAACTATTCAACATCTGAAAGATGATAACTTCATGAAGAGTTTGAATGAATTAATAGATTCAAACTATCTCTTTCTACGTTTCCATGGTGGAAAATATAATAAATTTGAATTTATTAATTCTAGTCTTGATGTAAAAATGACAAGCGGAATTATTTAATCAATAACATATTATCTTTTAATATAATTCATTGTTTTTATTTATAATCCCTCGTTTTAAATTTAAGATTAATATTTATAGTTCAAAATGTTAATGTAGATATGTCAGTGATTATATTTTTAATTTAAATTCCACGCCTCTTACAGTAGTGACATCTACTATTAGTTTAAATTCTATACATCTTACAACAGTTACATATACTATGTTTATTTATCGCGGGGAATGAGAGTGGTTCAAATAACCTAGTCCGCCGCTACCTTTTACAGTGACACCTTTAGGAGAGTAGTGAAAGGTGTTTTCCAATGGCAACAGCATGCTGCTGCTATCAGATTATACCTCCCACTTCTCTACCATCTACCAGACACTGGCGCGTCTCAAACGTTAAACTGAAGCTTTACAGATCCTTATTTTGAATATTCTCATTACAAAACCCTATAATTTCAATAATAATAATTAAACATACATATTTTGATATTGATTAGTAATATTTATCATTACATTATTTTTGGTATTTATGCACACAGTAAATATTAAAGCTGGAACAAAATATGAGGTACTAATAATAATAATAATAATAATAATAACAATAATAATTGAATTGAATATATATGTAATATTTTTTATTGTATTAATTGAATTTCAATATTTTCAATAACAATTTCATGTTTCACTCATAATTGTATTAATTGAAAATTAAATCTTCTATAACAATTACCATTATTCTAAAACTCTATGAAATAATTAAATTAATAATACAAATGGTTAATCATATATTTCTAGAAAAATTATACTACGGTAAGAGCTTCAGTAGATGCTCAGGAACGATCACCCCATGTATTGGTTCCTGTGCATCGACTGGTGGTTTTCATGTTACTATAATATATATATATATATATATATATATATATATATATATATATATATATATATATATATATATATATATATATATATATAGTTAAAACTAAGATAAAATAATAATAATTATTTTTAAAACATAGGATAACAACAATAATAATATTTTAGGTAAGAAAAAACAATCCTCTATCTGTTTAACTATTCATCCATTTTTTCCATTAATAACTCTGGGAAATATTTTTGTAAAACATCTCCCGTGAAAATGTAGTCTTCAACAGTTGGCTGCTCATGGTTCCACATTTTGAACCACCAACAAAATTTCTCATTTAGAATTTTTAAAATTGTCGGCTGTTCCGCTATCGTAAAAACCCCCTCCTCTATCCCATCTTCACTATCTGAAATCACAGCCAACCGATAATCTACAGCTGCAATTATTCTATCCAGTGGTAAATGTTGCAACCATACTTTGGGGAAGATGGCTTCATATTGCAAATTCTCTTCTGAATCTAACAAATAATCAAGTCGGTTTTGATCATAAAACCCCTCATCATCATTATTAAAGTTGAAATTTGTTAAATTAAAGTTTAGGATTTCAAGATTTCTTCGTTGCTGGTTTAATGTGTATAAACCTCGTAATTCTGGGAACATTTCATTTATCAAATTTCCACTAAAGAAATAGTTTGAAGCATTCAAGCTTTCATCACATTCCCTGATGAAGCACCAGCACCTTTCCAAATCGAGGATTACCAATCTTGATCTTGTTTCCCCAATTTTTATAATCATTTTATCAAACTCGGTATTACTTTGTTGGAGTCTAGCAATTTCCCCATTGATTTCATCGAATATTTGATCTTTAGAATAATGACTATACCATTCTTCTGGTATAATCACTTCATAAGACAAAGCACTACCCATCTATAAGAAAATTAAAATTATTACACTTATTAATTTGAGCATTTACATAACAATTCTTAGATTGAATAAATAGTAGAAAAAAATATCTTACGTTATAGATGTTATTGCAGATTTCAATTTTCTGAATATTCTGTAAAATTAATTAATTCATCATTATATTTATTCTAATTATAATCCTTATTATTATTATTAATAACATCGCTGTTATCATTATTATTAAGAACTACTAGAAATATTTTTCAACTAACACTTAGGTATTAATATGAATTAACAAAATTATAAACTAAATAGTAAAAAAATAACTTACGTTATGAATGTTGTTAACGTTTTCACCAAACTGACGCTTTACAAGTTTTAGCTTATCTATCTTCACATAATTTTCATCTACGCATTATTTTTTTCTTCCTATTAGAAACTCTTAGTCCCAAAACGCATGATGCTAATTGGTTCTTTCATTGAACACACACACATACACTATACACAACCAGTGAGTTGATATTTTTTGATGTTAACAAAAATGTTTATAAATGTTGTCATGAAAAATTATTGGATAGATATGATAATCATTTTTTTATTATCCTTGAATCCGAAATTTCATCTAAATTCATCATTTTTTTCGATTAAAATTTAATCACTGGAAATTCTACTTTAAGGGCTCATTTTGGCGCGCAGAAGCAACCAGTTTGAATAATAAAAATTTTTCTCGTAACTGTTAGAATAACTCAATTTTGTATTCGAAAATATTTTTATTATTAATATTATAAATAAATTAAAAAGTTATTGTAATTTTATCAAATTAATTTAATTTTAATCGGTAAAGATTTCATATACACTACAGTTGATGCTCAATCGATGACAAGACTCACACCATCTCTAGGGTCAAATAAGCATCAACTGTGATGTATTTTGATTGCACTTGGAAAAGTTGTTTTGGAATAAAGCAACATCCACGCTTCTTCAGAGATAAATATTACTAATTATTTCTCTCAGGAACTATAGTTTCGATTCTAAAAAACGTTATTTATGAGGTAAAATTACTTGGTAAGATATAATGTCAAATCAGCGTCATCTCGTGGAGTAAAAATCAATTCAACTTAAAATGTATATTTATTTTGAAAATTAAAACTACTTGATTGGGAATAATAAAAAATTAAATTCATATTTTGATAAATTTATTGATTATTAATCAACCAATCTTTTAAATTTTTTACATTTTCTAAAGCACATAAATCAGATAAAGAATAATGATAATTACAAAAATGATTGTTACAAATTTTCATGCTTGTCAAAGAGGGACATTTGAAATTATCGAGATCGATTACAATTTTATTATTACAATCAATTAAATTTTGAACCCATAATTTTTTCTCGATACCTTTGACATAAATAATTTTTTTATTACAAGTTAAATAATTGAGAACTTCTTTGAGCTTGTAATATGAAGTCGTTCCGGCATTCCAACCGATTCCATGATAATTTCGGATCAGCCAAGTATTCAGACGTTGATAGTTGGTGGGTAGTACTTTCCAGTGATATGGTGGTTGAAATAATGTGTATGATAATTCTTCAAGATTATCAATATCATGTTGAATTGTTATTGAGGCCAATTCTTTGACAATGAAGCGATTATCAGCCCCTCTGAATCCTTGAACGTCCAGAATGATCTCCATTATTACTGCTCTCGACAACGAGAAGTGACTGAATGATGATTCTCAAAGTCATCTCAGCCTTTTATAATCCGATCTCAGGATTTTACCCCCGCCACTCGATAATCTTATTGGTCAATTATTTCTTCTTGGTTAATTGATAATTTGATTGGTTATTCAAACTACACAATAGATTTTTGATTTGAACTGTGTAGTAGATGGTGCCATCCAACAGGCCCGAGTCACTTTCTATTACGTAGTTGATGACATCATCTCAATTTTATAGGTTATAATTCCCCCGCTATTTAACTTATGATTTTTAGGTTATGTTTTCCCTCCATTTATCTTATGATTGATAGGTTATATACAATAACTGCGCAGTTTCTATTTTTAGACTATGACTCATAATTTCTATTTTTAGATTATGACTCATATTATTCTAGAATTTTCTAACTGCGCAATAGAAGACGTCATTGCCTGGCTATAAAAGCAGCGCGCTGCAGGCATACTTCAATACAGTGAAGTACGAGTATACAGTGTGAAGTATGTGTATACAGTGTGAAGTACGAGTTTACAGTGAAATACAGTGAAGTACCATAGTCACTCTGCATCCTGGTGCTGAAATTCACCGTCAAAAATCTGCTACCTGAAATCTGCTATCTGGTTCTGGAATCTGCTACCTGTTGCTGAAATCTGCTACCTGAAATCTGCTATCTGGTTCTGGAATCTGCTACCTGTTGCTGAAATCTGCTACCTGAAATCTGCTACCTGAAATCTGCTACCTGAAATCTGCTATCTGGTTCTGGAATCTGCTACCTGTTGCTGAAATCTGCTGCTGGAATCTGCTATCTGGTCCTGAAATCTGCTATCATCACCAGGATGTACGGGTACCCTCTACCATTCAGGTGAATGCATGAGTTGGAAACTGGGTGTAATTATGAGATCTCAAACATCGGAATAGTTAGAACACAATTTGGATTCAACGTTGAAATATGCTTGGACAACACTTGTTCAACGTTTCTCCCTGCTGCATGCAACCAGAAGTTTTTAAATAAGCCGCATCTGCTTGCAAAGATGAAGAATATTATCAATAATGGTGAAAAGATTTATTTGTATGACATCGGTACATCATACAATAAATTTAAATTCATTTACACACCATCTATACCAACTGTGCAATTAATGAAAAAGATTAAATCTATGTAATGTTACTAATATATTTCATATTTATTATAGTAAGGTTTATAATTAAAAACCCAAAATTATAAAAAAGTTTTTCTTTATTTACTATTTTTAATTACATCATGTTTATTTACTATTTTTAATTACATTAAGTTTATTGATTAGTATAGGATCAATAATGTTATTGATTTGTTGTATTCGTCGACGAAATCGTTCTCCGTCTCTTGCTGCTTGTTCCCATGGTCCTTTCCTCGCTTGTCTGGATGCAAAGTCCCACACATACATGTAATGTATGGTGGGCTTGGGGTCAAACTGTACCATTAAGTAAGTTTTCTCACAGTGCTGCTGATGGGATTGTACTCAACTATTCGGTCGTGAATTATCAAGCAGTAAACAGCAGTTTGATTTGGAAACTGTGCTGACGATTCAAACTCCAGACGTATATCCACAGGTCCAGACTTGATTGACTCGTTCTGCTTGGAACAGTCAATTATATACAGAGGTGCTGTACTTAGAAATTTTTTCTTAGCCAATAGCGGTTCAGCTTCTTTCCCATAGTAAGCACTTTGAAAATTTGTGTACATATCATACATCAAGGCATACTAGGGTGGGTCAAAAAAATCGAATAATTTATTTTTGACTTTATACTCTGAAAAATAGGTTCGTAGACACCTAAAAAGAATTCTCTCCAAGTATAAGCTCTTAATTATAACGGGAAGGTCCTCCGCTTTGCGGGTTTCTATTTTTTTCGAATAATCAGATAAAAAAATTTATATCTCGCTTCCAACTGCTTGGAAAAATATTCCGTGGCATAGATTTTGTGAGAAATTGAATGCTTTACAAAAAAGGTCTCTTATGACTTTTTCAAAAACTCAACCGATTAAAAGATATTCATAGTTGAAGTTTGGCTATTTTAAGGAAAATATTCGTTTTTATTATGAATTTTATAAGTCGATGAAAAAAATTATTTCGGATTGCGGAACTCATGATTTTGTAGGAAATTTACTGCTCTACAAAAATGGTCTTTTATGATTTTTTGATTAAGTGAAGCCGTTACGAGATATTCATCGTCAAACATTAACGAATATCAATATTTCCAGTTTTTGATCAATAATTCGATAAATTTTAATTTAAACTATGAGTTTCAGGAAAATTTACATAAATTTGAGTTTCGATCGATAAAGAAATGTTATAAACAATTTTTTTAATATTGTTTTCAGTCTTGAGCTTGTTTGATTGCATTAAAACAAGAAATTAGAGCATTTTTTCAACATATAGCCAATGATTAGTTTAATTTGAAGTGAATGACATATTTCTTTGTCAAATTTAATATGAAAAGTATTGAATCAAGTGAGAAACAACCAGTATTTAACTTTTTATAGATAAATTTTTTATTGAATTATCAATTGCAATATAATTGTCTATATTTTTAACATAACAGTACGCTATTACTATAAATAATTTCTTTTATTACAATTTGGGAATGTTTTTTGATGTTCTTTGACAACTTGCAATAAGTACTGGAATTGTTCTTCATTTTTGTCAAGCATTGATTATATTCACTGACTAATGCAACAGCTCGCTCTGCTGAATCATTGACAACTTTTAGTTGTTGAAAGTATTCTTTATTTTCGAGATAACTCTCATTAGTAGGCCATAATTCAACATCGACATCAAGAAAGTCATACGGTAGATCGAAGATTTTGAAAAGATTTAATGACTTTTTAGACACAAAGTCACTCAGAGTTCTCTGCGCCAATGAATTCAAATCTTTTTTAGCAATTACAAATCTTTTAGCTTTAGAATCTGTACCTTCACGAGTATTAACAGCTTCAACAATACTTTTTTTACTTCTAATGGAACGCCATCGTCAAACAGTGATAAAATGGCAAGTTCATCGCTCAAATACCATAAGTGCGAAATCATTTTTTCACACGTAGCTGAAGAAATCAAAGGATTGATATGTTTGTACTCCAATAAATTTTTCATAAACTGCAAGTCATGATAAGCAGCAGTTGTTGCAGAAGTTGATGGAAACCAAGCTTTTAAATACAATGTGACTATAAAAATACAGAAATGACGAAGACCATGCAATTCTTTCTGAGAGAGTTTGAATTCATCTCTGAATAGATACATTTTCAAACTATAAATGGCCTTAGCCATCCATCTAGCATGATGAACAGCACCAGGACGTTTGACAGAAATCTTTTCTTGAGGCATTTCTCCAAGGAAAATCAATGATAATTCCAATAATTCTTTATCTAACTTATTATAACATTTCTTTATCGATCGAAACTCAAATTTATGTAAATTTTCCTGAAACTCATAGTTTAAATTAAAATTTATCGAATTATTGATCAAAAACTGGAAATATTGATATTCGTTAATGTTTGACGATGAATATCTCGTAACGGCTTCACTTAATCAAAAATCATAAAAGACCATTTTTGTAGAGCAGTAAATTTCCTACAAAATCATGAGTTCCGCAATCCGAAATAATTTTTTTTCATCGACTTATAAAATTCATAATAAAAACGAATATTTTCCTTAAAATAGCCAAACTTCAACTATGAATATCTTTTAATCGGTTGAGTTTTTGAAAAAGTCATAGGAGACCTTTTTTTGTAAAGCATTCAATTTCTCACAAAATCTATGCCACGGAATATTTTTCCAAGCAGTTGGAAGCGAGATATAAATTTTTTTATCTGATTATTCGAAAAAAATAGAAACCCGCAAAGCGGAGGACCTTCCCGTTATAATTAAGAGCTTATACTTGGAGAGAATTCTTTTTAGGTGTCTACGAACCTATTTTTCAGAGTATAAAATCAAAAATAAATTATTCGATTTTTTTGACCCACCCTAGTGTACACTGTACAATTAGCACGTGTTATGAGGAGTATGGCTGCTTGCCGGTGAGCCAGTTGAGTTGAGGTAGGACACCAGAGGGCGCTTGTGTAGCGGCGCCTCGGTGCTACCAGTTTGTTGCGGGAAGGTTTGAATGACTCCGCAACACCAATCTTTTAAATTTTTTACGTTTTCCAAAGCACATAAATCAGATAAAGAATAATGATGATTACAAAAATGATTGTTACATATTTTCATGCTTTTTAGAGATGGAGAATTGAAATTTTCAAGATCGATTAGAATTTTATCAGTACAATCAATTAACTTTTGTATCCATAACTTTTTTTCGATACCTTTTACATAAATAATTTTTTTATCATAAGTTAAATAATTAAGAACTTCTTTGAGCTTGTAATATGAAGTTGTTCCAGCGTTCCAACCGATTCCATGATAATTTCGAATCAGCCAGGTATTCAGACGTTGATAGTTGGCTGGTAGCAGTTTCCAGTGATATGGTGGTTGAAATAGTGTGTATGACAACTCTTCAATATTATCAATATCATGCTGAATTGTTATTGAGGCCAACTCCTTGGCAATGAAGCGGTTATCAGGTCCTCTGAATCCTTGAACATCCAGAATGACCTCCATTTTTACTGCTCTTGACAATGAGGAGTGACTGAATGATGACTTTCAAAGTCAACTCAGCCTTTTATAACTCGATCTCCGGATCTTACCCCCACCACTCGATAATCTCATTGGCCAATTTTTTCTTGATTAATTTGATTGGCTTTTCAAACTACGCGGTTGATTTTTTGAACTATGTAGTGGATGGCATCATCTCAATTTTTATGGGTTATAACCTCTCCACCATTTAACTTATGATTTTTAGGTTATGCTTCCCGCCATTTAACTTATGATTTTTAGGTTATGTTAAACTTTTTATACCTAATCTATTGCGCAGTTTCTATTTTTAGATTCATTCTCGAATTTTCCACCTGCGCAGTAGATGACTCATTCTGTTCTAGAATTTTCTAACTGCGTAGTAGATGACGTCATCAAACCGGTTTTGAGATAGAGGAGTGGGGATAACTGCGCAGTACTTTCTGCGTATATAAGCAGCACGCTGCGAGTATACTTCATTACAGTGAAGTACAAATTACGGTGTGAAGTACGATAGTGAAGTACGATAGTGCTGTCTGGAATCTGCTATCTGGAATCTGCTATCTGGAATCTGCTGTCTGGAATCTGCTATCTGGAATCTGGTGTCTGGAATCTCAAAATGGTACCTTACCGCAAACATTCTGCTGGTGATGACGTATGTGAAATTGAGAGATCAAAAACATTTAAACGTATCAATGTTGAAGATCGAACCAAGAGTACATTACCATTCAAACGAATGGAAAAACTGATAGTTGGAAAAACATACAAACTAACCGGAATTCGAACTGTGATGACCGATCATGGACTCAACGTTGAAATTGACAACAACTTTTCAACATTCTTTCCGGCTTCAACTAATCAAAAATATCTCAACAATCCTGACATGATACTAAAAATGAAAATTTTAATTATTGGTGATACTTTGAATCTACACTACATTGGAACCAACTACAGTAAGTTTAAACTTGTCAATCACTCAGGAAAATCAATTGTTGAAATTTTAAAAAAGCTGTGTTCTGATATTGGTTTTAATTAATGTATTTACTTAATTTTTAAACTAAATTTTTATACTTATTATTGTAAGATTAAAAACACAAAATTACAAAAACATTGTTCTTTATTTACTATTTTTAATTACATTAAGTTTTTTTAATTACATTAAGTTTATTAATTAGTACAGGTTCAATAATTTTATTTAATTCTTGTATTCGCCGGCGAAATCGTTCTCCATCTCTTGCTGCTTGTTCCCATGGGCCTTTCCTTGCTTGTCTGGATGCAAAATCCCACACATACATGTAATGTATGGTGGGTCTGGGATCAAAATGTACCATTACGTAAGTTTTCTTACAGTGCTGCTGATTGGATGGTATTCCACTGTTCGGTCGTGAATTATTAAACAGTAAGCAGTAGTTTGATTTGGAAACTGTGCTGATGATTCAAACTCTAGACGTATATCCACAGGTCCAGACTTGATTGACCCGTTCTGCTTGGAACAGTCAATTATATACAGAGGTGCTTTATTCAGAAAATATTTCTTAGCCATTAGGGGTTCAGCTTCTTTTCCATAGTAAGCACAATGAAAATTTGTGTACATGTCATACATTAAGGCATATTGATTATACGTAATGTTGAGGTTCAAATTTCCATATGGATAACTCTGAGAGTTCAAGAACAGCTTAATGTCTCTAATGTTGCAGTGGTCAAACTCGCTTGCATTTTGATCCGGTTGATTCTTTCTTGCTGTTTGAAATCCAACGATAACAAAACGAGGTTTCTCGAGTTGATTTGCTGTTTTGATTACCCAAATATGATTAGTTGTAGCTGGTAGCAGTGGATACTCATACAGTTCCCAAGTCCGGAAGCTGATTGGAATAGCTGGATCAGACGTTATGTAATTCAGCACCATAATTTTTTGCTTGTCAGACATTGTTATGTATGGTACAATCCACTCAATTTTTTGAATCGCAATTGTAACATTTTCATTCTCAACAGTAACAACATAAGCATTTTGATCAGTATTTGATCTGATCAGTACTAATTCATGCTTGACATTCACGATAATTCGTTGATAATCTTCAGCAAATCCGAGGATAAAACTCAGTGGTACTGAGACATCAAAGTAGCCGTTAGCATTGGTCAACTTGTTGTTATCTTCATTAACAATCCAACCAGCATTTTCCAGAATATTTTGTTGTCCTGGACTCAGAGAAGCGTATCCTTTCATAACACTGGTAATGCCATCATTCTTACATCTGTCAATTTCTACGCCATTCAACTCATAACGTATTTCTTCAAACATATGACAGACAGCCATGCTGATCATCTTTGTTGTAGCACTCACAGCACTACCATCAGCTTTCCTCATTCTTCCGTAAAAATGTAATATACTCTTGCTTGGGAGCAAGCATAGATCTTGATGTTGAACAGCAATCCTAATTTCAGTACTGTTGTTGAACGTTGATGATGCATAAGGTAGGTGTGAATGAGCTTCACAGTGTGCGATAGATTCATCAAAAATAATCGATTTTTTTATATCTAAGATTTCCGCCATGGTATAACGCAAGCTAGACAACAAAAATTAATTTTTATCTTATGAATTTTCCACGTAATTTTAGTCCTAGATTTTTTAGGAACTCTCTGTTCTGATGTGTTAACACTTTCAGAGCTCGATGATGACTGATGATCTTTGGGCATGTTGCAATTCTTTTATACCCACTACGAGTCTTTGTCTCGTATACGATACCCATTACAGACTCTTTATATGCAGTCTTATCGTTATAATGTCACCACGGAAATTTGCTATTCTCCCGTCCTGATCAACAATGCGGAGCCTCAAGTTGTGTATTGCTCGTACGGCGACTGGAAGGTAAATGATGTTCGTTGGCACTTCCACTATTTTATATCCTGCTGGAACCCTCGGGAAAAATTCATGGATTGTATGATTCTTCTCACCATTGATGTATGATCCAGTAGTTATATTGCACTCGATTCTCAGAGTGTTGATTTTTAATATTTTCACTGGTAAATCAGATTTATGAGTTATGTTAGGTTCGAGAACACGATTGGTAAATCCAAGTAATGATCCAATGGAATCTTCAGGCTCAAAATTTATAAGCTGATCACATCTCATTTCACTTTTCAACTCATTGTTGTTTGCTTTTAAAGTGAAATTCATCTCTGGTAGTGTCTTATTTATATAAGTTTCAATATCTTTAATTTCATAACTCCCTGTAGGTATAGTTATTTCTTGAAATCTCTTGATTGTACTTCTCTTGGTTCTTTTTGATGACACAAAAAATTTATTAGCACTAACATCAATATTTGGTATTGAATTGAATGTCAGAAGCTTAACGAGTCCAAGTACATAATTTTTTGTTGGTGATAGCTCAATCGGTGGAAAATAATTTGTCTCCAGTATGGAGGAGTTTCCAGATAGTGTCAAGGTGAATGACTCTGCTATGACTGATGCTTGTAGTCCCAAGTCACTTCAATTTATAGTTGTCCAGCCAGGAATTTTAAGCACAAATGTCCACATATGATTGTATCAAAGTATTGATATCTTTTATGATTGTACTTTACGGTACCAACATCGAGATATTTCATCAAGTCTTGTGAGGGTTTGAGATTACCAAAACTGTCAAAATAAATTACTTGATCATGATTCTTCTTGTATGCAACCCAGTGAGTTCCAGGTCCAAGTTTATCATCTAAATTTATTATAGCTGATTCATTTATCTTCGGTTCAGATTTTGGTAAATCATTTCTCATGAAAACTCCACGAAAATTTGAAATTTCAAGCAGCTTGGCATACTTTAATAAATCGATGTTAGTCAGTGCTCGATGTGGTAGCTCTACTGGTTTTTTGACTTCTTGCAGCCAGCTCCTTCTGGGTATGGTTTCAGATAGAGCCCCATACCACTGCGGTAAGGTTTGAGGTATAGTCCTCTACCTACAGCTATTTCCTCCATCTTCAAGTTGTGTCGTTTCTTTTCAGCTAGTTGATTTTTAACTGCGCTTGCATCGTTTACAGCTTTTGCAACACCTGCGGCTCCACCTGTTAGAGCACCAACCGCTGATAACCCTGCAAACAGGGGAATCAAGAATGGAAGTACTCCACCAATCTTTGATGGAACTGGTAGAATACGAGGCAATCGAATGTTTTTCTTTCCACCAGCTTTCTTGACAGCCTTGTGGGCACCTTCAAGAGCTGTTTTAACTGGATCTCCACCAGGTTGCATAGACTTTTTAGCTCCGTCAACAATCTGTCTTAGAGCAACATCCATTTTCTTGGAAGTCTTTCTTTTGACTACTTTGCGTTTATTTATCTGACGCTTTATTATTTTTCGTTTGGTTGTCTTTCTTTTAACAACTGTCTTACGCTTCATTGTTTTTCTTTTAATTGTCTTACGCTTAGGAATAGGTTTTTCTTTTTTAAGACCCATACCGAAACGTCTTTTTAACTTCATGATTTTATTTACACTCCAAGCAGCAGCTTTTTCACCAATAGTAGCGTCCCTCACTTGAAATCGTTGCCACGCTTTCTCAACAAGAATTTTATCAGCCTCGTGACGGGCTTCCAAATTTTCGCGATTTTTAGAATAAGCTATATCGTGTTCCTTACAAGCAGCATCCAAAGGATTTATACCTGAATCACCTCGAGCTAACCTCTTAGCTAACTTTGTACCTGGACCACAGTACTGATAACCTGGTATGTGAAGTTCAAGTGGGAGCTTATTGATTATGTTGTTGAACAAACCTTCATCACGTCTGCTCTCAGACATGTCACATCAAAGACTGACTTGCTAATCTATATAAGCCGGTATATATACCCCTTGAGCTCAGAATGTAATCAGGAGTCATGGACAGCAAACCAAGAGCTCAGTTGCCTGTTATCAATTTTGATCAAATTGTTCAAAGGTCCGGTGTGAAACTCAAACGACACGGTGCTTTACTTCCCAACAGTATCCGTGCAGTGTTTTGCGGACCATCAAACTGTGGAAAGACAAATGCTCTGCTGTCTCTTATTGTACATCCAAACGGTTTGAGATTTGAGAATATATATCTTTACTCAAAGTCTCTTAACCAACCAAAGTATCAGTTTCTGGAGACACTGCTTAAACAGATTGATGGTATTGGATTCTTCACATTCAGCGAACATGAGGCTGTAATCAAGCCTGAAGCTGCTAAGCCTAACTCCCTGATGATATTTGATGATGTTGCTTGTGAAAAACAGGATCATATCAAGGCTTTTTTCTGCATGGGTCGACATAAAGATATTGATAGCTTTTATCTCTGTCAAACTTATACACGAATACCGAAGCATCTGATTAGAGATAATGCAAACTTTCTCGTTTTGTTTCGTCAGGATGAAATGAATCTGAAGCATATTTATAATGGTCATGTCAATACAGACATGTCATACAACTCGTTCAGAGAATTATGCTCGGCATGTTGGAATAAATATGGATTTGTGGTAATAGATAAAGACAGTGAATTGAACAGTGGTAGGTATCGGAAAGGATTCGACTGCTTCATTAGTATAAATTGAGGTACTTTAGAGCGTGATAGTCATACATGCTGCAGACTTTAACCGATCAACATGAAGCCTGAAGTAATTTCAAAGCAGAAGGATATTCTACATCAGATATCTCAAGCCAGCAATGCTATCTGACGAAAGCATAGGATGTTGAAGTTGGGTAAGGATACAGCTGAGAAAGCTATGGAGGAAATGTTCAAACCTGTTGTCACACCACTTCAGAGTATAGTTGAAAGTTCAAAGCCGAAAGAAGAAAATATTAAAAAAGAAGAAAGAGCCAACACGTTGAAAAACAAGAAGTTGAAAAATCTTTATACGTTGATCCTGATGAGTACAACAGTGTAATATCTGATGATGAAAGTTCATTTGACAATACGGCACTTGCTATTGCCTCACCACCATCAACAAGTACTCCAGCTCGTAAAAACCCTCTTCTCACTAATCATTTATAACGTTTAAATAATAAACATAAAGATAATGATATGAGATATGCTGTACGTAGAAAACATGGTGAAATGTATATGGGTGATTCACCTATTTCATTTGCAAATGATACAATAACTGTCAAGGTAGAAATTATCCAATAACTCCTGGGATGATCCAAATGAACTAGTTGATCGTTTGCGACTACTTATGGCATCTCAAGCTGCTGGAAATCCAAGTCACACGAATGAAATCATGTCAATTATTGAAGAGCTTAGGGAGGCTGGAGTTATATATTAAAAGCTTCTGGAAAATTAAATCATTCACACGCTGACAGTCAAAGTGTTCACAACCATGAGCATCGATATATTTGGACGTCCACTGGACAATAACTTAGGTCAACGAGGACCAGCTGGTAGAGGTTTCAATGTAACTTCTGATGGAAACTATAACATTGAGAATAAAAGGTTGTGCAATCTCGGTAATCCTTCAAATGAACATGATGCGGCGACAGTGCAGTTTGTACTGAGACAGATGTCTGAACTGAATAAAACTATAGACAGTGAACAGAAAGAGATTATTTCACATTTACACTCTGAAATAGTAATACTGAAAGCTGCTGTGGGAAATTTGCAGACGACTATTGAGGAAGTTAAAGCAGTACTTTCCTCTCACCAAAATAATATCAAATATCTCACTGAGAAACTCAATGAACGACAAAAAGACAGTGATAGCTGAAGAGCTTCACAAACCAGCTCGCAGGAACTATAAACGTCGTCATGTTGACATCCGAGGTCTCGATGAGACTTCGCAAGCTGACTTGGTTGAGATGATTCCATATGCGACAGTCAATAAAGGATACAAGTATCTGCTTACAATCATAGACATATTTTCTAAATATGCCTGGGCAGTTCCAATTAAATCAAAAAGTGGTGTAGATGTCACTAGTGCTATGAAGTCTGTACTCCAGCAAGGTCGTGTACCTAAGAATCTCCATGTTGATCAGGGTAAAGAGTTTTACAACAAAGAATTCAAAGATCTGATGAAGCAGCACAAGATAAATCTTTACTCAACATTCAGCAATCTCAAAGCATCCATATGTGAACGTTTCAATAGAACACTTAAGACTAAAATGTGGCGAGAGTTTACAGCTCATGGCAGCTACAAGTGGACCGATATACTTGATGACTTGGTGAATACTTACAACAACACCATACACAATACCATCAAAATGAAACCTGTCGATGTTACCGCTGCTCAGGAGAAATAACTGTTAAAAAATATATATCAACCACTGATAACCAAATCGAAGCAGAAGTTCAAAGTTGGAAACAAAGTCCGAATCAGCAAGTACAAGCATGTTATTGACAAAGAATACACGCCAAACTGGACAACAGAAATCTTCACAATCAAATCGGTGCAGAATACGATTCCAACGACGTACAAGCTCGTGGACTATCAGGATCAACCAATTGAAGGCGGATTTTACAACGAAGAACTCAGCAAAGTCAAATATCCAGATGTATATCTTGTTGAAAAAGTAATTAGAAAACGTGGAAATAAATACTATGTTAAATGGTTAGGTTTTGATACTAAACATAATAGTTGGATCAATAAATCAGATATGTAAAACACAAATTATATTTACATTGTTTTTATTTACAAAACCTTAATACATAAATCCTTAAAAATATATTTACATTATTTTTACTATTACAAAACTTTTTGTCTCTTATTATTATTTTCATCATCTACAAGTTTTCGTTTCTTAAAATCTAAGGAGCCTTTATAACCCCAAGGCACAGTATCAGTGCTTGCCTCACTGAGTTGACGTTTGTCATCAGCCCAACTGAGAGCAAGTTTCTCCTGTTTTATTGTGTGCACTTGATGTTTTTTGCTTTTGATCATATACTGTTCTTTCTTTAACAGCACATTTTCAAAAAGGCATCTTTTGAAGTCATCAAACGTGATAGTCTTCAAGGCTGATCCTCCGATACCCTTTGCCCGTTTCTTAATCCTATCCTTTTCCTTCTTACGATCATGGATTTCGAAGGCATACAATTTGGCTCTGAGACCCACGAACTCGGACATGATTTTTCCATTGTTCTCATCCTTCATGAGTCCCAGAACCTTTTTGTTAGCAAGGGGCATGTTGAAGATATTGTTAGGTGGGTAATCGGAAGTATCAAACCTTGAAATATCACGTTTGATGTCTTTATAGATGTTGGGTACATTGAATTGGTAAATTAAACTGTCTGTATCGGTGTACAATAATTTAGGTGTTTTTGCATAATTTTCAAGCACATAATTGTAATGAAAGTCATAAATAAAAGTCTTGGATAAATCTAATATGCTAAAGCCTACATATTAGGGTGGGTCAAAAAAAATCGAATAATTTATTTTTGACTTTATACTCTGAAAAATAGGTTCGTAGACACCTAAAAGAATTCTCTCCAAGTATAAGCTCTTAATTATAACGGGAAGGTCCTCCGCTTTGCGGGTTTCTATTTTTTCGAATAATCAGATAAAAAAATTTATATCTCGCTTCCAACTGCTTGGAAAAATATTCCGTGGCATAGATTTTGTGAGAAATTGAATGCTTTACAAAAAGGTCTCTTATGACTTTTTCAAAAACTCAACCGATTAAAAGATATTCATAGTTGAAGTTTGGCTATTTTAAGGAAAATATTCGTTTTTATTATGAATTTTATAAGTCGATGAAAAAAATTATTTCGGATTGCGGAACTCATGATTTTGTAGGAAATTTACTGCTCTACAAAAATGGTCGCTTATGATTTTTGATTAAGTGAAGCCGTTACGAGATATTCATCGTCAAACATTAACGAATATCAATATTTCCAGTTTTTGATCAATAATTCGATAAATTTTAATTTAAACTATGAGTTTCAGGAAAATTTACATAAATTTAAATTTCTATCATAAAAGTCACTCCTACAGGAGTTATTTGTTCAAAAATTCACTAAGAAGTTTTTGTTCTAATGATATTTTTGTAAGCTTTATTTGTAATAATTTAAAATGTCAATTGCATTGGCATTTCATATTATTACGGTTGTTTAGTATGTATTTTCAAATTTTATTCTACCAATTATACATAAATTTTTTTGTGAGAGAGGCTTTTGTTCTGAATTACATTACTTCTTCTGTTGGTACTCTAACGCTAGCGCCACCTATGTTGTTTTTCTTAACTATCTTCGTTGTCTACTTTTTATCAGTACATTTTCAGTGCTCTAAAAACTCATCATTTCGTATACATGATAATAACAATTTTTTCGAAATAAGTCATTTTCTCATTATATAAATTCATTTATTATCAATAATTCTACAATGAATAAAGAAATACGTTTAATCGGTATACCTGTGCAAAAACTCACTGACCGTAAGTTACCAAAAGTGAAAGAGGTTATGAGAGTGTTTTTCTATCAACTTAAAGTTTTAAAGTTTTCAATCAAACAAAGTGCAAAAATTCAGCTGACAAGGTTATTGAATTGTGGAAAATAAATCAGATCCCTACGAGTGAAGCTCCTAATGTAGTAAAAAAATTCTCCGTTTTCATAGTGAGTGGTTGAAATTACAAAAAGATTTTAATAAGAAAAGTGATAAGGTAAAGGAAAAGGAGTTTCAGACTGATCTTGAACAATTATTCGACATTGTAAGTAAAAATTTCCTAAAAGGGGTGGATGATAACATTAGGAAGTTGTATTTGGATCAAAAATTCTGTACACACAAAGAGATTCTTTCGAATATTGTACCTGCGTCAAACTCAACTACAGATATGATGGAAATCGATGAAAGCAGTAAGTATCTGAGATAAATAATTGTTATAAATTCAGGTAGGAGTGTAAAACTTCCTTTATATTTATTATAAACAATGAGAATATCATTTTTCTACTTTACTTGCATTATAAATATCAGTATTCCTACGTATGACATTTGACTCGACGGTTTCTGGTACTCATGTTTAATTGCTTCTCATCATAATGAATAAGTGTTGGAAATTTTGTCTGTTTAATTTAAAAATGAACTCTTATTACAGACTTGAATCAGCCGTCTACCAGTCATGGGATTGTTTTAAGTGGAAAATCAGAATCATTCTCGACGCATACATTAAGTGGAACTACAAATTCTGGATCTGATTTGGAGTATGAACCCCCAATTCCGACAAAACGAGCAAAAATAAATGTCTTAACTCCTGAAGTCGTTTCTGCACTTGACAGAGCTAATGTCAGCAGTAGAAACGCGATGTTCATTATTGCTCCGGTTTTATCAGCTGTTGGTATAAAAATTGAAGATACAACGCTCAGCTATAGGTCCATCCAACGAGCTCGTATGGTTCAAAGAAAAGACATTGCTCAAGGATTAAAAGACAATTTTAAAACACACGATAAATACGTAGTGCATTGGGATGGTAAAATGCTAAATGATCTAATTGAATCCAAATCTGTGGAACGACTACCGGTTCTTTTAACTGCGTATGGTACTGAACAATTACTTGGAGTTCCAATAATGAATTCTGGGACGGCAGTTAATCAAACATCCGCCATTTTATCAACATTGAGTGAATGGGGTATTATTAAGTATGTCAAGGCGATGTGTTTTGACACTACGGCTGTTAATACAGGTAATCAATCAATTACAAAAATATTTTATTGTTGTCATTCTAGTTTAATTTCTATTTCTTACTGAATTTTACTATCAAAATGTATTAATCGTTTACTCGTTTGGATTTGAAATATAACCATTGATTTTTCTTAAATACTAAATTTAACGATAGTCATTTATTATTGTTCTACAGGAATTCACAACGGTACATGTAAGGAAATTGAAAAGATTTTGGGAAGAGAGTTGATCTGGTTATCATGTCGTCATCACATTTTTGAGATCGTATTAAGGGGCGCATTTGAAGTATTTTGGCCTGTGTCATCTGGGCCAAATGTACAGATGTTTGGAAGGTTTAAAAAATTTTGGGATGATATAGATATAACTAATTATAAATCTGGTGTTGAAGATGCTGTTGTTGCTGATATCATTTCGAATAAAATTGATGAAATCTCTAGTTTTATTACGAAATCTTTACAGGTATGATTTAACTGTGATTTAAATTATAAAAATTTCGTTATTTTTGACAAATTTTTTATTTTTGATAGTTACTACAACCCCGAGATGATTATAAAGAATTATTGGAATTATCATTGATTTTCCTTGGAGAAATGCCTCAAGAAAAGATTTCTTTCAAACGTCCTGGTGCTGTTCATCATGCTAGATGGATGGCTAAGGCCATTTATAGTTTGAAAATGTATCTATTCAGAGATGAATTCAAACTCTCTCAGAAAGAATTGCATGGTCTTCGTCATTTCTGTATTTTTATAGTCACATTGTATTTAAAAGCTTGGTTTTCATCAACTTCTGCAACAACTGCTGCTTATCATGACTTGCAGTTTATGAAAAATTTATTGGAGTACAAAAATATCAATCCTTTGATTTCTTCAGCTACGTGTGAAAAAATGATTTCGCACTTATGGTATTTGAGCGATGAACTTGCCATTTTATCACTGTTTGACGATGGCGTTCCATTAGAAGTAAAAAAAGTATTGTTGAAGCTGTTAATACTCGTGAAGGTACAGATTCTAAAGCTAAAAGATTTGTAATTGCTAAAAAGATTTGAATTCATTGGCGCAGAGAACTCTGAGTGACTTTGTGTCTAAAAAGTCATTAAATCTTTTCAAAATCTTCGATCTACCGTATGACTTTCTTGATGTCGATGTTGAATTATGGCCTACTAATGAGAGTTATCTCGAAAATAAAGAATACTTTCAACAACTAAAAGTTGTCAATGATTCAGCAGATCGAGCTGTTGCATTAGTCAGTGAATATAATCAATGCTTGACAAAAATGAAGAACAATTCCAGTACTTATTGCAAGTTGTCAAAGAACATCAAAAACATTCCCAAATTGTAATAAAAGAAATTATTTATAGTAATAGCGTACTGTTATGTTAAAAATATAGACAATTATATTGCAATTGATAATTCAATAAAAAATTTATCTATAAAAAAGTTAAATACTGGTTGTTTCTCACTTGATTCAATACTTTTCATATTAAATTTGACAAAGAAATATGTCATTCACTTCAAATTAAACTAATCATTGGCTGTATGTCGAAAAAAATGCTCTAATTTCTTGTTTTAATGCAATCAAACAAGCTCAAGACTGAAAACAATATTAAAAAAATTGTTTATAACATTTCTTTATCGATCGAAACTCAAATTTATGTAAATTTTCCTGAAACTCATAGTTTAAATTAAAATTTATCGAATTATTGATCAAAAACTGGAAATATTGATATTCGTTAATGTTTGACGATGAATATCTCGTAACGGCTTCACTTAATCAAAAATCATAAGCGACCATTTTTGTAGAGCAGTAAATTTCCTACAAAATCATGAGTTCCGCAATCCGAAATAATTTTTTTCATCGACTTATAAAATTCATAATAAAAACGAATATTTTCCTTAAAATAGCCAAACTTCAACTATGAATATCTTTTAATCGGTTGAGTTTTTGAAAAAGTCATAAGAGACCTTTTTGTAAAGCATTCAATTTCTCACAAAATCTATGCCACGGAATATTTTTTCCAAGCAGTTGGAAGCGAGATATAAATTTTTTTATCTGATTATTCGAAAAAAATAGAAACCCGCAAAGCGGAGGACCTTCCCGTTATAATTAAGAGCTTATACTTGGAGAGAATTCTTTTTAGGTGTCTACGAACCTATTTTTCAGAGTATAAAGTCAAAAATAAATTATTCGATTTTTTTTGACCCACCCTAAGGCATACTGATTATGCATAATGTTGAGGTTCAAATTTCCATATGGATAACTCTGAGAGTTCAAGAACAGCTTAATGTCTCTTATGCTGCAGTGATCAAACTCGCTTGCGTTTTGATTCGATTGATTCTTTCTTGCTGTTTGGAATCCAAGGATAACAAAACGAGGTTTCTCAAGCTGATTTGTTGTTTTGATTACCCAAATATGCTTGTTGGTAGCTGGTAGCAGTGGATACTCATACAATTCCCAAGTCCGGAAACTGATTGGAATAGCTGGATCGGAGGTTATGTAATTCAACACCTCGATTTTTTGCTTGTCAGACATTGTTATGTATGGTACAATCCACTCAATTTTTTGAATCGTAATTGAAACATTTTCATTCTAAACGGTAACAACATAAGCATTTTGATCAGTATTTGATCTGATCAGTATCAATTCATGCTTGGCATTCACGATAATTCGTTGATAATCTTCAGCAAATCCAAGAATGAAACTCAGCGGTACTGAGACATCAAAGTAACCACTATTATCAGTCAGCTTGTTGTCATATTCATTAACAATCCAACCAGCATTTTCCAGAATATTTTGTTGTCCCGGACTCAGAGAAGCGTATCCTTTCATAACACTGGTGATACCAACATTCTTACATCTATCGATTTCTACACCATTGAGTTCATAACGTATCTCTTCAAACATATGACAAACAGCCATGTTGACCATCTTCGTAGTAGCACTTACAGCAGTACCATCAGCTTTCCTCATTCTTCCATAAAAATGTAATGTGCTCTTGCTTGGGAGCAAGCACAGATCTTGATGTTGAACAGCAATCCTGATTTCATCACTGTTGTTGAATGTTGATGATGCATATGGTAAGTGTGAATGAGCTTCACAGTGTGCAATAGACTCATCGAAAATAATTGATTTTTTTATATCTAAGATTTCCGCCATGGTATCACACAAGCTAGACAACAAAAATTTATTTTTATCTTGTGAATTTTCCACGTAATTTTAGTCCTAGACTTTTTAGAAACTCTGCGTTTTGACGTGTCAACACTTTCAGAGCTCGATGATGACTGATAATCTTTGGACATCCTGCAATCCTTTTATACCCGTTACCAGTCTTTGTCTCATATACGATACCCATTACAGACTTTTTATATGCAGTCTTATCGTGATAGTCTCGCCACGGAAATTTGCTATTCCCCCGTCCTGATCAACAATGCGGAGCCTCAAGTTGTGTATTGCTCGTACGGCGACTGGTAGGTAAATGATGTTTGTTGGCACTTCCAATATCTTATATCCTGCTGGAACCCTCGGGAAAAATTCATGGATTGTGTGATTCTTCTCACCATTGATGTACGATCCAGTAGTTATATTGCACTCGACTCTCAGAGCATTGATTTTCAATATTTTGACTGGTAAATCAGATTTATGTGCTGTGTTAGGTTCAAGCACGCGGTTGGTAAATCCAAGTAATGATCCAATGGAATCTTCAAGTTCAAAATTTATATATTGATCACATTTTATTTCACTTCTCAACTCATTGTTGTTTGCTTTTAAAGTGAAACTTAGTTCAGGTAATATCTTGTTTATATAAGTTTCAATATCTTTAATTTCATAACTCCCTGTTGGTATAGTTATTTCTTGAAATCTCTTGATTGTACTTCTTTTGGATCTTTTTGATGACACATAAAATTTATTAGCACCAACATCAATATTTGGTATTGAATTAAATGTTAGGAGCTTAACAAGCCCAAGAACATAATTTTTTGTTGGTGATAGCTCAATCGGTGGAAAATAATTTGCCTCCAGTATGGAGGCGTTTCCGGATAGTGTCAAGGTGAATGACTCTGCCATGACTGACGCTTGTTGTCTCGACTCACTTCAATTTATAGTTGTCCAGCCAGGAATTTTAAGCACAAATGTCCACATATGATTGTATCAAAGTCTTGATATATTTTATGATTGTACTTTACGCTACCTACATCGAGATATTTCATCAAGTCTTGTGGGGGTTGTAGATTACCAAAACTGTCAAAGTAAATTACTTGATTATGATTCTTCTTGTATGCAACCCAGTGAGTTCCAGGCCCAAGTTTATCATCCAAATTTATTATTGCTGATTCGTTTGTCTTTGGTCCAGATTTTGGTAAATCATTTCTCATGAAAACTCCACGAAAATTTGAAATTTTAAGCAGCTTGGCATACTTTAATAAGTCGATGTTAGTCAGTGCTCGATGTGGTAGCTCTACTGGTTTTTTGACTTCTTGCAGCCAGCTCCTTCTGGGTATGGTTTCAGATAAAGTCCCATACCACTGCGGTAAGGTTTGAGGTATAATCCTCTACCTACAGCTATTTCCTCCATCTTCAAGTTGTGACGTTTCTTTTCAGCTAATTGATTTTTGGCTGCGCTGGCATCGTTCACAGCTTTTGCAACACCTGCAGCTCCACCTGTTAGAGCACCAACCGCTGATAACCCTGCAAACAGGGGAATCAAGAATGGAAGTACTCCACCAATCTTTGATGGAACTGGTAGAATACGAGGCAATCGAACGTTTTTCTTCCCACCAACTTTCTTGACAGCTTTGCGGGCACCTCCAAGAGCTGTTTTAACTGGATCTCCACCAGACTGCATGGACTTTTTAGCTTCATCAACAATCTGTCTCAGAGCAACATCCTTCTTCTTGGTTGTCTTTCTTTTGACTGTCTTACGCTTCATTGTTTTTCTTTTAATTGTCTTACGCTTGGTAATAGGTTTTTCTTTTTTAAGACCCATACCGAAACGTCTTTTCAACTTCATGATTTTATTCACACTCCAAGCAGCAGCTTTTTCACCAATAGTAGCGTCCCTCGCTTGAAATCGTTGCCACGCTTTCTCAGCAAGAATTTTATCAGCCTCGTGACGGGCTTCCAAATTTTCACGATTTTTAGAGTAAGCTATATCGTGTTCCTTACACGCAGAGTCCAAAGGATTTATGCCTGGATCACCTCGAGCTAACCTCTTAGCTAACTTTGTACCTGGACCACAATACTGATATCCTGGTATGTGAAGTTCAAGTGGAAGCTTATTGATTATGTTGTTGAATAAACCTTCACCACGTCTGCTCTCAGACATGTCACATCAAAGACTGACTTGCTAATCTATATAAGCAGGTATATATACCCCTTGAGCTCAGAATCTAATCAGCAGTCATGGACAACAAACCAAGAGCTCAGTTGCCAGTTATCAATTTTGATCAAATTGTTCAAGGAACCGGTGCGAAACTCAAACGACACGGTGCTTTACTTCCCAACAGTATCCGTGCAGTGTTTTGCGGACCATCAAACTGTGGAAAGACCAACGCTCTACTGTCTCTTATTGTACATCCAAACGGTTTGAGGTTTGAGAATATATATCTTTACTCAAAGTCTCTTAACCAACCAAAGTATCAGTTCCTGGAGACGCTGCTTAAACAGATTGATGGTATTGGATTCTTCACATTCAGTGAACATGAAGCTGTAATCAAGCCTGAAGATGCTGAACCTAACTCTCTGATGATATTTGATGATGTTGCTTGTGAAAAACAGGATCATATCAAGGCTTTTTTCTGCATGGGTCGACACAAGGATGTTGATAGCTTTTATCTCTGTCAAACTTATACACGAATACCGAAGCATCTGATTAGAGATAACGCAAACTTTCTCGTGCTATTCCGTCAAGATGAAATGAATCTGAAGCATATTTATAATGATCATGTCAATACAGACATGTCGTACAACTCATTCAGAGATTTATGCTCGGCATGTTGGAATAAATATGGGTTTGTGGTAATAGATAAAGACAGTGAATTGAACAGTGGTAGGTATCGCAAAGGATTCGACTGCTTCATTAGTATAAATTGAGGTACTTTAGAGTGTGATAGTCATACATGCTGTAGACGTTAACCTGTCAACATGAAGCCTGAAGAAATATCAAAGCAGAAAGATATTCTGCATCAGATATCTCAAGCCAGTGATGCCATCCGACGGAAGCACAAGATGCTGAAGTTGGGTAAAGATACAGCTGAGAAAGCTATGGAGGAAATGTTCAAGCCTATTGTGACACCACTCCAGAGTATAGTTGAATCTTCAAAGTTGAAAGGGGAAAATATTAAAAAAGAAGAAAAACCACAGGTTCAAAAACAAGAGGTTGAAAAATCTCTGTATGATGATCCAGAAGTATACAACAGTTTAATAACAGATGATGAAAGTTCATTTGATAATACAGCACTTGCTATTACTCAGCCACCACCATCAACAAGTACTCCAGCTCGTAGAAATCCTCTTCTCACTAATTATCTACAACGTTTAAGTAAAAACATAAAGATAATGATATGAGATATGGTGTACGCAGAAAACGCGGCGAAATGCATATGGGTGATTCACCTATTTCATTTGCAAATGATACAATAACTGTCAAAGAAAAAAATTATCCAATAACTCCTGGGTTGTTGGAATTATTATTTAGAAAATCACCAGAGGATGCACTCATCACCCCAGATGATAAGAAAAAGTACTTGGACATAATTCAACATACCAACGCTCATAGGAAAAATTATGATCCAAATCGTACCATTTATGAAGATACAACAATCAAGTTCAATAAATACATTGCTGATTTTATCACCAAGTTCGGTAAAGGGTTACCAAAATATATGATTGCAAGAAAACAGAGATTACCAATGGACTATGTTTACTGGGATGATCCAAATGAACTAGTTGATCGTTTGCGACTACTTATGGCATCTCAAGCTGCTGGAAATCCAAGTCACACGAATGAAATCATGTCAATTATTGAAGAGCTTAGGGAGGCTGGAGTTATATATTAAAAGCTTCTGAAAAATTAAATCATTCACACGCTGACAGTCAAAGTGTTCACAACCATGAGCATCGATATATTTGGACGTCCACTGGACAATAAGTTAGGTCAACGAGGCCCTGCTGGTAGAGGTTTCAATGTAACTTCTGATGGAAACTATAACATTGAGAATAAAAGGCTGTGCAATCTCGGTAATCCTTCAAATGAACATGATGCGGCGACAGTGCAGTTTGTACTGAGACAGATGTCTGAACTGAATAAAAGTATAGACAGTGAACAGAAAGAGATTATTTCACATTTACACTCTGAAATAGTAATACTGAAAGCTGCTGTGGGAAATTTGCAGACGACTATTGAGGAAGTTAAAGCAGTACTTTCCTCTCACCAAAATAATATCAAATATCTCACTGAGAAACTCAATGAACGACAAAAAAACAGTGATAGCTGAAGAGCTTCACAAACCAGCTCGCAGGAACTATAAACGTCGTCATGTTGACATCCGAGGCCTCGATGAGACTTGGCAAGCTGACTTGGTTGAGATGATTCCATATGCGACAGTCAATAAAGGACACAAGTATCTGCTTACAATCATAGATATATTTTCTAAATATGCCTGGGCAGTTCCAATTAAATCAAAAGGTGGTGTAGATGTCACTAGTGCTATGAAGTCTGTACTCCAGCAAGGTCGTGTACCTAAGAATCTCCATGTTGATCAGGGTAAAGAGTTTTACAACAAAGAATTTAAAGATCTGATGAAGCAGCACAAGATAAATCTGTATTCAACATTCAGCAATCTCAAAGCATCCATATGTGAACGTTTCAATAGAACACTCAAGAATAAAATGTGGCGAGAATTTACAGCTCATGGCAGCTACAAGTGGACCGATATACTTGATGACTTGGTGAATACTTACAACAACACCAAACACAGTACCATCAAAATGAAACCTGTCGATGTTACCGCTGCTCAGGAGAAACAACTATTGGAAAACATATATCAACCACTGCAAGTCAAATCACAACAGAAGAAGTTTAAAGTTGGAGACAAAGTCCGAATCAGCAAGTACAAGCATGTGTTTGACAAGGGATACACACCAAACTGGACAACAGAAATCTTCACAATCAAGTCGGTGCAGAACACGAATCCAACGACGTACAAGCTCGTGGACTATCAGGATCAACCAATTGAAGGAGGATTTTACAATGAAGAACTCAGCAAAGTCAAATATCCAGATGTATATCTTGTTGAAAAAGTAATTAGAAAACGTGGAAATAAATACTATGTTAAATGGCTAGGATTTGATACTAAGCATAATAGTTGGATAAATAAATCTAATATGTAAAACACAAATTATATATTGTTTTTATTTACAAACCTTAAAACTATATTTACATTGTTTTTTAATATTACTAATTTTACAGTAATTTTTGCTTCTTATTATCATTATTATTATCTTGCACAATCTTTCTTTTCTTAAAAACTAGTGGCCCCTTGTAACCCCATGGTAGGGTATCAGTGCTAGCCTCAATAAGTTGACGTTTATCATCACCCCAACTGAGAGCAAGTTTCTCCTGCTTTATTGTGTGTACTTGATGATTTTTACTTTTTATCATGTACTGCTCTTTTCTTAATAATACGTTTTCAAACAGACATCGTTTGAAGTCATCAAACGTGATTGTCTTCAAGGTAGATCCTCCGATACCCTTTGCCCGTTTCTTGATCCTATCTCTTTCCTTCTCAGGATTGTGAATCTCGAAGGCGTAGAGCTTGGCTCTGAGACCCACAAACTCGGACATGATTTTTCCATTGTTCTCATCCTTCATAAGCCCCAGGACCTTTTTGTTTGCTAACGGCATGTTGAAGACATTTTGGGGTGGGTAGTCAGAGGTATCAAACCTTGAGATATCACGTTTGATGTCTTCGTATACGTTCGGTACATTAAATTGGTAAATAAGACTATCTGTATCGGTATACAATAATTTAGATGTCGTTTCATAATTTTTCATTACATAATTATAATGGAAATCGTAGATAAAAGTCTTGGATAAGTCTAAGATACTAAAGCCTACATAGATTGGCTTGTTAAAAACAACTCTAGCTTTTTTCATTTCAATTATGACTATATCCTCATCAAATACAGTTACGCTGTGGAAGGTTGGCTTACAAATCAGGTCTGATACCTGATAACGCTCCGCCCACTTTGTTCTTAACCAAACTTCTTTGTATTTACGAACATTCTCCATTGTCTTTCCGAAAACCGCGTTGTTCATCAACTTGTAAAAATTTTTCTCAAAATCATTTTTCGCTATTTTTCGACAATCAGTATTTTTATCAATGTATGATTTGAGCCAGTCTGATTGTTCAAATTTCAAGACTCTGTGTATTTTCTTAAGTTCTAAGCCTAAATCTAAACATTGTTTCAAATTCTTATAATGTATTACATAATTAGTCTTATCATACAGAGTTGTTGTTAATTTTTGTTGTTTGCTGCCAGGTGGTATAAAATGTTCAGGGCAGAGAGGCAAATCTTTGTGTAGATCATGTAATTTCTCAGGATAGTGTAGGTCTACTTCAAGGATGTAGCCTACACTTTCATCATCATTGAAAAACTGATCTACATTATCTACATTTTCAACCCATTCAAATTTACCCTGGGGTAAAGACATACTCATCGCTGCGCCATACAAATTATTTACATCGTAGTACATCAGGTATGTTTCGGGGTTGTTTGAATCAAAATCTTTGCCCATATACCGGTTGTTAGCTTCAGCATGTCTATTAGCACACATCGATACCCCACCACGAATACCCTTTTCAATGAAAAGAAGTATCTCAGGATCAGTTAACAGTTCAAGTTCTACTTCAGTATGCTTCAACATTGCAGAGTTTGAAAGACCTGGTGCTGTATAAAAATGTATGGCATCAAGATTGTGTGTTTTTGAAACAACTCAATCTAAAATTTTCAAACACGTCAGCTAAAAGAAGTACATCTGTTTTCAAATATAAATCTGAGTATTCACCGAGAGTACTAATATCAAACTCATTCCAAACTACTTGAGCAAATGCATAATCATTATCAGAAATGGTAGAGTTGGTTAATTTTGAAAAAATGAATCCTGATCAGGCAGCTGTTTTTCATCAAGTCTATCAATATTATCAATGTACTCATATGGGAATACACCCTTACGTGTTGCTAATTTGAATTTATCAGGGTCTGGGTAGTGTAATTGTGTAATTTTCTTGTCACTATCATCAAGGTATGAAGCTAATTTCTCTAAACTGGAAGCCATGAATCTAAATGAATCAATAAATCTTAAAGAGACTGAAGTATTTTTAACTGATTTTGTAAAAGAAATGTAACGCTCTTTATTGATCGGTAGTAATGAAATTTCACCTTCAAATACTGTAGCTAAGGATTTAATTATAAAGTGTGAGTCATAGCCGGATAAATTATGAAAGACAATGGGGATAATGGTAGATTTCTGATAATTAACGTTACATGATTTATGAGCAGCGTTTCTATAGTTCCCGGTGAAGTGACAATGATCATAAACTTTATCATTAGGAGATGTTATAGGTTTTTCACAGATATGACAAACAGTTGCCTGATTATGCCTATCTTGTTGTTCTTTGGTAAGAGGTTTCATTTTGATGGGATTCTTTAAAATTTTTCAAAGTCAATAGCTAATGATTCTAATTGTTTAACAAACCAGTTGATACAATCTGGAGAACGGTTCAATTCAAATTTAGACAATGTATTGTCATAGCTACAATGTACATAGTAAGCAATACTGTGTGGAACATGCTTGTGAACTTTTTGACATCATCTCCCTGGGGTTCGAGTATGCATTCAAGATCTGCATAGACTACAAACGGTACAGGATCTTTAGATTTGAAATCTTTGAATTTCAAAACTCGGTTTTTTTTTTCGGAAAGTCCATGCGGACTTTGTTAGATTTGAAACAATCAGATATATGTTCTTTATAACTTTTTTGATGCTTAAAATGATTCAAGCAACGATCGCAAAAGTACAATTTATGTTTACCTTTAGTTATTTGTTTAGTAATTAATCCGGAAAGATTATGTATCCATGCAAAGTGATAGACTGACTCAATATGATCTAAATTATCTGTATAATTTACACTTTTTTAATCATCAATAAATGAATTGCAGGTATTTTTGATTCAGAGTTACTTAAATATAATGGAATAATAAGACTTTTCTCAGACTTTTTACTCGTAAATTCCGACTCTATACTGTATACGTTAATGCTAAGATTATTCATTTTTTCAAATTTCGGAATGTCATTAAGTTTAATTGGAAATTCTATACCTTCATAGTTCAATCTGATGCTAAAGTGTTGATATTCTTCAGGTAGTTCTGGATTGAGAACAGGTGGATGTAACGCAGCATTGACGCATTCTTCTTGACAATATCCTTTGGCAATCTAACGAAGGTGGAGTTTCCAACTTGGGTTGGTGCGAATCTTGACATAGTCACCATCAAGCTGTTCGGTCCAAGCAGACTCCATCCAGAACCCTCATGTTCAAAATCTTCGATTCTTTGTAGTAATTTGTCGTAGACATGTTGACTAAACCAATCCTGAAGAGATGTGGCAGGGAGAATCTCGCGACTTTTGGTGACAAAAGATTTTCGTTCTTCTATGTCTTGTTGATGTTTCCGGAATGTGCAAAAGAGTTCAACATTCACTTTCAACCCTGCCAGATCTCTCAAGACACTCTGCACCTTGTTGATGACGATGTCCCGTGAGGCCTGGAGAAATGATGCTGGATCTTTGTGATGCTGGTTGATAATACATCCAGTCTGGATGTTACCAGCGAAAGCGTTTTCCAAGTCCCGCCATTTGACTCCTTGGTTAAGATCTCCACCAACAACTAGGTTACCGAGTCTGGAGAACTGATCGGCAAACCAGTTGAGTTGGTTGATGTGTGCTTGAACACTTCGTCTCACTTGAATTGATGTTCCAGGATCGAGTAATATAGTGTTGAAGTACTGGATAGTTTCATTGCACACCCTTAAACACCTTTGACGATGATTATCAGTGAGCTGCTCTCCTAACAGATCAGCATATGAGACAGCAATAGTGTCCACCAAGTTTTTGAGAGCCTCAATGAGGTTAGGTTGAGCCATCTTGGGAAGACGCACACTTCACTACTGTCTGTTTACACAATATTGAAGGTTATATACACTGTTTATAGGTTATGTACACTTTTATAGGTTATATACACTGTTTGTAGGTTATATACACTGTTTATAGGTTATGTTCACAATAGTTTATACACACACTGAATTTACACGATAGTTTTTGGTACACTGGACTACAGTTTATGCACACAATAGTTTTTGCACACTGGACTATACTCGCGTACTTCACAACACTAAACTTCACTATATTTTATATAACACTGAATACTGTTTAATCATGAGAGATGTACTTCGTTTTTTATGAAGTACGCTCTCAGCGAGCTGCTTATATAGGCAGAAAATACTGCGTAGTTACCCCCACTCCTCTACCTCGAAACCGGTTTGATGACGTCATCTACTGCGCAGTAAGAAAATTCTAGAACAGAATGAGTCATCTACTGTGCAGTTAGAAAATTCTAGAACAGAATGAGTCATCTGGTTCGTGGAAATTTCCCCACCCCTTTCACAAAACAAGTCTAAACCTGTCTGATGACGTCATCTACTACGCAGGAGAACAAAGAAAACTGCGTATGACCTTGAACAGGCTTAAACCTAAGGTTGACAAAAACCTCACCAGATGGTGTATCTTCTCGCATGTACTCGTCATACATGCAGTTTGAATATATTAATCTTTTCGGAATATAAACAATGAAATGCACCTGTGATCTAAGCAACTAAAGTTGATGGTTAGATCACAGGTGCATTTTTTAACAAAATGGTGAATTCACAATTCAAAATGGCGGATAGCGGTCACCAAATGGCGGATTTCAGATAGCAAATTCAAAATGGCGGATTCAGAATGGCGGATTTCAGATAGCAGCCACCAGATGGCGGAAATCTGATTCAAAATGGCGGATAGCAGCCACCAGATGGCGGATTCAAAAGGCTGATAGCAGCCATCAGATGACGGATTCAAAATGGCGGATTCAAATGACGGATTCACAATTCAAAATGGCGGATAAATTTTAAAAATGGCGGACAGTAAGATGGCGGCGGAATTCACCACCAGCGCCACCTGCAAAACCTCGACCATATCCTCAAACTGTCGGTAAAACAGGTCACACATATCGACAAATGGTACTTAGTACGAACACAAACCATCTGTCGGTAAAACAGATTCCTGTAATGTCGGTATCCCAGCTTCACTACTAGTATGCAAAATATCTTGATTCCGTGAACTAACAAGGCTATGATAATAAAAATAGTTGCCGAAATGAGGCGAAAAAAATTTTTCGATCGTAAAGCACTCTCTGATGTTTCGCATCCATGAGTCGTGCAATAACTAGTAAGATATTTAGAGGGAATGTTATATTAAAGTGTGGTGCCAATTATAAGTCAATACATCACATAGGAAACGAATTAGAACTGTTTTGTTGAGAGTCCTCAACGTAATTTTTTCGAGGTGTGTCCTCAGCGGATTAACACAACAACCCAGAACTTACGAAAAAAGTGACGGAACTTGAAAACATAATGTGAGTGGTGAAGGGTTAAATATGCTTGATGGTAAATACTATCATTTGGATCAGAATATCCCGCATGGAGAAATATATATGTCAAAAATATATGTCGCATATATAATATATATACCGCTTATATTTACGCAAAAAAAAAATATGTCAACATATATTTTTCACATAGATGCTGATATATATGCAGAGATACATGCTTACATATATGTAGACATATATGTATACATATATGTAAGCATACACTGAAAAAAAAATTTCTAAGTTGGAGAATTTTTTTACTCAAATCAAGAAAGTTAAATTTTTCAAAATTATTTTCTTGATTAAAGTTAAATTTTTTTCTGTATATCTCTAGACACTTATATGCGCACATATATGTGAACATATATGCACGCATATATGTAAACATATATCTACGCATATATGTGAGCATATATTTAGCGCGAAAAAAATATATGGGAAATATATTTGCATATATTCTTCGCATATATATTTTTCCATGCGGGATGTACAGATGCTTCATTCTAAGGAGTACCATTTTCATAATGTATAAATTTTAGTAACCAAATATATTATTTACTATTTTAAACTTTTGTAATCGGAATTATCATCTCAGATATAGAATATAGCAAACTAAATATCGCACTACTATGAAATTTTTGATGATAAATATGTTCTAAGTGCCCGTAAAGTCAAAAACTATATTGACAATATTGATAAATTATAAACGCGAGTAGCTATTGCATTGAAACCAATGGTTTAATAAAATGTGACAAGATTTAAGAATTACATTTCAAGTTAACACTGTGCCTAACTAATTGCATGATATTGTTGTAATAATCTTTATAACAAATAAACTTGTTACACAGTTTCACCATGAATTTTTTATTATTTTCATTTTTTTCACGAAAAAAAAAAATTAGTCGGACCCTGGCGGTTTTGTCATCACGTTTGGAATAGGGTGAAAAATCGGTTTTTCTTTCAATGTTCGACTGAGCTGACTAAGTTTAATCATGGCGTGATCACGGTGAAACATCGGTGCATTTGTTTAATTTGAACACCGTCAAAGTATAGTGAATATTAAGTCACTATCCGGAGACTGCGCAGTATGAGCACTACACATCCATAGTGAATTCACAGTGAAAACATGGTGAATACTCAAGTCACTATCCGGAGACTGCGCTGTATGAGCACTACACATCCATAGTGAATTCACAGTGAAAACATGGTGAATAATGAGTCCCTGCACGATTACAAGACAGTTCAAACACGGTCGTCATACTGTTATTAAACCATGAAAACGGAGTAAATTCCTGGTCGTTTCACGGTCGATAACCGATTTTTTTACTATTGACAAACCAGTGACTTGTAGTTTATAAATACAAATGTATGTCAGTACGGTATTCTCAAAAATAAATAATTGATAATTATAATACTAATAATTGTCAAGCAAAGATTTATCGGTTTTTCTATAAAGTTTTTATTAATTTTTCTCTTATCAATACACAACATCAGTTAACAAACATATCTGTTATTTCATATTTTTTTTTTTGTAAAAAACTAATTATAATTATAATATCCATTAATATCACAAGCAATTGCAATAAAAAATATCATATGAAATAATAATAATGAAACCTATAAATAATATATAAATTACCCTAATAATCACAAGGTATTTTCCTATTTACAACTATGTTAAATAGATAGCTTTAGAATGATCAAGCCTTTTTTGATTTTTTAATAGAGCGATTCTTTGAATGTTGTTTCTTTATTGCCTTTTAATTAGTTGGCTATTTTATTATATAGGGTAAAAGCCCCGATAGATGATCACGCACCAGTATATGATCACTCCATGTATTTGTATACCTATATTTGTGAATATACAGGGTGTCTCTGAAGTGGCGGGAGTAATTGTTGGGGTCGATAGAGAAAAAAATACTGAATCGAAAGTTCCTGAGCCAAAAATTTTTTTGGGCCATAGAATTTGAGTTATGAATTAAAAACGATAGCCAATCAGAAGCGCGCTATTCGAGAAATGAAAATGAGCGGGGAAGTAGAGGAGACGCGAGAGTGAGATGCTGCAATAGCAGCTTACTCGCTCACACAAAGCCGAGCATGAGAGGGGATTGTGACGCTATGAGCCGAGTACGTAAGTGTGAATGAGTGGATGTATGAGGTCGCAAGCGGACGGCTTAATGTATGAGTGTGTGTCCGTGTATCGCAGCATTATTGGAGGCGTTGTAACGCTGAATTAAAGCTAACCGGGTACTCTAAGACAGAGGAAAAAATTTTTTATTTTTATTTTTATTCGAAAAAATTTAATAAAAAAAAATAAAAAGGCCCAAGATTTAACCAGACCCACAGAAACGGAGAGTAAATTTTTAATTCTCATTTATTTTGCTGGGGATTATTTTCAAATACAAAAAAAAAAAAAGGCTAAGATTCAACTGGAATCCAAAAAGAGATGGATGAAAAAATTTTATTTTTTATTTTTAATCAGCAAAATTATTTTTCTTTAAAAAAGAGCCCAATCTCGACTGGAGCAAGAAAAAATGATTGAAAAATTTTATTATTAATTTTCAATCAACAAAATTATTATAAAAAAATAAATGGGCCCAAGTCTCAACCGGACCCAAACAAACGGATAAAAATTTTTATTACTTACTTAATTTGCTGGAAATTATCTTTAAAAACGAAAAAATGCCCAAGACTCGATCGGATCCAAAAAATAACAGTACAAAAATTTTTTCCTTATTTTCAATCAGCAAAATTGTTTCTTTTAAAAAAGGCCCAATCTCGACTGGAGCAAAAAAATGATTAAAAAATTTTATTATTAATTTTCAATCAACAAAATTATTTAAAAAAAAATAGTCCGCAGACTCAACCGGACCCAAACAAACAGATAGATAGTTTTAATTACTTATTTATTTTGATGGGAATTATTTTAAAAACGAAGAAAATCGCCCAAGACTCGACCGGACCCAAAAAAAAAAATAAATTGAAAAATTTTGTTTTCATTTTCAATCAGCCAAATTAATTTCTTTTCGAAACAAGGCCCAATCTCAAACAGACTAAGAGAAACTAATTAAAAAATTTTATTTTTTATTATTAATCAAATATTATTTAAAAAAAAAAGTTAATTATGATGATTAAAAATGAATAGTAAAATTTTTTTATTCATCTCCCTTTCGGTCTGATGGAGTCTTGGGCATTTTTTTCGTTTTTAAAGATAATTTCCAGCAAATTAAGTAAGTAATAAAAATTTTCTATCCGTTTGTTTAAGTCCGGTTAAGTCTGTGGCTTATTTTCTTTTTTTAAATAATATTTGATTAATAATAAAAAATAAAATTTTTTAATTAGTTTCTCTTAGTCTGTTTGAGATTGGGCCTTGTTTCGAAAAGAAATTAATTTGGCTGATTGAAAATGAAAACAAAATTTTTCAATTTATTTTTTTTTTTTTGGGTCCGGTCGAGTCTTGGGCAATTTTCTTCGTTTTTAAAATAATTCCCATCAAAATAAATAAGTAATTAAAACTATCTATCTGTTTGTTTGGGTCCGGTTGAGTCTGCGGACTATTTTTTTTTTTAAATAATTTTGTTGATTGAAAATTAATAATAAAATTTTTTAATCATTTTTTTGCTCCAGTCGAGATTGGGCCTTTTTTTAAAAGAAACAATTTTGCTGATTGAAAATAAGGAAAAAATTTTTGTACTGTTATTTTTTTGGATCCGATCGAGTCTTGGGCATTTTTTCGTTTTTAAAGATAATTTCCAGCAAATTAAGTAAGTAATAAAAATTTTTATCCGTTTGTTTGGGTCCGGTTGAGACTTGGGCCCATTTATTTTTTTATAATAATTTTGTTGATTGAAAATTAATAATAAAATTTTTCAATCATTTTTTCTTGCTCCAGTCGAGATTGGGCTCTTTTTTAAAGAAAAATAATTTTGCTGATTAAAAATAAAAATAAAATTTTTTCATCCATCTCTTTTTGGATTCCAGTTGAATCTTAGCCTTTTTTTTTTTTTTTTGTATTTGAAAATAATCCCCAGCAAAATAAATGAGAATTAAAAATTTACTCTCCGTTTCTGTGGGTCTGGTTAAATCTTGGGCCTTTTTTTTTTTTTATTAAATTTTTCGAATAAAAATAAAAATAAAAATTTTTCCTCTGTCTTAGAGTACCCGGTTAGCTTTAATTCAGCGTTACAACGCCTCCAATAATGCTGCGATACACGGACACACACTCATACATTAAGCCGTCCGCTTGCGACCTCATACATCCACTCATTCACACTTACGTACTCGGCTCATAGCGTCACAATCCCCTCTCATGCTCGGCTTTGTGTGAGCGAGTAAGCTGCTATTGCAGCATCTCACTCTCGCGTCTCCTCTACTTCCCCGCTCATTTTCATTTCTCGAATAGCGCGCTTCTGATTGGCTATCGTTTTTAATTCATAACTCAAATTCTATGGCCCAAAAAAATTTTTGGCTCAGGAACTTTCGATTCAGTATTTTTTTCTCTATCGACCCCAACAATTACTCCCGCCACTTCAGAGACACCCTGTAGATATACAAATAAATGGAGTGATCATATACGAGTACGCGATCATATACTAGGGCTGTTAGATTACTCAAATCAGTACAATGAGCAGGCTCCATTTTATTTAGAAGTCTGCTTCAGCCAGTCTGAAACCCACATTTTTATATTAACTGATGCTCGATCATTATCCGTATACACTGGGATAACTTTGTATTTTTGGAGTTCAGTCATAATTCCTAAAGAAAGAAAAGAAGATTTATTAGTATAAAATTTAATTTGACTAATTCTAATTAAAAATTGTTGACAAATCACACTTACGAAGTATTTTGATATAAGCTCGCTCTTCAACTATAGTGGTGTCAGGCTTCTTACGATCAAATTTGACTCCCATGTTTTTTTTCTGTTCTGTGGTCCACATCGTTCTCATTATTTTTTTAGCCCTGCGACAGTTGGATGTAGCGTTTAAAGCTTCATTAAAATCATTAAAGCCCATTTTATAGTCCTCTAGAATGGTTACCTACAAAAGTCGTAGATGTCAAATGATTATACCGAATTAAATTTTTATTCAAGAAACTTAAAGAATGCTATGGCACGCCGTTTTACTATTTAATAGTAACAGAAAAATTATCTTAAAATTAATAACTAAAATTAAAAATACAAATATTATTTCAAAACATAATTGAAATGTTATAGATTAATTTTATGTTTGAACATAAATTTTTTAATGAATAATTATTATGTCGTGACATAATAAAATATAGAAGAATTAAAATTCTGAGTTGAGTTAAATATCAAAAGCGTATTTTTATTATGTGTCATGATAATTAAAAATGAAAGTTTTATAATTATGTAGGGACATAATTTTAAATAGCAGTTTTTATTATGTTGTGACATAAATTTAATTGTCTCCTTAAAATTCCTATTATTGAAGTCATTATTTATAACATTTTAATCTAAAATTAAATATAATTACAAATTAAAATTATGTACATAATGAAAATTCGGAATTAAATTTATGTACATACTGGAAATTCGGAATTAAAATTATGTACATAATGGAAATTCGGAATTAAAATTATGTAGATAATAAAAATTTGGAATTAAAATTATGTACATAATGAAAATTAAGAATTAAAATTATGTACATAATGGAAATTAAGAATTAAAATTATGTACATAATGGAAATGTTGGACTTAAAATTATGTTCATAATGAAAATGTTGGAATTAAAATTATGTACATAATAGAAATGTTGGAATTAAAATTATGTACATAATGGAAATGTTTCAATTAAAATTATGTACATAATGGAAATGTTTCATTTAAAATTATGTACATAATGGAAATGTTTCAATTAAAATTATGTATGTTGATCTTATTGATCGCTTCTATATTATTACATTTTCATTTATCTTTATAATTTGATTTATTTTTATAATGAATAATTCAAATTACATTTATGTTACTACATAATTAAAATTCGTTGTCAATGTAAATAATTATGTCAGTACATAATAAAAAATGTCTTAATTTTAATTATGTTGCAACATAAATTTATTTTTAGTTTTTATTATGACTTGAATTTTTACAAAATTAAGCGATTTTTTTTTTTTTTTTCGATAAACATTAATATAAATTTTGCAAAGATTATTAACTGTTTCAAATTTAATCAACCTATTTTTATTTATGTAGTGACATAATTTTAATATATTTTATTATGTTTTTCGTGTTGTATAAAAATACTGATTATCTTTGAGCATAATCGAATTGTATTAATTATTATTATGTTACAAGATAATAAAAATAATTTTATTTTTCCAAACCAAAAATTTTAAAACATTTTAATTATGTTGTAACATAATTATAATTCGACTATTCCTGTATCTCTTACTATGTATAAGCATTTAATTTTATGTCAGTACATAAAATTATGATATTTGTATTATGTCAGTACCCTGATTAAAAATATTGATTGAAAAGTATTGGGAATCAGTCACCCTATGTGAACTGTATATCTATATATACATGAAAAAGAATTGAAATTATTCAAAAGTATTCTAATTTCATCATTTTCAATCCTTTTCAATCAATATTTTTAACCAGGGTACATAAAAGTAATTGACTTAAAAAATTCTTTCTTAAATGAAAAAGAAAAATTTCTTTTTCATGTTCTTATAAAATATTCTGCTATTAAATAGTAAAACGGCGTGCCATAGAATGTAGTTAAAAAACTAAATAAAAAAACATCAGTTGAAAGCAAAATAAACTAAAAAGTAAAAACATATTGAAAAACAATTCATGAAGCCAACGCTGAATTATCCACTAGTTAAAAATTTAAAACAATATTTTTTAGAAAGTTATGAAAATATTCGTACTGTTGAAAGTAGTTTATTTTAATTTTTCGGAAAATTTTCATTTTTTGAGTGTAAATTAAAATTTTTCCTGAACAATAATTTATTTTCCACATATTACCTTGCCATCTATATCAAAATCAGGATCTTCGAAAGAGGGTTGATTTTCTTTTGAAACTGCTGAGTTACGGCTTAGAGCATTGTTAATAGATTCATTAAGTGTTTCTTTTGTCACCATCGAGTTTTTCATTATTGTCATGTTTCTTTGGCATTTCGTAATTCGGTGAGTTAAATTAGTTACTTCTTTCAATATATTTTGAAAAGAATTCAATTGAGGGTTTATTTCTTCATTTCCTTCAGTTTCCTCATCAGAACTATGTCCAGGACTAGCTAGCGGAGGAATTTCATATTCTGTAGACTGTAAAGGAGTTTCATTCGCGTCTTTTCGTAGGTCCGAATTTGGTTCTTCCTCACCATCATCTGAGTTATTATTGTGATCATCCACATTGAGTTCATTAAAAAGTCGTCTCCACTTCTGTCTGCTAGTTGTTCTGCATTTTTCATTATTTTCTAAAATTTGAAATTTTTATTGAATTAATGGACTGATTATCAATAATTGAAATTGTTCAAAATTTGTGAAGTTCGCTAACATGATGCATTTATAAAATGATTCCAAATTACAGTATTACGATATTATTTTTAGTATTAAATATTTATTCTAAATTTTTTAAAAATTAAGATTAACAATATCATTTTCTGTAATTATTTTAAATTTTATAAATACATCTGCTGTGAATTGAGACAAAATGGAGATCAAAATTCTTAACAGTTACTCAAAGTTTAAATCTTAAAGTGGTTTGTGATTTACTCAAAGTTTAAATCATAATATATGTATACGAAAACAATTATGTAAAATAAATATAGATCTCTTATAACAATATTTAAATGGTACCCGTAGAGCTGCTTCGTCTTTACGTAACCCAGAGCTTTTTGTATATTTTATTTTTCTTTTTTATTTTCTTTGTTCCCAAGTGGTGTCATGCTGTAGCGTTTGTCAGCTGGAATCCTTTTATCGGTCAGGTGATTATTGCGCTCTCTTAACTCTTGTAATGATTCTGAAAAAATCCAGTTTATAACGATTAACAATGTATGTATACATACCCCCATTACCCAAGGGATATATACATATATCCCTTATAAAACGAAATGATTAAAAATGATTACACAATGTTAAATGCCCATAAGAGATATAATTTGAAATGATTTGCATGATTTGACAGAATTAAAAATTATTAAAAAATTAATCATTTTTAATCATTTTAATTTATCAGGGATATATATAGAACTAAATCCACATCATTTTTTTCCAACTTACCATCATCGTCTAAAATTGTAATGGGCCCCACCATCTTTTCACCATTGATAGAATACAATAAGTTTGAATCCCAGGTATCCAAGTCAGTAATTGGCAACATATCATCATTCTCTTCACGATGATGAATGGATTGCTTGTAGACCACTTTAAATTTTTCTATACCAGAAGATGTTTTATATTTTATGAGGACATGCTTCTTTAGTTTTTTTATTTCACTAGACATTTTGTTAATTTATAGGTTATAAATCACAATGATAACAAAGTGCAATGGGAATATTATGATTATGATTTTTTATAGAAAAATAATTTGCAAGCATGCGCAAAGGACACCTGCGTGAAGCGTCAGCGAGTAACTGTTGAGCGTACAAATTTCAAATGTTATAAAAGAAAATATAAAAGATTTAAATAAAATATAATAAATGCTTGTTTTTTAAGAATCGAATTTGAACGTTTTATCTTATTTAAAAAACATTACTTATGAATTTTAAGCCTCTTTTCTTAAAAAAAGATCATTTTATTAATTATTTGAAATTTTTGCGCAAAAAATATGCGCATAAATTCGCGAGTTTATTTTTGCGCAAGCATTAAATTTTTTTTTTTTTTTCAGTTGCACACATGCTTCATTTCAATCAATTTTAACAAATTGCTCTTGGCTTACATGCGCCGACATATTTGTTGTCGAAGTTTACTATGCATGTGGAGATATAACCATAATATTGAATAATATTAAATATAAACAAACGCGATTAATACTATCAACTAAGCACGTGTACAAGTTTTCTTACAATGTATTGAAGAATAATTCAGTTAACCAAACAATGTTATTGGAGAAGGTTTAGTTTGAAAAACTTAGAGGTGAGCATTATTATATAACAAGTTAAGTTTTTCGAATAAGTGATCCATTTCTATAATTCTCGCTCCGTGTTGTCATAGAAAAAAATATTTTAATTTTTACAATACTCCAATTGTCAAACGTTTAATAGTTTTTGATGTTTTTTAATAATTGAGTTAGAACTACATTTTTTTATACAAAATTGTACATGTCAGCAAATTATATTTTTATTAATTTTATAGGTTACTCGAAAAACGATTATTTTTAAATAGATACTTACGAACCAATTAAGAACAGTGGATGAAAAAATTGTTATTACCATAATTATTGAATTATTATGTACTGTCAATAATGTCCGACAGTAAACGTCCCGGCACATCTCGCACGGCAATTTATTTGCGAAACAAGCGCAAGTTGAAAAGATTATTTTCGACTTTTGGAACAAAAGTCCGTATTCCCAAAAATTTCTTTGATAAATTGGTAAGTAACATCATGAGAATTTTTAAAAATGTATCGTGTGATAAATGTTAAAAGAACGTGCAAAAATTTTTTTCTTATCCCTAACGATTTTAAATTAATAAATATAAATAATAATGTAGAGAAAAAATTGTCAGTTTTTAATTTTTTCTTCAGCCATTTAGTTATTTCTTGCATTTCTAGATTTCATTTTTTACTTTAAAAAAAGGAAGTTGTCAAAATTGTTAAAATCTCAAAAAACTTAAACCAAAAAAAAAAATCAAAATTTTCGAAAAAGTTGGAATGTTTGAAAATTATAAAAAATTGACGAGTGTTATTTATTTTAGAAAATTCAAAATTGGATAAAAAATTTTAAATATTTATATTTATTTCGAAGTAATTGATAAGTATTTTTTGATAACATAAATGAAGCGCTCGTTGAAATGAATTTCTTTAAATAATCATCCACTCTGCATTAATTCCTCACAATTTTTTTATACTTTTTCTTCACAAATTTTATTTAACAGCTGTAATACGGCCTTTTTACATTTCTCACACCACATAATTTTATTTCAAAACTGTGATAGTTATATATTTTTTTTTTACAGCCAGTATCAAACAATACATTTATTTATAATCATGTTAACATCAATCGTGCGAATGTTAATACGTCTAATAATTTATTGAGGTATGACACTTCAGACATTGACGACGAAGAAACTACTGATACAAGTACGGATGCCGACAGCTCTGAAGATTATGAAGATGAAGACAATTATCATCACAATGAAACTGTGTTCTCCGACGGTGGTGAGCAGAATAATACTTTTACTGATGAGGTAGAAGTTGATAATGATAACAACGATAACAATGATGATAATAATGACACCGATAATAATGATAACAACGATGATAATGATATAGATAATGAAAGTGACGAGGCTGAATTTTTATCTATAAATTCTTCTATCAAATACCAATATCCACTGATTCCGAAGAAACATCTAAAAATGAAAGATCACTTTTTGTCCATTATTGCTACATCCATAAAGCACCGTATGTCGTATGAAGCCGTTTTAGACATTTTTCGGTGGAATAAATCATCACACATACTTAGTAGTTTACCAACAACTAAAGCAGCGTTATGGAGAGCATTATGCCGTAATAACTCAATGATTTCACGCTACTATTATTGTAAGATGTGCACTACATACTTAGGTCGAAAAAATGATCGTGACATGTTACAAACCGAATGTTTTTGTAAAAATGTGGACCTACAAAATCTGAAGAACATTTAGGATTTTTTTTATACATCAGCTTGAAATCACAATTAAAACAATTGTTGAAAATTCCCAACATGGAACGATCCTTAAAATACCGATTTTCTAGACAAAAAAAAAATATCCATGCGATAGAAGACATCTATGACGGTGAAGCATACAAAAAACTATCTTCGAAAGGACAGATTTTGGAGCAATGGTATAATTTTTCTTTCACTATCAACACTGACGGCTGTCAAATATCAAATTCCTCTCGGTCGAGTGCATGGCCCGTATATGTAGAGCTCAATGAATTGCCGCCACATATGCGCAAAAAATATGTAATGTTAGCAGCAATATTTGTTGACGACAAACATCCCAAGATGAACAATTTGCTGCGACCTTTTACGTCAGAATTAAGAAAATTGTACACAAAAGGAGTAGCATGGAGACCTTCTGAAACAGCCAAAGTAACTTCAAAATTTATTGTTGTTACCTGCACTTTAGATGCACCAGCTCGTGCAGCAGTGGTTCGCATCAAAAATTTTAATGGTTACTTTGGCTGTACATTTTGTTATGCGAAAGGTAAAAGTTTGTCACGGGGAAAATTCATCTATCCATTTAGTCAGTCTTATGGCAAATTAAGAACTGACTCCGAGTTGTTAGCGGACATGAAATTTGTGACTAAAAAAGGTATTCAGCGACATGGTATAAAAGGATTTTCTGCATTAACAGCTTTACCATTGTTCAGTATCACCAAAGGTGTAGTCGTTGATACTATGCATGCAGCTTTCCTAGGAGCTGCAAAATTACATATGACAATTCTGTCAACGACAACAAAAGCTTCCTATTATATTGGACACCTCGATGTGATAAAAATAATTGATAAAATATTATTATCTATAAAACCTCCTTCTGGTCGAGCTCGAACTCCTAGAAGTATTCATTTTTACGCGCAATGGAAAGCTTCCGAATGGCGAAACTGGTTGGACTATGCTCCAGCATGTTTAAAACCGGTTTTAGAGGAAAAATATGTTAATCATCTGGCCCTTCTTTCAGAAGCTATGCATTATTTGAATAGTGATTCAATAACGTTATCAGAACTGGATCGTGCGTCAATGTTATTGAAAGAATACGTCAGGCTATTTGAAAAGTTATTTGGCACTGAAAAAATGACATCGAATATCCATTCATTAACTCATCTTGTTCGATGTGTAATGAACTGGGGTCCTTCTTGGGTGCACAATGCTTTTATTTTTGAAGCTTGGAACCGGAATATTATTGAATCTCTAAGTAGCCCAAACGCTCGCGAAGATCAAATCGCCACACGTTTTCTGATGCAAAGATTTCTCAACATTTCAGCATTTGACAAGTCTATCGCTTCTGAAACAAGAGAGTACATTGTTAAAAAACTTAAAGTTGTCGATGAAACTATAGAAGTAGGATTCGCAGATAAATTTGTTTTGGAAAGAAAACCTACAATTCGATCATTAACTGAAAGCGAGCGCATTCTTCTACGTGCAGCTGGTTACACACCAGAAAAATCAATATTTATGGACACATGCGATTAAATGGAATCAAATTTAGTAGCGTAAATCCTCAACTCAAAAGCAAAGTTTCGAACTCGTTTGCATTCAATGAGCGTGATGGAGTATTTTTTGAAATTAAAAAAATTGTCCAATTCCAAATAGATGATAATTTGATTTCAGGTTTGATTGCTCAGAATTTTTCACATGCTTGCTATAGATTCGATACCCAATTTATTCATGAAGTTGAAGAAAATCATATTAACTTCATTCAAGAAACCTCTAGAATAAGACCAGCGATAAAAATAACAACCATCGGAGCAACATATGCAATCAAACTTGCAAACTGTTGGGAAACAGATTAATGGAGAGTATATTTTCTATTTCCTGAACGTATTGTTGCGTAGGGTATTATTTTTGTTCATCATATAAATAATAATGTATTAATTGAATTTATTGATTTCCGAATATTTTACTAAACACAATATTTTTCTATGTTTTGTATTTATGATAAATAATAAATTTTTTAAAAATTAATAATCTCATACTAATCAATAACACGACTCATTTGTTTTAATATGAATTGATTATTTTTAAAGGTAATGAATTCGTCCCGAACGTACTTTTGGTAAGTTTTTGTACACTAAAAAATATTCGAATTAATATAATTTAATGTAATAAAATATCAATAGAATTTGAAATTTCATATAAATTATATTTTGAAAGTTGAGTCTTTAAGTATAATTTTTCTTGTTATATGCGTTCGAGGATACCATGCTTTATTTTATAAATTGTACATTACGTAAACAAACGGAAAAACACAGTGAAAAGAAAGCGATTCTACTGTGAATCGACAGCCGAAAAATTGTGAAATCGTCGTGAATTGACGGTGAAAACGTAGTGAATTGCTGGTCGAATCGTAGTCAATTGACAACGTTACTACTATCATTTCCTAAAATATCGACCTCGAAATGCTTATTGCCCTGCAGTAGAAACATGGTGTATCGACGGTCGAAACGTCTTATTTTCATGAATTAGGAACAACCTTTCTTCAGTGAAACGATTATTTTGTCACTATTTATTTACTATCCTTAGATAGTGACAGAATGAAACAAATACACCAGTTTTTCGCTGTGAATTGACTATACTCAAACCCTGAATATAACGTGAAATGACCGTATTATTAATCGACCGTCGATCGACGATGTTTTCACCATGAATTCACCTTGAATCTACCGTGAGCGTGAAACCGCCAGGGGAAGAAAAAAAAAGATTTCGACTGAAGATGCTCACAAAATTTTAAATAATTCAAACTACCCAAGGAGTTACAAAATTTAAGAAAAATTATTGTAAATGAACTTTGATTTTTTTTCTCGACGTTTCAAAAATATTAAAAATTTTCATTGTACAACTTTCATTTTAAAGAAATTTTTTTTCTAATGTTTAGAATTCTTATTACTTCTTATTCACTTGAGTTTATGAAAGATTTTTTTTTTCAATTTTCGATAAAAAAAAACTTTTAATAAGTGTCATAACTTATCTACAGATAAAAACTAAGTATTTGATTGGGGTGGATGTGTATGGATTTTTAATCTTTTTTTTATTTTTTAAACAAAGTATCTCAAAAAAGATAAATTTTAGAAAACGAAACTTTATAGTGAATTGATTTTAAACCAAGTAATGGTTATGTTAGAAATTTTTTTTTATTTATTTAATGAAGAAACATTAAATAAATTTATTCCAAGTAATTACTGTAACTAACCTGAATCACCTGTGATGTAAGACTGCATCGAGGGATAGGTCGACCATTTGTAATTGGAAATGTAATTAAAAATTGTTTAATTTTTTTTTTATTTCTCTTATATACTGATGTCCTGGAGTTACTTAATTTTCGTTCCATTACGTATTGCCTGTGTATAAGTAAAAAAAAAAAAAAAAGTATAGTTGGTTAAAAAAATGTAGTGTTATTCAAAAATCAATATAAATAAAAATTTAAGGTTACTTACATTTGATTCCGATATTTATTCAATATTTTGTAGACAAAAACAGTTCACTGTGTATAGTAAACTACTTAAAAAATTATTACTTTATACATATTTATATGTACGTATATGTACCACGATGTCAAAAATACTGAGTTAATGAAAGCCGACTATTGTCTTGCTTATATTAATTTTTCGTACAGCACACGCATCCACGTGAGGTGAGCGGTTCGTACTTGCGTCGCGGGCTTGTGTCCCAGAAAATGTGGATACGGGGCATAGAGAATGCATGAGGGGGTGCGTGGAAAACCTGCGCATGAGCAAACAGTTGTCTTTTATTCCATGTGCCGAGCACGCGACTCGTTCGAACATGAAAAGAAGTGTGCTATGCTGTTCAGTCGGTGCCGGGTATCAATGTTTTATTGTTTATTCTTTGATGAACAGCATTTTTTAATATCGCGTCACGCATAGTTGATTGTTATAAAAGGATCTTTTAAAAACTGACATTGTGTTGAATAACGCAAACTTAATGATTATTAAGATAGTGTAAACTGTCATGAAATTTAGTTTTCACATCAAACATGGTGATTTAAAAATTTGAAACAACGTACTATCTGTATCGGTTACTGTACAAAAATAAATTAGTCATCGATTTTTTTGGACAAAAAGTTTAATCATCAAATGAATATTTTTTCTAAGCAAAAACGTTTAATAGAAAAAAAAAAAGATAATCGCAGCTTGTTATTTTTATCCATTGTTAGATTTATATTAATTGTAATATTGTTATTAATTACTTAATAAATTTTTCTTATTGTTTTTATATTTTAATCTACAAATTTTTTTTAATTGCTGTTAAATAAAAAAAAAATTATTAAAAATACGACAAACTTAATTTAAAAAAAAATTTTTAAAGTATTAAATAATTTAATTTCTTAACCTTCCCTTGCGACTTTCAAATCATTCTGAAATCAGTCTGAAAAAATTCTGGAAACATTATGGAATCATGATGGTTCCAGAGTGTTTCCAGAGTGGTTTTGTGCCTATTTTCCAGCATGAAACCAGAGCGCACCCAGACTAAAGCCAGAGTGGAATCAAAGTGAACTCAGAATAAAATTAAAGTGGAACCAGAGTGAACCCAGACTAAAGCCAGAGTAGAATCAAATTGAACTCAGAATGAAACTAAAGTGAAACCAAAGTGAACCCGGACTAAAGCCAGAGTGGAATCAGATTGGACTCAGAATGAAACTATAGTGGAACCAGAGTGGACCCAGACTAGAACTAGAGTGGAATCAAATTGGACTCAGAATGTAATTAAAGTGGAACCAGAGTGGAATCAAAGTGAATCCAGAATGAAACCGAAGTGGAACCAGAGTGATACCAGAATGGAACCAGATTAGAATCAATGTGAATTTTACATAAAATCAAGATGGCTTCAAAGTGGAATCAACATGAAATTAAAATGAAATCAGAGTAAAATAATAATCAAATCAGAATTCATTCAGATTTAAACTAGTGTGAAGTCAACGTGAAATTTGCATGAGTGACAATGGAGTTATTAAAAATTAGATTAAACTGTCAGTAAATTTAGAATAAGTTCGGATAAAATCGAAATTAATTAAGATAAAACTACAGCAAAACTAAAGTCAGATCCGATAAAACTTCATAGGGATCTGAATGTGTAAATAATTTAATATAAATAATAAATTACCTTCATTGGAAAAAATTAATCAATTATTAATATACTTCTTAAAGTTTTTTCCATCTTTATTATATGAATGTACATAATAAGATGTTACATAGTGGAAAACGTATCCTTTTATAATTTCAATGATATATATTAATATATTAATCAACATTAACAGTTTGTTTATTTAGTCACATCTCTATTTAAAAATGTTGATTAAAGAGTATTAAAAATTAATTCTTCTCAATCAGTTTTTATAATCAAAGTTGTTATTCATCTCATCTTTGACAAATTTAAAGATTTCTCCCAATCTTACGTACACTAAAACTATTTTAATAAAAACTTTATTATATCAATTATGAGTTGATCAGCATCGAAAATTGTATTTAAAATCAAAAATAGAAAATATAAAATTCCTATCATATAGAACGTAAGTTTCAGAAAATTGTAAATGTCTATATATAATATATCTGGTGAAGAAAATAAAGTCATGCGTAATATATGTCGGTAAAAATGTATGCTTCAATTTTTCTCCTAAATTCTCTTAAAAAATTACATATCAATCATGACATAGTTTTTACTACAGCTGTTTTTAAAATGCTTTTCGTACATGAACCTATTCACTATATGTATACAGTCTATAATTGTGCATTAAAAATCACAGGAAAAAAATATACAACTTAAAAAAATTAATTTTCCAATGACTTTTATTTAAAGTAAAAATAAATTTGTCGTAATACTTCAAAGTTCACTTTCATTGTTACTTTACTTTCAAATTTTATGGTTTAAAGAAGTCAAAAATTAATGATGACCAAAGTAGTAGCATTTCGTTCGTCGGTTTCCAGTGAAAAAAATGAAATTCAAGAATTAGTAGGTCCAATAATTATAAACAAAATGAAACGATCAGAATATTATAACGATATTACACAATTTTATTTAGTTACCAAACTTGACAATGTTTCGATTTAGATATCCAAATTAATTATCACGTCAATTTCTATGAACTTGTACGTCAAGTAGTATCGTATACACGATGAAAAAAAATTTTTGTCTGATCATATATGATTATACATGAGGTTTGGAATGATCAAACATATATGATCAAAACATGTTGCGATAATACTCTTGGGACCTTAAAAAGTTTTTTTTTTAGACTGGCAATACGATTGTTTTGACACTGACATACAGCCTGTCAATAATTACCGAAAAATTTATTGGACAGTGACTATTTTCTAATTTTTTTTAATAATGACATAATTTTTTTGTAATTTTATTGTACTTTGCGAATTTTATCAAATTTAATAAGTTCTTAAACTTTACAAAAATCTATTGAATTCCGGAATTTGATGAAATTGCAAAAATTTTTATAAAAACCAGTACTTTCTGTTGTTAAAAGTCTAATAAATTTATGTCTTTCAATATTAATGCTGGTGACTTAGACGAATGAGCAGCGTTCCAGACGGCTTCCAGCTAAAAAGATTTGAGTTCGAGCCCTCCATACGCCTGCGATTTTTTTATTTAATATTGTCATGAATTGATTATCCTAATATTGTAATAAACCATTACCGTACTATTCCATTTCTCTATGTATTTATGAAATGAATTTGTTATTCTCGAAAGCATTTTTTTATCAGACATATATGAGTAAAAATAATTATATATGATCATATATAATAATGAATAAGTAAATCTGATTATATATGATTAGACGTGGCCAATATATATATATATATATATATATATATATATATATATATATATATATATATATATATATATAAACTTTTGAACAAACTACATTTTCTGAATCAGCTCGAAAAACTGAGTCAGAAAATGGCTAAATTTGTTAAAAGTTACGCCATGAGGACGGCTGCAATAGTTAGATTTTTATGAAATCTACTAAAAATTATGTAGCAATACGAACGTTTTGAACCATATGTATTTTGATCAGTCGAAACAAGATCGATATAAATTCACAGTAGGTATACTGAAGTGTAAACATGACAGGTCTGTTCTAAAAATTCTTTGGATTTAATCTAAAAATACTTTGGAGTAACTCAAAATTCATAAAGGATTTGCTAAGAAAATAATTAAAGTTCACTCTGCAACAATTTGTATTCACTTTGGTTCTACTCTGGTTTTATTCTTTATCTACTCTCATTCCATTTTGATTCCAATCGAATTTTATTCAGGTTGCATTCTGATTCAACTCCGACGCCACTTTGGTTTTATTCTGGCTCCACTCCGCATCCACTCTGGTCTCACTCGATAACCAATCTGGACCCGCTTCGGGTCCACTATGAATTCATTCTGTATCGATCGTGAATCCACTGTGTATCCACTTTGGTTTCATTCTGGCTCCACTATAGTTTCACTGAATAACCAATCTGGCTCCGCTTTGGCTTCACGTTGATTCCATTCTGTATCGATCTTGAATTTTCTATGTGTTCACTATGGGTCCACTATGTATTCAATTTGTATTCACTCTGTATTCACTCTGAATACAGTCTGGTTTCAATCTGTATCCAATCTGGTTTCACTCTGAAAAAAAGGCACAAAACCACTCTGGAAACACTCTGGATCTAGTATGATTCCACTCTGACTCTGGAAACAGAGTGGTTCCAGAGTGGACTCGCAGTCGCAAGGGTTCTAATTATTTCGAATACTACTTCCTATCAAATTGCATGTAATAAATAATTTTAAACCTTAAGCAGCTAACAAAGAAGCTATTTATTTATTTATTAATTTTATTTCATTTGCTTGAGTTACTTTCATACTGATATCGATATAAAAATAACAATATTTTTATACTGTTACGAGTCAAATAAGAAATAATATGATAAAAATAATATTTTATATATTAAAAATTTCATTTATTTATATGTTAGTTTTTAATTAGCATGTATTTTACAATTGCTGTTTGGCTTGTGCCTCGGCATGAATAGACATCATTTATTCATTCTCTCCCTCTCTCTTCTGGACTTCTCTGCACTACTACCCGTTTCTATGGCTGTAAGGCGAATGGAAAATCTTTCCAAGAACTAGAATTAAATAATAAACAATATAAATCAACAATATGAACTTGAAAATAATTACAAATTTCATGGGATGAATTTTCTGATATATAAAAAATATAATTTTTTTATATAATGAAAATATAAATAATTTTTTTTTACCATCACTGTCCATTATTTTTTTTGTTAAATCTCGAAAAAAATTTTTTTAGATATAAATTTTTTTTTTGGTTTTATTATTTATTATTCAACATAAAATGATTTTTATTATATTTTAAAATTCTATTTCAAAAAAATTTCTTTGCCATTGTCCGATTTTTTTCCGGGTAAGTTCATTATATTTTTACACGACTAAAGAAAAGTCAAAAATATTAATTTGCTGAAGAGTTAAAGCCAATTGTTTTTGTGTGGAATTGTATGTTTCCTCCTTGTTTACGCTTTAATAATTTGACAATCATTTAAGTAACTTAAGCAAATTACTTTGTTTCATCAGCTGCTAGATTATCATTTTAATTTTGCAAGAAAATACTTAGATAAATATTATGTTTGCATATATTACTTGCTAACTCAATTATGAATTTGTTTTTAGATGTAAATATATTTGATTGAAATGGGTTTATATTGTCTTTTAACTGATTTAAATCAGTCAAAGTATTGCATTGTTCCAACCCAGAATGTTTTTGAACTTAATGAGAAGAATGATTTGAAAAGGATTCGATCAGACACATATCAGGCCGACAAAAAATATTATGTCAGAGGCGCTAGTTTACAAATTGGCATTGGAAGTTTTTACATCATTGATTCACATGGTAACTTTTCAATTAATTTTCATCATTATACTAGAATTTGATCAATCGAAATAAAATTACAACCTTACTAACATGACAGATGTTCATTAAACTAATTTTTTTAATTATGATGAACAGATGATTACAAAGTTTTGAGAAAAAGGAACCCAGTGGATTCGCGCATAATCATAGCAAAATTACCAGATTATAGTCCATCAACTCAGTCAAAAGTATCAAAGAAGGCAGATACCTCGAAAATTGTAAGTTGAAAAAATTATTATTCTAATTTTTAATTTCTAACTGATTTCAGCTTTAAAAACATTCTCAAGTTTTTATTTTGCTATTTTTAGATCTTTATGAAAATGACATTACGTTTATTATATTTAAAGTTGATTCATTCAATAAAATTCGTATTTATATTGTATTTTTGTCGATAATTGAATGTATCGACAAGTTATACAATTACAAAATTAAAAAAAATTGTCTTTGTGATATTTGAAAAATTGCAACGAAGCAGTTATTGATAAAACTATAAAAGCTTGAAATGTCTTAAAATTTTCGGCAATCTGCAATATTTTCAGAAAATTAAAAAAAAAAAATTTGTGGTTTTTTGGTCCACCCTGAGTATATATAACTACTTAAAGTGGAATGAAATGAAAATAACAGCAATACCTAGGTTTACTTTTGATTACGATGGTAATCAGGGTGATTCAGAATTACTTTCACAGCGAGAAGATTCAGATAGAGGAGACAATTTTAAGCATAAAGTTCCTTTACCTCTTTTCAAAATTATCAGTAGTTTTTCAGTTATTCAACATTTTAATCGACCAATCAGGTGTCAGAATTAGATTTAGAAAAAAATACAAAAGAATAAATAATAAGTTTGGCAACTTTGCAATGGTAAACTTCAAGTTATACTTGAATATTTTATTTATTTAAAACATTCCAATTCGATGGAAAGTTGCCAAACTTATGATTTATTCTTTTGTATTTTTTTCAAAATCTAATTCTGACACCTGATTGGTCGATTAAAATGTTGAATAACTCAAAACATACTGATAATTTTGAAAAGTGGTAAAGGAAGTTTATGCTTAAAATCGCCTCCTCTATCTAAATCTTCTCGCTGTGAAAGTAATTCTGAATCACCCCGTATATCTTATATTATCTTTCCAGTCTAATAGTGAACGGGTAGTAAAAAAGCCTGACGTTCCTCGCAAATCAACGGAAAAAGTAAGTTTCTACAAATAATTAATCATTTTAATGTTATTAATAAGTTTAATTTGTATTTTTAATCTCTCTCAAATGACAATTTTCTAGACTTCTCAAATTTTGTTTTTTAATGTTCTCTTTTTAAGTGAAAAGCTTGGAGAATTTATGTACTTCAAAGCCTTAGTAACTTTTTCGCTTTCAAATAGACTTCATATATTGTATCAAAAAGTAGGTAATTTTAATTCAAGAGCTTGAAATACAACGGAAATAAAGTTATAGTGATTTTATGGCAGTTTCGACTTAAAAATATATGTATATTATCAATTCTAAAGTTTAATTTTCGAAAACTTATAAATTCCAAATTCGTAATCTGTATAGCAACTATAAGTTTTTAAATAATGTATTATGTATTGAAACCATAAAAAACAATACGTTTTAAAAGTACATTTTGATATAAACTTTTTTGTTATAATAATGATTAATTCTATTTAATGCTTTTCCAGTCTACAGTTGCGACTGCAAGAAAGAAGAGTGAATATAATTCGGCAGATTATTATCTGGAACAGGAGGTAGCAACAGGTCCTGGGAATACTCGAGAAACAGAAGTAACAGAAGTAACAGAGGAAACAGAAGAAGTAAGTTTAGAGAAAATATATTTAATTGTTTATTTTTGTTATCTATTGCATGACTTCAATTTGCTCATAAAAATTTTTAAACTCATTCAATAACTAACAACTTTTAAAAAGCATAAAAACTAAGTAAATTTGACGTTAATGAAAAACCTTAGTGAACACTTTTAAATATTTTCCGAATTTTTTATGACCTATATTTGCAACCTCGCCATTTTACTAATTTTTTACTTTCTCATGTATTCTCTTGTTTTTCCTTCACAAAGAAGTTTATGAACTCATTTTTTACCATGAGTCTCTACATTTTATTCCAGTAGTTTTAAGTATATTGCAATTTGTTGTTGAGACTTATTGTAGTGACCAATAAAAGCGTGCATCATTTTATCGAATGATTTAGATTTACTTAGAGTAGAATTAAACGTCAATACCATAGTACTTTTTTGGTAATATTCCTTTTTTTTAAGGAAACATTCAAATTTGCATATTATTTTGTTTTCAGGGTACTTCTCAAGATAATAATAGTGAATCATCAGAAATAGCAGAAGAAACAGGGATGGCAGTACCAGAAAATCGTGATAATTCTGACGATTTAAGGAACAATGTTGGTTTCAAAAAATTATTTTTAATTGTTAACTGGTATTTGTTGCGCGTATTATTGCAATTCGATCATTAGAACTATCAACTTCTTGTCTTAAGAAATTTAAAGCTTTTATAAAAACAAGAAACATTTAAAACTTTCAATTTTGTCTAAAAACCAAGATTTTGAGGTATTAATATACAATCAAGTCTTAATAAATTATTTTCTTTTAAAAGCACAACGATTGAGTAACACATTGTCCATAAATTTATCACTTTATAGAGTAATTTAATTTTATTAGCATTCAAATAAGATTTTATATATATATATATATATATACTTTGAAATAGTTTTTAACAATAATACCATCAAGAATTATTGTTTGTTGCATAGGATAAAATTAGTAAACCCAAAATGCATGAGTTATTAACACTTATTTTACTTCATTAATGCTCAAATTTCAAGAAACCCCATTTTTGTTTTGATTATCCTAATTATTTTTACTAATGATAATCTTTGTATTCATGAATTTTTATTGATATTTTTTGAAAATTATTTTTTTGCAATTCCTCAAAATGTACAAAATAATTTCATCTTAAAGTCATAGGGCATCCAATAAGTGCATCTTAAATTAAAATGTTAAAAACTAATAAAAAGTCGATTTTTAAAACTTGGGTGAAATTAATAACTTTCCGATTTTTCGAAAATTATTTATTTTCATAGCGAAAATTAAAAAATTTTTAATGTACTCAACTTAAATCGTTTCTATTATTCATAAAATGTAATTTTTTGTTTTTTTAACAGTATGTCCAAATTGGAGCAGTAAAGTTTACTGCAAATTAATTATCGACGATTGTGCTAAAAAAAACAATGCTGAAGCGTGCAAAAGCACTACTGAGCAATATATGGACGTCGGATGAGTTGAAAAAAATGTACCAGAAATGTCCAAAAAACGATGCTAGTAGTGTACTTATCAGCGATCAACATTGCTTACTAGTTAAAGGTAAAACCAAAAGTGATATAATTTTTGTTGTACAAAAATTATATCACTTGTTTGATGAAAAACATCACTTCTTTTCGAAATTTAACAGGACATATCTTGAATCATTCTGTTTGTTTTGTTTCACACAGGTAAAATAGCGTAAAAAAATATTTCCTTTCCAATGAACTTGAAGATATTCATAATTTGAAAAATTATTCAAAAATATAAGAAAAATTTCTTTCTTTTACATGCCTTTTTTGTCTGACGAAAATAAAATCCTAAAACAAACAAGGCATGATAAAAAAAAAATTATTGAGATTTTATTTTCAACTTCCCGCTAAAAATCTCAGATTTTCAAAAATCGGGAAGTTATTGTTTTCACCCCATTTTACGAAAATCGAGTTTTCATCGAATCTCGACGTTTCGAAGTCGTGGGAAGCTTCCCTGACTATTCTCGCGATGGTGTCTGTATGTCTGTATGTGTGTGTGTGTGTGTGTGTGTGTGTGTGGATGTGTGGATGTATGTAAGCCTCTTATAACTATTAAACGGCTTGACCGATTTTATCGCGGTTGGTGCCATTCGAAAGGGCTTGACCTAACTTAGATTTCCAATACACTTTGGACCGATTCAGACCGGTAGATTTTGAGAAATCGCAGAAAAACTACAAAACAATAACTTCCCGATTTTTCGACAATCTTCGATTTTCTTAGCGAGAAGTTAAAAAAATTTTTTCAAAAGTGGTTTTTTTGGAATAACTTTTAAACAGCTTTACCGATAAATTCTAAAAACTAATCAGCTCTTAACATCAAAAAAACCACGTTCATCGCCGCCAGTCCGGTCAAAATCGGTTGATTCGTTCATGAGTTATCGTTGACGAAAAAAAAACCGAAAAAAGTGTTTTTTTGGAATTACTCCGAAGTTTTGCGCTCTATCAACATAAACTCAAAAATTTTTCATGAAGCTTAAGAAACTGCGTTAAATGCTACCAACCACGTGAAAATCGGTTCATTCATTGAAAAGTTATTGCGATTTGAAAATTTGAAAGATAGTGTTTTATCAAATCTCTATCAAACTTTTAAGCTCGAAGAGCTCAAAAGCTTAAAAAAGCTATTTTTTGAGCTCGGAGAGCTCAAAATAACATACAAATTGTATTTATGAGCTCGAAGAACTCTAAAACGTTATAAGTGCAATTTCAAGCGTTTAGGTATAGAATTGGCAGGACGTTGCAGGGATGGCCTTCTGGGTCAACCGTTTTCCTAATTTTTTTCGATATGTTTCCATATTATAAACATTTTTAAGTTGATTGAAAAAAAAAAAAAATTCATAAACGCCTTTTTGGCTCTTCAGAACTATAAAATCGTACATTAAGCTGTAGCAATGCAAAATAAAGTACTACACTTAGTAAGTAAGACATTCCACACCAAATTCGCCTCTTTTCAACTTGACTTCTTAAAGGCTGATAAAAAAAACACGTCCATGAATTTTTTGAAATTTTTTTTCAACATTCGTTTCTGAGATGTAAATTTCTCTTATTTTAACTTACCGTTTTCTATGGAATGTTCACAAGTTAGTATAAAATTAACTGATATTCACGATTTTTAATTTTTCTCAAAATTTTTGTTTTTGAATTTTTATTTATCTGAACTTTTGTCTTTTTTTTATTTAAAGGACTTTTAGTAAAATTTTTTTATTTATAATATTTAAAAAATTAATAAACATCGAAAAATTGAATAAAAATTTATCATAATTATTTTTTCAATTTATCGTGTATTCAAAAAATTATTATTTTCATTTTCTGAGAATTTACCATTTTTTCAAAGATCAAATCCATGAAAACTGAATACAATACCCTTTTAGCACCTTCAATCCCATGATCTTTTCTAACTTATCATCGTAAATTAAAGCTGCATTTTTGCTATGAGTATACTTATAGATTATACTTCATTTTTAAAATCTAATTACTGAAACCCAAGAAATTTTCGTAAACTACTAAAATCCGATCCAAATAGCATTTAAATAAATTTAGCATTATCACAGAGACAAAGCTTAAAATATTAATAGTCCAAATAAGTCAAAACACAAGATTAAGAAAAAAAAAAATTAGTACAACGGAAGACCCAACAGGCTATCCCTGCAACTTCCCTCTAATGTCTAACAAAGAGCGATACAAAATTTGCTGATCACGACGTTTTAAGCTCTACAAGCTCAAAAATGAATCTTTCATACGATGTTAAGCTCTTCAAAAATATTAATTTGTCAAAAAAGCATAGTCAAAAGAATTAAAAAAAAAATTAGAACGACGGTTGACCGTAAAGGCCATCCCTGCAACTTTCCGCTCATTTTGTACTTAAGCGCTCAAAATTACACATTACTTTTTTGAGCTCTTCGAGCTCAAAACTCTAATATCAGTTTAATAAAATATAATTTTTTGAATTTTCAAACCGCAATAACTTTTGAATCAATGAACCGATTCTTACGCGGTTAACGGCATTCGACGCAGTTTTTTTGAGCCTCATCAAAAATCTTTAAGTTTAATTTGATCGAACCAGAAATTTCAGAGTAATTCCAAAAAAACACTCATCGGTTTTCTTTCGTCAACGATAACTCACGAACGAATCAACTGATTTTGACCAGCTTGGTGGCGATCGACGTGGTTTTTCGATGTTAAGAGCTGATTAGTTTTTGGAATTGATCGATCAAGCTGTTTAAAAGTTATTAAAAAAAAACTTGATTTGAAAAAATTTTTTTTAATAGTTTTTTTAAGATTCCTCAAAATCTACCGGTCGGAATTGGTCCAAGTTGTATTCAAAATTTAAGTTTGGTCAAGCCCTTTCAAATGACACCAACCGCGATCAAATCGGCCAAGCCGTTCAAAAGTTATGAGAGGTTTACATATATATATACACACACACACACACACACACACACACACATATATATATATATTATGATGGCCAGTGGCCCAGTCCTCGTCGCTGAGCCAACGGGTCCAAAATAATTGGCGTATCGGTTCGTCGTGATCGGTTATTGGGCGCCAGGAACAGTTCGAGGATGTTCCAATCCTATCCCACTAATTCGGGAACAACGTAACACTATTTTACTACACTCAGGGTGGCGGGTTCCTAAGGAAATAAGTAACAAGAGATTCCAATAAAAATAACAATTTATTCAAGACAGCAAATATGATCGGTCGGCGAGATAATTGATTCAAATAATTTTTCGACTATAATCCGATTAAGTATTCATTAATACTCAGTTAATAATCCAGTTCGCAATTCCGACAATGTCAAAGAATATTCCGGCAGTTATCAAAACAATGGTATACTAGTAATCTCATTAATAAAAAAAAAACTACCAATATAATAGTCAAGTAGGTTTCAAACAATACTATACTCGCAATCACAGTAAGTACTTAAATAACATCAAAAGAAAATAATCGAAGTTTTTGTAACCAATATTCAAATAATAATCACGCTATTTGTTTCCATAATCAAAATTAATAATACCAAATTTTTCAAGACAATATCCAAATAATAATCGCGGTTTGTCTCAATAATCTCAAAAATCTCTTAAGCAAGCCACTTCAAACAATAGTTAAATACAATCATGTGATTTGTTTAAATAATCACAGAAGAGAGAAAAAAAATAATCATCAAGTAAATACTTTAACTACTTTTCCAATTAGACTTCAATTAATCACTAAGTTGATAAGTCACAAAATTCTCGAGTAATTATTAATTAACTATTATTAAATTAAATTTAAATAAATTCAATTAATCCCAAAGTTAATAATTCACATAAATTTCGCATAATTATTAGTTAACTATTTAATTAATACCCAATTAATAATCAAGTTCAGTATTTACTTAATATGCTAAATTTATGATCAGTCATAATTCAAATATTTTCAGTCAATGATCGCGTTAAATCGCCAACTCTTACTTAAAATTACAATCAAAATAATAATTCAAAATAATAGGCAGCAATAACCAAGTTAAATTTTAAATAATCGTCAAATCGATGCGTATTCGTACGTAACTAAAGACAAACATCGGCATATCATTCAGCGGGTATTCGTAGTCATTAAATTGATGCTTATTGAGCGGCGGATAATTGATCGATCAGATCGCGAATCGATGCTCAATTACCGGAGCTCTGCGTTACCTAGCCGCGTTGCAGTCGGTAACTGTGCTACAGTGATCCCGACGGACTACCGAAGCTCGAAGGCAGGCGGCGCCTCGCTCGAGGTCTATAATGACGTAGTTCACAAGCACTTCAACAATTACAAATTTTTACTGGTAGGAATTTGATAAGGAAGGTACCCCGGAGATATCTCGTGGAATTCGAACACCTCAACAATGGCTTCCAACGCCGAAAGATTAAATTAATACCAAACAACCAAAACAATAAACTCAATGAGAATTAAGGTATCGTTTCCACGAGTTATCCCTAATGACAAAAGCCACTTACGTTGCCGGCCGATGTCGGCTTGATGACCTCAGCGGGTTGAGGGGATGACGGCGATGCAGCTCTTCCCGGGTTGATCCTGGCCAAAATTCCCACCAAACCCTGCACTGGACACGGCGTTGGCTCCAATTAGCTCGAGTGACTTCGGTGAATTTATCTGATATAACGTCTTTTATTGAACTTGCAGAGTTCGCAATAATTAAAAAAACAAAATAATCAAAATTAGAAAAATAACCAAAAACGAAAAGGCACGAGGTGATCACTACCAGGCGGTTACGTCGAAGAAGGAGTTTTTCTCGTCTTCCTTCTTCTTATCCGTCGACTTTGGTTGGCTACGGAGTTGACCTGCAGGCCGGTAGATGGCGTTACTACCGTTTTGAACTGCTCAAATTGACGGTGGAACATTAAATCGACGCGCCGACTGGTGGTTCTCCCAGAAGCTTATCCAAAAGTTCGAGTGATGCATAACTGATGACAATTCGTAACGGTACCGTGTTCAAAGTCTCTCAATTCTCATTTGCAGCCACGGTTTGATGTGGGGTTGATGTTTGGCTTTCCCTGAGTCCTGTCGGCGTGGAATCCGGCGTTGTTTAGCAGTTGAATCGTCGTTAATAAGTGGCTTTTATCGGGGCACTTACCAATCACTTAATACTAACTTATTTCTAACTTATTCGAACAAAATAATCTCAATCTCAAATTATTATGGCGTCGCGCTTCGAGCTGCGGGATTCGCCGTACTCGCCTGGTAGCCTCTAGAGGGCGACTGGATCGCGGCGAATAAGCTATATCTGAAAGTAGCGAGGAGCAACCCAAAAAAAAAAATCAATAATCGAGCAGACTGTGCCCATGACGGCGGGCCTGACAAGGCCCCACGTCACAATATATATATATATATATATATATATATATATATATATATATATATATATATATATATATATATATACAGCCATACAGACACCATCGCGAGAAGGGTCAGGGAAGATTTCTAATGCTTCAAAACGTCGAGATCTGTTGAAAACTCAATTTTCGCAAAACGGGGTAAAAACAATAACTTCCCGATTTTTCGATAATCTTCGATTTTCTTAACAGGAAGTTAAAAAAATCATAGATACGTTTTATCAGCTCTTCAAACTATTAATATTTGAAACAAATTCAACAAGTTAAGCTAAAAAAAAGCGACTAGCTTTGTATGAAATGCTTTATAACCGTTATAATGATATATCTTCTATTCTACCATATAATGTTCACTTCGTTAATAAAGTCCTAGTTCAACTGCACATAAGAGATAATAATTACACTCATTTTTTTTTTATATTTTAGATATGTGCTTGTATCTTTAACAGAGGAAGAAAATAAAGTATTGGGAAAATTCAGACGACAATATTGATTTACATCTTCCGCAATGGATTGGATCATATTGTAATGAATATCGTCGCAAGCTGAAAGAGTATTCGTGAATCATCCATTTTATGATTTGTTGAACAAATCATATTGTAGTTGGATAAAAATGTTAGAGTCTTTAAAAATAGTTGTGATTCACTAGTATAAATATTAATATGTTTATGATATTGTTTTTATAATCAAACGCAATGAAGTTGCTCTTATTTATTGTTTTTTCGTACAAATATTTAAAATATTTAATAATAAAAATGTACTTCTAATACTCTTCACAGTTACTTATTTCTTCTATAAATAAATTTTTAAATCTCTAATTAGCTTTAATCAATTTGATTGATATAATATAATTTAATAATCGAGAATGTATGCCAAACCGGTTTGAAAGTAATGTACACTTTTTTTCAGCATTATTTTTACGAATATGAGGTCATAAAAAGTGTAAGCATCAGTGAGATAATGGATAAAAAAGTCGTCTTATTTATTAAAATATGAATTATTGTTCCTATAATTAGTGTTAGTATTATAATTATTATTTCTGTTACTGTTGTTTTGTTGTTGTTACAGTTTTAATTTATAATTGAGTAGGAATTCCAAGCTCGACATATTCCTTTTTAAAAATTATTACGGCACTAATCAACAAGATTTTAACAAATATTGAAAGATATAAGTAATCATTCTATAGTTAAAATTCGATTGGCGTCTATTCTAGACACATTTTAAAATGAGCTTAAATTTATTCAAAATTTACAGTTGATACGCGTAGATTTGCGCTAATTTCACTTTGATAACAGTGTAGATTCACACAGGAAACATTTTTAATTCACTCTGAATCTGCTTTGAATTGACTATGGTTTTACTCTGAAAACACTTTGGAACCAACTGCTAAAATATATTGAATTTATCAAAACCACTCTGATAACATCTTGGAAACACTTTGGGTCAACTCTGGAAACATTCTGGAAACAGTGCAAAAAACCACTCTGGTAATACTCTGAATCCAGTATGATTACAAAATGTTTTTTGAATAATTACAGAATGTCCCCATAATGATTATAAAGCCGCAAGGGTAGAGCTATTCAATATTTTTTACTGATACGTTTGCTTTTATAATGAAAATAAAACTGCACGATGAATTTTTTTACTCTATTGTTATTCTTCTCCCACCTCTTTACTAGATTTTTTAAAAATTCAACTTTAAATATTACGTCATTTTTCTGAATTTTTTATTGTACTGAGAAAAAAATTTACTAAAATTTGAAAAAATTTTTTTTCAATTATTTTTTTGATTATTTTTCTAAATTTTTTATGATTTTTTAATGATTTTAATGATCATTTTTAATTTAATAATTATTTTTCAAAATTTTTTAAGAATATTTATTTTCGTCTCAAGAACTCGTCGAATTGATTGAAAAAATTTATATTATATTTGTATAAGAATCCAATAAAGTAATTTTTTTGGACTTTCCTCTCTCAGTGAAAATAAATATTAATTCTATCTTATATAAAAACTCTCAAATGAGATAGATTAACATATATTCTGTCTTTTTGCATTCGGCTTACTCTTATACATGTATTATGATCAATTATAGATTGTCACTCAATCGTCACACATTATAGAAAAACCGAACATATCCGAACATGACTCTTATTCCAAATGAAGTATTTACTGAAACCAAGAACATTGATGTTCTTGGGTGAAGATATTGTTGTCATTTCGATTAAAGAATAATAAATAGCTGGTTCAAACTTATGTACTTCTTGATCGAAAACATTTGATTTCATTGAAGTAAGAAATTTTATGTTTAAATGAAAAAAAATAAAATTATTAATTTAAAAGAAATTAACTTCATTGGAAAACAATTTTTTTTCCGATTAAATTTTTTTATTTTAAAATTAATATTTTAATTTTTTCAATTGAATAAAAATTTTTTTTGAATCAAAACATTTAAAACCAAGAATAAAATATACTTAAATCAGAATATGAGTCGGTTTCCTAAATATATTCTTGACTTGAGAGATTTCTTCTTGAATCAAGATTTCCTTTTTTTCTGTGTATTACTAGAATCCGAACAAAAATAGTTTCACTGTAAAAAAATCGTGCCAAGTCCACGTTCATAAGACTATTAAGAAAAAAAAATTTTATTTCTTTACAAAAAGATATAAAATAAAAAATTAAAAAATCCAAGTAACCGATATGGTTGTATATGATTTTCGAAAATTAAAAAAAAATTTTTGTAAATTTAAAAATTAAAAGAAACAATTTTGGAACGTATTTAGTGTGCGTAGTTACGAAATATTTCACTTTTTATGAAATTCCTAAATTGTATCTACTAGGACACTTAAAAAAATTGAAGTACACAATAACGCACACCAAGTACGTTCCAAAATTGTTTCTTTTAATTTTTAAATTTACAAAAATTTTTTTAATTTTCGAAAATCATATACAACCATATCGGTTACTTGGATTTTTAATTTTTTATTTTATATCTTTTTGTAAAGAAATAAAATTTTTTTCTTAATAGTCTTATGAACGTGGACTTGGCACGATTTTTTTACAGTAAAACTGTTTTTGTTCGGATTTCAGTTTTTTTGTAATTATAATAAAAATTGACAATTTTAATTTAATACATTTCCGGTGGCAAACTATCCCCTTTAAGCTATAGTTCATGTAAAAGTTATTCTTGCGCCGCCTGGCGTGTGTAATTGCAAGCTGTCAAATATCTTTTTTTCACTGTCGTTCCCCATCTATTATAAGATTAGCATGCATCGTTATATTATTTAGTCTCTGGCCGTCCGCTTTTTACATAAGAAAAAAGTTAAAATCTAAAAATCTGGGTCGCTATAGTTTGTGCTGATTGTTTTTAATAATTTTAAATTGAAATTATAAAGATAATTGATAATAATCAAGTAATACGCGTAATAAAATGCATGAACTACTATTATAAAATATCATATAAAAAAAAATCAAATTAAATTTGAAAAAAAACTTGTAACCTCAAAAAACGATTCTGCTTACGGTATATACACACTCGGTAGTCTGGCTTGAGAACGGAACTTGGCGCCACATTCTACCGAATCTGTTGATCAAAATATCAATAACATTATACAGTCATCGGCTTATATCCTTTTCGTATAAGCGAAACTTACCGAAAACTTATTTATCCTAAAAGACAAAAACCGACTCGCCATCTACAGAAAAATTTTTTTTCCTATGAGTAATGATTCGAAAAGACAAATCTCGATTGGACACTATCCGAAAAGTATGTTGACATTTTGCAGAAATATATCTCGCAAGAAAATCAACTAACCGAAAAGACATTATCCGCATCGTCATCAATAGAAAATTATTAAATCCTCTTCGTTATGATCCGAAAAATAAAATCTCGATTGGACACTATCCGAAAAATTACTACCTCAGAGAACAGTAGATAATATAGAAACTTTTCTTTGCTACTCAGCAAAATAATCAGTAGGTACAGAAGAAATTAGTGAAAAAAAATTCTTGTGATTTTTTGAATTGTATGTCCTCACAGGAAAAAAAAATTTTGTTGCATAATGTTATAGTCATAGTTTTTTCCTTGCTCTATATCCTAGTTTTTCTAGTATATTTTCAGTTCTTTGGCGAGTATAATAAAAACACAATTTCAATTTGTATAAAGTGTATTAATTTAATTGAAAAATTAAAAAAATTTAAACTTTATAATACATGTTAATTATTTCAAATAATCGGCATCAAAAAATTATTTACATCATCTGTACTTGTCCATACATTCTCATTTTTAAATGTTCTAGAAATATGGTTGCAACATTGTAAGAAGTTACTTATGTTTAGCGTACCATTATCATATAAATCCCACAAGTACTCAACCATTTCATATCTTAAAGTAATTTTTTTATTCTTGGCACTTCGAATTTCCAAGTTTACTTCTAATGATGTTTTTTCAATTTTTGCCAATTCTTGGAGAGCTGCAATACGTTCTAAAAGTATAAAATGATAATTTATTTTACTTTGATCTTTGATTTAAAGGTGTATTTTCTAGAAACCTATCAATAAAATTATTACCTGTAAATTCCCAGATTGGTGGATGAGATCCTAATTTTAATCTAAGTATTCTATGGTAGGATTCAATGTAGTTATTTGTTCTATTTTTATTTCGGTAACAGCTAAATCTTTCCGGCTTGACAATTTTGAGCCAGTAACTTCTAAAATAGTCAATTAATCCTTTTAGTGGCTGAATTATTTCTTTGTGCTGATTAACGAGCAATAAGAAAGCTTTTTCAATGTCATCGGCTGGCAAGAAGGCAAGACCTAAAAGTTTTCTAATGAAAACTCTAATATCTTCTCTTTCTTCAATTAAACTATCCAATTTTTCTGTTATCGTTCTTCTAATTATCGCCTGTAATAAATCCATTTTTTAATTTTTTAATTAATTTCTAGTTTGTTTGGTAATGCAAAAATCTAATCATTAAAGTAATAAAATAAAACTTCAACTTTCACTTTTTAAATTATTTCATAAAATCATCTATTATTATATGTCTAATATGCACACATAGATTTATTGTAATATATGCTTAATGAAGAAAATAAATCATTTACTCTATATAAAAAATTTTACGTAAAAAAAATTTACTTTATGCAAATTACATGAATCATTCCGTATCTAAGCGATCTATGGGTTGAAATGACTTCTTTTAATGTCAACGAAATTTGATGAGCAATTTTCTATGATTATAAAACGAAATTTTACCTAAGAAAAAAAATAAAAAAAAAAAAAATTTTCCAAGATATACAAAATTTCAAGTTTCACTATTTTTCTAATTTCTCGAGTTCAATATTTAAATAGTTAAGTACGAATTTTTCGCTCAATTCCTTTACATAAAATACCTTGGACTAATCTTTAAAGTTGTAAGCCTTTTAGAACTATTTCTTTTTTAAAAAATATGAATTTCTGCTTTAAAAATTAATTTTTTTTGTTATCGTAATTTTCAGCATTAACGAATTGAATCTACGACACAGAAACGTTAAATAAAAAACTATGTTTATTTGTTTATTTATTTTTTAGAGATATTTTTTGAACCAAACTTACTAAGGCATTATATATCGTGTTCTTAACACGTAGAATATTTGAAATTAAAGAATATCGATGTGCAGAAATTTGCAGGTTTTAATCCTGGTTTTAAGATCATGTCTAAATAATGAAATAATTATATTTATATTTTACATTTTCATGTTGCGGTTGCATTTTTTTAAAGCTCAAAATTACAATACTATCTTCTTTCTTTTACACCATTTATAAATTGAGAAATAAAATTTATTGGTTAAAAAAAATTTTAATTTTTGAAAGTAAATAAATCCAGTTCTAAAAATTTCACAATCTTTCAAGATTAGTCAAAGGTACTTCTGTTATTTTCAATTGCATTTGAATTCTTTTCAGTTGATATTTTTAAATTGAGAATGCACAAGTATAAACAAAAATTGAAATTATTGTAAACATTATACTTGTATAAAGTGGAAGTTGCAGCCTTGTGGTTGAGCATGAACATAAGATGATCGGACGGCTCCCATGATTCCTAATTCGAAATCTGATATTACTTTATTAATATTGAGATGTGGAGCTAATTCTGTCTTGAAGTAGTTAAAAATGTCCGTATAACTTTTTTTAGTTTTACTTGTCATCAGTGCCCATGCGATTGGAAGTGTCTGAAAAAACATATTAGTATAACGTATGTTTTTACTACTTTTTATGTAATATTAATAATTTTTTAAATATAGCATGATATTATAATAATATTTCATACATTGTTAAAAAAAATCTTACGTTTCTTTCTACGACAGCCATAATTGTCAGTAATTGATAGATTTCTTTTGGAGCTCGGGGACAAACTTCATACGTCGCATCAACCAATAGATGAGTGGTACGAATCGTTCGTAGAAAATCTTTATCAGCAAAAACAACTGCTGACGACTTATCACTGCTATTTATATAGTGAACTTGTAATTTGCTTTTATTACGACTTAAATAATTTTTCCATCGATCCATTTGTAAGAATGAAACATATTCGTTTAGCGACTTAGGTTGGGGAGGTCGAACTTGTCGCCGCCAATTGTTGATGGTTGAAATCATGCTTGAGAATGGAACTAATGCTGCTCCGTCGGGAAATCTACGCAGAAGCCACATAAAACATTTTTTTTTTTATTTATTAAATAATTTTTTTACAAGATTGAATTGCATAATAAACTCGAGCAGTCTTAATTACGAAATGTTAAGAGAAAAGATAACAAAATCTGTTTTATTTTTTTTCTGATCAGTGTGGCACCTGCTGCGATGATTACAGAGTCCATTGTTTGCGAAACTGAAGAAAGAATAATTAGACTACATTTTTTTTTACTAATCTTACAATCATTTTATACCAATTAATGTACTCTAAACGTAAAAAAAAATTTTATCGTTTCTGTAAAAAAATGGTTAAGAGTGCATTTTTAAAAGGAATCACCAACTTTTACCGATAAAATCAAAATTATTGCAGCTTACGTATCCGGAAAAAAGTAAACTGTGAAATTCACTGGGATTCCGGTTAATTTTTATATAGCTTCAAACAGTACATCGGATATCGGGGTGACAAAAATATAAATATTACAGAACTTCATTCAAAATTCTTCATTATTATACTTTAACATTTTCGACATTCACAATATTGCGAATATTACTGTTTGAAATAGTATTTTCTTCCATTTAAAGAATGAATTGTAGCGTTTTAATGATAAATATTATAAAGTGAATAGTAAAATCACAATTTTACCATTTGAAATGGTAATTTTTAGCAGTTGATCATTACATATTATAAATCTACTTTTATTTGGACTGTTATGCAATAGTGTGTTAAGTACATCGGATTTCTATAGTACTTAACACATTAATGCATAACAGTGACCATTTATTACAGTTTACTTTTTTCCGTGTACAAAAATTGTTAAAAAAATGATAAAAATCTGTAGATATGTAATGAGAATTTTTTGTAGTTTTCTCCTATCACAATTTATAAGCATCATAAACCATATATGGAAGCAACAAAGTTTATAAAATCAAAAATGGAGTGTTAATTATTATAGTTTTTTAAATTAACATGAGTAGGAAAATGAAAATAGTTCTCAAAATAACAAAGAAAATTATTCAATTGCTAATTACTCTCTACTATTTAGCAATGTGAGATCGTGCAAAATTATAGATTTACATGAGAAAATTTGCTGATTTCAGAAAATGTTTATGCTAATATATTTGTATGAAATTTTTGAAGTGTTTAAAGTTAAATTTTCCAAACCATTTGATTTATGCTAATTTGAATAATTACCTTACGAATTTGCGCTTTTTAAGATTTATTTAATTTTAATAGAAAACAAAAAGTATTGTCAGATGTCTCCTTACTTAATCACTATCAAACTTACTTTATTTTATAGTTTTAACACATAACATTATAAAACGTACCTTAAACATAAATTAGTGTATATAATGGAAGGCTTCGTCGAAGTTGTCATTATTTGTTGTTTAAACTCGTTCTTGAATTGACGAATTAAAAAATAAACATCGGGTTTGTCATGATTGTGTTTTTGGTCACGCTAAAATTCTTTTTAGATTGTTCTCATCAATTTCATATTTTAACCGCGCAGGACACTTTTTAGAATTATGTTGATCACATAACATAAATCTACAATAAGAAAAAAAAATATTTTTTCAATATACTTATTCTTTATAAATTTTAAAAGTAATTGAGAGTATCGTCCATATGTCATACAAACTTATAAATTAATTACTTTGAGAGATGAAAAGAAGCAAAACTATTCTTTAAACTACCGTAATGTTTTATCGGTAAGAGAAAAATGACTCGATCGTCTTGAAATATTTATACTACTTATAAAAAGGATTATAAAAAATCTTTGATTTTCAATTCTTTTGAATATTTAAAATTTTTGTCCTATTTTCTAATCCGGAATATTATTAAAAATAAAAAAAATAGTCTTTTAAAATTATACGGGGATGTGTTAATTTAAAAAAAAAATCAAATCTATCATCAATAACTTGAACGACATGGACATTGTATTAATCTATTGTAACTGCGGTAGTCGCACCTTTATTTTTAACACATCACAATATTAAAATATAGATCGACGATTAATTGTTTAATGAGCGTATATGATTCTTCATTAAAAATTGAAATTTTTTAAAATATTTTTTTGAAAGATTCATACTAAAAGAAAATAATAAAAACTTTTTTTAAGCAGTGATAATAGACATTACACAACTTTTTTTATTTGCTTAATCTAGGTAACACAGAAATTAAAAAATATAAATACGTTTTTATCAATGATACGCAGTAAAAAATTTTCTGTCATTCTTACACAAATCGGGTGTAATGATATTTATGAATAGTGATTATACATTTTTTTGTAGTTGATAAGTAAATGCTAATGTCTATTACACTAATGATACAAAAAAATTATATACAAAGTTTTTTATATATACAATAAGACAAAACTTTTTACAAATTAAAAAAATTATTTTCTATTTAATATTTTTAAATTAATCAGTACAATAACAAACCTTTTTCTCGATAGTGCATTATTTTTATTGTAAAAGTATCCATCATAGGGCATTTTTTCGATGTTCCTTTGTTTTTTTCCATTGTGATGTAAGATCCCTCAACAACTCTCGCTAACTTTTTTTTTTTGCTTCTTTAATTAAACTTCTCCTTTTTTATCTCAAATACAAAAATGAACACAAATTCAACTCTTCAGTCAAATAATAAAAAACACAACACCTTGTACTATTACATTTTTTCACCGTCACTCTGCAAGATTATAAGCTACTGTTTTGTGTAGCAACAGAATGTGTCTACACATGAGGCCGTATGTATATCAAATCTGTAATTTTTATTTACCAGTTTCATGGGAAATAAATATACCTGTCACAAGTTTTATCACTTTAATAACATCAAGGAAAAGGGTAAGCGTGGTATATATACAAAAGTATAGGCGTTGTTTATTGAACGTCGTCGTAGTACATGCACTGATAGTAAAAGAACTGAAACGATATGACGACTCTTTCAGTAGCAACTTCTTTGTTTGAAAAATATATATATAAATTGTGACTAGTTCTAATATCAGCCAAGATCATGTACCTATAGGTATGAGTATTTTTTTATCAAGTTGGTGAGACGAAGATGACCACAAAGAGATTAAAATCAATAGAAAAGTGCCGAATGCTGATTCTTTAAATCCTAAAAAGATAACGTCTCACAGAATGTAAAAAGATTTTGCACTTTTCACTTTTACTCTTTCGTTCAAAAGCCGCTATTCCGATAATTGTAATATGATACAGTCAAGTCGCGTTATGAGCCCTCCTTGTATCCCTCTCTTATTAACCCTTTAGAGTCAGAGGATCTTGAAACGTCTTCGCGCGAGAGTAGTGGGGAGAGCGCAAATCCATAGTAAGACCCAAGAGTGGGGTTTCAAGGCCAGACTCTAAAGGGTTAATGCGAGTCTGGTTAAAAAACAAAGAAAACAAGCCGGACTCATAACGCGATTTGACTGTAAATATTTAGGTTTTAGCTTCACGATACATCAATAATTACAAAAATCAATCGATTGAAAAAATCATAAAAAATATTTAAAAGAAAATTTTTATGGTGATTTTTTTCTTACATAAAAAATTGTATCTTTCACAATCAATTGTGAATATTTCATAATAGAATGATTGCAATACTTAAAAAATTTTTTTTCATTTAATTGCATGTCCGTAGAGTCATGTGGGGCAAATGTGCGCAGCGGGTAAGAGTGCGCAATCCCATGTATTTGGGACTCAAATGAATGGGTTTGCGTATTCTTACCCACTGCGCACTCTTGCCCCACATGACCCTATATGTGTTTTATTTGAATATTTTCTATAACAAAATAATTCTGCTTCAAAGACATGGAAAGATATATTAATTAATATATTAATTTACATTGATATAAAAAAATAATATGAACACAAATAAGCTATCAAAATAAAGGAATGTTATTTTTTTAACTTCTGTAAGTATTAAATGGTAGATATCGAAAAACCTCTTATTTCATTTCATCGATGTTTGACTGTGTGTACAGTTTCGTTGAGCAGGCCGCAAAAATGGCGTTCGTTTGAGTCGATGTTACTCAGGTTTACGCATGAAATGAATCATTAAAAGATTTAAAAAAAATTGGATAGTACTTCACGAAACAATGTCTATACAATTTTAATGACAAACGAGACTATTATTTATTTTTTTTTTTAATAAAATTGTTTAGTTGTAACATATTTTTACATTTATAATAGTTGTACATATTTTCCATTACTTTTGAAATTATTTTTTAAGGGGGATAGCCACTGTGACGCTGGAAAAAATAGGCAATTTTCGGGAATTTTTTTTACTAGGATAATAAAGGAATTTGGGGATCGAGTTTTTTTTGTTTTATAAAGTATATGTTGAGGATAATTCTCCTAAATTTTTATTCAAAAATATTTTGTTATCACAAAGTTATAAACATTTTTGTAGAGCACCAAAAAAATTTCCCCCTCCATTGCCGGTACTGTAACTCAAAAACGGATTATCTGAAACAAAAAAACCAAACGGCATTTTAATCTATAGGAATGTCGCTATCGTCGCACGTAGGGGATTTTGAAAATTTTGATTTGAGAAAAAATGGCGCCATATTGAAAATTTTTTCGTCTTTTTCCTCATTTTTTGGACTCAAACAGCCTTAAAAATCTTAAAAATTAAAATTTTCAAAATCCCCTACGTGCGACGATAGCCACTAAGTAGACGAATACGGGGAAACAAAAAAATTGAGAATCGGTTCATATTATTTACGAAAGTTACAGTACCGGAAAGTTTGAAAAAAGTCGTTTTGAGAAAAACGCGAGTAAAGTTTTAAGAAGATTCTCGCAACTTTAAAATCTAGTCTTTCACAAAATATTCATACTCACATCAAACTATCAAGTCCTGGGCCATATGAGGGTTCTTCCTCCTTATCTTTAGTATTGACCTTGACTTTTTTATTTTTTACTGGCCGTTTCCATGCGGCTTTCAGCAGCTTTAACCCGAGTAGCGTCGCGCTCAGCGCAGTATGAGTAGAGTGTTGGTCCTACTTTAACATCGAGATTCTCTAATATCTTCAGAGTTGCTAGAGCCCCATCATTGAATGTAATTGTTGAAATATATAAAGCTATTTCAACAATAAGGGAATAAGAAGAATTTGTTTTTGGGGCGAGCTGCCACACTAATGCATTGAAGCTTTCATTATTATTTTGTGTAAACCCACCGACACATCGTTCCAATAACTCTGGATTCGATAGATCTTCATAAATCGGTATTAAAGCTTCCGCAATATCTGCAGGAAGTGGTGGTTTTTCAACTAATGAGTCCAAAGTATTTGTTGCCACAGCTTTTTGAAATTGACACCACGAATTTGCACCTTCAGGACAAAGAAAATGCTGCGGATCTTCGGGTGATGAAAACTTGTGATAAAATGTTTGCCAAATAGCATTATACATCTCATCAACATCATTAGAATGACGTCTGATTGCTAAACCATAATACTTTGTAAATTCATTAATTGCTTTGTCCGTTAATCGACCTTTCCCACCTAAACTTTTCTGTGTATTTTCTTCTTTTCCTGTTTTTGTCTTCTTGTTAGTTCGTTGCTTCTTCAAAGCCCTTAGTCGACTGCCCATTCGTTTTTGCACGTGATTAATACATTCCTTTTTTTTATCTTCACCATGTCCCCATACGGTTTAGCATCACAAATATTTTTATACGTTTTAGTGTCACCATCACCTATATAGTTTACATACTTAACGTTATGTAATAACTCTGATCGCATAAACATCTCTTTTATTCCATCTACCTCCATTTGTCCAGAAGAATTTTCATGGTTTATTGGACAGTCTAGAGCATAGTCTTGCATAAATTGATCGTATTCAGCTGTTCCTTTTTTGAGCTCATTAGCGCACACATCTTACAATAACTGGATTTCATACTTACATCTACGATTTTGCCAGTGAAGTAACCAATTAGAGAAGATATACCAAATGAAGATTTAAACCCTCTTTTCTTCCAACTACCGTCACCGGAGACAGAAATTCCAGGAATGTCATTGGATTTTAAATGCTTGCAGGTTTCTTGGATTTCTTCTTTAGCAGCTTTTTTCAACACTAAATCACAACAGTTTCTAGCTGCATTTCTGATTTGTGTGACCAGACGATCGTAAAAGCTATGGAACATTGGTCGTGGTAAATCCATGAAAGCACAAAATCTTTCAGCTCCAGATAACCCAATACTAATTATTCGCATTGCAAAGATGAAACGGCGATTAATTTCATACGCATTCTTGATGAGTGGACATGAATTTATCAAAACTGGATCACATTTTTGCAATTCACAACTAGTTTAAAACCTAATCCTCGAATACTTGTCTCAGTAAAGTTTACATCACCACCACACTTTTTACACGATACACAGCCACTTAGTAAATTAAATATCGAAAAAAATTTATAATTTTGTAGCTAATACTCGAATCAATTGTACAATCAGATTTTTGTGATAATTTCCTCTTGGAAGCACTATCACGTCGTTGAGAGCCAGTATTTTTTCAGTTTCATATCTGTTGAGCGGTCGATTAAATTTTTTCCTGTCGTTTGGCAGTTTTCTTTCGTTTTTAATAACTTTACTTTGTTTACGATCCATTATTTAACAAATTTTTTTGTTAAATAAACAAAAAAAAAAAAGATCAGAAGATTTAAAAAAATAAGTAAGTAAACAATAACGAGTACACTAAGAAACTCAATAAATTAAAGAACGAGTGTGTATTCATACAAAACAACTAAACTATGAGGTACAGTATCTCAACAATAAGAAAAAATATACGTTAAAAGTCAAATAATTGTAACGGTTGACAATCGTGAGGGAAAACAATCGCCAACCCGTACGAATCAAAGACGGAGCGAGCAGGCGACGTTTTCGTCGAAGCGCCGCGCGTAAAACGGTCAATCGACGCGCTCTTATAAAAATGACTATAACTCGAAAACTATTCGGAATTTTTCTATAAAATTTGAAATACATAATTTTGAATATATAAACTTCAGTTTAATGAAAAAAAAAAAAAAATTTTTTTTCCGAAATTTTACAGTGGCTATCCCCCTTAATCTGCTACGATAAAGGGATAAAAGAATAGGAATAAGTAAATCTTTCAATTTCTTACGTTCAACTAACAGTGGAGCCCTTGATTAAAAACAAAAGCAATATTTATGTTGTTTACAATCAATTATATCTAAACTTTTTTTAAATTATTAAAATTTTAAATATAGAATCATGATTAAGAAATGTCTTACTTTAATTTCTTCATTGTCTTTTTTACAATATTCAGTGCGTCTCTTATTCCGGCAGGAACACATAAAATTAAATAACACTGAATTTAACAGACATCTAGCAATTTTTTAGATTGTTATAACATTTTAATTTTTAATAAAAAAATTTCACTTGTAGAAATTAAAAAAAATTATAAGTGTGAACTTTTTAAAATATTCTTTTTATAATAATTGATTTGTTATAAAAATTCAAATAATTGTCAGATGCCTGCTAATTTCACTTTCATACAATTAATACTGGCAGTGAAAATTAATTAAAATGTCCAGTATAAAATTCGGGTATGTCGCTGACTCGAGTATCTCAACAAAAGACAAGCGCGCTGAAGAATAAAAAAGAATGGTGGGGGTTGGTTGTTGCTCGAACTCAACAAGTGATCAACATCAAGTGCTGAACCACAGTATGCCGCAGTTTTTCGTTGAGTTTAGACAGTTATTGAGGTTCGTCAATTTCCTTAAAAAAGTTAAGGGTGATTAGTGTATTGAAAGTCATGGCTCTCAATATTCGTTCTATGATTCACTGGGATCATTACTTAAATTACGGTTACGTTTATTCGTGTAATAAAACATGGAAAGGAACTAAGTACGGAATTATTATAATTAAAAAAAGTTTACGAAACTGAAATCAATAGCTACCGAACCAATTTTTCTTTCTTTTATAAAAAAATTTAATTAGGTTGGGGAAGAGGAGAGAGAATTTTTAAACAAATTGTTTTTACATAGATATTTTTTTATTATTATTTTTTGGTACTTTTATATACTTATTACAGAATGGTAGAAAAGTTCTAGTGCCTTTTAATTTCAGTACCGTAATGATATAAATACATCGATAACAAATTACATTAATTGTTTATTTTATTTATTCGATTTTTATATTAATTATTAATTAACAATGATTATAGGTATCTCATATGCAAATATAGAGACAGTAAAAAGTGTCCGGCAACATGCAAACTCAAGGGAGAACGCTTCACCGCACGAAGACCCCATAAATATCATGACAGAGAGCCGCTCGAGAAGTTAGAAGCCGAAATCGCGTTCCGCAGATCGCTTTATCAAGCAGTGGTTACGACTCGACAACCTTTCAAAGTTCTGTATGAATCTTTGATCATATTGTAAGTAATCAATTGTTTTCAACGATTTGTATTAGATGATATTTATAATAATTAATTATAAATAATTAATTAATTATTATTAATAATAATTAATTCTTTATCAATAGATATATCATAGCAACCTATAACTATTTCTTTTGATGTTATGGAAAAAAGTTTAAATCAATGACAATTAAAAATTTTTGAAGTGTTTAACATTTACACTTTTGAAATTTATAAATAGAATAATTTATAAATATTAAATGTGTCTTGATAAAGACAATAGATTGAAAATAATTGAAAAGAGGTCGCTAAATACGCTAGTTACATACAGATAATTCTTTCTCACTTGCACTTACACTGTCCTTAAGAGATTTTTTAAAACTAGGATGATAACTTTTCGAACTCGTGTAGATCATATCGTGTTACAGATGCCATAACTACGTTGATTCCCGAAAAAAAATTTTTTATGCGCCCTTATGGCTTTTCACCGGGACCTTTTGTCGGTATACGCCCTTATGGCATCTGGAACGCGATATCAGAAAACTTCCCAAACTACCTTCAATTGACAATGTTTAGATTGTTAATTTACTAATTTATTTATTTTTTGATGAAATATTGATTTTGTTGCCTAGTTAATTGAATTAATTTGATTTTATAATTGTCATTTATTTAACAAAACAATAAACTCAACTCAAATTTTTATTTATTTAATTAAAAGATTGATTTAATTGAAAGTTTATCATTTTTTAAATTTAATTTATTTTATCAGTATGTTATTAACAGGTTGACGAATTCGAACGGTATCTGATAAATGTTGCAGATCTATAGTAAAAATTTAAATTTTTACATAAATATTAAATGCTAACAAAATTACGAAGTTATTTAACCTTACGGTGATGAGTAAATTAATATTCAAATTAAGATAGTTAATATTTTATAACACATATATCATTATCATAATTGAATTCATTAACAACAATCCATACATAATAATTTAAAAAAGAATTTTGCAATAACTTTTGAACTTGGAAATATTAACCCTCTGAGCCTAATAGGCGTTTCCCCCACTCTTGGTGAAACGCTCCCCACTCCAGTGCCACGCGGCTCACTTAGTCCAAGTTCGGCGTTAAAGGGTTAATATGAATGCTATGTCGCCTCAAAATTATGAACAAAATGTGTTCATTAATGTAGCAATTCAAATTTTTTTCGCAATAATTCCAGTGTAGAAAACAACTTTTGAAAAAACCCGTACAATTACCTAATATTTGTAAATTTTAAAAAAATTTCCGAATTAAAAATAAAAATTCTGAAAGAAGAATTTTCAAATACATTATAATTAAATTTACTAAACAAAAAAAAACTACTGATAATGTTTAATCGGAAATTAAAATATCATTTTAATTAAATTTTTACTGTTAGAAAATTTAATATAATTTAAAAAATAAATTTTTAATCGAGAAAATTATTTTCAAGAATTTTTGGACTGAGTACATAATTTTTTAATCTGTCTAGTTTAGTTTAGAATCAGTTTCATTTTCTCAATTAAAAAATTTGTCAACTTGATTTTAGTCAAATTTTTCAAAATTGTTTCTTTGCTTTAAAATTTCTTCTCTAAAATCACATTAAATTTTTTATCTATGTATAGGTTGAAGTATTCTACGATTTCCATTAAATCTAGTATGTACTTGTAAATTCTTTAGAATTTCTGGTTAGAATAATGATTAAAATAAATTTTTACTACCAACCATTTATGAAATGTTTCAATTGTTTCATATAAAAATAAGGCATCCAGAAATTGAAGATGATGTCCCATTTATAAAAATACAACGGACTATGATGCGTTGGCGAGGAACAGCTACACTACCTGAGATAACAACGTTCACAAGTGCACGAGAAAACTCACACACCGATGAGTGGGAGTTCTTGAAAAGCTACTCGATAAGCCCAAACGATCCTCGAATGTTTGAGGTAACAGCCATCGGAGAAAGAGGGCTGCTATTTTATGACTCTAATTTTATACGCGAGTTGACGATAGACGGATTGTATGTAAGTACAACAACAAAAATCGTACCGGATATCAATGAAGCAAAATATTTGACCATCGTCATGGCAGCTATGAACGGATATGTAAGTAATTATAAAATCATATAAATTATAAAAATCTAACAGTTTTTCATTTTCTTTTAATTAAAATACTTTTCTTTGTGCAGGCATTCCCAATAATCTGGATTATTTCGACTGAGTACTCAGCTCAAATTGTGAAGAAGATCGTTCTTGAAATCAAGAATATCCTGAATGATGCTGACGTAACTATCAACGCTATATTTGCTGATAGCTACTACGAACTACAAGACCAAATAAGCGATAATTTTCAGGAAATACAAAAAAAAGTAACATCATTCGATAGCTACTGCAAAGTAAGTATAAAGAAAACCAAATTTGTTATTTTATTCTTTTCAGTGACTAGCTACTATATTTATTAAGTTATCCTAAATTAATTTACTCATTTTTAAGGTTTTACGTGCAATTGCTTATCAGTTTTTAAATGATGAAAAATCAGAGACTAATGAAGTTATTAAAAAGATAATGACATTATCATTATTACCGCATGAGAAAATTGTATCTGAATTTGAAAAATTCGAGAAAATGTATCTGAAAATATTGCAAACGATTTAAGAGAATTTTTCACGCATTATGAAGAAAAATGGATTGGACATCTAAAACCTAATAACTTCAGTGTATTCCAAGAAATTGACGCCATCAATGATGTTGCTGAAATCTATCTAAGAGTCTTGTTGAATAAATTAGGTAGTCAACGTCCAAATTTCTGGAAGTTTATAGGTACATTTAATAAATGTGTAATTATTCAAATTTTTAACTTTTTCTCAGTGAGGTGTATGTGTTATTTAAAAATTTTCTTTTTAGGATTCATAAGTGAAAATCTTTCAAAATCATTCAAGGATTGTCGGAAAATTCAGGGATCTCCAAATATCAGGTTGAATTATACTTCACGTATTAATCACTCAATTAATAACAGGAGTAGCAGTGTAACATCAGGAATTAAAAAATTGTGGCAACTACTACTGGAGGATAGAATTGATGCCTCTGAATTTTTGGTTCGTGCCCAGGTTGTATTGAAAGAGTTTTATAATGATATGTTTTTCGATCAATGTATTTTACCCAAAGAATTGACGATTGTGAGTATCGACATTGATGCAGAACGTGAATATTAATTTTAGTAGAAATGATCTATTAATATTGTTTCTAATATCAGAATAGTTTTAGTCCAGTTGATAATGATTTTTTTAGTCGATCTACTACTTTCACCTCCTCGTCCCTGGCTATTCGAAAATAATGATTACGACCCTGAAAATGATGATGACGATGATGATGGGATTGAAAGACCTGTTTTGTACAGAAGTACTTCAGTTCTTGAAGAGATGAAGCGGATCATAAATGAACTTCAACCACCGGATGAAGATGATGAAGATATTGACGGTATGAATTTACTTATTAATAAATTTTTTTTTTATTATTTGCCAGTTCATAATTATTTATTTAATTAATTATTATAGTATATAACGAGTACAACGTCCGGTGCACAAGATGTAAAATTGCGTTGGTAACAGCTGTCAATTTACCCTGCAAACATGTCGAAATGTGTAATAACTGTGCGTCCAGACGCATCAACAATTGCTGTTCAGTGTGCCAAGAGTCCATTACAAGAACTGAGCGAATCTTTCTGCCTACTGACCCAGAAGGTAATTTTTTATTAAAATATTTGTTTTTAATTTTTTATGTCTCACGTCGTAAATTGAAATGTAACTATCAAAGTCGTCACAAATTTTTTTTTGTTATAGGTGATGGATACAGCTTGAGATGTGAAATTTGTTATTCTAATGTTGCTAATATCATGTGGACAACTTGTAACCATGGACTCTCGTGTAAAAGGTGTGCCGTTCAAGTTGCGACACAAGATGGACTTGGATTAACAACCACGTCTAAAATTCGATGCCCTCACTGCAATTTAGAAGTTGAAGGAATGGTAGAATTTAAATTAATGAAGCATACTGAAAATAATTAATACATTACTGTTGTGGCCATTACTCTTTTCGTTTTTTGTTAAGCATGAATAAATAAATTACTAACAACTTTTTATGATTAATTCTGGTACAAACAATCATTATAAGAATTCCCGAAAAAGTTTACCATCTTCGGATGGTGACAAACTTTGTTTTTTTATTTATTTTATTTATTTAATCATTATTATTATAAATTTAATTGTGTATAAAAGACAATAGAGAAGATGAGTTGTTCGAAATTTACAGTATACGAGCAGCTAGTATTTTAATAATCGTTTTTTAATGCGAGCGAAAATTTCGGTAAGATCCCCGGAAGAAGTTGACAAAAAATTAAAAAATTATATAATAATATCTATTTTTTATTTGACAAAATTAGTCATTAATAATAACACTAAAATTTTTAATATTTCTTAAAAAATTTTTATTTCGATATAAAAAAAAAAGGATAAACATTTTTCGTCTTGTCGATTACATATGAGGACAAGAAATTTCTCAAACAGCAAAAAATGTATTTTGTGTGATATTTAAAATAAAGTATTATAAATTCTTAATTAAGTTTATTCTGATATATCTTGTTTATTTTTTATTAAGCAGAAGTACTATTAATGAATTGCTGAGATAAAAATTATACGGACGTTCTTATAACGTGTACGTTACAAAAGTACAAAAATTTTGTCTATTACCATTTGAAATTTACATTATCGACTGGATAAACTTGTTGCTCGATAACATAGTTTTTTTTTTATCATGTGAGAATATTTTCGGATAGTGTCCAATCGAGATTTTAGTTTTCGGATCATAACGAAGAGGATTTAATAATTTTCTATTGATGATGATGCGGATAATGTCTTTTCGGTTAGTTGATTTTCTTGCGAAATATATTTCTGCAAAAAGTCAATATGCTTTTCGGATAGTGTCCAATCGAAATTTGACTTTTCGAATCATTACACATAGGAAAAAAAATTTTTCTGTAGATGGCGAGTCGGTTTTTGTCTTTTAGGATAAATAAGTTTTCGGTAAGTTTCGCTTATACGAAAAGGATATAAGCCCAGTCATCATATCCGACCTAACGATTATTTCATTGAATACTAACGTTATGCTGCCTCACTTACAATAGGCAAATAGAATTATTGCTTCTACACTCATCACGAAAAAATTAGGAAATCTTGGTGAGATTCAATTGCTCAAAAGTGAATATTGAGAAGAAAATTAATAAAAATGTTCAAGTAACTTCGAAAAATTGAAAATTACACGTATTCAGAGCTTAACAGTACATTAAGAAAATGAATTTTACTTAGTCGATCGTAATGTATAGCTATGTATTTTAATTAATATTTTTTTTTTTCAATTCAATTGATTCAACATTCAATTTAATTATTAGCGAAATAGTCATAAATGGATTTTCCAAAAATATCTTTTTATGAAATTGAAGAAACTCTATCGGTGCAACGTGACAGCTAGTCAAAACTATTTTTGTGTGAAAAACCATCGTTTTGACTTTTAGAAATAGTTGTTTTATAAGATAATATTTTTTTTTCTCAAGTGAGTGGTGATTTTTGATCGTCTCGTTCCACTACAACAACTTAACAAATCCAAAATTTTTAGCTTTACAAGTACAATCATTATAAAAATGTTTCTTTTCTATGATTAATAATAATCAAATGACGTTTAATCAAAATCAACCATTCTTAAGATCATCTATTCATCAACTGATTTTTATCATAATCATTAGTCGCTCCTTGTTTAAAATAAGTATTAAGAACGTACGCCCGTGTAAAAAAAAAATTGTCATAAAAGAGTCATAAGCTTATGATCCTAAATGTGACACAATTAAGGACACTTTTATGACAACTTCATGACACCAAGCCGAAATAAAATTTGGATTTTCGAAAAATATTGTTACTTACTCAAAAAAAAAAAAAAAAATGTAAAAAGTACGTTTATGACAATTTTATGAAACTTTAATGAGAATTTTAGGACGCCTTTATGAATTTTATGATACTTTTATGAGAATTGTAGGACACTTTTATGGATTTCACGATATTTTATGATACTTTTATGACAGCTTTAGGACAATTTTATGAGACTTGTATGACAACTTTAGGACAATTTTATGACAACTATAGGACAATTTGATGACTTTTTTATGACAGTGTTAGGAAACTTTTATGAATATTAAGATACTTGTATGACTGCATTATGACAATTTTATGACTACTTTATGAAAATTTTATGATTACTTTATGACAATTTTATGACAACCACAGGACAATGCTATGACAACCATAAAACAATTCTATGACAATTCTATGACAACTTTATGACATTTTCATGACAACTATAGGACAATTGTATGACAATTTTATGACAACTTTATGACATTTTCATGACAACTATAAGACAATTGTATGACAATTTTATGACAACTTTATGACATTTTTATGACAACTATAGGACAAGTCTATGACAATTTTATGATAACTATAGGACAATTTTATGACACGGTCATAACAGTTCTAGAAAATTTTTATATGTTAGGGTAATTTTAAGACCATTGTCTGACTACTTCATGACAATTTTATGACTACTTTATGACAATTTTATGACTACTTTATGACAATTTCATGACTACTTTAGGGCTATTTTATGACAACCATAGGACTATTCTATGACAATTTTATAACACTGTCTTGATGATTCTAGAAAACTTATAAATATTAGGATAATTTTATGACAATTTTATGATAACTTCAGGACAATCACTATTTTCCCATTTTTTTATGACAATTAAAAGACAATTTTAGGACACTATTTCGAGTTTTAGACTACTCTTGTGACAATTATACAATAATACTTTCATGACATTTTCATGATACTCTTATGACATTTCTATGACAATTGTTTTGATTCGCGATTGGTTTACCGCAAGTATATAAAGTTTACGTATAAAATTAAAAATTTATATTTTATACCAAATAAATGAGTTACTCATATAAATTGTAAATAAAACGTTTAGTTCACAATTTATAAAATGCAAGACTAATGATAGATGTTGCATTGAGTAAAAACCAATGAGGTTTAAATTTAACTTTAATTTATTTAAAGTATAAAAAAATGCGACTGTGCGCTACAAGTATTTGAGAATAACTAACTTAGAGAAAATACAAAAATTGTTAAGAGTAGAGTAAAAACTAGGCGTTACAATTACAAGCAGAAAAAATTAGGAGTAGGAATATTTGGTGACAAATAGTCGACCAAGAAATAATTTGGAGGCCGGATAATTGCAAGCTATGCAGTTTGGAAAAATAATCAGGGAAGGGAATGCGGGTACTAAGATTTTACCTGGATGGGCGATAGGTTTACAAAATATTTCTAAACTTAGTGAGCAATAAAAAGATTAAAAAATACAAAATTTCCCAAAAGTAAAATAAACCCAGAGTAATATAACCCAAATATTAAGTTTATGACTATAAGCAGCTAAAAAAAAAAACTATTTAAGAAATATCCCAAAAAATTACCATTAAAAATTCAGTTTCTACTCTAGAGCTAGGAAAAAACTGAAATATAAAAAAAGTAACAAATTGCCTAGATTGCTATTGCAGTACATCGGCTGGGAAATTTTACTCATAAATAAAATTGAACAAATAAATGAACCTTTTTCTAGGTAACATAAGTAAAAGTATTTAACAAAAACTACGGATTTAAATTCCAGATTTTAAAAACTAAAATATATTATTTTTCAAAAAGCGCAGAAATTTTCGGCTATAACAAAATATAAATTATATAAATTAATTTGAAATGTTATATTAAAATATAAGTGTACGACGGAACAACAATTTTAGAATACTTTTATGAAAATTTTATGACAATTCTAGGACACTTTGAGAAATATTTTTGGCGGAATATATCTTGCGTCAGTATGATAGGTATGTCTCTTTTAGAAAATGCGAGATATCTCTAGAATTTTTCAATCCAAATTTATGATAATTCTAGAAGTCTTTTACGATCTTTTTTCCGGTGCTTGCATGAGATTCCTGACGGTTAACAAAAATTATTAGCGTTTTTCAGTGATAAATTTTCGATCACTTAGTGATTAATATTAGATCTTTTTATTTTAACGGATATAGATAATGCTATTAAACTTCATGCTATACCAGGTTTACAGCTCAAAATTATATCAAACAATTTCTTGTATTTATTTTTCAAATCATTATTATGTTTTAAATTTTATTTCAATCAATCATAATTATCACTAATGCAAGTGTATTCTCCTAAAAAATATAATTTCTCATTCCTTTTTTGTATTTTTTTACACAAAATCCGCCATTCTTAATTTTGTTTTCTTTTTAACATCATCGATTCGTTGTTTTTTTTTTTCGTTTCTGATTTAGCCTGTCCGTCTCCAGCACCCTCTTTTTTCTTATTTTTCTTAATTTTGTCATATTTTTTCTTTGCATTCCAGCATGTTGATACTACAACGCAATTGAACTGCGGAGCAGTCAATCGATACTTTTTTTTTTTGTATTTTTGTTCACATATGCTGAAATTAAATTGGTAACGATGATAATCTGGATAGCAGTCAAATTCTTGCTATCAAAAAGTCGATTGATCAATTATTTTATAATATATCGATTAATTTTTTATCTTGCAGGCGGTCTCTTAAACTTTCGACTGTTTTTAGTTTAAATGGGTAATAAAATTTCCCCATAGAATGACTATCTAAGTGGTACAAAGAAATATAGACTTTATGGTCAAGATCATTAAAACACACACACACACACACACACACATATATATATATATATATATATATATATATATATATATATATATATATATATATATATATATATATTAGGGTGGGTCAAAACAATCAACTATTTTTTTTTTTACAATTAATACGGAAAAATGGGTTACTAGGCACCTTAAAAAAATTCTCACCAAATATGAACTCTTAATTTTAATAGGAAGATCCTCCGCGTCGCAGTTTTCCATTTTTTCTCAGTCCAATAGAAAAAAATTCATTCCTCATCATTAATTGGTCGTACAGAAAAAATTTTTCTAAGAATTTTGTAGGAAATTTAATGCTCTACAAAAAAGGTATCTTATGTTTTTTCCGTAAACCTCACCATTTCACTAATATTGAAGATTTAAGATTGATTATTTTAAGTCAAATGTCACTTTTGTTTATGAATTTTATAACTCGACAAGAAATGGTTATTATTGAATGGGCAATAGAAGTTTTTGTAGCAAATTAACTGCTCTATAAAAATGGTATCTTATGTTTTGGCGATTAAATTAATCGTTCAAAAGATATTAATCATCAAACTTTCATGTATATCGATTTTAAGAGTTTTTGATTAAATAATCGAAAAATTTCAATTTAATCTATCAGTTTTGAGAAAATTTCATTTTTTGTCTTTAATGTAAGTATTATTTGAATTTTGTTTTCAAAATTTTTATTCAATAATTCCAAACTTTTTATTTTTCATCATTAGAAATCACGATCATGTTGTTTTTTTATAACGTCTTCAAAACGTCTTAAAAAATTTTTCCACTATAGCTGTATATTGTCCGTGGGAAAATTTCTTCTGTAGAGAATTTTTGTTTTGTATTCTATTTACTCTGTTTCCCTTGTGAACTAGCGCCACCTACATTTTTCTTTATAGTTATATTGTTTTTATTTGTTTACATTTTCTACAGCATTTCTAGTGTTTCCACAAGTTATGATCTTCTATATGTGATAAAACGATTAAATATTTACAAATTTTGCGGTCACTACATAAATTTATATATTTATCGAAAATATGGATAAGGAAATTCATTTGATCGGAAAACCCATGCAAAAAATTTCAGAACGTAAGTTGCCAACAGTGAAAGAGGTTATGAGTGTTTTTTTTTATCAGCTCAAAGTGTTAAAATGTTCTATCAAACAAAGTGCTAAAAATGCAACTGATCAAGTTATTGAACTATGGAAAAACAACCAGATTCCGACTAGTGGATCAACTAATGTAATACAAAAATTCTTCGCTATCATAACCGATGGTTGAAATTGCAAAAATCTTTTGTGCGAAAAAATCATCAGCCCAAAACAAAAATGTAATAATATTTCAGAATGAAATCAAAGCATTATTTGATATTGTAGATCATAAATCAATAAAACTGCTTGATAATGATATTCGTGAACTATATTCAAATCAAAAAAGTGATACCCGGAAAGAAATTCTTTCAAATAACCCAAATAAATTAAACAGTACTATGAATACGATGGAAATAGATGAAAGTCGTGAGTATTTACAACATTTAATTATTATAAATTTTAATCAGAATTGAAAATAAATTAAATTGATTATAAATTAGGAATAATAAAGTATATTATTGTTTTTCTAATTAATTATATCATAAATGTCAATATGTTCGTAGATGATAAATAAAAAACTCTTTGTGTTCCTTATTTGATGTCAAAATGAATGAGTTCCATATTTTTGCTTCCATTAATTAAACAACAACGCTTATTTTAGATTTGAATCAACCCTCAACCAGCCATGAGATTGTTCGAAGTGAGAAATCAGAGTCATCTTCAACCCTTACATTAAGTCAAGCTACAAATTTCGGTTCAGATTTAGAGTATGTGCCTCAAATACCGACAACACGAGCAAAAATAAATATTCTAACTCCAGAGCTTATCTCAGCACTCGACAGAGCTAATGTTAGTAGTAGAAATGCGATGTTCATTATTGCTCCAGTTCTATCAAGTGTTGGTGTTAATGTAGAAGATACAACTCTTAGTTATCGAACAATTCAACGAACTCGCGTGCTCTTACGAAAAGACATTGCTATAGGACTAAAAGATAACTTCAAAGCTCATGATAAATATGTCGTGCATTGGGATGGGAAAATACTGAATGACATTTCTGAATCGAAATTTGTGGATCGATTACCGATTATTTTGACTGCTTTTGGTACTGAGCAGTTACTTGGAGTTCCAAAAATGAATAGTGGATCGGCAGAAAATCAAACAGCAACCATCTTGTCAACGTTAAATCAATGGGGTATTATTAGTTACATCAAGGCGATGTGTTTTGACACGACTGCGGTTAATACGGGTAACTAATCAATGATAAAATATTTAAAAGAAAATTTTATTTTCATCGTTCTAGTTGAATTGTTTTCATACATTAATTAAATTTTCGACACGTGCCCATTAGTTATAATTCTTTATTTATTTATAGATTTTAAATATGCGTTACAATTTTTATTAAATACAGAACTTAAAGTGTAATTATCTATTTTTACTATACAGGAATCCATCATGGTACATGTAAAGAAATTGAAAAGGCCTTAGGAAAAGAATTAATTTGGTTACCATGTCGCCATCATATTTATGAGATCATTTTAAGGAGTGCATTCGAAGTCTATTGGCCAGTATCATCCGGACCAAATGTTCCAATATTTGGCAGATTCAAAAAATTTTGGGACACATTCGATAAAACGAAGTATAAATCTGGTGTTGAAGATAGTATTGTTGCTAATATTATTACGAATGAAAAAATAATCTATCTTCATTTATTAAGCGATACTTACAGGTATTATTTAAATACAATTTTAAGTGTAGAGGATAATTTTTTATTTTTTACGAATAATTGATTACTTCTGGTAGTTATCGCAACCCCGAGATGACTATAAAGAAATATTGGAATTGTCATTAATTTTTCTGGGAGAAATGCCACGAGAGCAAGTTTTCTTCAAGCGTCCTGGTGCAGTTCATCATGCAAGATGGATGGCAAAGGCAATTTATTGCCTAAAAATGTTTATTTTTAGAGATGAATTTGACCTTTCTAAGAAAGAATTGGATGGTCTTCGACAATTTTGTATTTTCATAGTTATGGTGTATGTAAAAGCTTGGTTTTCATCAACTTCTGCGACTTCTGCTGCTAATCATGACTTAGAGTTTATGAAAAATTTAATTGAGTACAGTAAAATTAATTCTTTAATTTCCTTGGCTACATGTGAAAAAATGACTTCACATTTATGGTACTTAAGTGATGAACTTGCTATTTTATCACTTTTTGATGATACCGTTCCATTAAACATAAAGAAGAATATTGTCGAAGCTGTTAAGACTCGCGAAGGTACAGATTCTAAAGCAAGAATATTTATTATTGATAGAAAAAATTTACATTTAATTCTGCAAAAAAATATAAGTGACTTTGTTTCTAAGAAGTCATTAAAACTTTTTGAGATCTTTGATCTGCCGTATGATTTTCTTGACAAAAATATTGATTTATGGTCTACTGATGAGAGTTATAATGAAAATAAAGAATTTTTCGCACAATTGAAAGTTGTTAATGATGTGGCAGAGCGAGGTGTCGCATTAGTAAGTGAATATAACCAATGCTTAACGAAAGACGAAGAGCAATTTCAATTTTTATTGCAAGTTGTGAAAGAGCATCGAAAAAACTACCCTACTTGCAACAAAAAATTGTTTGAAAATAAATAGCTCAGTTGAAAATTGAAATAAAAAACTTTCTTATAACTAATTGGACATTTTTTTCTCTAAAACTGAAATCATAATATATTTATAATGAAAACTTTGCTTTTTTTATTGATAAATGATTAACTAAGCGATAAATAATGTACAATTTATTTTTTTAAATGTAGATAAAAATACTTACACATAAAAAAAGCTTGAAAAACGTTTTGAAGTTTCTAAGTTGATGAAAAAAATTTTTTTCGTGTAAATTTTCTCAAAACTGATAGATTAAATTGAAATTTTTCGATTATTTAATCAAAAACTCTTAAAATCGATATACATGAAAGTTTGATGATGAATATCTTTTGAACGATTAATTTAATCGCCAAAACATAAGATACCATTTTTATGGAGCAGTTAATTTGCTACAAAAATTTCTATTGCCCATTCAATAATAGCCATTTCTTGTCGAGTTATAAAATTCATAAACAAAAGTGACATTTGACTTAAAATAATCAATCTTAAATCTTCAATATTAGTGAAATGGTGAGGTTTACGGAAAAAACATAAGATACCTTTTTGTAGAGCATTAAATTTCCTACAAAATTCTTGAAAAAATTTTTTCTATACGACCAATTAATGATGAGGAATGAATTTTTTTCTATTGGACTGAGAAAAAAATGGAAAACTGCGACGCGGAGGATCTTCCTATTAAAATTAAGAGTTCATATTTGGTGAGAATTTTTTTAAGGTGCCTAGTAACCCATTTTTTCGTATTAATTCTAAAAAAAAAAAAAAATAGTTGATTTTATTGACCCACCCTAATATATATATATATATATATATATATATATATATATATATATATATATATATATATATATATATATATATATATATATATATATATGTTATATATATACAATGTGATGCACTACTATTAAAACAATTAAAATTCTCATTCAATAGTATAATCATCTTCCTAATCAAGCTTGAAAAGTAACTTTCTGTGTATTAAACGCTTATTCATATCTTGTATGAAATAATTGATCAAAAAATTGAGATATACTAACAACGTATTGTTTTGATAGTATTTTCCGGTATTTTTTTAAGACTTTGCCTTCGGCAAGTGACCAGCTTGACAAATTTTTTCACCGACAACATATTTCAACAACGTACGTGCGAATAGTGATGGCTGCGATTTGTACGTTAATGATGTTATTTCTAAAAATGACGAACTGACCCATATTTCACTGCCAGGTATTAGCTCAACCTAAGATTAAAATTTTGGAAAATATTTTATACCGATTAAAATTATTGTAGATATTATTCTGAATGCATTAGTTAGGGTGAAATGATTTTAACGAACACAGTGATAGATTCACGTTTAGACTTATGAGATCTGGTGAGACCTTGGGTGGTTTAATTATAAAAAAGGAAAAATTTAAGATGCAGAAAAGTGTAAATAAATAAATTCAGAGAGTTCGCCAAAGTATATGAACCGAGTGCAACATAGAACTTCAAATCTATCACTGCTGATTCATACAAACATAGGTTTAATAGCGAGATAAATTCAAAATTTATCGTGATTAATTGAAACCAAGGTGCAATATTGATTTGCAGTAATAAATTTATGCTATTTTGTATTCAAAAATTTTTTGATATATTGTAATTTACTTTTATTTGATTTTTATCTTTTCTTGTATTTTGAGGAACTGCTGGTTGTAAATTTTGTTCGGTCATCTGGTTTTGTTTATTATATAAGTCTTTACCATATTTAAGTAAATTTTCTAAAAAATCGATAATATCTTGAGTAACTGTATAAAAAGAAAAAAATAAAAAGTTATACTTGAATTTTAAATAATTAATTCAATTTTAATAAAATTGACAGCTTAATATTAACAGTTATACTGGTAAAAAAGTTAACTTGTACAGAAAAAATAATCTCTAGCTAAGAATACCATTTTGACGGAATTGATTTTCTTAAGTCAAGAGAAAAAATTATTGAGTTAAGAAATTATTTTAATTCCGAAACTTTTTATTCAAGAAAATTAGCTTCTTTAGAATTTTATTCTTAATTTAAGATTTTTTTTTTTAATCAAGTTAACTTTTGCTTCAATGTACAGAAAACATAATCATTTTCAGAATACCTAATAATTTAAGATAGTAGGGTAACCAAAATAAAAGCATATTTTCCAGTAATGTTATAGAACTATCTACCCTGGTGGAAATGATTTTCTTTTACAAGTAAAAATAAGTCAATTAAAAGTCTGAAAAAGACTTCTAAAAATGTTATTTTTTCTAACTATTTCGAATAAAGTCTAAAAAAAAAAAAAAAAAAAAAACTTTTAAAAGAGATTTGAAGAAAATACTTGTTGAAGAATTGAGACTCTGCTATAAGAGTTGGTTTGATTTTTTAAATAATATTTCAGAGAACCGGTACAATATAAAATATGACTTTTTCCGAGTTGTTCAAAGATAATAAATAATTCCTAGAAACTATATTAAGTCTCTTAGAAAGTATTTTATAGTGTTTTTCAGGAAGTTGAAGTGAAATCTCTGAAATTTTTGTAATTTTCTGAAAAATACTTTTATAACCTTTTGAAAAACTTTAAAGTGATGATCACAAATTTTTTGAGAATGGTCATTATAATTAATTAAGAAATTTTTTTAACTAACTGTGCTAATATAGTCTAGTCAACAAGTGCCTTTTAGGTCAAAATTTTTTCGAAGGCTCGGAAAAACATGATTGAGGTGTCATTCGATTTGTTATCACATCTAGAAAGTTTTTGAAAAATTTGAAGATGCGCTCGCCAAAACTACAAAAGTTATAAACAATTAACTAAAAAAAAAAGGGTGCTTAGATTGTTGCTTATATCTCAAAAACTTTTTGAGATATCCAAAATTTGAAAAAAGTTCCAAAAAGAAGAGGAAATTTCCTAAAAAAAGTCTCGACTCCCGAAATATCAGCAAAAATATTTATAATTTTTGCAGAGGGCTGAAAATACTCCCGAAAACGGGCGCTCGGGTATATCGAAGCCACGCCCCCTTGGTACCTATTAACAAAAAATATTATTTAAACATATAAAATATTAAAATTAAAAATTGAAAAAATTCAGGCACTTACAAAATAGACAAATGAATAATCTGTCATCAAAAATTTTTTATCGCGATTTTTCATTAATTTATGCATTAGTTAATTAACAATTTCGTATTGCTTGTACATCAACATTGCAAGTGAGATAATTGTTGAACTATGAATCTCAAATTTTTTTCACTTCGCTGAGCTAATTTTCAATGACCACAGAATGAATTCCTATTGGTAGAACTAAATAATTGTTAATCCCCACAGAGTTATTAACAATTTACCACGGTGTCAAATTAAAAAGTTGAATAAATCCTGTAAAAAATTTTTTTTTTTCAGACAATTACTTTAATTCGTTTTCTTATTAACATAAGCGACTTAAAAATGATTTTTTATCATTTTTATCATTTATTGTTTAAAAAATTGTTATAAACAAATGTGTTAATTATTAGTAATTTAAAAAATTCTTTTTGGATTCATAATCTTCAATGCAAATTATGATTAAAAAAAAATCGTTTCTTAAAAAAATTTTTTTGTTGCTTAAAAACGCTTTTGTTAATTAACAATTTTTTTTACCACTTGCATTCAATATTAAGGAACCATTTTTTTTTAAATCACAATTTCTGTTTCTCTTTCATAGCTAAAAACAAAAAATCTGATTTTTCAAAAATTTTTATTGTTTATTAAATAAACAATTAAATTTTTTCGGTATATTTTTTTTCTTACTGTACACTATGAAACATAAACAACTAACTACTTTTTTTTCATAAAAAAAATTTATTTATATTTTTTATTGAATTTTAAAAATTATTGCCTTTTATACTCCATTAGACTCACATGATTTTTCATGTTTAAACTAATTATATCTTGTTAACTATTTGCAATACGATAAAAAAAGTAAAGACTTACTTGTTCTTTATTAATCAAGGAATAAATTAAGCCCAAAATTCATGATCTTAACGAATTATTTAATTAATTTATACCTTTTTTTTTAAAAAACCTTTTTATAAAAAAGTGCTGAAGAAAAATTTTTTTTTTTATTTTATGTTTAATTATCGTGTAAACTAATTGCAATACGTTAAAAAATGTGAAGACTTAATCGTTATTTAAGTTTTTTTATATTTTTTTTTAAAAAATGGTATAAATTAAATAAATAATTAGTTAAGATCATGAATTTTGGGCTTAATTTATTTCTTGATTAATCAAGAACAAGTAAGTCTTCACTTTTTTTATCGTATTGCAATTAGTTAACAAGATATAATTAGTTTAAACATGAAAAATCAGGTGAGTCTAATGGAGTACAGAAGGCAATAATTTTTAAAATTCAATAAAAAATATAAATAAATTTTTTTTATGAAAAAAAAGTAGTTAGTTGTTTGTGTTTCATAGTGTCCAGTAAGAAAAAAAATATACCGAAAAAATTGAATTGTTTATTTAATAAACAATAAAAATTTTTGAAAAATCAGATTTTTTGTTTTTAGCTATGATAGAGAAACAGAAATTGTGATTTAAAAAAAAATGGTTCCTTAATATTGAATGCAAGTGGTTAAAATAATTGTTAATTAACAAAAGCGTTTTTAAGCAACAAAAAAATTTTTTTAAGAAACGATTTTTTTTTAATCATAATTTGCATTGAAGATTATGAATCCAAAAAGAATTTTTTAAATTACTAATAATTAACACATTTGTTTATAACAATTTTTTAAACAATAAATGATAAAAATGATAAAAAATCATTTTTAAGTCGCTTATGTTAATAGGAAAACAAATTAAAGTAATTGTCTGAAAAAAAAAATTTTTTTACAGGATTTATTCAACTTTTTAATTTGACACCGTGGTAAATTGTTAATAACTCTGTGGGGATTAACAATTATTTAGTTCTACCAATAGGAATTCATTCTGTGGTCATTGAAAATTAGCTCAGCGAAGTGAAAAAAATTTGAGATTCATAGTTCAACAATTATCTCACTTGCAATGTTGATGTACAAGCAATACGAAATTGTTAATTAACTAATGCATAAATTAATGAAAAATCGCGATAAAAAATTTTTGATGACAGATTATTATTTATTTGTCTATTCTGTAAGTGCCTGAATTTTTTCAATTCTTAATTTTAATATTTTATATGTTTAAATAATATTTTTTGTTAAAAGGTACCAAGGAGGCGTGGTTTCGGGATACCCGAGCGCCCGTTTTCGGGAGTATTTTCAGCCCTCTGTAAAAATTATAAATATTTATCCTGAAATTCCGGAAGTTAAGATTTTTTTAGGAAATTTCCTCCTCTTTTTGGAACTTTTTTCAAATTTTGGATATCTCAAAAGGTTTTTGAGATATAAGCAAAAAACTAAGCCCCCTTTTTTTTTAGTTAATTGTTTATATCTTTTGTAATTTTTGCGAGCGCATCTTCAAATTTTTCAAAAACTTTCTAGATGTGATAACGAATCGAATGACACCTCAATTATATTTTTCCGAGCCTTCGAAAAAATTTTGACCTAAAAGGCACTTGTTGACTAGACTACATAGAGTTATTTTTGAATGGATTTATTTTTATATACACAAATTTTTTACACTCAAATATTCCTTAGAAATATATTACATAGAAATATCTGACCTGGAGTTATATACATAAAGTTATTTTGTGCCCGTTTATTACGGTGTACGAGATAAATTCATATCGCCGACTGTAAGTTCTTCTCTATACTGATTTCAAAATTAATGAACCAATTGAAAATCGTTTACTAAGATCAATTGCATTACAATCGCTATCATCAATGCCTGGGCACGAAACAAGTAAGTTTCAACCAATTCCAACGTAGACATTAATGATAGCGATTGTACATGCTACAATTTACTACTTTGTTATTTGAGATGAGCGCTAGATGAGCTAGTAGTGTCACCTGGCTGCGGCACGAGAAATCATGCTATCTAACTGTTGCCATTATATTTCTCTCACCAGGTAGCATTTTAGTCACCGCTCTCAGTTAGTACAGAGATGTATAAATATATACATGTTTATATGTTCAACGTTTACAGTATATAGCTACATCTTTTAAAGGTTGTGAAATATGAATTTTATTAACATTGTGTAAACAAAAACGTAACAACTGGAGAAAACGAAGTGTTCAATTTAAGAAAAAATAAACATTTTAATAGTGTCGTAATAGTTTACATAGAGAATTTACAATAATACGAGAGTGAAAATGGATATAAATAAATACGTATGCACTGATATATATATATGCATTCATGTGCTTGGAAATTGTTAAAACGTATGATCACAGTAAAAAGTCAACAATTGATTGTATTAAAAATACCTCATCAGAAAAATAACAATAAAATTCTATTTATAGAGAAAAGTAATTAAGCATAGTATACAACGGGAACATTCAGTATATGCAAATATCGAGAAATAATTTGGTAAGTTTAAAAACGTGGAGAAAGCTTTATGCTTCTTCTATGTAAATTATTTATAGACAAATGAATCACAGAAAAGGCGTTAATTTGATTTTAATTGAGAGAATCTGGGAAGGTTATTAAAAACTTGATAAATATAATGTTAAAAATTTTTGTAAAATAACAAACGTTTCATAGCAAAAAATGTAGTAAAATTACACGCCAGTGTGATTCTAATACAATACAATCTGGGTTATCTACTGAAACATGTGAGGAAACTAAGATCAGTTTTACTTTGAGAAACTCTATGGGCCAATTTTTCAGTCCAGAATAAAATTTTATCCAACATTTGATTATTATTGTCAGTAAATGTATATATCTGAAATCTATAAACATATTTAAGCATTGAATAAAACTTTATCCCGCATTGAAAAACTGTCCCGTTGTAATAATTCTACAATTGTAGCAGTTTCACCATACAGTGGATAGTTTTTGATCACTAATCTTCTAAAATTTACGAACATTGTTTGTAATTTGATTTACGTCAGTTTTTTATAAAGTTACAACAAGATAATTTTAATATTTTTAATATTAAATCGATGTATTGTAATCCGAGGACCAAGGATCATGAAATAAGTTTATAAGTTATGAGTCTTGTATTGACTAGATATTGTAGACTACGATGGAAACGACAAAGCAGCATTTATTGTTTGTTGACCGGGTTAACACATGAACCTTATATAACGTCTGAAGAAGGAGTAATAAACTCCGAAGCGTTAAAAGCCCTAAAATATAAATCTAGTATCAACTTATTTCATGATCCTTAGTCCTCGGATTACAATACATCAATTTAATTCAATGTCAGGATCGGAATAATTCTTGTAGAATTTTTGATATTTGTTGAATTCTGACATCAAAACTATGTCGTACATTTTAATTTTTTGCCAAAAACATAGACTTTTCATATGGATTTTATGACTCCATAAAGCCGTTAATTGATTTCTACTTAAATGTTTTCGAAATTCGCGAAAATTATAGTGTATTTAAATTCATTAACTTCACTGTTAAAAATTTGTGTGAATACAATAGCAATGCGAAATAATATGCATTTCATGTAATTTTCCAACACCTGTCGAGAAATCTACTAAGATGTGTTGTAAATTTATAATCATGATGTGCAAACCTAACACGCATTGTAATATTACAGAACCGTCCGTCAATTTGTTAAAGAAAACTATTCAATTTTGCAAACATTATTTGTGATCTGATTCGGCATAGTTGTATGTTAAATCACAAAAAACTATCGTAATTTATATGACAATAACCTTATAAAAAATTTGAAAAGCATTCTTTATTTTTACAATTTTCTTTGTCAATTTACACAGTGCATTCACGGAAAAAAGTAAACTGTAATATTCACTCGGATTCTGGTTAGTTTTTATAGTTTCAAACAGTAAAGCGGACATCGGGGTGGCAAAAATGTAAATATTACAAAACTTAATGTAGAAAGTATAAAAGCCACAATTTATAATTTAATATCCAAAATAAGTAATTAGTAGTTGTCACTATAGTAAATAACGACTCTTTTATCTTTAAAAATTACAGTTTCAAACAGTAAAAATTGCCATTTCAATATATAGTTCATATTATGAAGAGAAGGGGAACTCAGATGAAAGAGAAGAGGGTCTCACTCTGGGAAAATTTAATATTTCAAACAGTAAAAATTATACTTTTAAAATATACATTTTACCAGTCTAAGCAAGTCAATAATTACAGTTTGATTTTTAGCGTTGCGTTTAAAATTTACCATTTTACTTTGTAAATATTGACGTTGCTTGTATTAGAAATTTACTAACTTTATTCTATACTTTTTACATATCATAACATCATTTTTTAGGTACGAAATGATAAATATTAAAGTCTAAACTCTTAATTATTATACTTCAACATTTTAGACATTTACATGGCGAATATTACTGTTTGAAATAGTATTTTCTTCCATGTAAAGAGTAAATTGTAAGGTTTAAATTGTAAATATTACAATGTCAATAGTAAAATCAGGATTTTACTCTTTGAAGTGGTAATTTTTAGCAGTTGATCATTACTTATTATAAATCGACTGTTATTTATTACAGTTTACTTTTTTCCGTGTTATAATTTTAGTACACAATATTAATTATATCACACGAATTGTAATTCTACTACACTGCTTTCCAATTTTAAAAACAACATTTTCCAGATTTATAAACATGAAACTGATTTATTAAAAAACTACAATGTCCTCCATATACATTTTTACTAATTGCACCACTCATGATGCGAAGCATCAGAGAATGCTTTAGGATAAAAAAATTGTTTTAATCTGTAGTTGTAGATTTGTAATATCAAATTCGAGGCATCACCCATCAAACGGGATCGGATTGGGTCGGATTTAACATCCTCTCCCCATTACCACGATTCAATGCGATTTCTGACCTCCGTTTTTCGATCCGTTTTAATACGGTCCAATCTGACATAGTCTAGTCGAGAAATGAGTTTTTCGCCAAAAATCGTTACAACGTTCTTAAAAATATGGCGATTAGTGCATGCAATTCAAAATTTGATTTTAAGAATGTGATATTTTTTTAATTTTTCCGCCATTAAAAATTTCGTTTGTTATCATCAAAAAACAAAGAGAAATAAGAGAGTGTCCATTTTGTAGCTATAACTTTAAAAAGATCCAAAGAGAGTAGAAAAGTTTAGTAAAATCAATCTCGACTTCCCGAGTTGTAGCTCCATTATTTATAATTTTAATTTAACGTTGAAAATTGTGCTCCACGGGGCCGTTTCGGTGCTTAGGCGTCGCTGCCAAGCAAAGTACGCAACACAAAATAATTTTTTTATGACATTCGATATTAATTTAAAATTCTGATTAAATTTGGTCATCTAGACGCGTGGAGGACTATAGCCTCGCAAGAAAAAAAATTTTAGCTTGATTTTTGATTTAGTCATCTAATTATTAAGTAACTAATTTCTCATAGACTTGAGTTTTCATAAAATTTCTTACAAAAGCTTAAAAAATGTGCCTATAAATTTTTTTTTTTTTTTTTCGAGCTTATAATGTATAAATACTGCACAAGATTTCGTTGTGAAAATTTATAAATGTTTTTTCATTTGTTTATGATGATTTTTCAAATTTATTAAAAATTGAAATATCCAGCTCATGTTAAAAAAAAATGGTTTTTTCTTAAATCTTTAACCTTTGTTGTTTTTTATATGATATATTGCATTGATTAGCTTGAATTAGAAATTTTTAACGTTAATTCTTGAAAAATTTGTTATAAACAGACAAGTATGACATTTGAAAAACATTTTTTTTGTCATTTTATTGTCTCAGTAAAATAATAATTAAAAAAAAATTTTCTTAATTATTAATAATTGTTTTTTTTTATGTATCCACCATTTAAATTGGTTATTGAGTAATCATTTACTTATTAATCATCATTTACAATTTTCTTTACCCTTGTAAAAGAATTTTTTTCTATTTGGATTCCATTGTTTATTTTATGAACAATTTGTTACAAACAAATTTTCACTTTCATTTTATTTTTTATTCATAGCTTTAAAAATTACAAATACAGCTATGTGCATCACATACATACATCTACATATATATATATATATATATTAGGGTGATTCAAAAAAAAAGGAAATTTTTTTTTTCGTTTGGTACTCTGAAAAATAGGTTCCTAGACACCTCTAAGAAAGCCTCTCCAAGCATGAGTTCTTAATTGTAACGGAAGGTCCTCCTTCTTACAGTTTTCTATTTTTTCTTATTATCAGATAGAAAAATTTATATCTCGCTTCCAACTACTTGAAAAAATATCTTGTTCCTTAGATTTTGTAGGAAATTGAATGCTCTACAAAAAGGTCTCTTACGATTTTTTTCGTAAACCCAACCGTTTAAAAGATATTAACGGTTAAAGTTTGATTATTTTTGGGAAAATTTTTTATTTCTTATGAATTTTATAACTCAATGAAAAAAATCATTATGAATGATGAAACTCATAGTTTTGTAGGAAATTTACTGCTCTATAAAAATGGTCTCTTATGATTTTTCGATCAAGTTGAGCGTTTACGAGATATTCATCGTCAAACATCAATGCATATCAATTTTTCTAGTTTTTGATCAATAATTCGAAAAATTTCAATTTATTCTGTGAGTTTCAAGGAAATTTAGACAAATTTGAGTTTTTATTATAAAAGCAACTCCTATAGATGTTTTCTGTTCAAAAATTCATTTGAAAGTTTTTATTCTAATAATATTTTTTTAATTTTATCTTTAATAATTTAAAATCTTAATCGCGTTGTCATTTATTATTATGAAGTTTGTTCAGTGCGTATTTTTAAATTGTTTTTCACAAAATATACATAAAATTTTCGTTCGAGGGGATTTTTGTTTTGAATTCCATTTCTTCTTCTGTTTGTCTTCTGAAACTAACGCCATCTATGTTTTTTACTCTCAACTATCTTCAGTATCTACCCATTTAATACCGTATTTTCAGTGTTCCTAAAACTGATCATCTTGAATACGTAATAAAATAATTCATTTTAAATAAGTCTTATAATCATCACATAAATTTATTTATCATCAATTAACCTACAATGAATAAAGAAATACGTTTTATCGGAATACCTCTACAAAGAATTTCGGAACGTAAGTTACCAAAAGTGAAAGAGGTTATGCGTGTGTTTTTCTACCAACTTAAAATTTTTAAGTATTCAATCAAACAAAGTGCTAAAAATTCAGTTGACCAAGTTATTGAACTGTGGAGAAAAATCAGATTCCAACTAGTGGAGCTCCTAATGCAGTCGAAAAATTTCTTCGCTATCACAGTCAATGGTTAAAATTACAAAAAAATTTCGATAAAAAGAATTCAGCGCAAAACCAAAAGGAAATGAAATTTCAGACTGATCTTGAACAATTATTCGACATTGTGAGCGAAAAATCCTTAAAAGTGCTTGATGATAATATTAGAAAGTTGTATTTGGATCAAAAATTCCGTACCCATAAAGAGATTCTTTCTAATAATGTACCTGTATCAAACTTAACCACAACTATGATGGGAATAGATGAGAGTAGTAAGTATCTGAGATATTTAATTATTATAAAGTCAGGTAGTAGTGTAACTTTTCATAGATGACTAGATGACATTTGACTAGACAATTTTTGGAGTCCTTTCTTAATTATTTGTCATCAAAATGAATAAATTCTATACATTTTCTTCGTTTAATTTATAAAACAGATCTTATTCCAGACTTAGATTAACCGTCTACCAGTCATGCGATTGTTCCAAGTGAAAAATCAGAGTCGTTCTCTACGTATACATTAAGTGGAGTTACAAATTTTGGATCTGATTCAGAGTATGAACCTCCAATTCCGACAAAACGAGCAAAACTTGATGTCTTAACTCCTGAAGTCATTTTTGGACTCGACCGAGCTAATGTCAGCAGTAGAAATGCGATGTTTATTATTGCTCCGGTTTTACTAGCAGTAGGTATTAAAATTGAAGATACAACGCTCAGTTATAGTTCAATTCAACGAGCTCGTATGCTTCAAAGAGAAGACATTGCTAAAGGACTTAATGACAACTTTAAGACACACGATAAATACGTTGTGCATTGGGACGGAAAAATGCTGAATGACCTTGTTGGATCAAAATCTGTGGAACAGATTATGATTTATTTTAACTGCAGTTATTTATTTTAACTGCAGCTACCAGTTATTTTAACTGCATTTGGTACCGAACAATTACTTGGGGTTCCAAAAATGAATTCTGGGACGGCAGACAATCAAACATCAGCCATTTTATCGACATTGAGTGAATGGGGTATTACTAATTATGTTAAGGCGATGTGTTTTGACACGACGGCAGTTAATACAGGTAACTTATCAATGATAATTTAATCTAAAAAATATTTAATTATTAAAGTTCTAGTTTAATTTTTATTGCTTACTGAATTTCACTTTTGAAATTATTGAGAATTATTTACTCATTTGGATTTTAAATATAATCTACAATTTGTTGAAAATATTAAATTTAACGATAGTTATCTATTTTCTTTATACAGGAATTCATAACGGTACATGTAAGGCAATTGAAAAGACTTTGGGAAGAGAGTTAATCTAGTTACCATGTCGTCACCACATTTTTGAGATCATATTGAGAAGTGCATTTGAAGTATATTGGCCTGTGTCATCTGGGCCAAACGTACCAATGTTCGGAAGATTTAAAAATCATGGGATGAAATAAATAAAACAAATTATAAATCTGGAATTGAAGATACTGTTGTTGCTGATATCATTTTGGATAAAAAAAATGAAATATCTAGTTTAATTGCACAATCCTTACAGGTATGATTTAACTGCGATTTAAAAAAAAAAAATTTTCTTGTTTCTGACAAATTTTTAATTGTTTTTGATAGTTACTACAACCCCGAGATGACTATAAAGAATTGTTGGAATTGTCGTTGATTTTCCTTGGAGAAATGCCTCAAGAAGAAATTTTTTTCAAACGTCCTGGTGCAATTCATCATGCTAGGTGGATGGCGAAGGCAATTTGCAGTTTAAAAATGTTTCTATTCAGAAATGAATTTAAACTTTCTAATAAAGAATTGGACGGTCTTCGGCAAATTTGTATATTTATAGTTACACTGTATTTAAAAGCTTGGTTTTCATCAACTTCTGCAACAACTGCTGCTAATCATGACTTGCAGTTTTTGAAAAATTTATTCGAGTACAAAAATATCAATTCATTGATTTCTTCAGCAACTTGTGAAAAATGATTTTGCATTTATGGTATTTAAGTGATGAACTTGCCATTTTATCATTATTTGACGATACCGTTTCATTGGAAGTAAAAAAATATTGTTGGAGCTGTTAATACTCGTAACGGTACAGATTCTAAAGCTAAAAATTTATAATTGATAAAAACGATTTGAATTCATTAACGCAAAAAGTCTGAGTGACTTTGTTTCTAAAAAGTCTTTAAATCTCTTTAAAATCTTTGATTTACCATATGACTTACTTGATAAAGATATTGAATCGTGGCCTACTAATGACAGTTACATTGAAAATAAAGAATACTTTAACCAATTGAAAGTTGTTAATGATTCAGCAGAACGAGCTGTTGCATTAGTTAGTGAGTATAATCAATGCTTGACAAAAATGAAGAGCAATTCCAATACTTATTGCAAATTATCAAAGAACATCGAAAAAACTACCCAAACTGCAATAGAGGAAATTATTTACAGTAAAAGTGTACCGTTATGTTGAAAATATTGAAAATTATATGGCAGTTGATAATTAAATAAATAAATTCTTCGATAAAAAAGTGAAACACACTAAATTGAATTATATATTTAAAAAAATGCACTAATTTTTTGTTTTAATGTAATCAAACATGTCCAAGACTAAAAACTAATTAAAAAAATAGTTCATAACATATTTCTATTCATAGAAACTCAAATTTGTCTAAATTTCCTTGAAACTCACAGAATAAATTGAAATTTTTCGAATTATTGATCAAAAACTAGAAAAATTGATATGCATTGATGTTTGACGATGAATATCTCGTAAACGCTCAACTTGATCGAAAAATCATAAGAGACCATTTTTATAGAGCAGTAAATTTCCTACAAAACTATGAGTTTCATCATTCATAATGATTTTTTCATTGAGTTATAAAATTCATAAGAAATAAAAAATTTTCCCAAAAATAATCAAACTTTAACCGTTAATATCTTTTAAACGGTTGGGTTTACGAAAAAATCGTAAGAGACCTTTTTTGTAGAGCATTCAATTTCCTACAAAATCTAAGGAACAAGATATTTTTTCAAGTAGTTGGAAGCGAGATATAAATTTTTCTATCTGATAATAAGAAAAAATAGAAAACTGTAAGAAGGAGGACCTTCCCGTTACAATTAAGAACTCATGCTTGGAGAGGCTTTCTTAGAGGTGTCTAGGAACCTATTTTTCAGAGTACCAAACGAAAAAAAAAATATTCTTTTTTTTTGAATCACCCTAATATATATATATATATATATGTAGATGTATGTATGTGATGCACATAGCTGTATTTGTAATTTTTAAAGCTATGAATAAAAAATAAAATGAAAGTGAAAATTTGTTTGTAACAAATTGTTCATAAAATAAACAATGGAATCCAAATAGAAAAAAATTCTTTTACAAGGGTAAAGAAAATTGTAAATGATGATTAATAAGTAAATGATTACTCAATAACCAATTTAAATGGTGGATACATAAAAAAAAACAATTATTAATAATTAAGAAAATTTTTTTTTAATTATTATTTTACTGAGACAATAAAATGACAAAAAAAATGTTTTTCAAATGTCATACTTGTCTGTTTATAACAAATTTTTCAAGAATTAACGTTAAAAATTTCTAATTCAAGCTAATCAATGCAATATATCATATAAAAAAACAACAAAGGTTAAAGATTTAAGAAAAACCATTTTTTTAACATGAGCTGGATATTTCAATTTTTAATAAATTTGAAAAATCATCATAAACAAATGAAAAACATTTATAAATTTTCACAACGAAATCTTGTGCAGTATTTATACATTATAAGCTCGAAAAAAAAAAAAAAAAATTTATAGGCACATTTTTTAAGCTTTTGTAAGAAATTTTATGAAAACTCAAGTCTATGAGAAATTAGTTACTTAATAATTAGATGACTAAATCAAAAATCAAGCTAAAATTTTTTTTCTTGCGAGGCTATAGTCCTCCACGCGTCTAGATGACCAAATTTAATCAGAATTTTAAATTAATATCGAATGTCATAAAAAAATTATTTTGTGTTGCGTACTTTGCTTGGCAGCGACGCCTAAGCACCGAAACGGCCCCGTGGAGCACAATTTTCAACGTTAAATTAAAATTATAAATAATGGAGCTACAACTCGGGAAGTCGAGATTGATTTTACTAAACTTTTCTACTCTCTTTGGATCTTTTTAAAGTTATAGCTACAAAATGGACACTCTCTTATTTCTCTTTGTTTTTTGATGATAACAAACGAAATTTTTAATGGCGGAAAAATTAAAAAAATATCACATTCTTAAAATTAAATTTTGAATTGCATGCACTAATCGCCATATTTTTAAGAACGTTGTAACGATTTTTGGCGAAAAACTCATTTCTCGACTAGACTATGTCAGGTTGGACCGTATTAAAACGGATCGAAAATATATATATATATTTTATATATAATATATATAATACTATATATAATATAATATAATATAATATATCCATACATAAATACATAAATCCATACATACATACATACATACATACATACATCAATTTTTACAATAGTTGAATTGTAAAGTTCACAAACACATATTGTATAATTTGCTCTACAGTATTGAACTTTTTGAGTCTTTCGCTGGTTTTATTTGTTGGATGAAATTTACAACAGTAGATCGTAAACATTACTAATAGTCTAGTCAACAAGTGCCTTTTAAGTCAAAATTTTTTCGAATGCTCGGAAAAATATGATTGAGGTGTCATTCGATTCGTTATCACATCTAGAAAGTTTTTGAAAAATTTGAAGATGCGCTCTCCAAAATTACAAAAGTTATAAACAATTAACTAAAAAAAAAGGGGGTTTAGTTTTTTGCTTATATCTCAAAAACTTTTTGAGATATCTAAAATTTGAAAAAAGTTCCAAAAAGAGGAGAGAATTTCCGAAAAAAAGTCTTGACTCCTGGAATTTTAGGATAAATATTCATAATTTTTACAGAGCGTTGAAAATATGCCCGAAAACGGGCGCTCGGGTATCCCGAAGCCACGCCCCCTTGGTGCCTTGTAACAAAAAATATTATTTAAACATATAAAATATTAAAATTAAGAATTGAAAAAATTCAGGCACTTACAGAATAGACAAATAAATAATAATCTGCCATCATAAATTTTTTATCGCGATTTTTCATTAATTTATGCATTAGTTAATTAACAATTTCTTATAGCTTGTACATCAACATTGCAAGTGAGATAATTGTTAAACTATGAATCTCAAATTTTTTTCACTTCGCTGACCTATTTTTCAATGACCACAGCATGGATTCCTATCGGTAGAACTAAATAATTATTAATCCCCACATAGTTATTAACAATTTACCTCGGTGACAAATTAAAAAGTTAAATAAATCCTGCGAAAAAAAATTTTTTTTCATACAATTACTTTGATTTGTTTTCCTATCAACATAAGCGACTCAAAAATTATTTTTTATAATTTTTATCATTTATTGTTTAAAAAATTGTTATAAACAAATGTGTTAATTATTAGTAATTTGAAAAATTCTTTTTGGATTCATAATCTTCAATGCAAATTATCATTTAAAAAAAAAAATCGTTTCTTAAAAAAATTTTTTTGTTGCTTAAAAACGCTTTTGTTAATTAACAATTTTATTTTACCACTTCCATTCAATATTAAGGAACCATTTTTTTTTAAATCACAATTTCTGTTTCTCTTTGATAGCTAAAAACAAAAAATCTGATTTTTTTTTAATTTTCATTGTTTATTAAATAAACAATTTGTTATAAACAATTAAATTTTTTCGGTATATTTTTTTTCTTACTGTACACTATGAAACACAAACAACTAACTACTTTTTTTTCATAAAAACAATTTACTTATAGTTTTTATTGAATTTTAAAAATTATTGCCTTCTATTCTATACTATATTAGACTCATCTGATTTTTTATGTTTAAACTAATTATATCTTCTTAACTATTTGCAATACGATAAAAAAAGTCAAGACTTACTTGTTCTTTATTAATCAAGGAATAAATTAAGCCCAAAATTCATGATCTTAACTAATTATTTAATTAATTCAAATTTTTCAAAAACTTAGATAGTCAAGGTCATTCTGGAATATATGTAGTTCGAATAATTTATGAGGCTTGTTAAATTTGTAGAATTTGAAATTTGGAATTTTGTAAAAATTAATTCTAGGCCGTTGGGCTGAATTTAATTAATTTAGTAAATTTATTGAATTAAATTATTGGAAAAATTGTTTAATGAATTTAATAGAATAGTGAGTTAATAGAATGGATTAAATTTAGTTGATTAATTTAGTAATGCATTAAATTAGTAAATTTGGTATTTTGTATTAAAGAAATGTTAAGCGTAAAATTTCAGGAATTTAGATAATTAGTAATTCGGAGAAATTTGAGTAATCAGAGAAAAGTGTGTATTAAGTTAGCGTCCGGTGGACGATTTTTGTATGGAATTTAGTGAGTTATTTAAAAACGTTGTATAGACGCCCGAGTCGGGGGTACAACGGATTAAGTTAGGAAACCGCTGCGTAGACGCCCGAGTCGGGGGCGCAGTCGGGAATAGGTTTTAACTGGTATTCCGTCAGGTTGACGAGGTAATTAATTGGTATTTTATGGTATTCCGTCAGATTGACGAGGAAATTGAGATATTGAGATATTCCGTCGGAGTGACGAGGTTTAGAAAGTTGGTTATTTAGTTATAAGAATAATTGGCAAGGGCCAGCGTAGGTGAGAGATTCTCACAATTCAGTTAGTTCATAAGTAAATTGTTGGTTTTTGTAATTTGATTGAATAAATCAATTTAATTGTTATAATTTTTCTCAGATTTATTTACAGTCCTCTCGGACTTCTCACGACCCTGTCTTTCCCTCTCATGTTTCCCCGGTTTCTGGGACACCGTGTCTAAAATCCCAGTGGCGCCCTTTCTAAAGAGGAAAGGGGTGGCTAACTGGACCTGGGCAAAACGTCCTGGTTACAACTTTCTAGATCTGATAACGAATCGAATGAGACCTCAATCACATTTTTCCGAGCCTTCGAAAAAATTTTGACCTGAAAGACACTTGTTGACTAGACTATATCCAGTTTTACAAACAGAAGACTGATGTATCAGTAAACAACAATGTCCTCCATTGTTGATATTTATTTTTGCTAATTTTTAGTCTATGGTGGTTTATTTACAATAATAAATTCGAGGCATCATTTATCTTTTATAAACTTTAATAATACGCACAAACGATCATTTCGACATCAATATACTTGAATGAGTATATATTAAACTTTAATTTTTTTTATATTAAATGGATTGTAAATAATGTGAAAATTAGTTATCTTTCATCAAGAAACAGCATCAAATAATACAAATAATTTAAGTAATGAATAATAAGCCGCAATGCTCAATCACCATATAGGAATAGCTTATAAGAATAATGAGATGTTGAACCACTCATCGATCGTACGGTGGAGAGCGTAAGATATCGGTCTGGTAAGCGCGCGGCTCGCGTTTGATTCTTAGTCAGGGTAATTAGTATTTTCACCATATATTATATGATTTGTATAAATAAGATCTACGTGAGGTTGCTAATTTTGCAAAATCTAGTTAGCGCCTCATAAAAATAAAATGACAACAAATACTGAATCAAATTTTTTTTTCCATTCTCTCAACTAACAACTACCTATGTATCCATGGAAAATTACAATACCCCATTAAAATATTACTGTACAAAAAAAATGTTGCATGTTTTGTAAAATTCAAAGGAAGTATTGTAGTTTTGTATACTCAAGTAACCCAAAAATATTTATAAAATTATTGTCCTATCAACATGGTAATAATTTGAAATTTGAGATCGAGAAACATTAATGTGCGGAAATTTCTATGGAAGCGAGTATTTGAAAGAATAAAAATAAATATCATGTGTTAAGAATAAGTTTAATATAATGTCCAAAAAATAAGAAATAAGAAAAAAAAATCGAAGTTAATTTGTTATTTAATATTTCCACGCTATGAATTTAATTTTTCAATGATTAAAATTACAATACTATGTATCTGCATAACCTTACGTACATTGAAAGTTGCAAAAACAAAAAGATATTAGGAAAACGGTTGACCCTGAAGGCCATCCCTGCAACTTCCCGCTACTTTCGTAATTAAGCGCTCGAAATTGCACTTATTATGTTTTTGAGCTCGAAGAGCTCAACAATTTAATTTTCATGCAGTTTTGAGCTCTTTGAGCTCAAAAGTCTGATAGACGTTTAATAAAACACTATTTTTTGAATTTTCAAACTGTAAGCGGGAAGTTAAATTTTTTTTTTGAAATTCAATGATTCATATATATAAAAAAAAAAAAAAATCACCTATTTTCAAGATCATTTAAGATCAGTATTAGGAATTGAGCAAAAACGATTGAGCCAAAACTTGAACTGCAAACTTCATTTTTAACGATTTTCAAAAATTTAAAATTTGACAAATTTTGCATTTTTCAAAATTTGTAACTTCCCGCTAAAAATCTCAGATTTTCAAAAATCGGGAAGTTATTGTTTTCACCCCGTTTTGCAAAAATCGAGTTTTCATCAGATCTCGACGTTTGAAGGTCACATGAAGCTTCCCTGACTACTCCCGCGATTTTGTCACTATGCCTGGATGTGTGTGTGTGTGTGTGTGACTCGCTTATAACTTTTGAGCGACTGAACCGATCGGAACGAACTAAACGGCGTTCTAAAGAGTTCTCCCAAACTTAGATTTCACGAGAATTTGAACCGATTCGGACCGATAGATTTTAAGAAATCTTGAAAAATCTCAAAAAAAATAAGATAAAAATCATTTTTAAAAGTGGTTTTCTTGAAATATCTTTTAAACGACTTTATCGATCAACTTCAAAAACTAATCCACCCTTAAGTTTGAAAAACCACGCCGATCGTCGCCAATCTGGTCAAAATGGGTTTATTCGTTTGAGAGATATCGTGAACGAAAGAAAATCGAAAAAAGTGTTTTTTTGACATAACTTCGTCATATTTTCTCGGATCGTTTTTTATGATGTAGAATAATTTTAGAGCTTAAAAAATCGCGTCGATCGCCGCCAAAAACGGGGAAATCGGTCGATGGGTTCGAGAGATATCGTCGATAAAATATTTGGAAACAAGGGTTTTTTTTAACATAACTCCGACATTTTTTGGAATAACTTTTAAACAGCTGCACTGATCGATTTCAAAAACTAATCAGCTATTAGCATGAAAACATTACGTCGATCGCCGTCAAGCCGGTCAAAATTGGTCAATTCGTTCAAGAAATATCATGAACAAAAAAAACCAAAAAAAGTGTTTTTTTTTTAATTTCTCCAAATTTCCTAATTTTATCAATTTAAACTTGGAGATCCGTCACGAAACTGAAAAAATTGCGTCAAATTTTGCCAACCGCGTGAAAATCGGTTGATTTATTGAAAAGTTAGTGCGGTTTGAAAATTTAAAGAATAGGGTAGATGTACCGTTTGTGGCCACTGTTCCGTTTATGGCCAGTTTGTGATTTATAGGGATATATTTAATATATTGTTTTACTAAAGCATTTTATAGTATATTTTTAGGGTTTTTTTGTGTGTTGGCTACACTGTAAACTTTTTCCTATACTCATTGAAAGTATAGTTAGAGTAATAATTACAAAAATATCTGGACGTGAGGTGTATTTCAGCAATTTGTCATTGTTTCTTATAAGAATCTTCAGAAAGGCCTGGTAAGTAAATTAATCATAATTAATGCAAATCTTAATATTCTTATAAATTTTAAGTTATATAGTAGTTGGATAACATAATAGTTTATTTAAAACAATAAATTGACTTATTATAACCTCAAATATTAATAAAATACCTCATGGCTACAACTAGTACAGCAAAATCATGTAAAGCCATACCATGGCCACAAATGGTGCATGCACTATCCAGTTTTGGCCATAATATTTACTAATTTATTATGCTATCCAAATGTATGTTATTTAATTATTAATATTCGAATAATTAAGATAGTATTTCAAAATAGACTGGAAAAAATAACGTAATATTAAAAAATTATTTTTTATTTTTTGTAGGTTATAATGCCATCTAGAAAAAAGCAGGAGCCAGATGAGAAAATTCCAAAATCAACAAAAACTGGTATTGACAAGCAAAAATGTAAAAGGACATTTTTTAATTATTCAGAAACCGACTTACAAAAAGCCTTGGAATTAGTGAAGGATGGTTGTGCTATTGCAGCAGCCTGTAACCAGTATAAAGTCCCAAGAACTACACTACGTAATAAACTTCGAGGCAAAGTACCAGAAACTACAGGTCGAGTTTGTCCTGAGTCTATACTTGGTGGTCATATTGAAAGTAAATTAGAAGAATGGCTATTAGGAACCAGCAGAATGGGTTTTCCTATAAATAGAGATTTTCTAATTCACTCGGTGAAGCAGATAGTAGATGCAGAAGGTTTAAAAAATCCTTTTAAAAATAATGTACCAGGAAGAAAATGGTTCGAATGATTTCTTAAGCGACATCCACGTGTGGGTCAAAAAAGGGCTGAACACCTTTGTAAGGCTCGAGCAATCGTCACCGAATCCAGTATACGTTCATGGTTCTCTCATATAGCTGAAGAACTGGGAGAAAATATCAAGATCCTTGATGATCCTAGACGAGTGTTCAATATGGACGAAACGGCAGTGCATCTATCACCAAATGGTGGTCTTGTCTTAGCAGAAAAGGGAAAAGCTGTATATGATGTTGCTGGAAACGAAAAAGAAAACGTTACTACACTTTTTAATGTGAACGCTGCGGGAGAATTCGTATCATCACTGACAATTTTTAAGTACGAGCGACTACCTAAGATTTGCGTCGATTCGGCTCCAAAAGATTGGGGCATTGGAAAATCCGAGAATGGGTGGATGACAAGTGAATCTTTTTACGAATATTTTACTAATGTTTTCTATCCATTCCTTCTGAAAAGTAAAATTCAACTGTAATAGTTTTTTTGGATGGCCATGTTTCTCATATGTCTATTCATCTGAGTAAATTTTGTAAGGATAAACAGATAATCCTGTGTTGTTTTCCACCTCACTCCACACATATTTTACAGCCACTTGACGTTTCTTTTTTTTTTCCTTTGAAACAACGATGGAAAAATTTGATTAGAAACTGGCGTATACAAAATAATGGTGTTGATGTTCAGAAACATAACATTCCAGCTTTTTTATCTAAACTCATTACTGAAGAAGATTTTACGACTATTATCAAGAATGGATTTAAAGCTTGTGGCTTACATCCGTTTAACGCGGATTCTGTTGATTACAGTAAGTGCGTTGAAACAAAAGACCATGCAAACAATCAAAGTGTTTCTGATGAAAGAAATTCGCAAAAAACTACGCAGCAAGCCTTAACCCATCAAGAATATATCGAAAGTAAAATAGATCCTGAGCTTTTACAGCGTTTCAAAAATGCCAAAGCTACAGGCATTGATTGGGAAACTGGTGATAAACACGAGTCATTGTACAATTTTTGGAACCAGGCTGTTGAAGATGAACCGGAAAATGAATTGCATTTTTCACTTTGTCATCCTTTAGTTCCTGAAAATCCTCCTACTTTGGCCTCTCATGATGATAATGTTCTTGAATTTCCTTTTCCTGAGTTTGATGCTTCCAATCTTCATGAAAGTGAGTATGATTAAATGAACAGTTAGAAAATAATCTCTTAATCTTGAATTATTTTAGTGATCTATCCTTTGGACGATTTATAACTTTTTGAATTATGTTTTAATATGATGTTTTTTTTTACACTTCTTTAGTTAACGAACAGTTGGATTCCTATCATTCTCAAAGTCCTGACCAAAATTTCGACTGTGAAACACCTCTAGAGATTGAATTTCCTATCCTTGTAGATGATAATGAAAACCCGATCACTATAATCCCTCCTAGTGATAAAGTTATTCAGGAACCTATTATTATTGAAGGTATTATAGAGCCTATAGTTGAGGATGTTAGTACAACTAATGTTTCTCATTTCAACATTATTACGATGCGTCGAAAGTCTTTAGATGAAGTTATTGATGAGATTTGTATGTGGCCTAAAATAAAGACTACGACACGAAAGCGTAAGGTAGAACATTTACCTTCAGTCATAACGGCTGACAAGTGGATTGAAATAATGGAAGCTAAAGAGAACGAAAAAAGCGCAGAAGAAGAAAAAAAAAGGCTTAAAAAGATCGAAAGAGAAGAAAAAAAAGAGTTTAAAAAAATTGAAAGAGAAGAAAATGAAGAAAGAAAAAAAAAATTTAAGAAGAGAGATTGGAAGAAAAAGCTAAGAAAAAATTAGCCCCAAAAAAATCTATTAAATCGTGCAAAAATTCTATAAAAAATTAATTACTTTATGTGTATGACTAATTTCTTATGCTTTGTTTAATTATTTAATAAATAAATTGATGAATTAATTGTTAATTAAGATAATGTTATTAATCATTCCCTTTCGGAAAAAAATTTAGCTCACTATGGCCAAAACTGGTACAGCCAGTGGCCAAAAATAGTGCTTCTATAGCCACTACTAGTGAAATTGGGGTTATTATTGAATTTAATTAATTTTGCATGAAAAATTAAATTTGAAGCGTTTGCATTTTTGATATTTCAATTATTGATAAATTGAAGATTTGATTAATTTATTTTTTTTCACCAAATTCTTAATTTAAATATATCTAAATCTCAATTTACCATACGAAAAAGCTTAAAGTGGCCACAAACGGTACATCTACCCTATTGTTCTATGATACTTCTATCAGACTTTTGAGCTCGAAGAGCTCAAAAACATCATTAGTGCAGTTTTATGCACCTAGGCATGGAATTAGCGGGAAGTTGCACGGATGGCCTTTAGGGTCTACCGTATTCCTAATTTTTGTTCTATAACCCTAAGTATTCTCTTTTAAACAAATAAAAGGCCATTCCTGTATCTATAATAGCGTTCGAGGTATCACAAAAACAAAATTGAAAAACTGGAAAAATTGCGAAATGGTGAATTTGCATATCTTTTGAAAAAAATTTTGTCATTTTTTTTTCTTCAACGAAACTTCATTATATGATGAATGAACATTTCTGATCAAAATTTGTCCAAATCGAAAGGGATCGATTCCAACTAGTTGCCGATTTGACAAGGAATAATCTATATGTGTTTTGTAACATTACTATACCCGATTGTAATTCTCAATGAATGGTTTGCCTATTAACTTCTAATACACTTTTTGTAAACTTACAATAGAAGTATTTAACAGTGTACTCTGAAATTCCTAGTTCGATCAATTTAAACTTTAAGTTCCTCTAAGAAGCTTAAGAAAAGCGTCGGACGCCGCGAACCGCTTGAAAATCGGTTAATTGATTCAAAAGTTATTGCATTTTAAAAATTAAAAAAATAGTATTTCATCAAACTTTTATCAGACTTTTGAGCTCGGAAGGACTTTTAGAGCTTAAAAATATGGAATAATGCGTAGAGAAATGTTGATTTCTCACCAAGATATCGTCATAAATACTAGGGTGGGTCAAAAAAATCGAATAATTTATTTTTGATTTTATACTCTGAAAAATAGGTTCGTAGACACCTAAAAAGAATTCTCTCCAAGTATAAGCTCTTAATTATAACGGGAAGGTCCTCCGCTTTGCGGGTTTCTATTTTTTTCGAATAATCAGATAAAAAAATTTATATCTCGCTTCCAACTGCTTGGAAAAATATTCCGTGGCATAGATTTTGTGAGAAATTGAATGCTTTACAAAAAAGGTCTCTTATGACTTTTTCAAAAACTCAACCGATTAAAAGATATTCATAGTTGAAGTTTGGCTATTTTAAGGAAAATATTCGTTTTTATTATGAATTTTATAAGTCGATGAAAAAAATTATTTCGGATTGCGGAACTCATGATTTTGTAGGAAATTTACTGCTCTACAAAAATGGTCTCTTATGATTTTTTGATTAAGTGAAGCCGTTACGAGATATTCATCGTCAAACATTAACGAATATCAATATTTCCAGTTTTTGATCAATAATTCGATAAATTTTAATTTAAACTATGAGTTTCAGGAAAATTTACATAAATTTGAGTTTCGATCGATAAAGAAATGTTATAATAAGTTAGATAAAGAATTATTGGAATTATCATTGATTTTCCTTGGAGAAATGCCTCAAGAAAAGATTTCTTTCAAACGTTCTGGTGCTGTTCATCATGCTAGATGGATGGCTAAGGCCATTTATAGTTTGAAAATGTATCTATTCAGAGATGAATTCAAACTCTCTCAGAAAGAATTGCATGGTCTTCGTCATTTCTGTATTTTTATAGTCACATTGTATTTAAAAGCTTGGTTTTCATCAACTTCTGCAACAACTGCTGCTTATCATGACTTGCAGTTTATGAAAAATTTATTGGAGTACAAACATATCAATCCTTTGATTTCTTCAGCTACGTGTGAAAAAATGATTTCGCACTTATGGTATTTGAGCGATGAACTTGCCATTTTATCACTGTTTGACGATGGCGTTCCATTAGAAGTAAAAAAAAGTATTGTTGAAGCTGTTAATACTCGTGAAGGTACAGATTCTAAAGCTAAAAGATTTGTAATTGCTAAAAAGATTTGAATTCATTGGCGCAGAGAACTCTGAGTGACTTTGTGTCTAAAAAGTCATTAAATCTTTTCAAAATCTTCGATCTACCGTATGACTTTCTTGATGTCGATGTTGAATTATGGCCTACTAATGAGAGTTATCTCGAAAATAAAGAATACTTTCAACAACTAAAAGTTGTCAATGATTCAGCAGAGCGAGCTGTTGCATTAGTCAGTGAATATAATCAATGCTTGACAAAAATGAAGAACAATTCCAGTACTTATTGCAAGTTGTCAAAGAACATCAAAAACATTCCCAAATTGTAATAAAAGAAATTATTTATAGTAATAGCGTACTGTTATGTTAAAAATATAGACAATTATATTGCAATTGATAATTCAATAAAAAATTTATCTATAAAAAAGTTAAATACTGGTTGTTTCTCACTTGATTCAATACTTTTCATATTAAATTTGACAAAGAAATATGTCATTCACTTCAAATTAAACTAATCATTGGCTATATGTCGAAAAAAATGCTCTAATTTCTTGTTTTAATGCAATCAAACAAGCTCAAGACTGAAAACAATATTAAAAAAATTGTTTATAACATTTCTTTATCGATCGAAACTCAAATTTATGTAAATTTTCCTGAAACTCATAGTTTAAATTAAAATTTATCGAATTATTGATCAAAAACTGGAAATATTGATATTCGTTAATGTTTGACGATGAATATCTCGTAACGGCTTCACTTAATCAAAAATCATAAGAGACCATTTTTGTAGAGCAGTAAATTTCCTACAAAATCATGAGTTCCGCAATCCGAAATAATTTTTTTCATCGACTTATAAAATTCATAATAAAAACGAATATTTTCCTTAAAATAGCCAAACTTCAACTATGAATATCTTTTAATCGGTTGAGTTTTTGAAAAAGTCATAAGAGACCTTTTTTGTAAAGCATTCAATTTCTCACAAAATCTATGCCACGGAATATTTTTCCAAGCAGTTGGAAGCGAGATATAAATTTTTTTATCTGATTATTCGAAAAAAATAGAAACCCGCAAAGCGGAGGACCTTCCCGTTATAATTAAGAGCTTATACTTGGAGAGAATTCTTTTTAGGTGTCTACGAACCTATTTTTCAGAGTATAAAGTCAAAAATAAATTATTCGATTTTTTTGACCCACCCTAATAAATACGTTTGACCCCACTTATGAATAATTACTTTTGATGTGCGCTGTAGCCTATCGGATCCGGCCCTTGCTTTCCAAAATGCATTGGACCGGGTTCGAGTCTGGCGTACACCAATGAATATATTTTCAATATTTAAGTGTATTATTGTGCTGAGCCCAAAAAAGTTAAAAACGAGTTCCAATCTCAAAAGTTTCCTCCTAGTAAGTCGCTCATGACCTTAGTAGTTTATGCGACTTTAAATAAACAAAAAAAAAAGAAAAAAATAATTACTATAAATGATTTTTCAGCGATATAAAATTTTACGAGCAACAAAGAGTATTAATATAAAACAAAAATTAGGAGAACGACTAACCCTGAGCCATCCCTGCAACTACCCGCTAATTCCATACCTCAGCGCGTGAAAATAGAATTTCTGTGTTTTCATGAGCTCTTCAAACTCAAAGAGATAGCCGTTTAAAAGTTATTCGGAAAAAGCCACGTTTGAAATTTTTTTTCTTCTACTTCAAAAAGTAATTTAAGAAATTCCCCAAGTTGGAAATAAAAAAAAAAAAAATTAAAAATGCGAATCTTAGAAAAAATTTTTCGCATTATAATTACTTTTTTTTTAAATAATATACGCAATTAATAGAGATTAGTAGATTCAGTACTATAAATATGCGACACTGAAGTTAAAACACTTTAAACTATTTTTTACATTATTATACCAATATAGATATTTACATCGTAAGGCCGTAAAGTAGCGGTTTTCTGACAGCAACGATATTTCGATATGAGCTTAAAGTTTGTGGCGGAAATGTCCAAAACGGGCGAAATTTTAGTTCGTTTTCGAACCTTTGCGTCACAAACATTAAGGGGTTACATGGGTTTCCTCGGGCAAAAAACGGTCTTTTTTCAATAATTTTTTTTACATATAAAAAATGAAATATTTTAATGGAATTTTTAACTTCCCGCTAAGAAAATTGAAAATTTTCAAAAATCGGGAAGTTATTGGTTTCACCCCGTTTTTCGAAACTCGAGTTCTCATCAGATCTTGACGTTTTGAGGTCCTAGGAAGCTTCCCTGACTATTCCCGCGATGATGTCCGCGCGCGCGCGCGCGCGCGCGCGTGTGTGTGGGTGTGTGTGTGTGTGTGTGTGTGTGACCCTTTTATAACTTTTGAACGGCTTGGCCGATTTCATCGCGGTTGGTGCCATTCGAAAGGGCTTAACCAAACTTAGATTTCCTGAAAATTTGAACCGATTCGGACTAGTAGATTTTGAGAAATTGTAAGAAAACTACAAAAAAAAATGTTTTGAAACGTGGTTTTTTTGGAATAACTTTTAAACGGCTCTACCGATAAATTCCAAAAACTAATTAGCTCTTAACAACAAAAAACCACGTTGATTGCCGCCAGTCCGGTCAAAATCGGTTGATACGTTCGTAAGTTATCGTGAACGAAAGAAAACCGAAAAAAGTGTTTTTTCGGGGTTACTCTGAAATTTTCGGTTCGATCAATTGAAACCTGGAAATAACTTATGAGAATGATGAAACTGCGTCGAATGCCGTCAACCGCGTGGAAATCGGTTGATCCATTCAAAAGTTATCACGATTTGAAAATTCCAAAAATATTGATTTAATAAACTCCTATCACAGTTTTGAGCCCGGAGAGCTCATAACTACACAAATAGTTTTTTGAGCTGGAAGAGTTCATAAACATAATAAGTGCAATATCGAGCGCTTAATTACGAAAGTAGCGGGAAGTTGCAGGGATGGCCGTCAGGGTCAACCGTTTTCCTAATTTTTTTTTATTTAAAAGATACATATTTAATAAACATTTTGTAAAATTAAAAAAAAAAAAATATCAAAATGGCGGTCGTTACAACGCCATTTCCGGCAGTCCCTCGGAAAAAAGGTGCCTCCGCGTTGTCAGCCGAACTTCTTTCAGAATCATCTGAAATAAAAATAAAAAATACGTGTTCTAGTAAAGACAATAAACTAGGTATTGGAGGAAGGAAAAAAAATCAAAATTGGATTTTTGGCAGACGTTTTTATAAAAAAATGCAAATTTCGATGAAAATTTCTCGACATTTTTTTTTTTAAATAGTTGTAATTAAAAAAAGTAATTAAAAAAAAAAAATTCTTCGTTCAAGACCTTGTGAATGATATCTTGAAGACCTGTGTAAAATTTCATCAAGATCGGTTGAGTAGTTCGCGAAAAATCATGACAACCGACTTTGAAAACAAAGTTTTGAAAAAAACGCGTTTAAAGTTTTAAGAGACAATAAAAGTGGGAAAAAAATTTTTTTTTCTAACTTACATTGAATCGTCGATTCTTGGGCCATAAAGTAGAGAACCTGCTGCAGCTGCAATGTCTAGGGCATCCTTTTGCTCCAGTCTATGACGAATCCTGGCTTCACGAGTCTCGCTGATAGATTTCTTTTCAGCTGCGGTCACCCAGTTTTCATCCATGTTTCGGGCATATTCATGGGAATTTGGACCAAGTTTTAGGTCCATACCGTGCATAATTAATAATAATGCTGATATCCCCTCATTGAAAATACAAGCAGCGATAAATGCAGCAATTAGAACGATTATCGACCCAGCTGGAAGTATTTTGGGAGTAATTTTCCAAATCAACTGATTGAAACTTTCATTGTTAATTTGTGTAAATCCTCCAACACACCGCTCCAAAAGCTCATTCTTACTCAGGTCTTCATAAATTGGTTTCATTGCAGTCAAAACATCATCTGGTAATGGAGTATATTGGTGTTTGAACGATGAGAGAGTACCTGATGTTGATGCTCGATGCCAGGTGCACCACGTGTCTGGATCTTCAGGGCAATTTTGATGTTGCGGGTTTTTGTCTGTAGAATTGTAGTGGTAGTAAGTTACCCATATCGCATCACTCATTTTATCAGCTGAATCACTGTCTCTTCTTATCGCTAAGCCATAATATACAGTTAATTTGTCAATCAATTTACTAGTCAATTTACCTTTACCAGAAAGAATTTTTTTTTGAGTTTTTTTGCCATTGACTATTTTTTCCTCAATTGACTAGTTTTGTTCACTAAATCACGCAACCGGGTTCCCATCCTCTTCTGTACGTGGCCAACGCATTCTTTCTTATTGACAACAAAATTTTCACTATAAGGTTTGGCTTTGAGAATACCAGAGTATGTTTTAGAATCTCCATCTCCTATATAATTTACGTACCTCAAGCCATGTTTTACAATAGAACGTTTAAACATTTCAATAATTGAAGATACTTCCATGTTTCCAGATGCTCCAGTGTGATTGGCGGTACATTGTTCATTTTTGATGTGTTCTTCTTTCCACTCTTCAAATTCTGCCGTATCTAATTTTTTTTTCCAAGACTCACATAGTTTACAGTATGAACATTTAACAATGACATCCAAGACTTTTCCTGAGTGATATCCGATTAGAGAACTGACACCATAAAGTGATGCAAAACCACGCTTTTTCCACGTCTCATCACCGGAGACAGTCACATCTGTCGTATCTTCCATGTTGTTTGCTAAACTTGTCAATTGCTTTTCCTCTGTAGCAGCAGAGGAGAACAGTTTCTCAGTAACTATGATAATACATTCATGTATTTTATTAATATAAAAGTCGTATGTTGATTGATTCCAAAAGGAGCTGCTTAGATCCATCAAACCCCAAATCTTCTTGCATCCAGCAAGACCCAAACCCAATACTCGCATAACAAAAATGAACCGCCGATTTACTTCATACATTCTGCCAATGTTTTGACATGATAAAATATATTTTGGTATACATTGTTCACATTCTACCACAAATTTATTTTAATTGTGAATTTATTATTATTTTACTTGTATGTTTAATTGAACCGGTGGGGCTAAATATATACTCGTTCAGAATTATTTATTTTATATTGAATGAATGTATTTAATTGTTATTCTGATAGTTTTCTTCTACCTGAGAAAAGGTATTACCAAAGGTAATTCATGAGAAAAACAGAATTTAACAATTCGTACTACTGCAATTCGTAAAAAAAAAATAATAATGACAAGTAAAACTCATTCACGAAATTTATTCAACTACGTGATACTTGCGCATTAAAATAAAAATGTACCCGGCTAGCTTAGTTGCGAACTGACGTGATACTTTCGCGCAGAAATCTGAAGATGTACCCTCGGTTGACTAACGCGATAAGTTCGCGAGTAGAGATGATGTTGTACTCTCCGTTGACTATCGCGATGCGTTCGCGAGTAGAGATAATGTTGTACTCTCTGTTGTTAACGAAAAAGTTGCGCCTTCAATACTATGCACATCCTTTGTCCAGCGAATAATCATAGTAACTAGAGCACACGCGTATGCCCCCTTATTGAAAAAAAGTATCACGTGATTTATTTGCGTAACCAAAATGGCGAATGAGGGGAAACTCATGCGGGTAGTAGCTCGGGCACATGCCTATGTCCCCTTCTTTTATAAAAAGAACATCGCGTGAGGGATCACGTGATCTATATTGCGCTACCCGAGTGGCAGCGGATGAAATCATCTGCGTATAGTAAAAAGAACATCGTAGGCTTACTAAAAATAGTTGAATGTCACTGGGAATGAGCAGATTGCTTCACAGGCTTAACGCATGAAATAAAGAAAAGATTCAATTATTTTCCGGGTAATTAAATTATTTTCTTACTACTTATTTCATGGGGAGATTTAGAATACTAATTAAATAGATATTAAACAGAATAATTTTAACCGATGGATTATCTATTTTTTTTTTATAGCAGTTCATAAATTTTTAACATGTTTCTCAACATAAGGGTTAATGCAATTTCCCGTTTTAAGAATAATTTATGATGTCTCTATAGTTTGTATTATTGTCCGTTAAATCTAGGATAATTCGATACTCCGAGATATTTAAAAATTGTTCATTTACAACGTATCGAGAGTTCTTTGAAAGAAAAATCTAAGAAATTACATTGAAGGTTAATAGACCAAAAAATAACTTTTTACGCGGTGATTAGTTGAATCGTAAGAGCTATTTTTTGTTCTGGCCGCAACTGTGGTGATAAAACGTGTAGGGAGTCTCATGCGAGTATGCGTTTTCTATGCATAAAACTATAGTTAGGCTATTCCCGTGTTGGAAGTAGCAGTCAACTGTCTTACTCCAGCTCATTAGAGTTAGGCTAGCTTTACCTCATTTCTTTAACATTAGTTAGGGGCAAGGGGACGGAGGTAGGTAATTTGACAGTCGTTTTTACCATAGCTTTTTGGAATATTATTCATCATGAATGTATTTCGTTTTTTAGCATATTGTTATATAGTTTTGAATTTATTACTTACTAATAATAGAGTGTAGTTACGCTGGCCGTAACAACAGGGTACATTATTACCCCTGGTAGTTATAACGAACTGTGATGAGTTCGGTCAATTATCGACGTGACACCGCGATAATCTCGGGCATTTTAGGTAGTAGGGAGAGGAGCAATGGGCGGGAGCGAGTACGAGTGAGGAGTCACCGGCGAGACGACAGAAGAGGTTGTAGTACAACCGTTGTACCACTGAACGTTCTGGACACAGTTGGAAGTTACAAAAAAAAAATAAGATAAAAAAACTAAGGTGGCAAATAGCTAAATTGTATTGATTGTACTTGAGCTTAAATCGATCAGTAGGAAAAAATTAAAATGTAAAACCTAATTTTTTAGTAATTTTCAAGTTTTTAATCGAAATTATTGTGTAACATTTTTTGAGCATGTCTGAGCCAAAAATATCTCGAGATTATTTTGTAGAGAATATGTTTTTCTATATCTACTAGCAAAAAGTTAAGCCTAATAGAAAAAAGTGTAAAAATATAAAAATTGTATTTTTTATAAATTTCAAGTATTTGACCGGAATTATTTTAAGTCAACTATTTTTTTTTATCTACTGTTATCTACCACACAAGTATTAAAATCCGCTTCTAAAACTTTTCTCCTCTTTCGTCTAGCCTAAATCTGTACACGGAGACTTTTGCGAAAAATTATCTGAAATTTCATGAAACATTTGTAAATATTTCACATTATCCTGTAGTTGTGATTTTTATTCTATAGTTTTGTCGTTGATGTCAGATTGTATTGTTCAAGCCCACGTGTTTTGATGCCAACCTCACTTTTATTTTGACATTTTATGCTTAAAATATAGTATAGTATTTAAGCGGTTGAACTTGCTCGCGATCGTCATTTCGCTTGTGATTATTAATTTAAATTTGCTCTATTTTAAAGTTTAATTGTTGGCTCCAACTTCCAGGCCCTGCCCATGATCAATCCAAGATCAAAACCACCCTCTATCCACGTTTGTTCGAAAAATATGAAAGAACTGATTAATTCAATAATGACAGGTATAATTCAAGAAGGTGATTTTTGGGTCAGACATTCTGACAAAGATTACACAACTGTTAGAACAATGATCATTGAAATATACCAAGCAATCAAAGAATTATTCAAAACTAATAACATACGGTTTTACACACGTACTCCGAAAGAGGAGAAAAAAATTTCCCTAGTCTTAAAAGGGATTAAGCACGAATATAACGAAACTGATGTTAGTACTTATATTCCCGAGTAAAAACAGAATTCCGCCGCATCACCGCCGTACCACTGCCGTCACAAGTAAAGAATTTATCTATCCACTGCACTACCGCCGCACCAGCACGGTGATAAGTAAAAAAATTTCTATTCGCCGCACCACAGCTGTGATATGTTGTTGTATATTATTTTTTATTGTATATAATGTTCATTTATGTCCATTAATGAATCTGATGATTCTATAATAATGCTAGTTTCTCTTATTTATTTCTCAATTAATAAGTTTTTCAATTGCTAATTACAACAATTTTTTATAAATAATTTATTTTTCTCACCATGAACCGTAGAATCTTCAATTATTGATTATTTTATTTTGTAGTGCAATTGAATGATTGAACAAACTTTTCAATTCGTTAATTTCTATAATTAGTGTTCACTAAACACACATATTATCTAAATAGTTGTATTCATATGCGGTTTCAATTAGTGCATACATCAGTTATCAGTTATTGTTAAATCAAAGTCTTATAAATTAAAGAACATAAGTGAGGTATTCAAAACTTTGCATAAAAAAAGTATATTTATATAATTATTACATAACATATATTTACATCATCATCTAGCAGCGTGTAGTCATAGGAATATTTGACAATTTTATGCTCTGGCAACTAGAACCAGCCACAAAAATAACTTTTTGTAGGGTTTTTTGTTGATAAATAAAATAATGTTTTATTCTAAAAAAAAAAAAAAAAAAAAAAAAAAGGCTAATTGATCAATTATCTTTTTAGTAACTATTGGTCAGACGTTTTCAAAAGTTAGTCTGAACTAATTCCTGTGGGCTCATAGTTAAATACTTCATAACATGATCATTTATTCGCTGTATTCGATGTTGTTATCTGGTTCACAAATACACTAGTCACAAAAATTAAGGGATATAAAAAAAATTCCAAATTTTTTGGTGATTTTCAGCGAGCTGTAACTCCGAGGAAAATGATCGCACAGAAAAAAAAAAAAAAGCAAATTGTAGCTCCAAGTGTCTAGTTTTTAGATATGACCATGAAAATTTTTTGTCATTGTCAGGTCTGGAGAAATCCTAAGAAAACTACTGAAAAAAAATTTTTCGAAATTTTTTTTCGTCTTAAAAAAGGTCTACGGGCTTCAAAAAAATTTTTTTGATTGTTTCGTTTAAAAGCGCTTTTAGTAAATTTAATACCCTTTAATTTGACGTAATCAAAAAGCCTGTACGATAATTTGCCGCGGAGTTATCGTCAATCAAAGCAAAAAGGTTTTTTTTTACTTTAGAAATCAATAACTCTGGAAATAATGACCGTATAAGAAATCGAGGGAGGGTTTTGAAAACTACACAATATTCTCTATAAGAAAACGTAAACCGCTTTTGAAGAAAAAATTTTTTTTGAATTGAAAACTCGGACTGAAAAAAGACAAAAATTCGCATAATTAAGGATATTTGGATAACTTGGTATAACTTTGGATAAAATGGATGAACGAAGGATATCGTTGGTAATTTTTAACTTCAAAGTGTCCCCTAAAATCCCTGAGAAATTCAAAGCGCTGCGATTTTTTGTTCATAGTGCCCAGAAGCTTCAAATTCTGTGTTTTCGCAAAAATCACCATTATGAGCAATTTTGTGATTTTTATTCATTTTTCCATTGAAAAAAATTTTTTTCAAAATTCTTTATTTTTTCGATCAAAGAGATTGATTTTTCAAGAAATTTGAAAAAAAAATTTCAATTTTTTCGAAAATTTTTTTCGAAATTTTCTCAATTTTTTTCGACTGTTGTTTTACCGCCGGCATTAGCGTTACCCAAAGCGTACCACGTGGAGGTTGCTCGGTCGGATTTACGCTTCTCACACACACACGTGTGTGTGTGTGTGTGTGTGTGTGTGTGTGTGTGTGTGTGTGTGTGTCTTTGTCTGCGTGTTTGTCTGTTTGCAGCTGCCGAATGACCTCTGTACGCACGGCAGTAACTGCTCAGTACCGTGTATTGCCACCTCTGTTCCGAATCACAGCTCGTAAACGCTCTTGCATGTTGATGCATCGTCGAATATCACGTTGCGAAATTCCTTGCCAACAACGTAACAACGCTTGAGTCAACTGATGAAGATTGTGCAGTTGCGGATAGTCTCGCCGCAATCGACGCCCAAGCATGTCCCAAACATGCTCAATTGGGTTCAAATCAGGACTCATCGCTGGATGATTAAGCGTTGTTACGTTGTTGGCGCGGAGAAAAGTTCGCGTACGAACTGCAGTGTGAGGACGAGCATTATCCTGCATCAAAATGAACCGTCTTGCCCCCATGCGTGTGCGCATAGGCAGGACGTGTGGCTCCAGAATTTCGTCGACGTACCTATCGGCAGTCAACGTCCCACGAACGATGACCAACGGGGTTCTGGTATTGAAGGACACGCCTGCCCACACCATGACTGATCCACCATTGAAAGCTGTAACTGGTCTCGTAAAACCATCCCGATCTCGTTCTCCACGACGGCGCCAAACGAGAGATCGTCTATCGCTGCCATGAAGACAAAATCGAGATTCGTCAGTCCATAATACACTGGTCCACTGTCTACGACCCCAATGGTGATGATCATGAGCATAGGCCAATCGGGCTCGGCGATGTCGTGGAGTGAGCATAGGCACGCGATTTGCGCGTCTAGCGCGTAGTCCTTGCTCTCGAAAGCGATTTCGAACCGTCGATGCCGATATGTGTTGTTGGGGAGGACGTTGTCGACGATTGCGAAATTGATGAGCGATCGTGTGGGCATGCGCAGTAGGGTTTCGACGAGCTTCTCGAATGATAGCTCGATCATCACGGTCGGTAGTGATTCGTAGTCTACCTTGACCCGGACGACGATCGTAACTTTGAGTCGCGTTAAATCGGGCATAGGCCCGACTGATAACGGACTGGCTCACTCCCATAGAAGCTGCTACTTCCACCTGACTGTAGCCCTCTTGAAGGAGGGTAACAATGCGAGCCACATCTGTGGCAGCTAAATGTCGACGAGGCATATCAAAAGGTGCTTATCAAAGAAAAGCTTACATAAAATTCACGTAAGGAATTTAGGCTAAAAAGAAAACGTAAAATTCAAGTTTTGTGTGAGGAAAAGCCGAACTCCGCGGGGGTATATCAATTTGTTTTTATTGAATTTTTAAAATGAGATTTAAAACTAAGGCAGTTGTAGCGGACAGAAAAAATTAAGTTAATTTTTTTGACAATAGTGAAGCATTCTGAAGACGATAAAAAAAAATTAAAAAAAAATTTTTGATAAAAAAATTTCGAAAAAATTTTCGAAAAAAATTGAAAAATTTTTTTTTTTTTTTTTTTCAAATTTCTTGAAAAATCAATTTCTTTGATCGAAAAAATAAAGAATTTTGAAAAAAAAAATTTTTTTCAATGGAAAAATGAATAAAAATCACAAAATTGCTCATAATGGTGATTTTTGCGAAAACACAGAATTTGAAGCTTCTGGGCACTATGAACAAAAAATCGCAGCGCTTTGAATTTCTTAGGGATTTTAGGGGACACTTTGAAGTTAAAAATTACCAACGATATCCTTCGTTCATCCATTTTATCCAAAGTTATACCAAGTTATCCAAATATCCTTAATTATGCGAATTTTTGTCTTTTTTTCAGTCCGAGTTTTCAATTCAAAAAAAATTTTTTCTTCAAAAGCGGTTTACGTTCTCTTATAGAGAATATTGTGTAGTTTTCAAAACCTTCCTTCGATTTCCTATACGGTCATTATTTCCAGAGTTATTGATTTCCAAAGTCAAAAAAAACTTTTTCGCTTTGATTGACGATAACTCCGCGGCAAATTATCGTACAGGCTTTTTGATTACGTCAAATTAAAGGGTATTAAATTTACTAAAAGAGCTTTTAAACGAAACAATCGAAAAAAAATTTTTTGAAGCCCGTAGACCTTTTTAAGACGAAAAAAATTTCGAAAATTTTTTTCAGTAGTTTTCTTAGGATTTCTCCAGACCTGACGATGACAAAAATTTTCATGGTCATATCTAAAAACTAGACACTTGGAGCTACAATTTGCTTTTTTTTTTTTTTTCTGTGCGATCATTTTCCTCGGAGTTACAGCTCGCTGAAAATTACCAAAAAATTTGGAATTTTTTTTATATCCCTTAATTTTTGTGACTAGTGTATAAGAAATTATTTCTGATTCATCATCTCTTTTTTTCTCCATTGCAGTTACATAGCATAAGGTTGAAATATCATCAATACTAATGAGAACTGCAGGTAAATCATCCCCGAGAATCTTATGCACGTATGAAACGGTTATGTGGGTTACATTGTCGTCTTCTACTGTATTTTATGATATTGTTGTAAAAAATACTTGTTGGAGAATAAGCTCTTTAAAGAAGACGTAGAATCTGCATCGATCACAATGATAGCTACATTTCGGTTCGATACAATTGCATACCTTTATAAAGTACTGAGCTATACCAATTTTCTTATTTCCTTCAGCCATGAGTATAATGCAATAAGAAGCATTGGCTATTTTTCGTGGATAATCCATGGAGAATACAGTTTGTTTTTTCATTTTTAAACGATAAAATTCATGCACTTTTAAATTTGCATCACAACAATCTTCATTAATATTGTTTAGAGCTGCTGCTAGGTTTTTTGGTATTCTCTTCAAAATAGTTATCTTTCCGAGTGCGTACATATGTTTTCCAATGTGACGACGAGTGTCAACTCGTTTTCCTCTAGTGTTTAATTTTGTACAAAATTTAGCCACCGGGCTATCATCAGGTAGCGCTTTAATTTTTTTTTAATATTTTCATATCATTTGAAACTTTGTTGTAAATTTGAAGACCTATATGTCGTGCGCCTTGGACATAACCCACCATTTTCCCAAGCAAATCTTCTAAAAAGAAACAAGAAGTCACCTACAATGGTCCTAAATCCCTGACAACTTGAGGTAAATGACGCAGAGAATGTAAATCAAAAGTTGTAAACTGTAAGTCGTGCAGAGACTGAAATTTAGCCACGAATGCTGTCAATAGCTCCTCACTAAGATTGATACTCTCTGGAGATATATATTTTTGGTTCAAAATGTAAATACCTGAAACTAATTAGACATAATGTTTTGGATAATTTTCACCCATTAGGTCCTCTAACAACGGAAGTGAATAGAAAAATCAAAAATTTTTTCACTCACTAGCCTTCCAGTGATTGGAATGAGTTGTTAAATCTTGCGGCATTCTCTTCACGAAACTTGGTAGCTTGATTTTTTTGAGTCGTTCATCAATTACATCTCGATGGGCATATAACGACCACAGTTTATGACGATTACTATCAAACCATAGTTTTGCTAGAAGTTTAGTTACACCTAAATAAACACAATGCATTATATCTATCGAAGTACCACGGATCATGTCAGGCATTATTTTATTAAGAATCGATGAACCTTTGACACCAAACACTGCTGATTTACTTTTTTTAGCTGCCGAAACATAATTATCATAGTCTATTATGTTTTCTTTTGAAATCTGTTTTTCGTAAGGCAGTTCATTTATAATAAAATAAAACGGCCATACACTGTACGTCTGTGATTTAAAACTTAGAGCACCATCAGCGTACCACATAAAAGTTATATTAAAGATGTCTGAAAGGGGATTAAATTCGGCAACGTGTTATTTATACAGAATGCCATCATCTATATCTTTAATATAATTATCTTGTTCCTTTATACGTCTATACGGATGACTTAAGGCCTCGACAAACTCCGGTTGAAGCAATAATTCTTGCATTTGACAGAAAATTGAAATTTCTATAAAATACAAAATTTCTGGTCTACGATTTTTTGTTGAATCGTTTCCATGAAAATTGTTAAGATTAATATTAATATCATTTGCACAGGGACATAAGGAGTCTTTCGTATCTAAACTCTTCATGCAAGCACTACAATAATAATGTTTAATTAACGGTTCTTTACTGCCACTGAAACACTTCATGAATGTATGAGTAGTTTTTTTGTGATGGGAGTTTGGAGACAAATGTAAAGATATTAATGACAGAAGATCAGAAAATGCACATCCAGTTAAGTTGTGTCGAAAAGTATACGTAAATATACTCAGCATACTCTCAGACAGTGTTATTGCTGCATTATCGTAAAGTAAAGGATCGACATCAATATTTTCATCCATATTGTTAACGTTTTCATTTGCATTATCATAACCTCCGCTATTATTATCATTATCTTCATCAACGATACTATCACTGTCATCATCAAGATCATATTCTTCATCGTCGTCACCATCATCATCACCGTCATCATAATCATCAGCAGCATTAGCATTTCAACGTTTTCAATATGACAAGAATCTTCATCATTATACGTAGCTATGGAAGATGCGTTTCCAGTGGTATTTTGACTAAAATTTCTTTCTTCAGAACATTCTTCAAACTCATCTTCTGACTCTGATTCTCCAGAAGTTTTGACTATTTGCGATGATTGAGTATCTGTGGACACTCGACTACTTCCGAGCTCCTCGGTTGAATTTTGATCATCATTTAAAAAAAAAAGTTTCTCCTTAATTATAAGTTTTACTTAAGAAATTGATCAAACAACTAAATAAGCAATAATAACAATATGTTTGCACAATTCTGATGTATAAATACTTTTCTGTTCATATCTCTGGTCTTTTAATTGCCTTTTCTTGGTAACGTAACTTCCTCTAAAATATAGTATATAAAACAATTGGATTATTGACACAGTTTTAAAAAATTTAAACTACATGTTAGAATTATTTACAATTGAAATATAAAAATAACTATTTCCAAATCTGTGAAAATTAATTTCTTACAAGATGTGATGTTATTTGCTTTAACTTCTTTTTTATAATTAATTTGTAATAAATTTCTGACAGTTTCAAGAATTAGTGTAAAATAAAAATCAGTGTAAATAAGTTCAGCATCAGAAAAAAGTTAAATAACAAAGAAAACACAAAAGGAATTATTTGAAAAATAGTTAATAAAAACGATTGAGTCAAAAATATTTCATAAGATTTTCAAATTAATTTTTATGTATTTGAATTAAATTAGATGGATTTTTATTTTACACTAATTCTTGAAACTGTGAGAAATAAAACTTAAGTTAACCGACTTATAAAAATTAAAAATATTTTTTTTTATTGAAAAAATTGTAACAAAAAAAAAAATAAAGAAAATTCATTCGTAAAAAACTTTAAAAATTATAAGTGCAATTTTTTAAAAATAATTTTTAGTTCTAATATAATAAATGAAAAAAAAAAAATCAAAAAGTTAATAAGATCGGCTAACTTCACTATTCTAGAAACTTATTACATGACATTAAAGTTAGTCGTCACTTGACAATTTTTTATGATATTAAAGTTAGCTGTCCCTTGAGCATTTTTCAATTTTATCTAACAAAAAAATTTGTTCCGAAAAATTTTTTTTTAAAAATTGCATTTTTAATTTATTTAATTTTTTAAATGTCATTTTTTTCTCAATTTTTTTTCCAGTAATTTATTTATTAGAAAAATTCTCGAAATTATTAAATATCTGCTAAATTAATTTTCATCAATTTATTAATTTTATTCAACAAAAAAAATTTTCCGAAAATTGATTTTTAAAAATTTTTATTTTCTTAATTGCTACATGTCAATTTTTTAAATAATTTTTTTCGGGTCATAATTAATTTGTTGAAAAAATTTTTTGAAATGATCACATATCTGCTAAATTAATTTTCATATTGTCATATGTATAAAAAAAATTTTTCTAACCTCTTTGTTTTTGAAGGCAATGGATTCTCCATCCGACGTTTTAATTCAAATTGTCTATTACGACCGTAGTCGTCAATATTATTAAAATTTTCAATTTTTTTTTGGCATTTGAAAAGATTTCAATACTACAGTATTTATTAAATTTTGAAATTCAAATAACAGCAACAGTTTTCATGAGTTCACAAACACGTTTTTTGTTTACCTCCCATAAGAGTAGCACTAGCGCTCTTGTCTATGTATTAAATTTTCTAATGTATCAGTATAACAATACCACTTTACACATACGACACAAGCGCCACTACTTCACTACTACGAGCAAGTCCATTCCTGTTGTGAAATGATGCTGGTCGTTGTAATTTCACGTACAAAAATAATTAAATAAAACTGATTAAATTTATTGAAATGTTACAAAAAACTACTAAAACGTGAGTATTGTTATTGGTAAATGGTAAGAACTGGTATTGCCGTCTGGTGGCTCAAGTTGAAACTACTGAAACCAGGTCAGCTGTCATAATAACATTATAAACTGTAGTAGTAAACAAACGTTATATTTGCAATTAAATCTATTTTTAATTAAAAAAAAATATATGTAATGATGGACAGTGTCGATGATTCGTTGGGAGTACGCTTTCCTCCAAAAGAAAATAAACATAAAACATTTTGTAGTGTGTATGGGTGTCACAGTAAGGCTTGCAAGGATTTTGACGTTCGGTTTCATCATTTTCCAAAGGAAAATGAAAATTTCATTAAAATTCAAGACATTTTCGGAACGGATGTGAAAATGGACTGTCGAAAAATTTGGCAAAAAGTTTTAAAAATAGGAAAGAGGATTTCGGATAATATGCAAGTTTGTTCCTTGCACTTTAAGAAATCTGATTATTTCTTCTCAGGTAGGTAATTAAATTTATTTTTTAGCTCATAACATAGTTTTGTTGTTTATAAAATTAATTTAAAAACTCATCTTCTCTATAGATAATGATTTAAAAGGCAAAGCACGATTAAAAAAACTGCAGTACCTTCTTGTAATTTACCTTGTACTGAAATAAAAACAGCATCAAGAATTAAAATGAATAATGACAGAGAAAAAAAAATTCAAAGAGACAAGAAGAAAAATATGATAGTTTCAAATACTCAAACTACTAATAATCAAGAACTAGATTTATCTGCAAGTTTAACGACTAATGAATTGACTTTTGATTCTGATGGTCACAAAAATTCAGATATTTTGGATTATACTCCATCGAATCCTACTACTTCAGGTTTAAATGATGATGGATCCGTTGTGGCTATGCTGTCAGTGAAGAATGATGAAAGGTCTGCAAAAAGTTCATTGATATTGGTATTCAGATTAAAAGTGGTGATTTGATGACTGATTTTTGTGATATGATCAGTAATGAGAAGGAACTGAACACTTTAACCGGGATTGTGAGCTTTGATATCTTAAATACCATCCTTGATGTTTTTAAGGACGGCTTTCCTAAATACGAGTCCGAAAGAATGCATCTGCGTAGCAAAATTATCATGACATTTGTCAAACTAAAACATAATTTGTCGTATGCTGTCTTAACCGTCATATTCAAATACTCTTCAGAGTCACATTGTCGTAAAATTATTCTGCAGATGATCGACATGCTTTACGTTTGTTTAGAACAGGGAATACCTTTTCCAGGCAAAGATGAAATCTCTAGGAATATTCCGATATGTTTTAATGACTTTAGAAATGTTAGAGTAGTGTTGGACTGTACTGAAATCTTCATACAAAAACCAAAGTCACTTTGCTGTCAACAAGCAACATATTCACGATATAAAAGTACATATACCATCAAATTCATGACTGGAGTGACTCCTGGAGGATCGTTGTCTTACATTAGTTCAATGTATGGAGGGAGATCTTCGGATGATGCTATATTTGAACAGTCTAAGATTTTAGATTTATTAGAGAAAGGTGAAGCAATAATGGTCGACAAAGGATTTAAGGTTGATAAATTATGCAAAGACAAAGATATAACTCTCATTCGCCCTCCATTCAAGAAAGAAAAACAGCAATTTTCCCGAGAAGAATCGCGGTTAAATGCGAAAATTGCCAGAGCACGAGTTCATGTAGAAAGATCTAATCAAAGACTTAAAGTATTCAAAGTGTTGGGTTCACGAATGCCAAGTGGCCTTGTTCACAAGGGCAAAGAAATATTAACAATTATTGGTGCAATTGTTAATTTAAGTTCTTCAATTTTAAGTAATGATAAATTTATGTCAAATGATGCAGATTAATAATTAAGACACGATAATAAATGTAATTAAGTAAGAATTTATTAAAACTTCATAATAAAAATTATTAATTGAAAACATAAACATGCTTAAATATTTTTGAAGTGTTTAACAAAGTTTTTTTTACAAAAATAGTTGTTTTCGTACAAGTTTTTAATTATGTTGCTTACTTTCGCAAGCATAATGCAACATTTGATTGAAAAATATAAATTTTAAGGATATAAATAAGTCTTTTACAAATTTCTTATCATAATCAACAGATATAATTTTCATACTTTTGTCATGAGAAGAAAATAGTATAAAATCCGTTTTTTCAATATTCAAAATACCCATCCCAAGTTGAACCTGACCATAATATTTATGATTTTTTTTCAAAGTTAAATTGTTATTGTCTTCCGGAGTTTTTTGTATGTACTTTATGTTAGAAATAATATCATCCATACTCAAAGATTTACCTTCATGTGGACATTTGATTTCAATCAACTTGACAGGTTTATCGTTTTCGAATATAACTCCGTCGGGAGAGTAACCAAGCCAAGGGTTATTTTCTGGAACTACGAGACCACATTGAAATACATTTACTCCAGCATATTTTTCATAAGCTTTTCTTGCATCTGATTCAAATTTTAAACCGTGGTTTATAGCTGCATTAGAAATAGTGCTTGGATAAAAATATTTGAGAGATTTTTTTTGCCAATCTGGTTTTAGATTTTTTCGGTAAGTGTACAATTCATAGCATCGAGAACCCGTGATTCTAAACTTTCGTTCGTTTTGCCATACACTATAAAATTTCTTTGTTTCTTTACAAATATGAAAAGGATCTCCTATTAACTGTTCGTAAGTTTTTTGACAACATTCTCGCAGAGGTCGAAAAGTTTGATCGGAAATAGTAGAAAGGATTGATGACGAGGATAAGTGAGATATCAAACATTCAATCTGTCGAAGGTATTCAGGTGGTAGAGTCTCAACAGTGTGAAGTAGTGGAGTATGTCTTCCAGCTCTATTATAAATAAATTTAAAAACAATGTATAAAATACGATGTATAAATAAAAATATGTCCAAAAATTGTAAAATGCGTAATGAAGTAAATATTCTATAAAAATATATAAAAATAAACTTTTAAAAATGAAGCGGTTGACATATAAATTGTAAATAAGCATAAGGAATTCATTGTAAATTTAAAGAAAATAGAATTTTCTTTAACTTTGAAATATATACAAAATTGATTGCGTGAATATTTTTGATTTGTTGATAGCTGAAAAAAAGAATCATATATATATATATATATATATATATATATATATATATATATATATATATATATATATATTTTTAACTATATCTACTTCATCATAATTTTCAATAGAAAAAAAATTAGTTATTAAAATCAATCATTCACGCCCATACGCATGCTCCGATAAAGATGACTTCAAATGTTTCGAATACAATTTTTCCTTAATTAATTTCTTGACATCCTTATCCAACTCCAGATGATTCTTTTGATCTTAAAACAACTATGCTCACTCAAAGGCTTTGCATTATATTGCTCTAAACAAGAATCCCGTGGCGCACTCCAAAGACATTTTCTGTCGGTAGATGTTACTATTTTTAAACTAGTCAAATCATTACTGAAATGATAAAAATATAAATGATTAAACTTTAAATGATAATTACATTGTAGAGAAAATTTTTTAAAATGTAAATTTTACCGAGTACAAAATAATAATACCGCAGCACTATGTTTACACCGTTCACTTAGTCCAGCTGTACAGCTACATATCGATGAAACAACTTTTCCAGTTTTGGTAATTACGGTATTTATCTCGTGCGGATCATCTCGATTTTTCGAGGATTGTATACAGTAAGACAACAACTTATATTGTTCACTATTTTCATTTAAAATTCCTGTGTAAACTAAGTGGTTAGAATTCACAACTTGTTCACCCTCGATAAAGTTTCGGCTCTTGGGTGTAGAACCCAAATGATCCAAAATCTCATTTATTGATAAAAACATTCTTCTTATAATTTAAAATAATTTTTTAAACTAATTTTGATCGAGAAAATATTGAAATTATACGTAAACAAATGGATTTGTTTACACGCAGTCTGTACGGTGATTCAACACCTGACCTGGTTACACTAGTTTCAAATTTGATCACCAGTTGGCGTGACCGCAACTCTTACTTACCAATTTTGGCTAGAAACATATGAACTTTCAATAATTGATATTAAAGATATTTACGAAATATTAAGACCAAAAGTAGTGCGAGTTGGTTGGCGTGGTGACCTTCCTTGGGTTGATTGTGATGGCATTACAACTTTCTATGAAGCTAAAATCTTAAAAATTTCACGTAAGTATTGAAGTATTCAACCTACTTAATTTTTAAATACTAATTTCTTCTGTGGTATTTTTCTAATTAATTTTAAAAGTATGATGTTTTTAGGTTACTATTGTGATGATACTTCAAGTTTAATTTAATTTTTCATTTTTCAGGTTGTAAAGATTATCTGGAACAATTGATTGTCGATATTTCTGGAAATATAACAAAAAAATAGTATTCAGAAAACATAATGTCTGAAAAAAATAAAATCTCAAGGATATACAAAAACGCAAAAATCAGACCCAAAAAAAAAATCATGAAATTTTAAATGACGAAACAACAGAGTTACCAAAAATTGGATGCCATGCTAATACCAATAGAGTGAATAGAACAATTTCCATGGCTTCAAAAAATGGTAATTTGATGAGCACTATTGAGCAAGAAGTTAATAAAAATGTTAAGGCTTCGTCAGCTGATGAATTGCAGCCAAGTTCTTCGAAGTCAACAACATCAAAGGCAATCGATCAACCTCTTTGCCGAATCTGCTTGAATTGCATTTGTAAAAACTGGCGATCAAACGGTATTAATTAAGATTGATAGAAAATATTAACCAACATACACATTAAAAATTTTGTGTTAATAATTTTTATGTTAAATATTTAATACTTTTTTGTGTTGATTTAACAGAAAAAATGTTAAATTTACACATAAAAGTGTTAAATATTTAATACAGAGTTTTTTAACGCAATGACGCAAAATTTTTTGCTGTGTATATCTGTTTGAAAATTATTTTTTCACGGCTTATTATAAGTTATAAAGAATGTAGTAATTTAAAAATTAATTTTGATTAATTTGTGGCAATAGATTTGGTAATGTAAGTGTATATATAATTCCTCCTTGCTATTCTATTTTTTCCAATACAGATGTTAAATGTAGTTATGCATAAATTATTGAAATAACTCATCTAAAGACTATTAATTCATTATTTATTTCAGTAACACTGGAAATTATTGTGTTCATGCAAGACTCATGACTTGCAGCAATTTTTAGTCAAAAAAGACTCGTCGGGTGAAAATGTCAATTTTAAGGTATGCCATAGATAAAATATTTGTCACTGTGTTTTAAAATGTTTTTAATTAGATGTTCTATGCGGTTATTTAAAATAAAAAATAAGAATCCCATGAATATTTTTTCAAACTTAATTTCGCTTTGCTTAACTTAATCATCAATCTTAATGTAGATCGTAATTCTCTTCCATGGTAGACATATTTTAGATAATGGCGTCAATATACTTGTAGAATAGTTTCTTTATTGAAACTATTTTGATAATGTTTTTTATTAAAATACATTTCGTAGTACTATGATGTATTGTTTAAATATTAATTGGTATAACTTTCAATTTAGATTGAATTATTTCCAAATACTAAAGTATACTTAACAAGTAGACAATTTAACCTTGTATGTTCCAAATCTAATTCAAACCCCCGAGAAATAGCAAGGTGTCTATTAACCTGCATTATCACCAAAGAGGAATTCATAGTCTCGAAAACTGCAGAAGGGATGAATTCAAGTCACCCTCTTCTTCGAGGAGCTACATGAGGTAAGTTGTATCAATGCAATGTAGATGTAAATTTAAATAATAAACGATAAATTAATTATAAATAAATTTATAATAATTGTAGGATACCTATATAGTAAATATCGCTATCAGATGACAACAACAGAATTTAACGACATTGTCAGGCGTAAAATAAAGTAACTTGTTCTTGAACCTGAAGATTCTACAGTAATTAACGAAATTAAGAGCCAGTCTCGCCAGAAAGCCCAAAAGAGTCGGGAAAAACGTAAATCTGAGTGTACAAATCCTATAAAAACTGTTAAAAAATCAAAAAGGTAAGCACACTTATTATACATTACTTTAATTCGATCAGCACCATTAAGGCGAAAATGTTTGGTTTTATTTTACGACATCTAATAGACCTTTTACATCGATAACTTGATTTTTTTAAATCTTGTATTTTAATTTTTTCTAATTATTGAATGATTGTAATTAGTCATAATTTTTTTGTACAGCAACTTCAGATAAAATGGTGATTGAAGCAGACGAACAGCTCAAAAACGTCGACGATGCATTGAAATCACATAAATCCATTATTCCAGAAGGATCAGATGAGAGTAGTAAATCATCTTATAGTAAATTGAATATACCGGAAAAAATAGAAGAGGTCACGAGTAGCTGTGAGGATACGGAAAAATTATGTTTTGAGCCCAATCAATCGGGAAGAGCTTCCAGTGCCGAAGAGCACCATCACAAAAATACTGACAACAATAATAAAGTACCCAGCTCTGATGCGACTAAAGAGAATACAATTCATCACAATGGATCAGAAGAATCAACTAGATCAGTAACTTTTCTACAACAAAATTGCAAGAGTTACGTCGAAAGACCTACTTCAGCATTAGAATGTAATGTTGAACAAAATCTGAATCATGTGAACGGTTACTTTGAAAATTCTTCTCATAATAATCAAGTTGATTATCATTATTATCCACCTTCAAATCCAAATTATAATCAACATCAATATGCTGGTTATTATAATTATAATCATCATAACTTTATCCATACTATCCACCCAATCCACAATATAATGAAGGAGTCGCTTACAATGTAAGTCACAATTCGCACATCCCGACTGACGCTTATCCTCCGCCACAATATTGTCAAAATATTAACAATAATTACAATCACCAAAGTAATAATAACAACTCAAATATTAACAATGATAACAATAATTAAATGTATGCATCATTATAACAAGTCCTCATATTTGGACATCAAGTAATCCGTTTATTTAATGAATGTGAATTAATGGTTTTAATTTTAAACTTAAATTTAAAAAAAATTTTCTAACTCTAACTTATTTTAATCTATGTTCATTGGAAATCAAGATCATCATTAATGCTTTTAATTTTAAACTTAAATTTTTAAAAAATTTCAAAACTTTAACTTTTTAAATGTATGTTCGTTAGAAAAAAATTTGTGTGAGGCTACTTAATAACATTTGTCGAAAATAAAGATCATTATTTATTGACTATTTATTGCATGGTAAATTAATAAATTAATCATAAGATATTTTGCCATACATATGCCATTTTTTTGTGAAATTAGAGCTATGCTAAACATTGGTGCGGCGGTCGTGCAGCGGTGGTGCGGAGGTACTGGAGAAATATATTTTTAGCGTGCGGCGGAATAATCCGCCAAACGGCACTGGTACAGCGGTCGTGCGGCGGTATGGTGCGGTAGTGGTGCAGCGGTAGTGCGGCGGTCATTAAAAAGTTATAATTTTTTAGTAAATTTCATTTTCACTCGGGTTGCAAGCCGAAATTTTGGACTGTCTATTCTGACACTGTGAGTGAGTTCCGCGTGAGGCTAGCGTGAATATTACAAATTATTTGCCATGCTAAAATTCACGCTTCAGTGTCCGAATAGCCTCTTTCCCGAAATTTACCCAACATAAAAGTTGAAAAAGTCTCAAAAATGCGGTTCACGCTTCAGTGTCCGAATAGCCTCAGTCCCGAAATTTACCCAACATCAAAGTTGAGAAAGTCTTAAAAATGCGGTTAAATAGAAAATTTTTCTTCTTAGTCTAGCTGACTAATAGTAGCAAGCCTGCTAAACTCACGAGAATTAAGCATATGCTACGCCAACCTATCAGGTGGGAAAGGTTGAAAAAAAATGGTATTCCAATGCAGAATGTGCCAGAGAATAGGCCACTCCAGTAACAATTGTCAACTTCACTGTAGATGTGTTCAGTGTGGCAAAAATCTTGGATCTATCAAGGCTGAGTATAAGTGTAAGATAGAAATCAACACCGATAAAAAATTACTAAAGTGCAATAATTGCAGTGAAAACGGCCACACTACCTCTTACAATGGATACAAGTACCTGTCCATGGCACAAGGTGTTAAAAAACAAACTTATGGAATTAAAAAAAATATATTAAAAAAAATAAATTGAACCGAATTACAAGAACTGATAACGCAGAACTTTCTTTTGCTAATATTGTAAAGAATGAAAACTTTTTTCCACCATTGCTAGCGTAAAAATACTCACAAGAAATTTTTAAACGAACTGCCTAGACCTTCAACATGAACTGAAACCAATAACACTCAAATCAACTTTGAAAATATACTTAATCGACTCAAGAATAACATGATAAACATGATCAACGATCAATTCTCCATAATCAACCAAAAAATGAATGAAAATTCAAGAAATATCGAGCTCAGACAGAACTCGTGACTACCCTCGAGCATCCAGCAATCGAGGCCTGCTAACCGCAAGCTACCGCATGAGACTGCCAAAACTCCCGTACTTCGGGGCGTCAATATTTCAGTCGCTCCTCTGCAGTAATCCTCTGCAGGAATCACCTCGCTTCAAGAGGCTGAACCTAAGTTCAGTCGTCGGTAACTGACCAGGAGACACATTACATCGGTCATTTTTTCGCAGTGCACCTCGACATCCTTGAGACAACTAACTTACTCACACCCACACACACACACACACAATAGTCCTCAATACTACACATTATCGTATTCACACAACACAAATTTACAATATTACTCAAATACACTACTACTGGAACGCTACATAAAATGTAATGATATAAACCATATCCTATCTTAACTCGCTTACAAATGAAATTATAGAATATTCAGCAATTAAAATTTATGGAAATTCAAACAACACATTAATCCTCTTGTAACAGTTTTACCTGCTCAGGTTGGCCCCTAATCAATTTTATAAATAACTAACAAAACTAACAAACAATATAATTATTCGGGCGCCACCAGGATTTTTAATCACGGTTCCTGGAACCGGTTCAGAGCTGAGAAATCTTATTTTTAGGGTAGAGAGAGTGAAGGAAGGTGCTGTTAAAGAATAAATAATTAATTAACAATATATCGATATTTATTAACAATATAAAATCAATAAAATCAGTACTTATCAAAATCAATTAAATTTCACTCACACACTCACACTTTAATTAGTTAAAACTTACAAACTACAGCCTAACTGTCGACTGACCAGGACAACTTAAAACTACAGCCTAATTATCGGCTAACCAGAACTAAACACTTTTATGTAAGCCTAACTATCGGCTAACCAGAACTATTTAATTACTCTGCACAAAGACAACAGTGTGACAGAGATCGTCTAGCCTAACTATCGGCTAACCAGAACTGACTTAACACTATTAACACTCTCTATCACGCATGACCGACACTAATCTTCACACACATATCCCACACTTGTATGATTTTATTTTATAAATTTTATTTTAACAAAATTGACTGTAGTCAATTTTAGTTGAATATTTGAATTTAATTATTCAATCATTAGTAATTAGTGAAACGATAATCCTAAATTTATAATCAAATTCCAAAAACAACGAACATTCAGTTTCAAATTCCGATTGTAATTTTTATTCTGTATCAAAATATTAAGTGGATTAAAATTCCTAAGTAACTTATAGTCATAGTCTTAATAATATAACAATTATTGTTTAGAACAAGAGGTCTTAAAACCTTGAATTAACTTTTAATAATTAAATTAATCACGATGTAATTTTTAGAATCAATGTTTAAAATTATTTATACAAGTTTATTGTTGTAAATTAATTAATTGTAACTAACTTTTCCTGTGAGATTTTTGACTCAAAATAACTAATTCTTTGGACTTAATGTCCACGCGAATAATTATTAATTTTTAGTAAATTTTAATTTAACTAATTCACGGACTTAATCCCCAGAATCAATTAATAATTAATAAATAAAATAGTTTTACAATAAAATATTTTCAATAATTAGTTCTTAATAGAATATCCGATAATTTTCCAATAATTTTATAAATTATAAAAAATCGACACAAGTCGAAGCATTCGAATTCTGTTAACTAGAACATTCGCTAGCTTAGTTGTATTTGACCTTGGGTATGGGAATTTACTGCGACACAAAATGTACTGACGCTCGACCAAAATTCCACCAATAAAAGTTTGTCGATTATTTTTCAAGTGACAAAATTAATCAATTTTTCTTAAGTTAATTGTTATAGAAATTATAACAATAAATTTAACGAATTTTTCGGATGTTAATTAATTAATTGATAAATTTTTAGTTAATAAATTTTCCCGCAAGGTCGATTGGGTGACTCTCGGGTAAAGCCCCCATTAAAATCACTCAGTCAAAACTAGCAAATGTTTTAATTCTGATTAATGAAATAATCGTCGATTAAACGATCCAATTGATAATTAATTAGAAGAAGTAACTGGGTATTAGGTAAACCGCGGTCCACTTCTTTCCCACAGAGTAATAATTGATACCTTCACGAACAAAACGATGATCTAACTCACTCGTTGAGGAAGAAGTCCTAGTTGTAGTTGCCTTCCTTCGTTTCATCACTACTCCGAGGATCGGTCCTTCTCGATTTCCGTGGCACTACGTCTGGCGGTCACACTACTTCTCCCTTTTCCACTGCACGGCTCACCTATTTTAACCCAAAACTACCCCCTCCTATTCTCTCTTTAGGCCCGAAGATCGAGACGCGCCAGTGCTATGTCGAATAGTTATCGATATCCGATGACTTATCGATTTAGGGTAATTTTACCCTGTTACAATCTTCAGTATTTATGCTACCTGTAGCAGAAGAGGGCCTTCTATTGCTGAACTAAATAAAGTCTACGATGACTTTAAACAATATGCGGACAACATTTACTTTATCATAGCTGGAAACATTAATGCTTGAAATACACTTTGGGTTAACACAGCCATAAATGATAGAGGAGCAGGATTCATCAACTGGATAAATGACTTTGGAATCCAAAATGAAACATCACTTTATACAGTAGATAAACCGACATTTCCAAGTTCAGGATCTTATCTGGATCAGTGTCTTGCAGACACAAGGATCGTACTTAAAGAGCTCACAAATGATAAATTGGTTACCCTTACATAAGACAGTAATCGCAACGCCATCAGTTTCACTCTTGATTGTAATGACATCCCTAGAGGACTTGCAGATCCATTTACTCCAATTCCTAGATTCAATTATAAAAAAACTAATTGGCTAGGTTTGAACAATTCCTAGGTGACAACTTCCGAGAGACTTTACCACATGATAGAAATGTGACAATCGATGAAATAGACTTCAATATAACCAAACTTGAGGAACATTTACTAGAAGCCATAAATGGAATAGTACCTAGAATTGAACCTTATACTAAAAGAGACTGTCAAAAATATGTCATAAAAAACTCAGGAAATTACAATCTTATAAATCCTCTTTAGTTGCTGAACTCTTCAAAAACAATGATAACCGGGTGCTCTTACCAAAAACATCAACTATAGAGATTCATCAAAGTTATTTTCCTAACATAAATAGACATTTTAGGTACAAAGAACTACCTCAAATAGATACACTTAAAATTAATAAGAACAACAATACTTTAATCAACTCTGATCTACTTAACAATACTCAACCATAAGTAATTGATGACAAACTCATTATTACACAGCCCATTATAAAACTGAACATAATTGGAAAATATTTTAAATCAATAAATTCACCGCGGTACACCAATACTGAAACACAAGTAAAGCAATTAGCTGATTCAGCAGCCGAAGATATTAAATCAAGGATAGAAGCATATAAGAATCATAATCTTACACACACAAATTTCTCCAGGACCAACCCGGCACGTTATCCCACGGAAGGAATTGAGCCTCCCAAATTTCTGTCCTCTCATATCCAGATGTCATTATTTCTCAAAAAAACAACAACCAGAAATCCCTCTGTATTGGATAATATACCAATGATAGTGCTGAAACACTTATTTGCAACTTTTATTAAAAATTACACAATTATTTTTAATAATTGCCTTAATCGATCATATTACCCAACCCGTTGGAAAAGAGCCAAAGTCATCCCAATTAAAAAGAAGGATAAGGACTCTAGCCAACCAGCCAGTTATCGACCGATCAGTTTGATAAACAGTATCAGCAAAATATTTGAAAGATTAAGTAAATCTCAGCTTATGGCCCATGCAGATGAACACAAATTAATACCTGATAATCAATTTGGATTTCGTACTCAACATTCTACAGTTCATGCTATATATAAATTTTCATCGGACTTAAACAAACACCTCCTGAACGGAAAACTAGTTGGCGCTGTACTGATAGATCTTGAGAAGACCTTCGACTCTGTTTGGCTTAATGGTCGTCTTATACACGTCTTAATAACACTCGAGTTTCCATTGAGCTTGATCATGCTCGTATATGACATGGTTTATGGTAAAACCTTCGTTACTTGGGACGAAATTAACTTGTCAACACTTACTTTTATTATCCTGTAAGGATTACACCAAGGAACTGTTACTTCTCCACTACTTTTTATAATTTTTACCAGTTTAATGGTAAATATATCCGATTTAAATTCTAAAAACAACACTCATTCAGGTGCATATGCAGACGACGAAGTTGTTGATGTTGTTGGCTCCAAGACACCAACTATTCAAGACAACCTGACAAAAATTGTTCGCAAAAAATACCATTGCCATAAACTGTGAAACCTCAAGATGAATCCAAATAAAAGCGAATCCATCTTATTTCGGAAAACGGACAATGAAATCACATCACCCACAGTTCTCTTAATTAAAACTTTCAATATCACCTTAACTGACAATAGCACAGGAGAAGAATTTCCAATTTCCAATGAAGAAGATGTTAAATATCTCGGAATAAATTTTGACTATTTATTTCGTATGAATAAAAACTATGCAATACAATTGAACAAAGCCAGAAAAACTTTTAGGGCAAATTCCAAAATATTTTATAATAGACACATTGAGCCTAAAGCCAAGCTCTTATGTTACCAACTATTGGTGCGTCCAATTATGTCTTACGCCTCTTTTGTTTGGTGGAACGTAGGTCCATCAATAATGGAAAAATATCGGAAATTCATAAGATCCTGTATAAAAGCCTGGCTAGGAAGTTACAGGTCAGCTGAGTCCAATTATCTCAAGAAGTTGAGTAAAAAAATAATTTACGATCTAGCGAATGTACCAAGATTTGACAACTTCTACATAACATAAACTAGAAATTACTGCAGTAATATCTGCAATATTAATAATGATATGGTTAAAAATCTAGAAGTTGAAAATGACGTGCTGGTCAGAAGAATTACTAAAAGCAATTATTCTTCACCAAAAATTTACACCAATCTAGATCATCTAGGTTGTATATAAGATGGAAATAATTTTTCACATATAAAGGCACTGGGCGAGGAAAGCCATCTATACTGATTTTAATAATACCTCAGCAGAATCTATCGTACATTCAAGGGCTCTTTCAAATAGAGACCTGAATAGCTTAGAAAGACTTTCCGAAAATTACTGGTGGTTTCAAGATGAAGCCAAACATATAGATGAAATAAAAAGAAGGGCTAGATTCAAAATGCAATGACAGGTACATCAGAGGAGACGACCACGACTAGCACGCCGCAGATCAAATCGGCAATGAACTTCCTGCAGAACGCAGATTTTTGTATATATTGTAAATATCTGTAAATATTCATATCCCATTCCCTTGGTCCTTGCTAATACTCCTCTCCCGATTCCATTCCTCTCATCTCACACAGCTTTCAGAAGGCAAATTATTGTAGCTATAGTTTTTTTTTGATTTTTTTTACCATTTAAAATTTTTCCATTGCACCAAATATTCAAATTACCGAATGTAATAATTTAATTAATTACGTTGAGAGGAAATTAATAATATCTAAGAAAAATTTTATATTTCTTCAACTCAACATGCTTCATCTATCGATCAAGAACAAGGTTAAGTTCGGATATGAGCTTAATCGGGCGAGTAATTTAGAAATGACAGGATTTTGAAATTTTGAAAATCGTAATCTACGAAAATTTAATTAATGTTATATATCTGAGTAAATAAAATAAAAAGAAATAAATCAATAAGCAAGATAAATTGAAAAAAAAAAGATTTGATTGGAAAAAAAATAAATGATTAAAAAAATAGATGTAATCAATAACAGAAATTGACAATAAAAAAACATATTTTTTTATTATTATATATATTTTATCAGTATTATTTTATAACATAAGTTCCTATTGAATTTTATTTTATGTAGTTTTTATCACTTCGATTCTAAATATTTTCTAAAATTAAAAATATTATATTTTTTTGTCCATTTGGTGTTGGTTTGATTACTTCTTATAAGTTGCGAGCGAGAAGTTATGAAAGCTACTTCCAGTTTGGCTGCCGAATATCCTTTTTTATTTTGTGCCTGTGAACCAACGTGTGCTTATATACAGCTTAGCTCCTAGAGTGTCCCCTTGCAGCAAATATTCAAAATATTCCAATAACCGCTAAGGCTCGAAACCTAATTTTTCGATACGATGTACAAGTTGTGTGGGATCATTAGACCACTCGGCCATCGTGTCGCGTTCTATTAAATGTAATAAATGTCAAGATCATTTTTTTTACTGAACTTGGAAGTGCATAAATATCAACGCAGTTCTTAATAGGCGCCATCATAGTAGTATATGCATTGGTTTATAGTTGTGGAAACGAGTAGAATTTTATCTTTTATTTTTACATGAAGTATATTTGCTTGTTTTTTTGCTTTTATAGGGAAAAAATTCGAACTTAGGATTACAATTTACTTACTTAATTTTTTGTGATGCAATATCGTCAAATTTCTTGTGTTATTTATCTTATAAAATTATAACTATATTAGCAATGACTTCAACGTAAGAAATCACAAATAATAGTAACTCTTTAGACTTAAAATCATGAAAGTCAAGATATTGAAAGACGGATACTAGACGACGATGATCGTATCGTAATTGTTAGTATAATTTTATTTCTGTGTATACAGGGTGAACTAGTATGTCGTGTGGAAAGAGATTTAATAAGGCAATTTTTGATTCGGACGAGTCTCGAACCTTGCTATATGTTCTTTCCTTGTCGTTTGTTTTCAAATTTAGAGTTTCGATGTTTGGAGTCGATAGAATGCAATAATTCAAGACTGATTACGAATTTTCAACAAACTTTTGCGAAACATACGAGTATTGAAAGCAATTCTAATACGTACAAAAATCAGTTATAATTGCCAGATGTGTCTTCTGTCTCGTAGATCCGCATAGTCATTTTATATTCTTACCTGATTCTATGGCATAGTATAGTATACTTTAGGATTACACTAGAAAATATTCGAACGCACTAAAGTGATAGCAGCCACAGCCATTTTTACCATCGACATTCAAACGATCACTGTGGTCTGAAATTTATTCGCTTAGATTTGCTGAATAGATAATGGATATCTACGTTTCTTTGAATGTAATATAGTTATTCAAATTTCATGATTAATTGTAAGATCTTATCTATGTTTCAGAAAATATGTACGTAAAGCATCGTCGTATTAGACGAAGAAGGACTGTTCAGCCATCATACTTACTTAGAAGATTAACATTATGAATTAGTTCTTGTAATTCATTAAAAAACTAGTTGATAATCGGAATCTTTACTGGAATCAATCAAATTTTTTATTCGCTTGATTCAAGAAAATGGAAAACTTCAAATTCAAAGTTTTCGATTTCTTACACAAACAGGTGAGTCTATTATGAAATTGTATAAGAACAATTATGATAGGAAGAAAAATTTTAAAAATAGAATCTAATGATTTGCAATAATTTTATTTAAGCATCAATCACAAGTTCCATCTATGGGTTTGCACCCGGATCTCTTAAATCCACTTGAATCTAATCAACCTGTTACTATGGAGCTTAATTTTCTTAAGAATCTAGGGAATGAAGTTATTTCGGATGATAAGATACTGGAATCTATCGAATCAGTTTATTTTCAAATTGATAACTTATTTGATCCATGTAGACATGAACTCAATAAAATTCCGTATCGTCCTAATTGTAAACAAATTGAAAAATTCAATCAACAATTCAATCAACAACAATATGTGGTTTCTAAAAAAGTACTACAACTAATTCTACAAAAACAAAGTACATGCAATCAACAATTCCATGAAGCCTTAAGTATACATAATGAATTGCACAATCTTATAACAACATGCAAAGTTGGCAGATTAAGTCTTCATTCGGCTACGATAAAATATACGGTAGCAAGTCTTGGCATCCTCGCTAATTACAAACGACGTCAAACTATTGAGAAACTCATGTATAGCTTCAACTCGATAAAAACTTTAGTAATTATAAATTTACTTCTTATTTAAATAAATTAACCTTTACACAATAATACAACAAATGTGTTTTATGTAATTTCTCTCTCTATTTTAGCGACGTACAGAAGATCTTCTGCAAGATTTATTACATGATGGAAATTTTCCAGGAGCAATATCTCTTTTACTGGATTGTCGGAGTGTAGCAGAAACATATAAACATTTTTACTGCATTGCAGCCTTAAACAAAAAATTCCAAGATACACTTGAACAAGTCGAAGAGACTTTGGATTCTAATTTAACCAAAATTTGCGAACATTTTGATGAACAGATATATTCATCAATTCAAGAAGCATATCAGTTGTTAGGCAAAACTCAAATGGCTATAGATCAGTTGCATATGCATTATACAGTAACAATCCATAATACTGCTTTTGACATTGTTTATTCTTATGTAGGTGGTGATGCAAAAAGACAATTTAAACAAATATGTGAATCGATTTCAAATGAAAATTTTATTATCTGCTTAATTAATTTAAGTAAAACTTTATGGAAAATCATTCATTCATATTATCAAGTACTTAATTGGCATGGGGCTTGTAGTGAATACATCGTAGAACAAGATGAAAAATTAAATAAAAACGTTTACAACAAGCAATATGTACAACAAAAATTAGAAACGGGTATTGTGAAAATATGGCACGATGTTGAGATAAAAATTTCAACATATTTAATGAGTACTAACGTCACTTACTTTAAATTCGAACAATTTGTTAGAATTTTGAGTATTATCAACAGGTAAATCAATTTTTCATATGACTCAAATATTAATACAAAATTTTGAGGATAAGGTGAAGGCACCGTATTTGACAGAGGTCATATTGTTAACGCATTCTCTTATTTTATAATATATTAAATTACCTAGTATATTATTGATAATCAGATACATTTATTCTTCAACATTCTTCATCGACCGAGAAACTGGAATCAAAATTTTCCCTAAAAAAAAAAAACAAATATTTATCGATAAAAAACATAAAATTTATTGGAGCTTATAGAAACATATCTCGATCATGTAGTTTCTAAATTATATATAAATAATGGATAGCGAAGCAGCTTTCGAGACGACGATTCGTAAAGTGTTTCTTTTTCTCACCTCCGCGCGGAAAACATCAACTTTCGTTCAATTGCGATTAACGAAGTAGCCGCTTTATGTCTTCGTTGAATAGAAAAATAGTATACACACCTTGGGCAGTAAATAAGAAAGCTTGAGATCAAATTTTTTTTGACCTCAGCTTCGCATCGGCCAATTACATATGATCTGAGACATTTCTTATTTTATTGCCCTAAGCACGTGATATACTATAACTTCCTGCTATAGAAATCAATACTTTTGTAAAAATCCGGAAGTTATTGGTTTTAACCCAATTTTCGAACATCGAATTCTTATCAGATCTCTACGTTTTTGAGTCCTAGGAAATTACCCTTACTATTCATACGATTACGGCAATATATCTGTCTGTACATATGTGTTTATGTGAGTTCGTGTGTGTGTACCCTTGCGACTTTCAAATCATTCTGAAATCAGTCTGAAAAAATTCTGGAAACGTTATGGAATCATGATGGTTCCAGAGTGGTTTTGTGCCTATTTTCCAGCATGAAACCAGAGTGAACCCAGACTAAAGCCAGAGTGGAATCAAAGTAAACTCAGAATTAAATTAAAGTGGAACCAGAGTGAACCCAGACTAAAGCCAGAGTGAAATCAAATAAAAAACAACTGTTACGCTCGGGAATCGAACCTGGGACCTGACGCTTGAAAGACTAATTCTTTACCAGTTTACCGATGAGAATTACTTGAATATCAGGGTTTTTAACAACTACAAGTAATGCAAATCGTATATATGATCAATGCGTAATGAACAAAATTTTTTATTTCGTTTGTAAATTATTAATTATCAATATACACTGATAGAAAGATTTATTAACTATTAATAAATTAATTTATTCGAAGACAATTATTTAATTGGTTAAATTTTAATAATTTAAAATTAAAATAATTTAAAATTTAGCTCGATCAAATATTAAAAACAAATACATGTAATGACATATAGTTATATATAAATTATATGTAATTATATGTAGTTATATAATCTTAAAAACGAATGTATGTAGTGACGTACAGTTATATATAAATTATTTGCAATTATATATAGCTTTATATAATTACATATAATCTTAAAAACAAACATATGTAAAGACATATAGTTATATATAAATTATATGAAATCATATATAGATTATATATGGTTCTATAGAATTATATATAATTTTTTTTTCCCGGGATCAAACTGATCCCTATGTGAATTTCTAGTATTTTCAAAATAAAATCTTTTTGAGTCATACAAAAATTCATAACATTTAAAAATTTTTAAATAGGGAACCAATTAATAATGTATAATACTAAATTCACCTGTTGACTTCATAATTTAATATAATAAAGATAAAAATAGACCTTTAACTAATTGAAAGTATTTTCAAATTACAAAATTTGTTATCTCTTATTTTGTAGAATGAAATGGTTGTTAATTATGTAGTCGAAAAATGCTATATGATTATCAATTTATTAACCATTTGTCGTCTAACTGTTAATATAATTAGGTAAATTATGAAAACTCAATACACTACACTCGTGTTAAAGTTATCATAAATATACTAAGGACAAAATTGAGAATTATTCGAATTTACTCTGAAAAGCGCTAAACCCACGTTGAAAACATTTTCAAGACATTCTGAAAACACTCTAGTTTCATTTTGAATTCACTCTGAGATTACTCTGAATTCACTCTGGGATCACTCTGGATTCACTGTGATTTGACTCTGGAAAAAAGGCACAAAACCACTCTGGATCCACACTGGTTTCAATATGATTTCACTCTGACTCTGAATACAGAGTGATTCCAGAGTGAGGTGAAGGTTGCAAGGGTATATATATATATATATATATATATATATATATATATATATATATGTGTGTGTGTGTGTGTGTGTGTGTGTGTGTGTGTGTGTGTTTTAAATCATTGACATGATTTCAATCCAGTTCTTGCTACGTCTAACGATGTCCTCTCCTGTTTTACTGCTTCTTCCTAATATTTTTTGCTTCAGAAGGCACCTCGCGTAAGCTGCAACTTCATTCCAGTAATTTTTTCTTCGTATCATGTGATTTTCTAGGCTTTCAGACTTAAGTGTCTTGCCTATAATTGCTTCATTATTAACTCTACGATTTCTCCAGTTCGCACTCAGAAACTGTGTATTCAGCATCGTCGGATTCGTTCAGGTAGTACTTGCACATTAATATATGTTGTAGGTCCAATTTTTGTAGGCAAGCGTTGAGATAAGGCATGGCCTATAAGCAGCTAAGTCAGAAAGAAGTTTGTCTCATCGTTACTTCGGGTTAGCCAGATTCTGATGTTCGAAATCGGGCGAGCCGACCATCTATACTCATGTAAGCGGTTTTTCATTTTTCTTCTCATTCTTCCGGCATTTCAGCTTTTACTGTTGCTTTAGCCGCCTCCCTGTTGACGCCACTAGTTTTGAGGTCAGAGAGGTTCACCCTCTCGAATGCTAGTTGGTCGATAGCCATAGCCCCAGCTTAAACAAGTACAGCAGCATCAGAAACCCTACAATAGGCGCGGATCACTCTCAGAGATCCTCGTCAATGCACTGCTGCAATTTTTCACCGATCAGTTTTTTACTTTCGAAAATCAACTCACCCTTCAGCTCCAAAGAACACAATTGAGTGAACCACAACGAAGAGAACTGTTCTCTTTTTCATGAGAGATGCTCTGAGAGCTTCTAAGTCGAGATTTCTGGCATTCCACCTTTGTTCTTCTGAGCTTTTTTGCTTTTCTGAGGTGAAAGCCACCTCAACGCTGAATGTTATATGCTGATGATCACTATCGCTGTACTTTTTAAAGACTATCCAAATCTCGATACATATTCATAGCTCAAACTATGCGTAGCTGAATATTCTTGTTATCTCCAGCGAGATCTCTGAGATGTACTGGTAATAGCCTTGTCTCCTCAAATTCAAGGTATTGCTGGTGTTACGTACCGCGAGGTCGAGCCTTTCTGCGAAGTTAGCGTCTGTGTTTCCTCTGATGTCTAAGAAGTCTTCTTCCCCATTAAGCTAATTTAGTGTTGAAGTCGCAAGCTTCAATGATTTCACCATTGAATTCGCTACTAGCGTTTTCAATGCTAGCCAGTTTCTGGCAAAACACACTCATACCTTCATTAGGTAATATATACATTAGGTGTAGAAGCTCATGAAGTAAGACATGGAGGTTCTTATCCAAAAAAAATCCTACTCTGCATCCGCTCTTGATCATTATTAACTTGTTTAGATTTTCACTTCAGATTGCTGTCATGTTGGTATTATCTGTAAACCGTGTTTTGTCATGAAGGCTTGAGTAATACTAGCAGATGATGCGGCCGACAATCTCATCTTCAAAACCGCGTTGACATAATAGGTTTTGTATTAACACACATTTGTTGAGTTATTGAGTATGTGCGTCATTTCCGTAGTTTTTTTGATTTAGCAAGTGCTGTGCGGTATGCTTTGCAAGCTCATTAGATCTTCGTTAGATTGATACGTTTAATCTCCAGGTTAGTGGTAAACTCGTGATTCAGTGCTTCACGCACGTCGCTTTCGGTTACAAAATTCTGATTAATTTGGAAACTGTCGTTCCTAAGCACTCACTTAAAACTTGGACAGTGATAAATGAAATCTTATAATCTTTAAAATTGTTTAATAAATACTCGAGAAACTATTTACTTCACAAGAAAATTTTTTGAACCAAATTAGTTCTAAATAGATTTAAATTAATTGTTGAATTGTTCTTAATCGATGAATTAAGTTATAGATTATCATTGATATTATTTTATAAAGGGTAAATTTTTTTTAATTAAGAAACCTTTCATTTCGGCTACCAAATGGCCCTTTTAGGCTTGAAGAGCTCAAAACTTTCGAATTTCTTGAATGTTTCGAACCCGTACAGAGCGGGAAGTTCCAGCAATGGCCTGCAGGGTTAACCGTTTACCAGATTCTTTTTAAACTCTGCTAAAAATCTAAATTTCCATGCTTTTTCCAAATGTAGAGATTCTAATTCAAGATATTAAATACAAGACCCAATTCGGTTTTTTGATTTCACATGATCGTGTCATGAGTTATGTTGTCAATGCAAAAGCACTTTTTGTCGGAGAGGTCTTCAGGTATATAAAAAAAAATTTTTTTTAAATATGCCTTTATTTTCCGGAGTAAACCCATGTAATCTATTTATGAAATTTCTTATCTGATCGGATTTCTCTCGTTGATTATTAATAAGACACTTTTAACCAAGCTAATTACTGTCAAGCAATTCGAAGTCGGTTGAATCGTCCGCAAGATATTGAAGTTCAAATATTTTCAAAAAAGTGTTGCACTGAAGTCAATTTAGACTTCTAAGTTCGACAAGCTTACAATGCTAATAACAGTTTTATTTTAGTGGTTGCAGAGCTCAAAATAGAAGAAAAAACAATGTATTCATGCTCGAAAGCTCAAAAACGTCTTCGTGGGTGGAATTTGAAATCATTTGGAGGTTGCACGAATGGACAAAAGGGTTGACCGTTTCACGAATTTTTTATTTTTAAATTGTGGAAGTTGATAATCACTACGTAATAAATCAATGGACAGCGCAGTAGCGTCTCTTTATGAAAACATTGTCAACCTCTACGGTTATGACCAACTTTCGGAGAATGTAATTTTTTGTTTCATGCATTTGAATTTATGAATTTCGGTCGAATTTTTTCCAAGTAATTATCCACACCCAACCGATTAAAATTGATATTGAATTGATAAGCTATCATTTAATGACATATTTGATAATTTATTCCTCGTCTCAATAAATCAATCATGCATATGAACTAAGGCGAAAGTGATTGATGCAATGATACGTTAAAAATTGAATCATTTTGTTTTTCAATCTGCCAATAGCTGGTGTTTCTCATTAATTTAATCAATTAAATTTAATCAATTAAATACATTAATTAAATACAAGACTGAGCACCACATGGCAAAAATTAAGCAATGTTAACTCGTGACACATTTAAAAAAATTAGAAAAACGGTTCACCCTAAACACCATTCCTGCAGCTTCCCTCTGATTCCATACTTAAGTACTCAAAATCGGACTAAATACATTTTGCGCTCTTCAAACTCACAAATATAATCTTCATGTTCTTTTGGAAGTTTTCACATTTTTTTTCTTAATTTTCTGTAGAAGTTTATAATAAATAAATCAATTAATACGTGGTTACATACATACATTCATACATTCATACATACATACATACATACATACATACATACATACATACATACATACATACATACATACATACATACATACATACATACATACATACATACATACACACATCACAGAAACATGCGGGGAAGCTATCTAGGACCTTAAAATGTCAACAACCGTTTAAAATTCAATTTTCGAAAAACGGGGTGAAACCAATAACTTCTGAACATATGAAAATTTTCAATTTTTTTAGCAAAAAGTAAAAAATTATATCAGAAGAGTCCCTCACTTTGTCAATAATTGGTGCTTTGGCCTTATTTGATTTTCACGGACTGAAAAAAAAGGTTTTTTTTTTCTAAAATAAAAAATTTTATTCGACCAGTATTCTGTTAATCTACAAATTTTCATACTTTAAAATATCGTGTCTTCACGCAGGCATGAAACTGCTGATCAAGATTCATCTAGTAAGATCTACAATTCTTTATAATTCATTAATGAAAACAGAAAATAGACTGTTATTGTAGATTATCTGTGTCATTTCAATGAGGTTAAGTTTACTTTATTTTTATATGAGTATTTTGCTGACAATACCACCAAGTTCTGCTAAATTTAAAATACGCATAGCTTTACGAATTGAGCTTTGGTCTAATCCTCATACAAATACTAGTTTTTTTAATGGTGAAAAAAATTTTCCTCGTAAAAAAATTGTTTTTTTTAGTTCGATATTCAATTATTTAATTTTCAGAATTTTTCTCTAATACAATCAATTGAAATTTTAAGATTAATGGAAGTCAGCGAAGAGTTTTGCGGTAAAAAATTAGAAATTCTTCAACAATCTATGAAGGACCAATGTTTACTGTATTTTGCCCAGTACCACGCTTCCCGATTAGATGAATTATGTATATTCTTAGAACATGATGGATGGGAGTTGTGCCCAGTGAAATCTACATTTACTGCTACTCAATTGCAAGAGTTCAAGAGTTTAGAATCGTTTTTAAATAATAGTGAATTATTAAGTTCAGCGAATACGACGAGTATAAAAAACAAGGATATCTGGACTAATTTCGGCAATTTTCGAAAATACTTAGAAAGTGATTTATCATTTCTAGATGCAAAATTTAATAATACTAAAGATGAAGATATTTTAGCTACGATTGATGAAAAAACAGTCGATTATATATCTGAAGATTCTGAGGATGAAATTAATCATGATTCCACCATTAATTATGCTTTTCCAAGACTCTATACAAAAAAAAAAATCAAAACAAGATTAGCTGTCCCAATAGTAACTAATACTACTCTTAATGTACTCAGAGTTTGCGGAAGATATTTACAGATGTCAAAATTGCTAACATCTATTGCTGTGACTGTGATTCAAAGTATGATTCAGTTTTTTGAGTTATACCTGTATTGTATCAATTTATTTTTTACGTCTGATTTCAACATCATTAGCAAATCAGTATATACCTCCAAGCTTAGATCAACTTTGACACGTATTGAAATTAACTTAATTCGTGGTGGTACAATAAATATGGACGATGAAGCATTGAAAGTTCGAAGACTTAATTTATCATCAGTTGTCGATCTTCATAGCGATGATAATTTTTTTGGGCTTGCTGAACGAGTTGTTGGAGTCGAATCACTTATATTCTTAGGTCAACAGTATGATAACTTACAAAGTTATTTAAGACGACTGATTTCAGAAAATACAGAAAAAGAATTCTTAGATCAATTCTACGCAGAGACTGTAAGATCTGCGGTTGATTTGCGAAAACCAGTATATATGGCTGTTGTATCGAAGTACTTCAAAGTTACCAATACTATAACTTTAATGAATAAGGTTAATTGGGAGATCAAAGATGTTATGTCACAACATAGTAGTTATATCGATGTACTTCATCGCGAAATTGAAGCTTTCGCGAGAAATCTTAATAATTTAACTCGTATTATACCAATAACAACTGACGTTAAATTTGCATTATGGGACAATGTTGCACATTTAATTACATATACTTTAGTTGAAGGGTAAGTTTGAGTTATAATAATTGCATGCACAGTTATATGTTCAAAATAAAAATAATTTGTAAACTTAATCACCTTGCGGATCATCTTCTTGATGAAGAATCTCTGCTTAAAGATTATTGAAATTTTTGGGCAAAGAACTTGCGGCAGATTATTCGCTCACAACTGCTGAAGGATCACTACAGATATTTGACCGAGATTCTTGAGTGAGACTGCGGCCAGAATTTATCTAGAAATAGTGGGGCTCTCTCCTATCATTTTTTAAGACTTAGTTTAAAATACAGATGTTCTCACCCTGATTTGAGAATGACAAGTTTGTCGTTGAAACAATTTTGTAACTAATTATTTAATTAAGTCGAAACTCAAAATTGTCTTCTCAGTTACAAATTAATAATAATCCACTTTTTATTTGTATATATTGGGCATACTTTTACAAGGCCCAGTAGATGGCTGTAGTCGTCCAGCGACTGAGCTGCTGTCTTTTATGGGTACACTGTACTCATTGGACCCCAGCGCATCCATCTCACTACATCATTCAAATTCTTTCTTGCGTTCGAGTTTCTTTCCTGCATTCAAATTATTACACACATATTATCAACGTCTTTTTCTTTATAATCACATATCTTTTATATACACTACTGGAAAAAATTAAGGGATCAAAAAAAAATTCCAAATTTTTCGGTAGTTTTCAACAGGCCGTAACTTTGAGAGAAATGGTCGTACAGGAAATAAAAGAAAAGCAAATTGTAGCTCCAAGTGTCTAGTTTTTGGATTAAAACTTCAAAATTTTGTAGCCTCCGCGGTTTCTGAGTAATAGTAGAAAAACCAGCAACAAAAAAATTCTCAAAATTTTTTTATTTTTTTTTTTGGTCTACGGGCGTGGAAAAAATTTTTTTAGCTTAACCACCATAAGGATCGGATACTTTGTTCATTTAGCTTTAATTTCTTTTTTTAAACACCCTGATACGTCCACTCCTCGCTGAGATATCGGTCTTCAAATGGAAAAGGATCTTTTTGTCTTTGATTATCGATATCTCAGCAACCAATGATCGCACAGAAAGTTAAAGGTGGGTTTCAAGAACTTGAATGAATTCCCCTTAACGACTGTCCATTGTTTTTTCGAAAAAAAATTTTTTCTTTCCGTCACATGAATTTGAAAATGCAACAAAAAAAGGGCTTTTAGTGATTTTTTGGAAAAGCAAGCGCTGGATCGAAAATATTGAGGATCCCACTAATGTTAAGTGTGCCTTTTACAGTTCAATATGTCCACAAAAACCCTACAAAGAATCAAATTAATCCAGCCAGCCGTTTTTTTGTTTCACTTCCTCTTCCCCTTCCAAGATAATGCACGTCCACACACTGCCAACATTACCCGGCGCTTCTTTGAGCGGCATGACATCACATTGTTGCGACACCCAGCAATGAGTCCAGATGTCAACCCCATAGAGCACGTTTGGGACATAATGGGCCGTCGGTTGCGCAGAGAGTATCCAAATTTGCAGAACTTAGCTGCTTTGGAGCGAGCGCTTCAGCACATTTGGAATACCATTCCGCAGCCTCAAATTACCGTCTGCATAAACATGGCTGAACGTTTGAGAGCCGTTATTGAAAACAGGGGTGGTAATACCCGGTATTGAACCAACAAAAACCTTCAGAGAATGAGTTTGGAGTCATTAAATACTGGAACTGACGAGCCACCGGGTCTCAATTCTCCTGAAATACCTTACACACACACACACACACACACACACACACACACACACACACACACACACACACACACACACACACACACACACACACACACACACACACACACACACACACACACACACACACACACACACACACACACACACACAGAAGCGTAAATCCGACCGCGCGACCTCCACGTGGTACGCTTTGGATAACGCTAATGCCGGCGGTAATTGTTTTCTTAAACTTTTCAAGAGAAAAAATTTCAAAAAAAATTTTTTTTTCAATTTTTTTTTTTTTGAAAATTTAAGCACTTTTTGGAACGAAAATGTGGAAAAAGCTCGAAAAAACCATTTTTTTTTCTCATTTTTAAAAATTATGAGCTTTTCAGAGCAAAAAACGTGATCCTTTAATTTTTTCAAAAATTCGATCAAGTGAAACAAAAAAACGGCTGGCTGGATTAATTTGATTCTTTGTAGGATTTTTGTGGACATATTGAACTGTAAAAGGCACACTTAACATTAGTGGTTTCCTCAATATTTTCATCCAGCGCTTGATTTTCCAAAAAACCACTAAAAGCCCTTTTTTGTTGCATTTTCAAATTCATGTGATGGAAAGAAAAATTTTTTTCGAAAAAACAATGGACAGTCGTTAAGGGAATTCAATCAAGTTCTTGAAACCCACCTTTAACTTTCTGTGCGATCATTGGTTGCTGAGATATCGATAATCAAAGACAAAAAGATCCTTTTCCATTTGAAGACCGATATCTCAGCGAGGAGTGGACGTATCAGGGTGTTTAAAAAAAGAAATTAAAGCTAAATGAACAAAGTATCCGATCCTTATGGTGGTTAAGCTAACAAAATTTTTTCCACGCCCGTAGACCAAAAAAAAAAACTAAGAAATTTTGAGAATTTTTTTGTTGCTGGTTATTCTACGATTACTCAGAAACCGCGGAGGCTACAAAATTTTGAAGTTCTAATCCAAAAACTAGACACTTGGAGCTACCATTTCCTTTTCTTTTATTTCCTGTACGACCATTTCTCTCAAAGTTACGGCCTGTTGAAAACTACCGAAAAATTTGGAATTTTTTTTTGATCCCTTAATTTTTTCCAGTAGTATATATATATATATATATATATATATATATATATATATATATATATATATATATATAATATATATATATATATATATATATATATATGTGACGTGGGGCCTTGACAGACCCGCAGTCATGAGCACGGCTCTACTTAATTGATAATTTTTTTGGTTACTTCACTTAAAAAATTCAGATTTATCTTTATTCGCCGCGACCCAGTCGCCATCTAGAGACTGCCAGGCGAGTACGGCGAATCCCGCAGCTCGAAAGCGCGGCGCCGATAATTATTTGAAATAACTATTATTCTGTTAGCATCAGTAAGAAGTAAACTAGAATTAAGTTAGAATTAAGTATTTGGTAAGTACCCCGATAAAAGCCACTTACTAACGACGAGTCAACCTGTGACATAGCGCCGGATTCTACGCCGACCAGCAGGCCCAGAGAACAGCCAAAAAAAAAAACCAATCTCTCATCAAGCCGCTGCTCCACAATTTGAGAGACGTGAACACACGATATTGATGTCAATTATTGTCAATCAGTATTACGCCGGCATTTGGATAAGCTTCAGGAAGAGCCATTAGAAGGCGCGTCGATGCCATTGTCTACCATCAATTTGAGAAGTTCAAAAATGGTAACAGAGCCAGCTAACGGCCTGCAGGTCAACTCCGTAGCTAGCGAGTGGCTACGGATAAGAAGAAGAAACGAAAAAGGCGAGAGCTTCCTTCGACGTAACCGCCTGGTAGTGTTCACCTCGTGTTTATTTAATTTTTGTCGGATTTTTGTAATTCATTATTTTACATACAAAAATCGCCGACCGTCAGATTCGACAAGTATTAGTGCCGATTTTGAGAGTAACGCCGTACCGACGTTTCTTTTGGTGAGATTTTGGTCGAGAGTTTGGCCAGGATCACCCTGAAGAGAAGCTGCCTTCGCCGCCACCCGCTCAACACCCGCCGACGCCATCCAGACGACACCGATCTGCAACGTAAGTGGCTTTTGTTGTTAGGGTGATAGCTCGTGGAACCGCTAGTTAGATTATTGTTAATTTAATTTCTTTATTTTTACAATCCGGCGATTGCGGCCAGTTGTTGTTTTGTTTGAGTTCCACGAGGTATCCCCTGGATACCTTCCCACCAAAAATTTCCTGAGTGGTCGACGCCATTGGGGCTAGATCCAAATTTTTCTCTTGTAAATTGTTATCATTGTTGAGGTTGAGTGTGTTCCCGCCCTTGGATACCGCGAGCGAGGCGTCGCCTATATTCGAGCTTCGGTAGTTCCGTCGGGAGTAAGGGTACCACCGTTACCGACCACTGTCTAATGCTAGGTAATTCAGAGCTCTGGTAATTGAGCATCGATCCGCGAGCTGATCGATCAATTATCAGCAGCTCGGTTAGCATCAGTCTGCTGATTACGATATTATCCGCTGATTTGAAATTATTTGAATTGTTAACTGATTGTTATTTGGAGATTATTTAAATATTTAATTTGATCATTATTTGAATTGTTAACGGATTGTTATTTGGATATTATTTAAATATTTAATTTGATTATTATTTGAATTGTTAACTGATTGTTATTTGGAGGTTATTTAAATATTTAATTTGATTATTATTTGAATTGTTAACGGATTGTTATTTGGATATTATTTAAATATTTAATTGGATTATTATTTGAATTGTTAACTGATCATTATTTGGCTATTATTTAAGTATTTACTTTGATTATTATTTGAATTATTAGATTGATTTTTATTTGGGTATTAAGTAAATATTCAATTTGATTATTATTTGAACATCATGTGAGCTGTTCACTGGATTATTAATTTTTGTTATTATTTAAATAATTACCGTGATTATTATTGGAAATTGTTCTGAGTATTACTTGATTATTAATTTAGTTGTTAATTAAATAATTACCGTGATTATTATTTAAAAATGGTTTTAAGATTTCTTGATTATTATTTGAAATTGTTGGAATTACGAATTTGGCTATTGCTTGAGCATTAGTTGAATATTTGGCAGGATTATTATTGAAACTATTTGAATTATTGAGTTGATGATTAAATTGGGTATTACTCGCCTGATTCACATTATTATGATTCTGAAGTGTCTACATTAGTATTTTGATTTTGTTTGCGATTATTACCCGAGTTGATTACTATTGTTGTTTTGTATTTCGGTTTATCTGGAACTGATTATTTCACCAAACCAAGTATATTGTTTTTATTTAATAATAAATTGTTATTCGTTTCGGAACCTCTTGGTTATTTCTTTCTAGGAACCCGCCGCCCTGAGTAGAGTTAGTTTACTATTAAGTTGTTCCTGATTTAGGTTGTCGAGGATTGGAACATCCTGAATTGTTCCTGGCGCCCAATAACCGACCACGACGAACAAATACGCCAATTATCTTGGACCTGTTGGCTCATCGACGTATCCCGAGCCTATCGGCCATTATAATATATATATATATATATATATATATATATATATATATATATATATATATATATATATATGATGGCTTTTTCACGGCACTGGCGTCGACAGCACCGGGGAGCTCCGCCTAAATATTGGCTTACCTGGTTCGTAGATTGTTGGGCGCCAGGGACTTTACGTTCCACGGTTCGGAGGTTAACAATTGATCGTCGTTGGGCGGCAGGTCAGCGTCGAAGAGATTCTAAAGTTTGTAGAGCGGGTATAGGAATCGATTCGGAATATTGGTATCACCAGAGAAAATAAAAAATTGAGACAGCTCAAAGAAAAAAAAATTAATGCGCAGGGACTGTTACAAATATGTTTATTAATTAACAATGACTAGGTCGAACAAATACGCAGGCCCGGTAGTTCTGAATATCACAAAAAAAAATTTGACTATGACCAATACAAAAAAAAAATTGTTTCCTCCTTTCCTTTCTTACAAAACAAAATTATGAATTTATCAATACAAAAAAAAATTGTTCTCTCGTTTCTTTTCTTAACAAACGAATTATGAATTTATCAATACAGAAAAAAATAATTAACAAAAAAAAATTATTTAGTTAATGGTTCCAAATTCGATTAAAATCGCCAAAATCGGACCAATCACCATCGGCAACGTATTTAATCGCACGCGAAGTCGAACAATATCTCTAGTACGCAATATAAATATAAACAAACGAATCGAATAAGCGCCTCACAAACAAAATTAACAACCAAAAAAAAATATTTCCTTTTAGACCATTAAACGAATTTAGTACCATAGGTCACAAGAAATCAGTCGAATAATTACAACAAACAAAAAAAATATTCACTTTAATTTGCATTAAGGAAATTAATTTATCAAGTGCATCGATCTGTAGTACATAGGTTATCGATGGCACAATCTATCAATCAGTTATCATCCGCGGCGGATAACAGGACAGTCGGTAACTGTTGTTACCCGTCAGGCAGTACGCGGGAATAAAGCTCGAGGTATAGTGTCTAGTGGTGCTCTTAGATGGCCCTCGAGTCGAGCCAATTCTCTGCGGCAGGCAATCTCAAACTTTGACCAAAACAAATCGACAAATGTACACGATATCTCTCAACAGCGTATTTTACAAAAAAAATTGGCACCGGACACCTGGCTGACGTCACCCCGAAGCCGGAATTCAACAACACAATTGTTGAATTTCGGTATACAATTATTCTCGGACTTACGTTCAAATCGTAATTAGTGGTGCTTTCGTTCTTTCAAACCTTATAAAAAAATTAAATAAACAATTATAGCTTGTAACTCGGACAGGTAAGAAACCTATCCGATCTCAGCTTAATCGCGGGTCGCGGTGAAGTCACCCAGGTGTATGAACAAACTGCGACCGCACTTACCCCGTTCAGTCGACGTCACGGCACGGTGTGTAAGTCCAGGAAGCAGGTGTCGGCTGCGCTGACAGGCGGCAGAGGTTCTCGGCGATGGCATCACAAACGGAATTTTTCGTTGTCGGAATGACCAAAAATTTTGGTATAATTCTTGGCTTTTCCGGCGTACGGCAATTACACAATAAAATTAACTTTCGGCGGGATCGACACTCAAAATAATTAATCAAAGAAATTCAACACGTAAGCGGATGAATTTCCTATATAATTCGTCTAAGCTTGCTTATTATGATAACAACAACAAAAAATATTTATCGGCTTGTCAATAATAGCTCGAACGGTATCCGGATCAGAATTGAAAATTTCTGTTTCGTTTTCCAGCAATATGTGGTTTTTTTCTAGCGCAGCTAAGAAGCTGCGCGTCCAATCAGCCGTTGTCGGATAAATTTCCATGCTCGATGATTGGTCGATTCCCGCTTTAGTTCTCCATCCGGCGTTCAGGTGGAGCCTCGATGTGCTCCCGTTACTTCAACGTCCTGTCATTCGTTGATTCCGACTCTGGATTTTCCCTTGATGATCGTTGGCACTCCCAGATGTCTCCCTGGTCGTTGATGGCGAACTGAACTGCGGGTTCGCCCGGTCGCTTTTTTCATTCGTTCTCTCTCTCTCACACACTCTCAAATACATCGTAAATTTTGTCGGACGCATTCATCCATACTTAATATAATTTATTTGGCGCGGTTCGGCATGATTTTTACCTCGAGCTTTGCATTCTGATCGGAAACCACTTGGGGCGACACAGGCGCGTCGAATCTCCGCATTCCATCAGCCGGGCCAACACTCTAGACTAAATAATACCAAAAAAAATAATCTCTATAATCGAAATATAGATGGGAAAAATTTCCCTTGTCCCTATATTATGATGGCTGTTTCACGGCACTGGCATCGACAGCGCCGAAGAGGTCCACCTAAATATTTGGCTTACCTGGTTCGTTGATTGTTGAGCGCCAGGAACTTCCGTTCCACGGTTCGGTGGTTCACGTTCGATCGTCGTTGGGCGGCAGGTCGAGGCCGAAAAGATTCAACCCTTTATACGAAGCGAACAAGGAAATCGGTTCGGATAATAATTAAATAAAAAAAATAAAATAAAAAATACAAATAAAGGAAAAAAAATAAATGCGCAGGGACGATTACGAGTCACTTTATTTATTTAATAATTAAAGAGATCGAATAACAATAGCGAGTTCAATAAAAAAAAAATACCAAAAGAACGAATAAGATCAATACCAAAAAAAAAATACTTATAAACAATTTATTGTTGAATAAGTTTCGTGAGATCGCCAAAATAACAAAGCCAACCGGAATTGGGACCGCAATCAATCACAAACAAGGAAGCAAAATTAATTTTCTTGCACGCAAGGCAATAAAACCAAATCGACACTAGTTTCGCAGACAAAGAAATTAACAAAAAAAATAATTGTTTCGCCTGTCTTGTCGTAGCTACAAATTAGGGGTTTATTAGTAATAATAAAAGAAATTATTTGTTTCGCCTAGTTCGTCTTACAACAATTTACGAATTTAGTAATAAAAAAAATTATTTGTTTCGCCGATTTCGTCTTAGCAACAATTTACTAATTTATAAAAAATATTTTTATTTGTTCGCTGTTTCGTCTTAACAACAATTTATGACTTTATTCACAATAATAACAAAAAAAAAAAAATTAAAGAAATTTACCAATGAAGTTATCAATGGGATCGCTCTGTAATATATCGATTATCGATGGTACAATATCTCACTCAATTACCCTCCGCGGCGGATAACAGGACCGTCGGTAACTGTTGTTACCCGTCGGGCGTTACGCGTGAACAAAGCTCGAGGTATGGTGCCTATTGCCGCTCTTAGATGGCCCTCGAGTCGAGCCAATTTCTTGCGGCAGATAATCTCAAAACTTTACCAAAAAAAATCAATCGACAACTATGCACACTATCGGTTACCAACGTATTACAAGACAAGAAAAGATTTGGCACCGGGCACCTGGTTGACGTCACCTCAAAGCCGGAATTCAACGACGCAATTGTTGAATTTCGGTACACAGTTAATTTCAGACTTGATTCCGAAGCGTAATTAATTATTAATTCAACAAAAAAATTAAGTAAGCGCTTATCGCTTGGGATTCGGATTAATCGCGGATCGCGGTGAGGTCACACAGGTACATTAACAAACTGCGACCGCACTTACCCCGTTCAGTCGACCTCTGGCACGGTGTGAAAAATTCAGGAAGTCGGTATCGGCTGTCCTGACGGCGGCAAAGGTCCTCGGCGATGGCGTCCCCAGGGAATTGGTATTGTCGGAAGACCAAAAAATTTTTTTAATTTTGTCCTTGTCGGTCTGTTCTACGGCAATGACACAATACAATGAACTTCGGCGGGATCGACACTCTCAATTTACAAAATAATTAAATTTAACAACAAATAAGCGGCTTAATTTGCAATTTACGAGTATTTTCAAATTTCGATTAGCAACAAAAAAAAAATTTTTTTTTTCAGCGTCTCAAGTGGCTTGAACGGGATCCAGATCAGAATTGTCTTCTAGCATTTCCGTTTTCCAGCAACATGTGGTTTTTCTCTAGCGCAGCTAAGAAGCTGCGCGTCCAATGAGCCGTTGTCGGATAAATGTCCATGATCAATGATTGGTCGATTTCCCACTTTAGTTCTCCATTCGGCGTTCAGGTGGAGCCTCGATGTGCTCCCGTCGCTTCAACTTCCAGTCGTTCGTGGATTCCGATTCCAGGTTTCCCTCGTTGATCGCTGTTACTCCCAGATGTCTCCCTGGTCGTTGATTTCGAACTGAACTGCGGGTTCACCCGGTCGCTTTTTTTCATTCGCTCTCTCTCTCTCTCTCTCACTCTATAAATTACATCGTGAATTGTCGGACGCATCCATCCATACTTAATATTGTTGTAATTTCTTTGGCGCGGTTCGGCTTAATTTCTACCTCGAGCTTCGCATTCTGATCGGAAACCCCTTGGGGCGACACAGGCGCGTCGAATCTCAGCAGTCCATCAGCTGAGCCAACACTCTAGACTAAATAATACTCAAAAAAAATAATCACTATAAATGTAATCTAGATGGGGAAAATTTCCCATGTCACAATATATATATAGATATATATACTTATAAGCGAAATACCACTGACTAATCACCAGATCTCCGAAACTATTGGACCGATTCATTTAAAATTTGGCGTAGGTACTCCTTTTTCACTGTAGACGAGAGATAAGAAGGGATTTTGCGCAATTCCTAGCCAAAATGGATTTTTCGATAACCATCACGTATGCTACCCCTCCCCTCCTTCTCATTTTTCCCCTCCCCTCCCGTGCCTTTTTTCCTATACCCTATCTCTCTCTCTTTTTTTTGGAGATTTTGGATAAAATATCATTTCGATTCTCCACTCTAAAAAACCATCAGTGGCACCTATCAATTAGAGAACTCAACCTCAACTTACCCTCCCCCACAACCACCCACGCAATTCAACCGTTGCCATGGTGACCGTTGCTATGGTTACCGTTGCTGTGGTTACTGTTGCCATGGTTACCGGTACTATGGCTACCGTTACCATAGTTACCGTTACTATGGTTTAAAAAAGTAACATTATAAAAAAAATTAGAAAAACGGTTGGCCCTAAAGGCCATCCCTGCAACTTCCCGCTAATTTTATATTTAAGCGTTCAAAATTGTACTTACTCCATTCTCAGAAATCTGGTAAAAATTTACTATAAAACTATTTCTTAAATTTAAAAACCGTATGAACCTCTGAGTTTTAATCGGTTAATAAAGATTAACATTAATAGTGTGCCCAGCGAAGCGGGCGGGTGGCTGCTAGTATATATATATATATATATATATATATATATATATATATATATATATATATATATATATATACTAGCTGTTACTTGCCCGCTTCGCTGGGCATTTTATAGAATTGTATTTTTCGATTTAAACTTAAAATTTGATTAGAGTATTGTTTTGAATTTCACAAATTCCAAATTTCATCGAATAAGAATATACCTTTTATCTATGACATTATTCCAGCTAATATTCATTGTAACTTTCAATGTGCTATCACTATAATGTTTGCGTGGCCTTTTTTTTCAAAAATGAACAATAATTGACAGGAAGAAAAAAAGTTTAAATGAGAGTTTGGAGTCTATAGAAGCTATAGCTTGGGAATTCAAAATTTTTGATGTGAACACCCACCTTCGCAAACCCCTGTGAAATGAGCTATCGTAAAATTTTCCTATGGACTTCTTCTACATCTCTTACAGAAGATTTCTACCAAAATTGGAGTTGATAGGGGCTACAGTTTAAAAACGGGAGTTTTTCATTGTTAACGTCCCCGCAAACCTCTTTGGGGGTGGAATTTCTTAAAATCCGTTCTTAGCTGACCTCTACAGGGCAAAATTATAATTTCTACCAAATTTCAAGTTTCTAGGTCCGATGGTTCCTGAAATATCGTGATGAGTCAATCTATCTATAGAACAGCTCCTATATATATACTAGCTGTTACCCGCCCGCTTCGCTGGGCAATTATAGAATTGGATTTTTCGATCTAAACTTAAAATTTGATTAGAGTATTGTTTTGACTTTCACAAATTCCAAATTTCATCGAATAAGCATATACCTTTTATCTATGAAATTATTCCAGCTAATATTCATTGTGACTTTCAATGTGCAATCACTATAATGTTTGCGTGGCCTTTTTTTCAAAAATGAATAATAATTGACACGAAGAAAAAAATTTGAAATGAGAATTTGGAGTTTATAGGAGCTATAGCTTGGAAACTAAAAATTTTTGATGTTAGCACCCACCTTCGCAAACCCCTGTGAGATGAGCTATCGTAAAATTTTCCCATGGACTTCTTCTACATCTCTCACAGAAGATTCCTACCAAATTTGGAGTCGATAGGAGCTACAGTTTAAAAACGGGAATTTTTTATTATTAACGCTCCTACAATCCTCTTTGGGGTAGAATATCGTAAAATTCGTTCATAAATTATTTTTTCATCATTTATTATAGAAAATTCCTACAAAATTTGGAGTCTGTAGGAGTTATAGCTTAGAAATTAAAAATTTTGATTGTTAATACCCACCCCCGCAACCCTCTGTGAGGTGAGATATCGTGAAATTTGTTTATAGATTATTTCTCCATCTTTTACAAAAGATTCCTACCAAAATTGGAGTTGATAGGAGCAACAGTTTAAAAACTGGAGTTTTTCATTGTTAACGCCCCCGCGAACCCCTTTGGGGGTGGAATTTTTTAAAATCTGTTCTTAGCTGACCTCTACAGGGCAAAAGTATAATTCCTACCAAATTTCAAGTTTCTAGGTCCGATGGTTCCCGAGATATCGTGATAAGTCAATCTATCTATAGAACAGCTCCTATATATATCACACACAATTTACCATTTTATTTTTAATCATTTAAATCAGTATAATCATTTAACAATATCAACATTAATATTTATGTTATATTTATCTGTTTTATGATATAATGGAGTTTATCCTTCATGATCATTTCAATACATATTAGCTATTTCAGTTATTAATGATTTAGCTATTCTTTCCTAAAAAAAGTATGATTATGAATTCCTACTGTTCCAACAATCAATCGATGAAAATCCATGTATTTGCCTAACATTGTGTAGAATAATACTGTTGAATAATAATTGTATAGAATATTAATATTTAGTACCTTTCTACTTTTATTCTAATCATTCCTCTAAATTTAGTTTACAACCGAATTTATTATTACAATTTATTCATTTTAACAGTTGTTTTAGCAACGGTAACCATTGCAACTGTGACCATGGCAACGGTAACCATGGCAACCGTAACCGTGTCAACGGTAACCATGGCAACGGTAGCCATGGCAACGGTATCCATGGTAACGGCAACCATGGCAACGGTTGATTAGCGTGGGTGGTTGCGCTGGGGGAGGGGGGGTGAGTTCTATAATTGATGGGTGCCACTTGATGGGTTTCTTAGATTGGCGAATCAAAATGACATTTTCTAAAAAAAAAAAAAGAGATATAGGGAAGGGGGAAGAAGTCACGGGAGGGGAGGCGAAGAATGAGAGGGAGGGGAGGGAGTAGCATATGTGATGGTAGACGAAAAATTCATTATAGCTAGGAATTGCGTAAAATCCGTTCTTAGTGAGCGTCTACATCACGAATGGAGTAAGTATGCTAAATTTCAAGTCAATCGGGCGAATAGTTTCGGAGATCTCGTGATGAGTGAGTGAGTGGTATTTCGCTTATATATATATATATATATATATATATATATATATATATATATATATATATATATATATATATATAGATATATCAAACACAACTTACCATTTTATTTTTAATCATTTAAATCAGTATAATCATTTAACAATATCAACATTAATATTTTTGTTATATTTATCTGTTTTGTGATATAATGGAGTTTATCCATTATGTTTATTCCAATACATATTAGATATTTCAGTTATTAATGATTTAGCTATCCTTTCTCAAGAAAAGTGTGATTATGAATTCCAACTGTCCCACCAATCAATCGTTAAAAATCGATGTATTTGCCTAACATTGTATAGACTGATAATGTTGAATAATAATTTTATAGAATATTAATATTTAGTCACTTTCTACGTTTATTCTAATCATTCCTCTGAATTTAGTTTACAACCGAATTTGTTATTACAATTTATTTATCTTAAGAGTTGTTATAGTAACGGTAATCATTGCAACGGTAACCATGGCAACCATGGAAGTAATTATGCTAAAATTCAAGTTAATCGGGTGAGCAGTTTCGGAAATCTCGTGATGAGTGAGTGAGTGAGCGAGTGGGTGAGTGAGCGGTATTTCGCTTATGTGTCTCTCTCTGTGTGTATGCGCGTGTGTGTGTGTGTGTGTGTGTGTGTGTGTGTGTGAAAACCTCTCATAACTTCTGAACCACAAGACCGATTTAATCGCGGTTGATGCCATTTCAAAGAGCTTGACTGAACTTAGGTTTTGAATATACTTTAGATTGATTCGGACCAGTAGATTTTGAGAAATCTTGAAAAACTACAAAAAAATTTTTTTTCAAATGTGCTTTTTTGGAGTAAATTTTAAACGGCTTGACCGATCAATTCCTAAAACTCATTAGCTCTTAACATGAAAAGAACAACGACGACCGTCACCAAGCCGGTTAAAATCGGTTGATTCGTCCGTGAGTAATCGTTGACAAAAGAAAACCAAAAAAAATGTTTTTTCAGAATTATTCTAAAATTTCTAGTTCGATTAATTTGAACTCCAAGATATCTCATGAGGCTTGAAAAACTGCGTCGAACCGAGCATAAATCGTCAACTAGAAACCATCGCCACAAGAACCTAACCAGCTAGACTGTAGCGTCACTGGTAGTCGAAAAATCTTTACAAGTATAGGAACTGTGGTTAATACTTTAAACCGTGTTTCCTGCGACTCAACTGGTCATTCAGCGCTATGACAATAAAAGTTAAACATCCTGATATAGTACTATTATTTTTACGGAGTTCTTTCTCAAAAGAATATCGCAAGTCTTGCTGTCTTCTTGCAAGAGATCAAAAATAATATGAAACATGTGTATGAACAACATTTGAATATTCATGCAAATATAAACCTATTGTAGAATGAATACATATTTAATCTTGTTAATAAATTTATTACTACATTTATCTCTATTTTGGCAGTTATTCAAATGCAAGAAAATGTTCAAATGGTGGACGAGGATTGATGCAACTTGATTATACGCAATTAAAATTGAAATTTGAATCGATAACTGGGTTGAGGCCGATGCCTTATAGTGAATTTGTTGAATCCTACGTCAAAGCCTACTACATTCCAGAGAATACGCTTCGTGAATGGATTGAATGTCATAAGGTATGTTTTGTGAGAGAGTAAATTCTATATCAAACCACATTGTGCCAATAAAGAATCATTTGCTTCGTATATATATATATATATATATATTGTGACGTTATTTGAACGACCGGGGTCTGTTTAAAATAAACGTCACTAGCGCCAACGGATTTTTGTAGTTTTAAGCCGATATTTCAAGGTCAAACACCATAGAAAATATAATTTTAAATATTAAAGAAAATTGTTTTGTGAATTAAGTGAGTGTTGATGCCGAGTAACGAAGTTTAAAGTTTTAACGTGAATTTAGAGAATTAATGTTACAGTTGAGATTTTAGAATTTTTCAGAGTAGAGTCAGTTTTTAGAGTCAAGTTGTGGAAAATATCAAGGTCAAGTCATTTAAGGGTTTTATTGAATTATTTTGAGTTTTGAGTTTTGGGTTTCGAATTTTGAGTTTTGAGTTTTGTTTCGGATTTTGAGTTTTGCGTTTCGAGTTCTGAATTTTTAGTTTTAGGTTTTGAGGTTGCAGAGGACGTGGGTAAGTCAGCGTTACCGTGGAGCGGGACTATAAGTCACCCGGTTTCGTTTGACGTTAGACACCAGTCTAACCCTTTGAGACTTCCAGGTGGAATGCCTAAGTCTGGTTGAGATGCCAGCGCTCCGACGTAAAGGAATATGGCGAAAGCATAAAGGATCAGTTTAAGTTTTCGGTTACGTTTTAACTAGTTTTGATAATTTCTAGCGAATAAAAATTATCCACTTTTGTTTGATGTTACGTTTACGTTTGGAGTTTTTGAGTTTCGATCCCAGCCGTAGTCAGCTCCTGGAGAGCATCCACCAAAGGAATATCCGTACTCAGAACCTCAAGGGTTTGATTAAAGATTTAAAATATTTGAGAATTAATTGATTATAGAGATTTTAGGTGTGAGTGAGTCACGTTAAACAGTCGAGTTTTGGACTTCGTAGAGTACAGTCGTGTCTGAGAGTTGCCGCTAGTCACTTCAGGTGATCGGACGTGCATAGAGTTTCAGTTCCAGGTTAAAGTTTCAGTCTTTTGCATTTTATTTTTGGCTCCAGATAAAAATACAGAGTTGTAAAGTTGTTAAAAATAAAATAAAAAGTTACTCAGCATCGACATTGTTTTTATAAGATATGAAATTGCTTTATTTATTGTAATTTGAGCGTTAATAATCGAGTTTGGTTATGAGATATTAGATAGCCGATTCTATAGAATACTTTTATGATGTAAATAATTCAGAGTACGTTGACAGATTTATTTGAGAGTATTGTTCAAGTTGTTTAGATTCATTTTATTTATTTGAGATTGTTATTTTTAAATTTATTTATTTTATTTGTTTAAGTTTACAAGAATGAGAGTCTGTAACATGACTATAGTGTTTCTTATTGTTAGTTATATCGTTTCGATAATTTTGTCGTAGTTATGTTCAAGTTTGTTGTTTAAGATAAAGTTTTGGTTAAAAAAATAAGGATTTTGTTGAGCATAAATTTTTGGTATTGCGAATAAAATCATTGCAATTATGGATCCACTCTCCACTCAAATCACACCCTCTCTCCACGAACTAGCACATTGAGCAACCCCGAGGTATCCCGTTGTCTTTTCGTTCTTTGGTTATTTGGTCTATATTTTGTTAAGTTTTTGTGTTTCCGGTTACGTTTACGTTTATTGGCCAGTTTGATCATTTTTAGCGATCAAAAATCATCTAATTTCGTTTAAGTTTTGGTTACGTTCACTTTTATGTTTAAGTTTTAGTTTGAGTTTGGCTAGTTTGATAATTCCTAGCGAATAAAAATTATCTGATTACGTTTTCACTGGTTTAGTCATTCCAGTGATTAAAAATTACCTGGCGCCCTACTTTTATTGAGACCAAAAACCAAAAATCAGAAAGATACTGAAGTATAATTTAGAATTTTAGTAAGAAGTAAGTTCCCGTAAACCCCCAAGGAAAAATCCGATTATAAATTGGCGAGTCACGCCAAGGTCCGGAAGCGTGGAACACTGTAACGATCGAACATCTGGATCGACTTTAAAAATTCTTGTTATAATATATATATATATATATATATATATATATATATATATATATATATATATATATATAGATTTGAATTATTAAAAATGATTTAAAATTTCCAAATATAAGTTAAAGTCCATTTCTGTCCCCCACGAAAAAAGTATATATTCTGGAATATATTCCAGAATTTATCCGAGAATATATTTCGGATATAGCCTGTTTTGCCCAAGGAATGTATTTCGAAAGTATGTAAACCTGAATATATCCAGTATGTATACGATGGATCAGACCATAAATCCGACGACAGACCAGACTATAGACCAGAGAAAAATGTTGAGTAAAACGGAATACAAGTAAGCGCATGCCTATATCTTCCAGAATATACTCTTGGGTAAAACAGGCTATATCCGGAATCTACTCAGAATCTATTCTTGCATATATTTTGGAATCTATTTTGGAATATATTTCAGAACATATTCCAAATTATATACTTTTTCCGTGCGAGTTTAAGTGTGTGAATATTAGTACGGGTCATGTGTGTGAGCTGCAGAAGTAACTGGGTCTACGTTGCAGTCACTAGGCTGTTATTTCTGTTAGCTATGTGTCAATAACGACCCCTTGTATGCGGTCTTTCTGGGAGGTGTTTTGTTGGTAGTTAGTAAGAGTTCTGGTTAGCCCTTAGTTAGACTATTGACGATCTCTAGCACACTGCGGTCTTTGTGCAGAGTAATTAGTACATTTGGTCAATTTTGATAAGGGTACACGATGAAAAGGGCTCGTTGACGCCTAGGTTGGGGGGTGCGAAGAGATTAAGTCAGAAACCGCTGCGAAGACGCCCGAGTCAGTGGCGCAGAAGAGAATAGGCCACTGTTAAGTGTTAATAGTATGAGTGTGTGAGTGATTATTTTATTGTTGTTGATAAATATCGATCGAATTGTTAATTAATTAGTTTTTGTTTTAATAGCACCTTCTTTCACTATCTATCCCTAGAAGAAAAGCTTTCTGCTCTGGACCGGTTCCAGGAACCATGAAAATAAACCTGGTGGCATCCTAATTAATTATTTCGTTTCTTGTTTCATTTTGTAGTTTACGGTTTTTATTAATAAATTAACGAGCTACTTGAACAAACCATAAAAACTATTACATCTTTTCACATGATCGTTAAAACTAAACATTTCTTAAGGCCTTTTATCTTTTAAGGACAGTAATGAGATAGACTTTAATAATCTTTGTTTTTTTTTTTTTTTTTTTTTTTTCAGGAATACTCCAGTAAACAACTCATTGGTTTAGTTTCCTGTATGTATCAAAATAACAAAAAATCACGACAAAAGTTTGTGACAATTATAGAAGAACAATCAAGTCGGTGATATTGAACATAAACAATGCATTCATTTTTAATAAAAAATGATCATACATATATTTATGTACATTATGATTGAGGGATGAGTATTACATGTATGATGCTCCCAGTAAGATGTTCTTATGTTTGCACCAAGTAAGGTTGATGATGTCTTGTTCCTTTTTATTCTTCAAGTGCCCAATTCTGATTTGCGAAATTTTTGTAAAAAAAAGCATTGAAATATAGTCATTCAAATGGAACATGCATACATTACTTAATTCATTAGGTAAATAAAAAAAATTTTTCCTCCAGATCTTACCTGTAAGGACTATCATTATCCTGAATCCCTCAGTCCTATATAGAAAATGACTTGTACACTTTCAGCCTTACGTTAAATCGATCAATGGTTAGAATCATCCTCTTTTCATTTTTAATCTGTTTGGAGGGAAGTTGTCGCTAATTCCAAAGCGATGTTCTACGAAGGAAATGAATCTGGAAAATGGTTGACCCTGCAGACCATCCTTCAAACTTCCTGCTATGTGCAAGTTATAATCTAGTGAATCGAGCTATAATCTAATGAATTTGTAAAACATACTTTCTTACAAATTTCTGACTGTGACATTTTCCGGTCGAATCAACAATTTTTATTGAGGCTTGTAGCATTCAACAGTTTTCCAAGTACAAATCGACCATTTATTACCTACCAAACAATTTGACGTAAAATTTTGATATTACACTTAGAAATTTATATAAAATGACAAATGTTGTTCGATGCGAAATCTTAGTAAAGTTACAAATCAGTGTGTGGCTGATACAATATATAATTCAAGTAATCAACCAAAATATATAAAAAAATTGACTGAGATGATTTATAATTTCAGAATTCATATAATTATTCTACACGTATTGGGTCTTTACTAAACGGTCTATTGCGGTTTCGGCCACACAGTGAAAGCTTGTTTTACGGTCGTTTCACCGCATAAAATTCGTTTTTATCAGGAGATTCATCAGTCAGTATCGGAAACTTTTGTGAACGATGTATACTATAAATTTGTTTAATATATACGGTAATTTTATAATGCATACATTAGTTATGCACCTCTAAGTAATGGAGAAATAAGTAATAAACGTCTGTATTATGACGATTTATTAACCGACTGTAGTTACAGAAGAAAGAAATGTACGCAAGTGAGTCTACGACGTTATTATCGACAATGTACGGTCAATAAACCGTCGAATAACAGTAAATTCATGTTATTTTCACAGACAATTGAATAAAAAAGAAAAAATTCATACCGTCCAGAACCTGGATCATTTAAATATGCGTCAAAGGCTCTCCCAGTTAAGGGGCCGTGAAAGAAGATTTGATAACATTCTTATTAGGAGATTTGCGGTGCATTGTTTCGAGCTCAATTTTGCATAGCTTTCAACAAAATTTATACCACATATAAAAAACAATAATAAAAGCAGGGGACTAATTTTTATAAGGAATTTTAACAAAAAAATTTTAATTAAAAAAAAGGCCATTCGGCAGCCAAAATGGAGGTAAATTTCATTTTATCACTTATTAATCAGAATCACAATCGTTAATTCGTTGGAAATCGTTAATTTTCTATGAAATTTACTAAAACAAGCGCAACAGCAAATTTCATATTTGGCATAGCGGAATAGGACTTAATTTTGAGACTACTTCTCAAACTAATAACTACACATATGATTTCGTACTCAAATTGAAGCTTTTTGAAAGCACTTTCAAATGCAGTTTCCAGAAATTCAATAAGTTATTCCGTTCAAAAGTTATTCGAGTTAAAAAGTGAAGAAATATGAATTATTATGATTTTAAAATTCTGGCATTTCTAAATTACTTGACCGATTAAGCTCATCTTCGAACTTAACCTTGGTATTTATCGATAGATGAAGTATGTTAAGTTTGTAAAGGATACGTTTAAAAAGTATAGTATATTACGTACCTAGGCCGGTAAAGTAAGAAATGTCTCAGATCACATGTAATTGTTGGTTGAGGCGAAGCCTAGGTTGACAAACATGTGATCTGAGGCTTTCTTATTTACTAGCCAAGGTCAGTATACTATTTTTCTGTCGGACAGAGTCAAAAAGCGGCAACTTCGTTTAGCGCAGCGGCCCGAAAGTTAGCGCTTTCTGGCTGGAGGACAGAAAATAAATTTTTGTTTATTTTGTAAAAAGAGGAGTCATAAAAGCTCCCTGTGTTCGTTGTCACTAATAAATTATGAAAAATTCTTTAACATGATTATTAACAGGCACAATTATTTATAACAATGCACCGAATATAATTATTAACAAACAATTAAATATTAGGTTAGAATGCCTGTCAATTTAATTGCTGATGACATATGGTAGATAGGATTTTCTTGATGATGTAAGAATGTAACATAACTTACGAAAGAATTCGACAAAATTAATGACATGTAAATAAAAAGTTCTAATAACTTAAAACAATGTTCCTATAATTTTTTCAACAAAAAATTAGAAACTTTACTTTTAGTACAGGTTAATAACGAGTAATAATGATACTTTATCATAGTTTATACTTTTCTCGAGATATTAGGTGAACATTTAATGAAATTGACAAACTTGAAAAATCAATCGAAATAGTAATTATTTTCATAACTTTTTTATTAATTTTAATGCTGTTTGGATTCTCTTCTAATCAGATACGAATTGTAGTGAACGATAATCTAGTAAATGTAGATTATTTTTCAATATTAAAAAAAAAATTACATAAATAAATGTAATCATTAAATTGAAATAATCTATTCGTAAATTTTCTAACTTTCTACAATTAAATCTATATTTTCTAAATACTATCATTGTTTCTACTTTCCGAGGTAAAAAAGATGATACCAAAAAAGAAAATTGTTGTTTTGCTTTTTATTTTGTCCAAAATCGTGTTTCATCCCCCTTTACACATTATATTTTTCTTTTAAGTTCCATTAAAAATGCTAGTTTCAATGTCTGGAGTCAACCAGAACTAGATAGTTCCAGATTGTAAAATGCTAGAATTGCAGAAAAACTAAGATCAGGTTTTGTCCGGGTTATCTCAATTAAAATGCGTAATTATTATTTAAAATGAACACAAGAAATTTATTTACACTAATTACACCTTATAGTTAATATGTTAGTTAGCGGATTGTTGTAATAAAAGCGGATAAATAAAGTACTGCGTAAGTAATAAAGCGAAGCCGGTTGGCACGTAGTTGAACACAAGTAGTACTGAAATTAAGCGGTGAATTACTGCACAAATAAAGAATGTATTTGTAACAAACTCTGTTCAATTATTAGCCAATTTCATAAGTTATTAACTAAATAACTTATTTTTTGGCGTCATTGATTTGAGTTTTTTAAAATATATTATTCAGGATGTAGCAAGTACAATAAAAATTCAAACTCTAAAATATTTCGTTCAACGGCAAATTCTTTATACATGAATGCTGGTATCTACGCTCAAGTACCTACTTTTATGACTCTCTGGCCGTTGAGGCCCTAAATGCATCCCTTGTTCTCATCAACCCGGGTACTCATCTGGTTCGACTTAAACATTTTCCGTTGTTACTTTCCCTTTTTTTTGTATATGTAATATTTTTGTCAACGGTTTTTCTCAAGAATATTTCTTCGAATCTTTCCCACTTATTAAAAATACAAAGACTCTCTATACGCTGGAATTCAAAAATCACGGCGGTAAGCGTCAGTCTTCAGCAATCTTTTGATCACGCAACTTCACGACACCCATCTCCAAACTTCTACCTATTTTCCCAGTAGAATCTAAGTGCTCAGTTTTCAGTGCTGACCTATTCACGCGCTATTAAGTGCATACAGTGTTTTCTTTCTCAATCGCTTGGTTTCGTCAATTATTGGCTACAATTATCCACCGTCTAAGCTAATCTCCAGTCGCCCAAAGACGCTACATCAAAGGGAACTATACAAAACTCAATAATAAAACCTGCGCGATACATCAATCCAAATCCGCGCATCATTGGTAAAGTATTTTATTATAAATAAAATACTCAAAGGTACGTACATACGATAATTACTCAATATCTCTTAATAAAAGTACCTCAACTAATCAGAAATGTGTTATCCGCTCGATCTTTCGTGGATGATACAATTTTGAGTTGGCTTTGTCCTCTTGTGACCTTTACGATAATCTTCACAATATAAAATTGACAGTTAAATGCATGATTCAATCTCTGAAGTCACTCAAATAACTCTTGTTAGAACCCATGAGTTCTAACATGTCTTCTCAAACAATTTAAAACCTCCTAATAACAAAGCATGTGTGAAGCCCAGAGGTAGGCTATTCAGGACCTATCACATAGGACTGAATCGACTCTGGCACCTCTCAAGCCCAGAAGTAGGCTGTTTAGGACCTATCACATAGGGCTGAATCGACTCTGCCACCTCTCAAGCCCAGAGGTAGGCTGTTCAGGACCTATCACATAGGACTGAATCGACCCTGGCACCTCTCAAGCCCAGAGGTAAGCTGTTCAGGACCTATCACATAGAACTGAATCGACTCTGGCACCTCTCAAACCTTGAGGCATGCTGTTCAGGACCTACCGCATAGGCCTAAATCAACTCTAGCACTTCAATCTCCCTTCATCTCCTCTATCCAGAATTCTAAAGGAGCTCTCCCAGACATCTCAGCGCTGAAATCATATCTACCTAATTCTCATACAGTCCACTAAGTTTTCAAACCTATTACGCTCTCTCAGCCGACTTTGAAAACAATTCATTACTATGTGATATTCGATTCACAGAGAACGAGCCATTCAATTGAACGAGCCACCATCAGGTTTGCATGAGCATCCAGTCCGGTACCATTAGGGAAAGAGATCAACCTGCTATCAACGATAGGAGCTCACACTTGGGTCCCATCAACGCCACCTACTGGAACGCATCCAACCACAGCTCTCAACTAGACTTTTCTACAATTCGCATCTTGGATTCGCCAGCACCAGATAAATTTTATTATCACTGATTCTATTAATTAAAGTTTGTAAATAATCCGTTGTAATAAACGAAACCAACCAAATAAACTAATCAAAATGTATTCAAGCGGATAAATTGTCAATTAAGCCAAAAAACGGAATTTTAGCATGAGCGAATTGAAAGATATAAAAATGCGATACACTCAAAGCATGGTTGCGAAAGAAGATAATAATAATGCGACTTCTTCCTCGTCACCTTCCGAAGGCTGACTGCGCTCGTCAGCGGAGCGGTTGATAGGTGCGGCTCGTGACCTCAGGGGTCCCCCAGGGGCGAAATCATCGCAGCTGGACCTATTCACGAAAGAATGTTAAATTCTAAAATTTTCGATGAATAATGAAGTATATTGACTTAAATTATTGATAAGTTACAATAATGTATTTCGTTCTATTATTAATTAATTAATTTTTTTCTCTTCTATTTGGCCCTCTGTAACTCAACGTTTTGGTTGAGTTTAAGAAAAAATGGACATTAACAATTTTGTAGAGAATTAAATTTTCTGTAAGGTAGTTAGGAGCGAAATTGAAAATAAATTTTATTCATCTAGTCATTTTAAAAAAGAAAAAAAAAAAGAAATTTCACAATGTGATTTAAATAAAAAAAAGGAGACCTCCCTTGCGCCAGTTCAATTTTTAAGATATTGAGTTTAAACTTGAGAATTTTTTTTATATTGAAGAAACTTTCTAGATATCATCGATACTGCAATTCTAGTGCGTCGTATCCCACATTTGGAGAAACTTACAGCAGACGGTATAAACGATTCATTTTTAACATCGATTTAATGAGATTCGAATGACAAATTATTTATGTAAAAATAGTAGTTGAAATATTTGACCTGTCCAATTTTAATATGACCTGCACAATATTGTCATGATTCCATTTTTCAAAAAAAAGTAAATTTGTCAAATTTTGTGGGATACGACGCATTATAAAAGCGTTATTTTGACACCGGCCAATATACAATTTGGTATTGAGAAGGATTTAGGAAGATTCACAAATTTGAATTCATATTAATGAATTACAAGCCAATGCAGAATCGGAAATGTGGAACTTTTTTATTATTGAAGAGGATTCAAGAAGATTATACTGTAAAAAAAACCGGTGTGAGTCCGGTGTTAAAATTACCGGTGTTAAATTTAACACCGAAATCGGTGTTATAATAACACCGATGTGACACCGTTAGCGGTGTAAATAATTTTTTCGGTGTTAAAACGGTGTTATAAATTTTCCGGTTGCATAAATTTATTTTAATTAACACAATATTTATAATCGAACCGTACATGTTTAATAATCGGAAATAAATCATAAAAAAAAATAATAAAATAGGAAGATATTGATATTTAAAAATTTTTTCACGTAAAAAAAGATATCCGTTTGATCGATTCAATGTTTGAAATATTTTTTTTCATAAGCAAGCGCCATATTTTAACACATTAAAATATTGATAAATTTGAATCTTGAAATGACAATAAGCTAATACATGAGTCGCTCTCTCCCCTTGGGAGCATTGAAATTAAAAATCGACTGAGTCCAATAGTATTAAAGTAATCTGGATTGATCGGTCCGTGTGCAGCACAGACATGGACTTTAATTAGATTTTTACCACTCATTATTAGTGACGTGATTCAGAAACCTGAAGTGAGTCAAATTTGGTACGTAATTACTTTACTGATACAAATTTTCTAATAGTGTTCTTTCCTTCGATAACTCATGGAAATATTGGTTATTTAAAAGGACTTATTGAAGATCATCACGCACTAGTCTTGTCTATATTTGGAATGAAGTTGACGCCTAAACATCACTTTATGCTCGACTACGCGACTGCCATTTTACTTATGGCACCTTTAATATATTTGTGGTGTATGAGGTTAGAAGCTAAGCTTAGTTACTTCAAAAACTTAATTTTTCTACACAAAAATTATATCAATGTTCCGTAAATGTTGGCCACCCAGCACCAAAAATTCATTTACTACAAATGGAATGAATTGAACGAAAATGACAATATTTTAAAACTCGGAAAAGAAAAATTTGAGAAGCTCGGAAATTTATTTGATACTATTCTATATAATGAAGCAAACTCTGATGAAACTTTAACTCTGAGCAGTGAAGTTTATGAAGTATCAGGGTTTGAATTTCACTTTACCTACAAGAAAAATTATTTCATTGCTTTATGTATCGATGACTTAACAGATTTACCAATTTACGGTGAAATTAAAAATATTTTCGTTGATGATAATAACACGGATCAACATGAAATTTGATTTTGATTGCAATGCATTAAATTTCGGTAGTTTAGGTCGTAATAAGACGGAAAAAAAATATATGGCATGAAAAACTTTGCTTTTATGCTTAGAAGACTGATTGAACGAAATTTTTAAAAATCTCGGATTTTAATTTTTGATTGAAAATAAAATTATTGAAATAAAAATGTTTATTATTTTTATTAAGTTTTACTATCAAATTAGCTTACAGAAAAGTGGAAAATAACTTAAAAGTGCACACTTTTACTTTTTCTTTATGTTCATAGCTACTTTCTCTCAATAAACCCCAAATATAGTCGCCCATCATGTTTTCATTGTATTGGCCTTGATAGCGTTGTTCAAAATTCATGATGTCCTGATGGAAACGTTCTCCTTGCTCTTCGGAATAGGCTCCCATATTGTTTTTAAATTTATCGAAATGAGCATGCAGCATATGTACTTTTAATGACATCCTGCAGCCCATGGCCTTAAAATTTGTAAGCATATCCTCAACCAACTTTTCGTAGTTTTCAGCTTTATTATTTCCTAAAAATCCAGAAACTACTGCTTTAAAACTGTTCCAACTTGCTTTTTGAGTACGATTCAGCAACGTTGGAAATTTTTCATCGGCGAAAATCTGTCTTATTTGCGGACCAACAAAAACCGCAGCTTTAACTTTTGCTTCCGATAACTTCGGAAAAAATTTTTTTAAGTATCCAAAAGCTTCTGAAGTTTCATCCAGTTTTTTAACAAATTGTTTCATCAACCCTAACTTAATGTGCAAAGGCGGCATTAACACCTTTTCCGCTTCAACAATCGGCTCAAATTTGACGTTCTGTTTTCCGACACACAATTCTGTTCTTACAGGCCATGACCGTTGAATATAGTGTTTAGAATCCGCTCTGCTATCCCACAAGCACAAATAACACGGATACTTTGTATATCCACCCTGTCGCCCCATTAAAAATCCCACCATTTTAAAATCTCCAATCAGCTCCCAGTTATACTCACGATACTTTAGAAATTCAAGCAAAATTTTGACACTTTAATAATTTTCTTTAAGATGTACTGAGTGAGCAATTGAAAGAGACGGAAATTTATTTCCGTTGTGCAATAGAACTGCTTTTAAACTTTTTGTAGAGCTGTCAATGAATAAACGCCATTCGCTAGGGACACAGGGTATGCCAATTGCTTCAAACATACCTTTAATGTCATTACAAAAACAAAGTCCATCTTCCTTCGTGAAAAACGTTGCAAACATTTCATGCCTAGTCCGCTGATCCGTGATCTTAACATCATCAAGCAAATTCCACTGTTTTAACCGAGAGCCTAGAAGCTCTGCTTTATTTTTTTGGCAAATTCAAATCTCTAATTAGATCGTTAAAATCTTCTGAAGTAATGAGATAGTGTTTTGGTTGTTCAGGTGTAGGCAAAAACTTATCGGAATTACTTTTATAAGAACTAAAAGATGAGCTACTTTTCTGCGATAATTTTTTTGGTGGCTCAGGTACTGGTCGTGTCAGGTCGTGAGCAATTGGAGCAGAAGAAGATTCGAGGTCAGGATATTTAATAGGTTTTGCATTTTTACCTCTACGTCTTTTACTCGGATTCACCATACAAAAGTAGCAGTCAGTAATATGGTCTTTTGGTTCTCGCCAAATCCTTGGTATTGCAAATTTCATAGACCTTTTCTCACCTCGATACCAACCTAAAAATATAAAAATAAAAATTAATATGTCTATTATTTTGGATTCATCGCTTAATTAAATAAAAATTGCTTACCTTCCAAACACCTTTCACAATAACTACAAGAAACATGTGGTGCCCATGTCTTATCGTGATTCCGTACAGGACAGTCAAAACATGCTTCATAGGCTTCACAGAGAACGTGAGATGTCTTTAGTTCATATTTCACGTCTCGAACTTTAATAAATTGACCACATATAAAACAAAAAGCATCAGCATCGTATTTGCACTTTCGTGACGACATTTTAAGTTATTCTGGGCTTGTAAATAACACCTGATGGTTGTTTATCACTCGGGTGCCATCTAGCGACACAGTGTAAACGTTAATACCCCACTCTCACCGCGCGGTCTTTTTAAAAATATTAAAATCAATTAAAATTTATGAAAAAATTGAAAAATGAGTATTATTATTATAACTATCACAAAAGCAAACTTTATACCGAAAAAAGATATTTTCTTTTCGTTTTTGTGCATAACTAACTGGAAAATAATAGTATAAACTTTAGGACAAAGAACGAAATTTTTTTTTGTAGAGTCGTGTTATATTTAATATGACTCTACTATCCATATCAATTACAAATTCTTTTAAGTTCGCCCCCCCCCTCTACCTATATTTTATAAGCTTCAATGATGGTGTTTTTTTCAAGAATTAGCTAATTGGCAACCTTTTTCATTAGAGTAATACTTTTTTATTGTTAAGCATTCCATTTTGCGAGTGACGTGTACAAGTAAAGACGTATTCTCAGCTTTTGGAGGTGTTTTTTCAATTATTCTTTCTCACTATTTTTTTTTTTTACTTTCTTATAAATATATGATTACTAGCTGTTACCCGCCCGCTTCGCTGGGCAATTATAGAATTGTATTTTTCGATCTAAACTTAAAATTTGATTAGAATATTGTTTTGACTTTCACAAATTCCAAATTTCATCGAATAAGCATATACCTTTTATCTATGAAATTATTCCAGCTAATATTCATTGTAACTTTCAATGTGCAATCACTATAATGTTTGCGTGGCCTTTTTTTCAAAAATGAATAATAATTGACACGAAGAAAAAAATTTGAAATGAGAATTTGGAGTCTATAGGAGCTATAGCTTGGAAATTAAAAATTTTTGATGTTAGCACCCACCTTCGCAAACCCCTGTGAGATGAGCTATCGTAAAATTTTCCCATGGACTTCTTCTACATCTCTCACAGAAGATTCCTACCAAATTTGGAGTCGATAGGAGCTATAGTTTAAAAACGGGAATTTTTTATTATTAACGCTCCTACAATCCTCTTTGGGGTAGAATATCGTAAAATTCGTTCATAAATTATTTTTTCATCATTTATTATAGAAAATTCCTACAAAATTTGGAGTCTGTAGGAGTTATAGCTTGGAAATTAAAAATTTTGATTGTTAATACTCACCCCCGCAACCCTCTGTGAGGTGAGATATAGTGAAATTTGTTTAGAGATTATTTCTACATCTCTTACAAAAGATTCCTACCAAAATTGGAGTTGATAGGAGCTACAGTTTAAAAACTGGAGTTTTTCATTGTTAACGCCCCCGCGAACCCCTTTGGGGGTGGAATTTTTTAAAATCTGTTCTTAGCTGACCTCTACAGGGCAAAAGTATAATTCCTACCAAATTTCAAGTTTCTAGGTCGGATGGTTCCCTAGATATCGTGATGAGTCAATCTATCTATAGAACAGCTCCTATATATATCACACACAATTTACCATTTTATTTTTAATCATTTAAATCAGTATAATCATTTAACAATATCAACATTAATATTTATGTTATATTTATCTGTTTTATGATATAATGGAGTTTATTCTTCATGATAATTTCAATACATATTAGCTATTTCAGTTATTAATGATTTAGCTATTCTTTCTTAAAAAAAGTATGATTATGAATTCCTACTGTCCCAACAATCAATCGATGAATATCCATGTATTTGCGTAACATTGTGTAGAATAATATAATACTGTTGAATAATAATTGTATAGAATATTAATATTTAGTAACTTTCTACTTTTATTCTAATCATTCCTATGAATTTAGTTTACAACCGAATTTATTATTACAATTTAATAATATATTCATTTATTCATTTTAACAGTTGTTTTAGCAATGGTAACCATTGCAACTGTGACCATGGCAACGGTAACCGTGGCAACGGTAACCATGGCAACGGTATCCATATCAACGGTAACCATGGCAACGGTTGATTAGCGTGGGTGGTTGCGCTGGGGGAGGGTGGGGGTGAGTTCTATAATTGACGGGTGCCACTTGATGGGTTTCTTAGATTGGCGAATCAAAATGACATTTTCTAAAAAAAAAAAAGAGAGAGAGATATAGGGAAGGGGGAAGAAGTCACGGGAGGGGAGGGGAAGAATGAGAGGGAGGTGAGGGAGTAGCATAAGTGATGGTAGACAAAAAATTCATTATAGCTAGGAATTGCGTAAAATCCGTTCTTAGTGAGCGTCTACATCACGAATGGAGTAAGTATGCTAAATTTCAAGTCAATCGGGCGAATAGTTTCGGAGATCTCGTGATGAGTGAGTGAGTGATATTTCGCTTATATATATATATAGATTATATTTTGTGAATTATTTATTCTAAGACCAGTTTTGTATTATCTTTTACTTGTATTACGCGTTAAGTTAATTTAGGTTTATGTTATATGTTCTTTATTACATGTTTTGTGTTATTGTTAACAATTTTCCAATTAGATTCGATATCTTATTCATTTATTTGATATCAACAATGGATAAGGAAATTTATTTAATTGGATTTCCCACAGACAGTATTGTTGGGCGTAAACTTCCAAATTTTAAGGAAACTTTGTCTTTGTTCTTTTACAATCACAAAGTTTTACAGTATAATATTAAAAAGAGTGCTTTCTCGACAGTAAACAAAGTTGATGAACAATGGAAAAAATATGGAATCCCGTTTGTGCTACTCAAAATTCCTTCAATAAGCTTTTAGAAATGTTTAAAATATGGAAAAATTTACAACGTAGTTTCCGTCGCAAAAAATCTCCTACTCAAATTATAAATGAAGATGCTTTTAAAATTAAGTTGAAAAGGATTTTTGACATTGCTCACAAGCATGCACTAAAAAATATAGGTGAAAATCAGAGGGAATTGTTGAGAGCACAAAAATTGCCAGATCGACAGGGTTTTTTCGATGAAAATCCTCAAAACTTGAATGAAAGTTGTGATGAAATAATGGAACTAGACGATGAAAGTATGTATTAAATTTAAATATAAGATAACAAATTTATATTGAGAAATTTTTCGAGTTTCGAATAGAATTTTTAATTATTTTGATGATTTCTTAATTAGATATTAATCATTCCTAATGATACAAATAGAGTTAAACGACTGACCAATTCCAAAACACAGTGACAGATTATACCCGAGAAAAAATGATCAGACCTGATCAAACATGAACAGGCATGAGTCTTCAGGTCTGGTCAGGCATGGTCTGGTCTGATCAGATCTGTTCATGTCTGACTCGATCAGGTTCAAAAAAAAAAACGTTGTACCTGTGGGGATTCGAACCGTAGACGCCGCGCTTTCCAGACTGTTACTTTACCTCTTGACCATATGACTTATCTTTACTGTAAAGGTATCTTTCTAACTACTTCAAGTAATTTAAATTTCATACATGATTTATCTTTACAGTTAAGGAAGTTAACTATGCCTAGTTTATTAATTATCAATAATTTCTTATATATCAGAGTTACTTGTTTAAAACGGCTACGTATTTCTTTTGCTCCATTAACATGTGGCTCTATGCACAGCAATAAAAAAAAATTTCTTTAAGGTTTATTCCAGAATTATAATTTTGTTGTTTTTTTTTAATTTTCCGCTGAAAATCTCAGATTTTCAAAAATCGGGAAGTTACTGTTTTCACCCCGTTATGCAAAAATCGAGTTTTCATCAGATCTCGACGTTTGAAAGTCACAGGAAGCTTCCCTCACTACCCCCGCGATGTTGTCACTATGTGTGTGTGTGTGTGTGTGTGTGTTCCCTGAAACTTAGATTTCCTGAGAATTTGAACCGATTTGGACGGATAGATTTTAAGAAATCTTGAAAAATCTCAAAAAAAATATGAAAAAAATCATTTTTGAGAGTGGGTTTTTTGGAATATCGTTGAAACGGCTCTATCGATTAACTTCAAAACCTAATCCGCCCTTAAACATGAAAAACCACGCCGATCGTTGCCAATCCGGTCAAAATCGGTTCATTCGTTCGAGAGATATCGTGAACGAATGAAAATCCAAAAAAGTGTTTTTTTGACATAACTCCGTCATTTCTGCTCGGATTGTTTTTGATGATGTAGAATAATTTTAGAAGTTAAAAAATCGCGTCGATCGCCACCAAAAATGTGGAAATCAGTTGATTGGTTCGAGCGATATCCTCGAGAAAATTTTTGGAAACAACTGTTTTTTTAATATAACTCCGACATTTTTTGGAATAAGTTTTAAACGGCTCAGTAGTTAGGGGCACGTATGGCGAGACACAACAAACCCCCACTCCTCGGCCACTGGCGCCAGACCTTTTCCGCTCCCCGCGGTGAGGGGTTTCCCCGTGTGAAGGAATTCCCTTGGTAAATTTTTTACCTGAAGTTTTTCCTGTAAGTGGGTAGGGGTTTTAGTATATGGGGTGATAAAGACGTATGTCATAAATTAGTGATGGCATGGGGTTAATGGGAAAAAGATGTAGGATGTATTTTTGAAGATCTGATGAGATTTTTTTTAAAATTGGTCGCAGCAGGGGGGTGTGAGGAGGGGGTTTTGGAGAAGTGTGATGTTTCTCGAAACGAGAAAAAATTTAACTTTTATTTGTGGTCTTATTTCGAGAGAGTACATTCCGTTTTTAACTTCTAATTACGATGGATCCCAACGGTTTTAGTGACTTCTTTGAGAACGAATGGTTTGGTGAAAATGTTTTACCTGAAATTTTGCCTGATTTAAATAATTATTTGGCGGATATTGACGGTAAGTTAATATATGAATAATTACTAGGCTTTTTAAAATAATTAGGCTCGCTAAATTTTTTATTTATTTTTAATTTAATGTCATTTTTAAAAAAGGGTATCTTCCAATTGAAAATCCAGTATTGTATGATGGTAGACAAATAGAAAACGATGATGATGATCAGATTGTTACACAATGGTTAGAATCAAATGAACTTCCCGAAAATTTGCCCGTTTTAAATAACGACCCTCTTTTGGCAGTGCAAAACGACGAAATTCAACAAAATCTCGATGAAGGTAAGTTTGAGGACGCAAAGATATTATTATAATTATTTTAGCGTTTTATTTAATAATGATTCTATTTTATAGGTAACATTCAAGTTGGTGGGGGAAACGAGCCTGCCGCAGAAGTAGAAAATAATATTGAGGAAAATGTGGTGGATAATATTAATGAAGTTGTTAATATGGATCAAGGAGAAGAACCCCGTGCTCTAATTCAACTCAATTATGGAAGACAGCGACTCCCTCGATTTTTAATGGATAATTTTGATATGGAATTTCGCATTGCAGACCCACCCGCGGGCCAAAACCCTATTACTTGGACTATGAAGGCGTTTAGAGAATTATACGATTGCATCATTGATGCGGGGAGACATGGGCATAACCGTTTCACGATGAGCTTCAGTTTTGAAGGTATAGAGAATATGCCTGCGTATCAAAGATTACGACAAATTGATGGATACACGTTCGAGGATCTATGGAACCTGGTTTCACAAATTAGTCAAAGTGCCGGAGGATTCAACGTAACAAATACGTTCCATATCAAGCTGTATATCATTGACGGTCTTGAAGGCAGAATGTGGACCCCTGCTGTTGATTTAATAAGACCAAATGGTGTAATGAATTTACGCAACAACGATGAATATTGTTTACCTAGAGCACTGGTAACGGCGATAGCGGGTCAAAAGAAGTTACTCAAAAAAGCATCAACAGGTCCACTGTATGACTATTATAAAATTATAAGGGATGGTAGAGGTGAAGAACAAAAAAATCGCGCAAAAGAATTGTCAAATTTTGCTGGTGTAGCGGTTCCTAATGAAGGATGTGGGCTCGAGGAAATAAAATCTTTCCAAAATTATTTAAAATACCAAGGAATGGCTATCATAGTGTACAGTTCTGAAAAAGATAATAGTGCAAAACTATACCCAATACTTTTTAATGGAACTGAACAAGTGATTGAAAGCTATGGAAGTGTGGAGATTACGCTACGAATCCTTTACTACCCACAGGTAAAGCATTTTGAGTATATATACACTGTTAAAGGTTTACAATCTGCTAGGCATTATTGTGAACAATGTTCAGTGAAGTATAAAAATCAGTACAGTCACAAAAACTGTCCATACTCTTGTACCAAATGCTATGCAAAAGGTACTTGCGATACAACTCAGCGTAAAATAACATGTGTCAAATGTAATCGGTTTTTCTATGGACAACAGTGTTACAATAATCATTTAGTCAAAGGCTCGTACGGAGGAAAAGAGCAAACTGTGTGTGATAACGAACAATTTTGTTTAACCTGCCATAAAATTATATTCCCGAGAAAGGCTTTACACAGTTGTGGGAAATTTTTGTGCTCTACGTGTAAAGAACTTTGCGAAGAAGGACATTTTTGTTTCATGACACCTGTGAAGTTACCTCAACCAACTAATCAGTGTGTAAAATTTGTGTATTATGATCTTGAGACTCGCCAAGATGATAAATTTCATGGCAGTGAAAAGATGAACATTCATGTACCAAATTTATGTGTCGTTCAACAAGTGTGTAATGTGTGTTGTGATATTGATGACCTCGAGTTGGGTAACACCAGACCTTGGTGTAATAATTGTGGGGTTTGTGAAACAATTTTTCATGGTGAAGACTGTGTAGAAAAATTTGTGGACTATATCTTAGAAATAAGTAAACCTAAGACTTGTAAAAAAGTGGTATGTATAGCACACAACGCTAAAGGTTTTGATGCACAGTTTATCCTCACGGAGTTGTTTAATAGACAGTTAAGTGATATTGATACGATCATAACCGGTACTAGTGTCACCTTAATTGAACTTAACAGTAAAAAAATTAAATTTATTAATAGTCTGAATTTCATTTCGGCACCATTGTCAGCTCTACCCAAATCATTTGGCTTCGAAGATAAAATGCGGAAAGGTTATTTTCCTCATTTTTCAACAGCAGAGCCAATCAAGATTACATCGGTGTAATGCCGGACAAGCAGTTCTACGGTTTCAACTCTATGTCTGAGAAATCTACACCTCCAAAGAAGTCGGAAAAGTAAGAATTTCTCGAATGGTATGAAAATAGAGTAAAGACAAATAATAATTTTAATTTTAAGGAGGAAATTCTCCATTATTGTAAATTAGATGTAAGTATTTTACGATTAGCATGTAGTAAATTTAGGAAGCTTATTCTTGACTGTGGTAATGTATGTCCTTTTACGGAATGTACAACAATCGCTTCAACATGTATGTTGTTTTACAGGCGAAATTATTTAAAGGAGAAGCAGATTGGTATTTTACCACGGTCAGGATATAGGTTAGCAGATAATCAATCACGGGTTGCTATTGAGTGGTTGACATGGTTAGAACATAGTCAAAATATTAAAATAATTCATGCGTTACGGGGCCGCGAAGTAATAATACCTGGTGGAATTAAACTCGATGGTTACAGAGAGGCTGAAGACGGACAAAAGTTTGCATATCAGTTTCATGGTTGTTTTTGGCATGGTTGTCCGAAATGTTATAAATCAAACAGATCTCGACCAACATTTAACAATAAAAAAAAAAACATTAAACATAGTAGTCATAATATTAGGTATGAAAATACCCAAATACAAGCTCAAAAAATTAAGAGTGGTGACTATAATTTGATTGAGATCTGGGAATGTGAATTTAATCATGAAAAAAAAACAATCCTGATCTGCAGGCCTTTCTCGCGTCTTCTGAAGTTATTTCGATTCAGCCACTTAACCCTAGAGATGCATTTTTGGTGGACGTACAGGTAATGCGAAAACGTACTATGATGTGAAACAAGATAATAATGGTAGAGATATTGAAAAAATCAAGTATGTGGACGTATGTTCCTTATATCCATGGGTCTTAAAAAGAGGTTATTTTCCGATAGGTCATCCAACGGTTTATGTTGGAAAAGAGTGTAATACCCTTTGTGTCAATAATGATATTTCAAAGGTAGAGGGATTAATTAAATGTAGAGTTTTACCTCCTTGTAATTTATTTCACCCAGTACTTCCTTATAGAGCTCATGGAAAATTATTTTTTCCTCTATAAAACATGTTGTGATAATTTAGTCCAAGAGGACTGTTATCACAATTGTGCGTCAGAGAGGGAACTATATGGTACATGGGTATCTTGTGAGCTCCGTAAGGCGGTTGAAAAGGGATATATTATATAGGAAATAGACGAGATTTGGTCTTATAACACTGTACGGTATATCCCTGGGGATGATAATAATACGGGTTTGTTTGTTGAATATATTAACACTTTCTTGAAAATTAAACAAAAAGCTTCAGGATGGCCTGTTCATTGCGTAGATGAACACTCGCGTCAAGAATATATCGATAATTATGAAGCTAGGGAGGGTATTACACTGGATGCCAATAAAATCGCTAAGAACCCGGGTCTAAGATCTCTAGCTAAGTTATTGTTTTGAATTCATTTTGGGGTAAGTTTGGGCAACGTGAAAACATGACGAAGAAATCAATTGTCAAAAATTACAGCGAATTGATAGACTTAGCTTTCAACCCTGAGATTGAAGTAACATCATTATTACCAGTAAATGATGAAACTGTTTTTGTTTCCTGGCAAAATAATTCTGAGTGTTATTCACCATCTGATCGTGCTAACGTTGTAATTGCTGCTTTCACTACCGCTCAAGCTCGCCTCAAATTATATAATTATTTAGATGTGTTGAACGAAAAAGTATTATATTATGATACTGATTCAGTCATATATGTAAGTGATGGTACGAATGACCTAGCTACTGGGGACTTTTTGGGTGACCTAACGGATGAATTAGAGAGTTTTGGAAAAGGTAGCTATATTTCCTCATTTGTATCAGGAGGCCCAAAATTTTATTCTTACGTCATTAAACATGAGGGTAAAACCAGTGAATGTTCTAAATTAAAAGGCGTTAAAATTAATGGGTCTACTGAAAAGTTAATTAATTATAATTCCATACGTTCTCTAGTAGTTGACCAGGAAAAAGAGTTTCTGGTATCCTATTCAGGTATACGGAGAGATAATTACCACCAGGTCATAACAAAGAAAGAAACGAAAATCATTAGAGTTACGGGCCCTAAAAGACGTAGAGAAGGAGAGGCTGATACTTATCCTTACGGGTATAAAAGTTCTCGTAACAACTAACTATGATTTTCGTTTTAATTTGTAAATATTTTTTGTAAATATTTTTTGTAATTTTTTCTTGGTAAATATTTCTTTGTAAATATTTTTTGTAATTTTCTTCTTTGTAAATATTTTTTTTTTTTTTTTAAAAATTTTTTCTTGTAAATTTTTGTAATTTTTTTTTTTGTAAATATTTTTTTTTTTTTTTTTTTAAAATTTTTTCTTGTAAATTTTTTGTTGTAAATATTTTGTGAAATTTTTTTGTAAATATTTTTTTTTTTTTGTAAAAATTTTTTCTTGTAATTATTTTTTGTAAAATTTTTTGTAAGAATTGTTTGTAACTTATAAAACTTTTTTTTTATTTATTTTAAATAAAACTAATAAAAAAAATTTGTTTCATTACTTAGATTAAGCTACTTCTTCCTATAAGTATCCTTGTAAGTCAAATTCTATTTCATAATTCAAAATGGATCCAAGGTGGAAACATCCATTTACTTCAATCATTTGCGGACCAACAGGATGTGGAAAAACTTTTTTTGTAAAACGTTTTTTAAAAGAAATTAGGGAAATTTGTGATATCAATTTTAGTAAAGTTATATTTTGCTACGCTGAGTGGCAGAAGGGTTATACAGAGTACGACAAGACATTTGTCGAATTTCGCGAAGGTTTGCCTCAGTCCAGTGATTTCGATGATAATTTACCTAAATTAGTAGTAATAAATGATTTAATGCGAGAATCTTTAAATGGTGATATTGTCGACTTATTTACTAAAAGCAGCCATCATAAAAATTTAAGTGTTATGTTTCTGTCGCAAAATTTATTCCACCAAGGAAAAGGTCAGCGAGATATATCTCTAAACACAAACTATATTGTAGTATTTAAAAACCCCCGGGACAGAGCACAGATCTTTCATTTGGTCCGACAGGTATATCCAGAAGACCCCAAGTTTTTACAAGAAGCTTATTTTGATGCTACATCAAAAGCACACGGCTACCTACTTTTAGATCTTAAGCAATCTACACCCGAAAATTGTAGGTACAGAACATGTATATTTCCATCAGATCAATATCATTATGTTTATATTCCGAAAAAATGTAATGATATAAAAGGAAATAACTCGCAAAATAATGTATCAGTTGTGCGTATGTAATGGGGGGAGAAAGGTCGTCAAGCAGTAATTCTGCTCATAAATCAATTGGTCGTAAAAATATAGCTCTACTTCAAGCTCTTCTGTATGCGTCACCAGCTCAGCGTCGTGCCATACTTCGTCACGCGAAAAAGGATTTAATTCAAGTTATATGCGAGTGTTGTTTGAATGTTTTCCACGGTAATATTCCTTTAAAAGAATCTGAAAAAAAGTTACTAGCTAAACACAAAGCTACTTTACGAAAACTGAGTAGCAAAAAAATAATATTTCAACAAAGAAGAAACTAATCAATCAAAAAGGAGGAGCATTTTTACCTATGCTTTTGGGTCCCTTACTCGGTGCTCTAGTGTCTAACCTAATCTAATAAATATGGAACATGTGAAAAGATGGTACTTATTCCGTATGAAGATATTGATAAATTAAAATCTGGAGTCAAATATTTCAACCAAGATTTAAATAACGTCACTAATCACTTTTTACCCACATCTCAAACCCCTGGTGATATACAAGCTCGCTTGGATGCTGAATTGACTAAAATTTTAAACACGAATTCATTAGATATTAATGATCGTGATAAATTAAAACAATACTCTGAAGTATTAAGACGTTATCTATTTTTTAAAAATAGAGAACACAATAACATTCCAGTGTTAGAAAAAGAAGTTGACAATAGTGAAGTTGTTCCTGATCTTACAGATTTCTCTAACATTAATAATAATCAGGATATTAGTACCGCAGTGGTAACAGATAATACTCAGCATAATAGATCATATCAAACTTCAGACATAATAACTGGTGTTCCGAAATCATATCAAGCATTGGCTAAAAATATTCTACGACATATTGAGTCTGTAGATGGTGACAGGAGATTAAACTGGGACAATAAAGGAAGTGTTACTTTGGATGGGCGTAAAATACCTGGTGGTAATATAGTTGATCTCATAAACGATGCTGTACGTCACCGAAAATCAGTAAAAGCTACTGGTAGAAACTTTTTTGCTGCGTATTTACAAGAAATAAATACTCCTCGAGAGTTTGTAGGAAATAGTAGTTTCTGGAATAAAGATGTAGTAAATATAAAAAGACTACCTCTCAATACATTTACACCTAAACGTACAAATAAAAGTAATATTTCATCGGAAAACTCACAAAGTTTTCAATCTCTTGCAAATAGTACTTTACAGAGTGGTGGTAATAAAAAACAGATGTATAAAAATTCATTCAAATGGCTACGACTATAGAAGAAACTCTTAAAAAAGAGTATTACAATCCGTCTAATCCTGTATCATACTCCGGAGCACGTAATTTAGTGGAAAAATTCAAAAAAAATATACCCGAAGAAAAAATAAATGAATGGTTAGCTGCTCAGGATACTTACACTAGACATAGACCTACACGGCGTAAATTTCTAAGGTTACATTATACTGTTTCAAATATAGATGATGTATGGGAGGCTGATCTTGTAGAAATAAAATCTTTAAAAACTTATAATGATGGTGTCTCATTTCTCCTTGTTGTAATAGATGTATTAAGTAAATATGTATGGGTTGAACCCTTATTAGATAAATCTGCCAAGTCTGTGATGCAAGGATTTAAAAATATTTTTGACCGAAGTAATGGACGTAAACCTTTCATGATCCAAACAGATAAAGGAAAGGAATTTGTAGCAGGTACTGTGCAAGAATACTTAAAATCAAAAGACATATACTATAGAACTGCACGAAACCCCGATGTAAAAGCAAGTGTAGTAGAACGTGTTAACAGAACTTTGAAAGAACGAATGTGGTGGTATTTTAGTCATCGGAAAACTTATAAATACATTGATATTTTACAACAATTAGTTGAGGCTTATAATCATACAAAACATAGCTCGATAAGGATGGAGCCTGCATCAGTAAATTTAGATAACGCTGGGGAGGTGTTTCGTAATATTCAAAAACGATATCCAGTGATAAAACTTCGAAAAAAACTCTTTAAATATAAGGTAAATGATTATGTACGGATCAGTAAATATAAGTCTACGTTCGAGAAAGGTTATGAGGCTGGTTATACTGAAGAAATTTTTCAAGTTACAGAAACTAAACTACGCCAAAATATTCCTACTTATGAATTAAAAGATTTAAATGGTGAAGAAATTGATGGTTTTTTATGAACAAGAAATAGTGCGAGTGATTAAGGATCTTGAAAAAGAAGAATTTCTGATTGAAAAAATCATTAAAACCAAAGGAAAAGGAAAAAATAAACAATATTTTGTAAAGTGGCAGGGATATCCAGACAAATTCAATTCTTGGGTTCTTGCATCGACAATATCAGAATGAATAAAACAGAATTTCTTATGGTTTTACCAAGTGATAGTAGTATGAATTATTTTCCGGACAACACGGCAGCTCATTACACAACAATGCTACCAGATCACATTAAATTGGAAGGGCAATGGGTAGTAGGACTAAAAGAAATACAGTTCCCTGCAAGTTTTTTCACATTCAGTCAAAAAAGAAGGAGGGCTGTATTTAGTTAGCGCTGGCCATGCCGGCTATGGAGTTCCTGATATATATTCAGATTTTTACTTACCCAGAGGACATTATACAGACCACAGGAAATTCATGTCCGCTTTGAATAACTTCCTGGTACTGCAGAACATTTTCACTTTAAAATAAATGATTCAGGATTTACCACTGTAAAAAGAATCTGTCAACCTCCGAAATGTAAAGATACCAGTCATCGTCTTCTGTTATCTTCAACTTTATTAGATATTTTAGGTTTTAACCACTATGACGATAGAACCAATCAAAGAGACTTTCTTTTAGGTACAAAAGGCAGTGATAGTTATGAATATATAAATGTAAGTGAAAGACCCTTCAGCTTGACAAGAGGGATACCCGATAGATTTTTCATTTATTGCGATATTTGTGCTCCATATGTAACTGGAGACATAAATTCATCGTTATTACGAGCAGTAACTTTAGAAACAAGTTTATATTCATACGGAATGACTATCACCAATAATTACGGCTCTCCTAATTATATACCCATTATATCGAATTCTTTTAGAACAATTGAAATAGATATAAGAAATAATAATGGTGATCCTATGCCATTTGAGTACGGACCTTTGAACCTGACACTTCACTTTAAGAGAATTGATTAAAAAATGTCTCATTACATTGAATACTATAATAATCAGGCGGGTGGAAGTTATAAAGAAAAATATAATAGATTTGGTAAAGTTTATGTCGGCTCTTATCAACATGGTCATGGAATAGGTGCTTTTCTGGGAGGACTCTTTCGCAGAGTAGTACCTTTTCGTGGAAAAGCAGCACGTCGAATAGGAAAAGAGGCTGTTCATACAGGGATGAATGTATTAAGCGATGTTGCAACGGGTCAAGTACCTTTCAAACAATCATTGGAACACAGACTTACAGAAACAGGGATGCGACTTAAAAGAAAGGCATCAGAAAAATTGGATGAGATGATGCGTGGGTCGGGGTATAAAAGCCAGCGAATACGTAGATTAACTCACAAAGTACATAACCGCGGAAGAGTGCGGAAGCGTAGTAGTAAGAAAAAAAAGGCCACCAAAAAGAGGAAAACTTCAAAACAAAATAAACGTAAAGTGAAAAAATCTAAGAAGCGTGACGTTTATGATATATTTAATTAATACAAAATGTCATTTTTACATTCTCACTCAGAGGAGTGTGCAAAATCTGAACTAGATTTATTCACACTACCTCCAACGCAAACAAGTATTGAACAATCGCAATGGACATATTACAACCCTATGGCATCTTTATCGGACGATACTCCGATAGAATTTGTTATACCTGGACACGGTGAAGAATACATTGACTTATCACATACTATGATAAAAATTAAAGCAAAAATTGTACAAAGTGATGGTACAGTTGTTGAAAATGATGTTGTGGGTCCAATAAATAATTTTTTACATTCAATGTTTAATCAAGTAGATGTCTTTTTCAATCAAAAATCATTTCACCACCTAATAATGCCTACGCTTATAGAGCTTATATTGAATCATGTTTAAATTATGGAGTCGATGCAAAAACTACTCATCTTAAAATGGCGTTGTGGAGTATGGATACATTAGGGGAATTTGATAGTGTAGAAAAGGATAAAAAATAAGGGTCTAAAAGATAGAATGACATTCACAACGAATGGAAAAGAGTTTGAAATGATGGGTCATTTACATTGTGATGTTTTTAATCAAGATAAATTTTTACTTAACGGAGTAGAAATGAGAATTCGTTTAGTTCGATCAAAAAACACATTTTGTCTTATGAATGGAAGTAAAAATAACTACATTGTCAAGATTTTGGAGGCTATGTTAATAACGAGAAGAGTGAAAATTAACCCGAGTATTTTAATAGCTCATGCAAGAACATTGGGTCAAACAACTGCAAAGTATCCGCTTACTAGAGTTGAAGTAAAATCGTTTGTTTTGTCCAAAGGAATACTTGGAAATACTATCGATAATTTGGTATTGGGCCAATTACCTAAAAGAATAATAGTTGGTTTTGTAGACAATAGAGCATACAACGGTTCCAAAACACATAATCCTTTCAATTTTCAAACTTTTTCATTAAACTATCTTTGTTTATACATCGATGGCCAACAAGTGTTGGGTAGGGCACTACAGCCGGAATTTGGTAAAGATAATTACTCTGAGGTAGAAGCATATAACACCTTATTTAGTGGAACGGGTGTACACTTCGGAAATACGGGGTCATGGATCACACGCTTAGATTATCAATATGGAAGCACTCTTTATGTTTTTGATTTAACACCAGACCTATCCGCAAATTTGGCTTCTCATTGGAATTTAGTTAAGAACGGAAGTCTCAGACTAGAAGTACGTTTTAGTAAAGCTCTTGAAGTTAATGTAAACTGCATTACATACTTAGAGTTTGATAACATTTTGGAAATTGATTCATCACGCCAGGTTATAGTAGATTATAATTAAAGAGAAATAGTGTATATTTTTATATAATGAGAGCAATATTTGGATTAGTGATGGCTTATCATCCGCTTCCTCGATTATTAGACAAAATTATTACTAGTAATTTTGACTAAAAGTATATAACTAAAAGTTTTAAGAAGATGAATCAGTATTCAGTGTGATACCTCGCTGTACAGACAATTTTATGGACCCTCTTCAATTAGTAAAACTTTTACCCTATACTGATGCAAGCGTTGGAGGAGTCTATCCATCAGACAAAATCCCCTGCATCTGGCCTAGACCCTGTGCAATTATTGCCAACACCGATGATCATACCAAACCGGGAACCCACTGGGTCGCATTTTTGTCAATAAACATGGACACGGAATCTATTTCGACAGTTTCGGACGACCCCCAGTGACTCTCGATTTACTCAGCGCCTTGGAAGAAATTGTAGAGGAGGATACAAATGGAACCAGCAACAATTACAGGATATTAACTCCAATTATTGTGGTCAATATTGTATTGTTGTTCTTCATTGGCTTAGTAATAACAAATCCTTATCATCCTTTCTTAATTTGTTTGAGAAGGATACAAAACGAAACGACCGATCATTAATAAAAATGTTTAAAAAATATTGAAAAAGAAAGATATGAAAAATAAATTAAAAAACCGTTTAAAAATTTATCAGGAGGAGGACGTCTATATTCGCAATCAAGTGTTTCTAAATAATAAAATATATATTTTGTAAAATAAAAATGTGACATTTATATCATAATTGTGAAAATTAGTTTATTAAAAATTCAAAAAAATTTTTAATTGTTATTATTTAACTAAGTAGACCCTTATCATGCTAGATTATAAATTATTTTTAATCGGAATTAAGTTATAATTACTATTAAGTAAAAAAAAAAAAAAAAGTTATATTCATTTTTTTCTTTATTTATCATTTTTACACCATTATTTTTTATTCATACTTATAAAACACTATTATTATTATTATTATTTTGTTATTAAATGCTCAGGGGGGTTATCCCCGGAGTCCGATTCTCCGAGGGCCCAGCCTGAGCTCCATCCGTTACTGCTGGACCACTCCGCACAACAAGGCGGTTAGTGATCACAGCAGGCCAAAGTCATTTCCCTTAAGAGACGGAGAGAACCAAGTAAAACAGCCTTCTGCATCCTAACTGCCAAGAACTCAGCTTTTGATGAGCAAGCTGGAACTTTGGCAAGTGAGGATACAAAAGACTGTTTCATCCCTCCTAGGACGCCAACAATCAGGACGACAAGCTTGACACGGTAACCTGGGTAAAGTTTGCCAATTTCAAACAGGAGATCCTGATATATTTGTCTTTTGTGCTCTTCTTTGGCTGAGATGTTGTATTCAGCCGGGGCCGAGAACTCAATGACATAAATGTCACGAGTGGCCTTGTCGAAGAGCACAATATCAGGTTTGTTGTGATCTATCCGCCGGGTTGTTGCAAATGGCATGTTCCAATAAATTTTGCAACTGTCATTCTCAACAACCTGGGGAATATCTCCTGGCAAATAAGGCAGCACTGGTGCCACGTCAATACCGTAGCAATGACGAAGATAGTAGTACAGTACTCTCAGGGCAGCATTGTGACGCTGGATATATGCACCTCTCGCCAGCACTGGACATGCCGACAAAGGTGCATAAGCGTCTCCGGATGTTGTCTACACCTCCTACAGGACGTGTCCGGAAGCTGCACCTGGAGCACCTTGCTACGGTACTCAAGAGTGTTAATGACACCATCTTGGCAGGCAAATATGAACCCTTCAGTCTCGGACATCAGGCCCGCTGACTTTAAGAAGGAAAACGTCAGCTGGATGGATAAGCCATGATCACGCACGTATTTAAAGAACACGCTGTGCATGGACTTGTCCATCAGTTCGCCAAGGAGTAGTTTTTCCTCGGCGTTCCTGATGACGCTTTTAAATTCCTCTTTTCGGAGTTCCATAAGAGCGTTTATTTCTCCAAGACCAAGGGTTCTTGCCGCATATATTGCTGCCTTATACAAGAATGACCCCTTATGCGCATTTTCATGTTTATGTACAATTTGCATAAGAAAGTCATCCTCGTCTGCAGTGAAATTGACAACTTCGTGTGTTAAACCCAGGACCAAACGGTCGTGAAGCCGCTCCAAACTCTGCAAACCTCTTCCACCGATGGACCGGGAGAGGTATAATCTGGCGACTGATGAATTGGGGTGCATGCCCCGATTCATATTAATGATCTTACGGGTTTTGATGTCGAGATCTCGTAAATCCTTTCGGGTCCATTTCAGGACACCGAAAGAGTATAGTAAGACTGGGAGAGCGAGCATGTTAGTAGCTGAGACTTTGTTTTTGCCGGAAAGTTCGGAGGACCAAATTTTCCGTAGTCTCCTAACATACTCGCTCTGGAGAGTTGTTCGGACTTCAGAGACCGCATGCATGCGGTGCTCTTCCATTCCCAGATATCTATACAACTCCCCGGCGTCTAATTGTCTTAAGACACTCCCATCTACTAACTCGACATCATCACCAGTATCAGAGCACTTACCCCTCGCCAGATGTACGACCGCACACTTGTCCAACCCAAAAGACATTCCGACATCTCGTGTGTACTCTGCTACGATGTTGAGGGCCGCTTGTAGATGATCTTTATCAGCGCTATACAGCTTCAGATCATCCATGTAAAGCAGATGGGTAATCGAATAGTTTCGATCACCCGGAGGCCCCACAGAGTACCCATGAGTTTTACGGAGAGCAACAGATATAGGCAGCAGTGAAATGCAAAACAGCAGAGGGCTCAAGGAATCGCCTTGGAAGACCCCTCGTTTGTACTCTACAACTCCGGTTACGTGCAATGCGTTTCCACTTCCAATGTGAAATCGCGTTCGCCAGAGCTGCATTGTACGCCGAATGCATTCCACTATTTCGGGATTGACTCCCAGGCATTTGAGTAGATATAAAATCAACTCATGTGGAGTTGAGTCAAATGCCTTGCGATAGTCAATCCAAGCCATTGACAGGTTGCGTTGATAGTAGATCGCATCTTGTAAGACGCATCGATCCACTATCAGGTTCTCCTTGCAACCTGACAGGCCTCTTTTACTGCCACGTTGTTCATATATCTGTTGCCATACAGGCTCTATCTGCTGCAAGATACGGTTATTTAAAATTTTTGTAAAAATTTTATAAACCGCATTCAAGCAGGTGATAGGCCTGAAATTCTTAGGGTCAGACAAGTTACCTTTTTTAGGTATCAGTACGGTTCGCCCTTCTACAAGCCAGTCCGGAATCGGATCGTCAGCTCTAATGTATGATGTAAATATGCGGGCCAGATGGAGGTGGGTAGAAGTAAACTTCTTCCACCAAAAGACATTAATGCCGTCTGGTCCCGGGGCAGCCCAATTTTTGCTGCCATTTAGAGCTGAACGAACTTCATCCACACTGACTGCAGGGCTCTCTTTATCAGCATTCTGTCGACGGTGTTCCCGACAGAATACATTGAAGTCGTGCAGAGCTGGAGTGTTGGCGTTCACGTTTGGTTGATCTCCATACAACTCAGTCCAAAACGCTTCCACCCGCTCAGGTGTTGGATAATTCCCGGTAACATCGGTCTTTGGTGTCAGAAACCGTGAAGGGCTGGATCGAAACAACGAGTTGTCGACCAACCGCTTCAGCCTTTTCTCTAATGACTTTTTAGCAGCCACTAGAGCCCGCAATTTATTAAGAGACACTTCCTTGATGACATGAAGAGTACTCTTGTTCAGTGTGTGATGACGCCACCGAAGTTCAGCAGCAATGCGCCGAATTCGGGGCGTGTATGGTGTTTGAGTTGTGTCGTACTCAATCACACACTGAATGCGTGAGACCTGTTTCCGGGACATGTCAATTTTCAAGCCAAGTTGTGAGATGCGCTGTTTCAACCTTGCCTCGATCGAGAGACATTGTCTCTCTCTCGGAAAAGCCGAAACTGCTGCACCATACACAACCTGGCTCACAGTGAGCAGGGTGGAATCCTCCAGGATGTTTGCACGGAGATCTTCGTTTACCGCGTCAAGCTGTTGTTGGGAGTAAGTTATCTTTTTAGATATACTTACTTGCCGTCCTACAAAGGGATTGTTGTTGTCCAAGGAGGAACGGCGTCGCTCTTGGTGTAGTTGCACCGGAAAGGAAAGTCTATTAGACTGCCTTCTGTCCGGCACAAGCGATCTTCTATTTCGCCGAAGATGAGCGGCATAATTACGCAGGTGTTTGGGCGTAAAATGCGCTAGCTCCGGATGCATATCACTCCAAAGAGTGTGCATCCGGGCCATATAGCCGCTCACCCCCGGCTCGCTACGTTGGTAGCACACCAAGAGATCGACTCTCAGTTCCTCCGTCCACTTAAAGTAAGTCCTTAAGGCGCCAGGGTCGTCATCATTCATCGGGTCCGGCGTACTCCTCCCACCTGATGAATGGTCCTCATCCGAAAAGGACCGGTTGTGGGGAGCACTTCTGAGTTGGTATCTTGTGGTAACTCAGTTATTTCCATGCAGTGGGTAGTTGGCCCACTGCACGGGCTACGTCGTTCGCCTACAGACCTGATGTTATGGTCTGCGTTTCCCGCGATGCGCCGCTTGGAGGCCACGTAGCAAGCATCGCTTATTATTATTATTATTATTATTATTTTGTTATTATTATTATTATTATTATTATTATTATTATTATTATTGCTACATATTTTTACCGAAGAGGCGGATTTTCTTTTTACAAGGTTCATTATTCACTATAGAGGGTAATGGTCTTTTTTTTTTGGGGAGAGAGCGAGATTTTATGAACTCCTGAACTACCCAATCTATCTCCTGTGATAATGAAGATGGCTCTTTTTCCAGTTGATCAGCCTCAGATGACAAGTCAAAAATATCATTCGATTCATCGTCCTCCAGAGTGACCACTGGAATAGCTGCAGTAACTGCAGTGCTCTCTTCTTCCAGCGTAATCACTGGAACTGGTGTGATAACTGAAGTTTCCTTCTCCGGTTCTTCTGTTTCCAAGTCATCAGTTTCTTGGGATGTACACAAATCTGAAATTATAGAAATACAACATAAATAAATATACATAGTCTAATAGGAAAACAGCATAAAATATTATATATACCGACTCCTTTAATAAAAAAGGCCTCTAAAAGACCATAGATCAACTCTGTAGACTTTTCTACGATGAAATCATGCAAGCCACTTTGTCCTGAAAAAATAAAAAGTTTATTACAAATTCAAAAATATTCCAATTGTCAACAAAATTTTGATAATTACCTTGATGACCATATGCCATGTAAAATGGGGCGATATTGATATTCTGTTCCGCCGAATAATTGTTATTGATTGTTGAGACAATGTTTGCGGCTGTCTCCTTTAAATAATCCTTTAAATTTGTAGATTGAGTGTCAACTGCATCTTCTCTGATGAATTCTTCGGCTAACGTGAGAGCTGAAGTGAAGGACATCTCGCCCGGAATTATTTGGGTGGATGTAGCTAAGGGGCACTCGAGGACTCTGTGTGTCCAGTCATCCGTGCCAACTATAATTTGGCTATCGCTCACTCCACAGTCAAAACTATCATTATCAATATTATTGTTTGATTCACAAACAAACGCATCATACGCGTTTAAAAAAAACTTGTCACTAACGTCTTCCCAGCTATTTTCCATGTTTTTTTTTTATAATAGAACACAAAACTTAAAAGGACTTTATACTTAAAGAGGAAGATTGAGTATGAGGTCCTTTCCCAAAAACAGTAAAAATTTCGTAAGCATCCCCTCTCCATCTTAGTTTTGCTCATCATATAGTATTTTTCCCTCACAATGATATAGTGTAGGAGGATAATATGGAAAATAATGAATTCCTGCCCCCAGAAGTTATCTTTCCATACATCCTTTACTGTCATCGGATGTTCAACTATCCCAAAGTCTAGGGAAGGAGAGTTTTTCATCTCAACAATTTTTGTAGTGGGGTTGAACTGCATCAGAAAAGTAAGATATTTCAAATCTATGGTTTTTGGTAATTTCTCACAGTGGGTTAAGATAAAAGAACATGCTAAACTACAGAGTGATGGAGGGTCTTGATTCACTTTCCAAGATTCCTGCTGATAGTAGCTTTCTTCTAGTCCTGCTGGTACACATAATTGTGGAATTTTAATAGATTTTTCAAAATAACTCGTTTCGTCATTTATTAAAGCTGAAAACTGCCAGTTTTTGTGTACTCCAGGCTTATCTGATTTACATAACTTACACTGATTTTTCTCACTCAATGATTTTTGAACATGTATTTTCGAAATGGAAAACCTCCAGGGAACTGTTGTATTTATTTTTATCTTCCGTGTGATTATCCGGCGTCTACGCTCAGTTAGCTCATCTTTTAGGGTTTTACAGCGTAATGACTTTAAATTATAACCTTGGAAAGACATTTTTAGATAACTACAAGAATATAACTAGAAGCCTAAACAAAATTAAAAACTTTTCAATCGTTAATAGCGTTTTTCCTCTTTTAGTTATATTCCCCCTCTATCATTATATAATAATATACTGTATGGTAATTGGTTTAGAATATCCCCCTCCTCGTTAAAATGCTATAAATAATAGATAGCTATAGAATACATACCCCTTCCCTTTTTTAAAGTTATTAGAACTATTCTGTTACAATTAGTAGTCAGTTTCATCTTGTAACTCCTAACGCAAGTATTGAAAATGGAAAGTCACCAGTTTGTATATTTATCAAAAGTAGTAGCATTGAATAAGTCACAAACCAAACAGGTGTGTTGTGGTTTAAAGTATAGTGAAAATAATTTTTATCCTGTGGTTCAAATAATAGCTACTCATTCAAGAAGCCTAATTCAATTAAATTTAAACAAATGGAAGAAATTGTGCTCTTCATGTGATACATTTTCAAACTATTTTCATGAAGAATTAAACATCAACTTTTATCGAAAGTTCTGTTCTATTCAGTGTGAAGACCTGAGAATTGACTTTTCCGAATTTAAACAACAGCGTTGTATTATATTAACTCATCAAGATACACGCATTTTCTTACTAGCCCAAACAACAAACACATTAAAGTGCATCAATCAAAGTATCAACCATTGGCTCGACCATCTTGAGCAACTTCCTATTAGGGACTACATAAACACCATAGAAGAAAATATATCAAGATATATTCTGAAAAATCTTGTACCCAAGACCAGAGAAACACCAAATACAAATACAATATTAAAATATTTTGAAAAACATTTTCTAGATTTATTCAAATATAACGAGAGGACTCCTTCAATTCACAGTAATCTTGGAGATCTTGGGTTTTCATTTTTCTGGGACCTGCTACACCACCACGAAGAACATGTTCAAAAAATAGTACACAAAGTTGACAATCAGCTGTCTCAACGCTACAGCATGTATTATAACACCGACGAAGGACAAGACATCGCCGATTAATATGGACCCAATATTTTTATCTCTAATATTATCATTATCATTACTATTATTATTACTATTATCATTATTGTTTTGAGTGATATTATTATCATCAGCATTACGTTTATTACTAATTTACGTTTATACTAAATTATAAATGAAAAAACCTGTTTTTATAAGTATGAATGTCAGTGTGAAGAAAATTGGTAAATAAAAGAAAATATTATATTTCTGGGACCTGCTACACCACCACGAAGAACTTGTTCAAAAAATAGTACACAAAGTTGACAATCAGCTGTCTCAACGCTACAGCATGTATTATAACACCGACGAAGGACAAGACATCGCCGATTAATATGGACCCAATATTTTTATCTCTAATATTATCATTATCACTACTATTATTATTACTATTATCATTATTGTTTTGAGTGATATTATTATCATCAGCATTACGTTTATTACTAATTTACGTTTATACTAAATTATAAATGAAAAAACCTGTTTTTATAAGTATGAATGTCAGTGTGAAGAAAATTGGTAAATAAAAGAAAATATTATATACTTGGTGTTTATTATTTAATTATATATTTTACATCAGATATAATTTTATCGTTAAAATCTAAATCTATAAAATCAGTAAATCCTAAATTATAACTATCTAAATTATAATTTAGCTGCTTCTGCAACAAATAGTTAATCCAACGAGTATGGTTATCATCGCTAACAATATTAAATTTTTCAGTGTACATTCTTCGTGATTGAATCTCACACTCAATTAAATACCATAAATTACAATCTCCATATTTCTTTCGCATATTATAGAAATGATAAGTTCTTACAATATTTTTCATTTCCCTATAATGCGCTTCACAGTATTGATATTTTCTATGGCAAAAATTTTTACATTGAGAGTGATAAACATATGCTCCACATGGGTGTATAGGAAATACAATTTTATTATACAAATATATAATCATCATATTCCATTTATACATATACATGAAAAAAGTATATTAATCCACATATTAAATCGAACACAGTAAACAATAAGATTCTTAATATAGCCACGTAATACTATGGATACAATTTTCTAGTATTACTTCTGCTGATCGTTGTCACCGAGGTTTATATAACATCACACTTCTCCAAAGCCCCCTCCTCACACCCCCTGCTGCGACCAATTTTAAAAAAAATCTCATCAGATCTTCAAAAATACATCCTACATCTTTTTCCCATTAACCCCATGCCATCACTAATTTATGACATACGTCTTTATCACCCCATATACTAAAACCCCTACCCACTTACAGGAAAAACTTCAGGTACAAAATTTACGAAGGGAATTCCTTCACACGGGGAAACCCCTCACGGCGGGGAGCGGAAAAGGTCTGGCGCCAGTGGCCGAGGAGTGGGGGTTTGTTGTGTCTCGCCATACGTGCCCCTAACTACTCGGCTCTATTGATGAACTCCAAAAACTAATCTGCCCTTAAGCTTGAAAAACCACATCGATCGCCACTAAGCTGGACGAAATTGATTGTTTCGTTCAAGAGATATCATGAACAAAAAATTTCAAAATAAATGTTTTTTTTTTTTTTTTCATATAACTCGAGAATTTTTCGACAAATTTTCAGTAAATTTTTTCTATTGTTTCGAATCTTCCAGAAAATTTGGAACACTACATCAATTACGATCAACCATTAAAAAATCGATAAATTTGTTCAAAAATATAAATTTTTCAAAACACTAACAAAGTGTGATTTTATAGAAGTATCTAATTACTAAACAGATTGATTTTTGCAATCATACAACTAATTTAAAATTGGTTTCTCTCTTTTTGCTTTCGTTTGTAATTAATGAATTTTGTGTTAAGTCGACTTTTCATTAATAAATTTGTTGTGTTTGAAATTGTGGTACAATAAAAAAACCGACATTGAATACGATTTTCTCACGAAATTAAATGATTTTATTACAATACATCGTCGTTAAAAAAATTTCAATAGAAAATAACATTATATGTATTGTATCCGATCAAAATTAATTAAAAACAAATGAAAATAAAACAAGAGCTAAATAAAATTTTCAAATTATAAAATTTATCAACACTAGAATATCTATACAATAAGAACTAATTCAGGCCTGTAAATTTTGATATACCTGAAAACTAAAATTTTTTCCAAAAATTCATTTTTGCAGATGGCTGTTATACAAATCAATAGATCAATTCAAGAAACTTGTAAGCTTGTGACCTTACAAAATAAAATTGATTGCAAATAAACCCGTTAAAAATTCATCGATTCGGAACATGAAGAGTGTTAAAGATAAATTTGCATTACGCGTTTTTTATGACTTGTGAATGATTCTCTATACCTTATAGAAATACTTTCCTAAATTTGAGTTTGAAAATTCGAAAAATAGCGCTTTTCGAAACAGCTACCAGACTTTTGAGCTTGAAGAGCTCAAAAACTTAATAAGTGCAATTTTGAGCGCTGAGGTACGGAATTGGCGGGAAGTTGCAGGGATGGCCTTCAGGATTAACCGTTTTCCAGATTTTTTTAATTTTTGAGAACTTTTTCAAATTTATTTTCAATATGAAACATTTTTGTATAATGCTATTTGTTATTTTTTTAAAACAATTTTATTTTGCTGATATTTAATTTGTTGGCTTATGAAAAATAAATCAGAAATAGCAATTTGTTCAAAAACAAAAAATTTGTGATTTCTTTAACAATTGCTTATAATACTATTCTCATGCTCAGATCTGCCTTTTTTATACTGCTTTGCAATAAAAAAATATCTTTTAGACGAAAGGATGATCTTGCTGCAGAGAATTAATTTTTCAAAATTTTTCTTTAGTTATCTGGAAGAAAATTTTTTCTAAAAAAAAACTAACAAGTTTTCAACTCGAAATTTGAATTTCTGGTGAAAGAAACGGTTCATTTTTACAAAAACCTTTTTTTACATTGAGAATGTTATGTCCAAGGGCATTTTTAGAGCGGTAGCGTAAACGGTGGAGGTTTGGACTAACAGTTTAAAGAATACGCAACGGAGGTTTTAATTCCGTTGTTTTAATTATTTATGTGGGACGTTTTCGAGATACGAACTTACCATGCCTTCGTTTGAGACTGACGGATTTTTATGAGAGTAGATGTACTTACTGTTACATGAACTTTATTGATGGTCAGATCCGTGGTTTTAGGGCAGCTGTTAGCGCCTGTTCCTTGATTGGGCCCTTTGGTTGGTTCTCGCAGCAGATGGAGTAGGGTGGATTTGGGCTGCTTATTCTAAGGGCTTCTTATCTTATGAAATTAACGAACTCGAATGGAATTTCACTTCTTTTTAAGATTTATTTTAATAAACACCTAAACTTTTACACTTTCACAAATTGGTTTTTAATCGAAATTATATTAATGAATTTTATTTGTTTAAGCTAACGTCCTCCAGTCCCCCGTAGGGTAAAGTGTGCAAATTTAGCTTGAAAGATATTAAGTTAAAAGATATTATACTTATTGACCGAACTCTCGTCTAAGTGCAGGGCAAATTAGAACTTTGAGAATCTCGACTTGTAGATAATTAAAACTAATACGTGTCCTGCCGGTTGAACCGAATCTAAACTCGTCTTAATTGCAGCGCAAATTAAGATAAGGGACTTTTACAAGGCACGGGCCCGTCAGTTAAACGCGGAAGTCAAATTAACTGAGCAAAGACAAGGCGTTGGCTGTTGATCGCCTTTTTAAATACTCGCGGTGCTGAGATTGCAGAAGTTCCCGCTAGTCAACCAGCAGTCGCACAGCTTATATTCTAATGTGGCTTTCGCGCATGGAGAAGTCTTCCATCTGCGCGGGTGATTTAAATTTAAAGAAAAATTTTGGGGTGGACATAACAAGAAGGTATTGTTTTATGAAAGGATCACTCTGAAAAAAAATATTAATTTTTTCAGCTATGAATTCCAATCGTTAAGAATTTTCAAAAAATCAATTTCTTGAAACAAGATTTTCTCGTTTCTCAAAGTAATTTTTTTCACATTGTATTAAATGAGATGTTAAATCAAATTTCAGTACAATCTCACAAAAAAATTTGGTTTCATGACATAATTTTCTTATGGGTGTTCATCATGATGCTGGTGTTAAATTAGAGAGAACTTTAGGCCGTGAGTTAATTTGGCTACCATGTCGTCACCATATATTCGAAATCATTTTGAAGAGTGTTTTCGAAGTATATAGGCCCAGTCAATCAGGTCCAAATGTGCAATTCTTTAATAGATTTAAAGTTTCTTGGGATGCAATTAACAAACTGAACTAAAAGAGTGGTATAGAAGATAATATAGTTGCTACCGTTTTGATAGATCAAACTAATGATTTATTAGTTTTTATAGAAAATTACATGCAGGTATGGTTTAAGCTCATTTCAATACTTCTCTAAAGGTAGTTCAACCATCGACTTTTTTAGCTTAGCGACATCAGCAATTTAAATATTCTGCTTGTTCTTCATACGTTTGAAATATCGTTCGGTTAAAATATCGTAATTGATAAGTCTGCTGTTTAATTGTCGCGGCACCATAAATCTCTACTTAACAAAACGATTAAAACGAATTAAGTTTTAAGATTGATAGAATTCTTTTCAATCATTTAAATTTTTCAAAATACTTCCTTTTGTCGGCATTTCGAATGTTCAAAATCAATTTCAATAATTTTTTTATTCTGAGAAACTTATAAAATCAACTGTGTTACTCTTCTTATCTGTTCATTTGTATAGCATTCCTTTTGAAAACATACGACAATTTTCGTTATAAATTCTTCTAAGAATTCATAAGCTTTAATCAAGTTATGGTATGAAATCTATTTTTTTTCTTTTTTTTCAGAAATATCACCCAAGAAATGATTATAGATAATTTTTGGAGCTCTCATTAATTTTTCTGGGAATAACTCCCAAAGAAAATCTGTCGTTTAAGCGCCTAGGAGATATGAGTCACGCTCTTTGGATGGCTAAGGTCATTTATTGTCTGAAAATATTTATTTTCAGAGACGAGTTCAAACTCAGTGCTCGTGAAAAAAATGGTCTTCGAGAAGTTTGCTTATTTATTATTAGGAAATACAAAAAAGCTTGGTTTTCTTCGCCTTCTGCTATTCTGGCTCCAAATCACGACCTTACATTTTGCAAAAATTAATTCAATGTGAAGCCGTTAATTCTAAAATTTCGAAAGCTGCTACTGCAAAAATGATAAATCATCTGTGGTATTTAACAGATAAACTTGCTATAATTTCCTTGTTTGATGATGAAGTAGAAGTTGTTATGTCCAAGGGCGTTTTTAGAGCGGTAGCGTAAACGGTGGAGGTTTGGACTAACAGTTTAAGGAATACGCAACGGAGGTTTTAATTCCGTTGTTTTAATTATTTATGTGGGACGTTTTCGAAGTACGAATTTACCACGCCTTCGTTTGAGACTGACGAATTTTTATGAGAATAGATGTACTTACTCTCTGCAGGAATTTTAGTTGTTATTGGATCCGTGATTCTGGGGGGCTGCTGTTAGCGCCTTTTCCTGACTTGGGCCCTTTTTGTTGGTTCTCGCAGCGGATAGAGTTGGATGGATTTGGGCTGCTTATTCTAAAGGCTTCTTATTTCGTGAAATGAACTGATTGAAAACTGATTTCACTTTTATTGAGATTTATTTTTATAAACATTAAAACTTACACTTTCACAATTTGATTTTTATGTCGTTAAATTTAATGAATTTTAATAAATTGATTTAGCTAACGTCTTCCAGTCCCCCGTAGGGTAAAGTGCGCAAATTTAGCTATTTAATGGTATTTTAACTTACTGCCCGGATTCTCGCCTAAGTGCAGAGCAAATTAGAATTTTGAGATTCCGGTTCTCTAGGATTGTATTTAATAACTAATACGTGGCCTGCCGGTTGAACCGAGTCTGAACTCGTATTAAGTGCAGCGCAAATTAAGATAAGGGACTTTTACAAGGCACGGGTCCGTCAATTAAACGCGGAAGTCGAACTAATTGCTCAAAGACGAGTCGTTGGCTGTTGATCGCCTTTTTAAATACTCGCGGTGCTGAGATTGCAGAAGTCCCCGCTAGTCAACCAACAGTCGCGTAGCTTATATTTTATTGTGGCTTTCGCGCATGGAGAAGTCTTCTATCTGCGCGGGTGATTTAAATTTACGGAAAAATTTTGGGGTGGACATAACAAAGTTGAAGTGAAGAAAAAAATGGTTGTAAATATGAAGTATCGAAAAGGCAAGAAAGTTAAGGCAAGGAAATTCGAAGTTGAAAACGATGATTTGAATGCACTCTTAGACAAAGATATAAGCGACTTTGTGTCGGTAGATTCGGTGTCTATCTTCAAAGCTTTTGATTTACCTTACGACTTCGTTGATAAAGATATAAATTCTTGGGCTAGTGATGAAATTTTTAAAGAATGTGCGCAATTTTTTACGAAATTAATGGTCGTCAATGATGTTGCAGAGCGTGGTGTAGCGTTGATTGAACAATACAATAAGTGTTTCACGATAAATGAAGACCAATTACAATATTTATTGCTAGTTATAAGTGGATACAGAAAAAAACTGCCCAATTGTAGTAAAAATCTTTTAGTGTAACGATATATATTACTGTCATTATAATAAATAATACATTTTTAGGTTAAAAATCTATTTATTTAAATAAAATATTTAATTTCAAGCCGTAAGATGGTATTTATTTATAAAAACTTTTAGTTTTTTGCAGGGAACGTACGATTGGTAAGAAATATCAAAAATTTGTCAAGAAATCCATTATAGAAAATTGGATTCTCTACAAAAAATGTCACACGAAATTTTCCCATAAAGTTGATAGTTGCGTCGGAAAATAAGAAAAATGTATAAGTTTTAAACTAATCCAACTTTAACGTTGAATAACTTTTGAAAAAGTATATATATCAAAAAATTGGAAGAATCTTTTTTTGTAGAGCGTTAAATTTCCTACAAAAAACTGTATTAGTCTATTTGAATTATTATTTCTAGCGAGAGTTAAAAAATTCCAAAATTCAAAAGTACATCGTTCTCGTGTTATTTAAATGGGAAATTGAAATTTACGGTGCGGCACCGCTTAATATTAATATTAAGAGCTCTAACTTTCACAGTATTTTTTTTCACCATTTCCAACAAGATTTTCGATATAATTAAGAAAAAAAAATTCATCGAAGCTTTTAAATGCATAAAATTCTGACTATTTAGTTATAGAACTTAATTCATTACTATCTCAATAATTATTTCTATAGGTAAAACCGGTTCTGAGGCGCTAATATTTTTATGAAGGAAAAACGATGAATACTTAATAAACAATTACGTATTGAATTGTTTTATTCTTAATTTTATTCACTCTAAGAAAATCATGACCCGAGTTGAAAGAATCAAAAATTTAAAAGTTTCACGAAATTATCAATTCATTTTTCGATGGAAATTTCGAAACATAGTTCAGATTGTAGAATGTGGTCGCCAATCACGTTATAATGAATTATAATGAGTGAAAACACGTCAAATGCACCCCCTCTCACCACGTGACGATAATAACTTATTCAATTATGAATATCGTAATTATTCATACTTAAAAATCATCTCTCAAAACAGTTTTTAAAAATTTTGAATTAAACAACACTTCTTTTAATAATAAAAGTTTTCGGTACTTTTAATTAAATAATATTTGTGCAAAAGCTATTGAAGATCACGCAACGAAATTTTCAGCGATTACAGTGTTATGTCCAAGGGCGTTTTTAGAGCGGTAGCGTAAACGGTGGAGGTTTGGACTAACAATTTAAAGAATACACAACGGAGGTTTTAATTCCGTTGTTTTAATTATTTATGTGGGACGTTTTCGAAGTACGAATTTACCACGCCTTCGTTTGAGACTGTTCACGGATTTATTGAGAGTAGATATACTTACTGTTACGGGAACTTTATTGATGGTCAGATCCGTGATTTTAGGGTAGCTGTTAGTGCCTGTTCCTTGATTGGGCCCTTTGGTTGGTTCTCGCAGCGGATGGAGTAGGGTGGATTTGGGCTGCTTATATTTCGGGTTTCTTATTTTATGAAATGACTTGTTGGAAACTGATTTCACTTTAATTGAGATTTATTTTTATTAACATTAAAACTTACACTTTCACAATTTGAATTTTAAAGAATTTAATTTAATGAATTTTAGTAATTTAAATGAGCTAACGTCCTCCAGTCCCCCGTAGGGTAAAGTGCGCAAATTTAGCTTTTTAGTGGTATTTTATTTAAACTTACTGCCCGGATTCTCGCCTAAGTGCAGAGCAAATTAGAACTTTGAGATTCCGGTTCTCTAGATTTTTAGAACTAATAACTAATACGTGGCCTGCTGGTTGAACCGAATCTGAACTCGTCTTAAGTGCAGAGCAAATTAAGATGAGTGATTTTTACAAGGCACGGGTCCGTCAACTAAACGCGGAAGTCGAATTACTTGATCAAAGACAAGGCGTTGGCAGTTGATCGCCTTTTTAAATACTCGCGGTGCTGAGATTGCAGAAGTCCCCGCTAGTCAACCAGCAGTCGCGTAGCTTATATGTTATTGTGGCTTTCGCGCATGGAGAAGTCTTCCATCTGCGCGGGTGATTTAAATTTAAAGAAAAATTTTGGGGTGGACATAACATTCCCCCGGAAAAGCGAGAAGCTAGTATAGTTTTTCGGTTTTCCTATGGCCACCTTCCCCATAAGCGAGAGCCACTTACAAATTTTGATTTAACTTAATATAATTTGATATAATGAAAAGAGTAACAGTAGGAGTCATCTAGTGCTTGTAATTAAGTTTTATTTATATTTTAATTTTGCAATGCATTGCATTGTACGTGTTTTGCTGACAAATGAAAAATTTTTTTTTTTTTTTTTTTTTTTTTTTTTTTTTGCTTGCTTCTCGAGTTCGCGTAGTCGGGTTGAGTGTTAGTGTACTTCAAACCGTGGGCTGTTGTAAGGATATTCTCCTCAAAAAAAAAATAAAAATATGTATACTTGTGAGGTGAATTTTGAAGGCTATGGTACCTGGTACCAGATGGTTCTAATGATGTATGGGGAGAGGGTAAGTAAAGCATTATTTTAAAATTGATAACGAAAATTTGTATATAGAAAAATAAAAATTATTTAATATTTTTTTTTTTTTATAAAAAAAAATTTTTTTTTTTTTTTTTTTTTTCAGGATTTGAGAAGGGCGATTCGTCTCTTAGCGGGGTTGGCTCGTCCTATCCATCCGAGAGAGGCCTTATTCTCGGCTTCATGCCTGGTGACCCTGTTTGGCTCTCTGCCTCCCGAGGTCGTGGATGCAGTTGTCTTCTTCGCGTTCCAGGACCTAGCGATGGTAGCTGAGGTTCAGGACTTTGAAGAAGTGCTTGCCCCCAACCACGAGGACATCGATCGGTTAAGGATCGCCTTGATCGAGACGGTCTTTAATGGTTTGGTCGCCATGGGATAGAGGTATGTTGCGTGATGCTTCATAGTTATTATTTAGAAAAAAACTTTAGGATTTAATTGTTTTTCCCCCTTTTTTTTTTTTTTTTTTTTTTTTTTTTTTTTTTTGCAGGCCAGGCGTGTTGGGTGACATCGCTTCCGCCGAGTGCTGGACGCCTTCTCTTTTATTTTTATGTGAAAACTTATGTAAAAGAAATATAAAAATTCTTTTTTTTTTTTTTGAAAAATAAAGATTATTTCTTTTTATTTCGTATTGTTTTCTCATTTTTGTTTCCTGTACTTTCTCCTTTTTTTGTTTCAAAATTAATCCTATTTAGAAAAAAAAGGTAAGTAGAGTTTAACGGTATTTTAATAATTGATTAATAAAATAGTTAACTATAGTAATTTAGTTAGATAATTTAGGTTTAGGTAGTGAGGAAAATTTCTTAAAGGTTTATTTTAGAAGAGTGTGAGAGAGAGAGAAGTGTATTCGTAATTATATGTGTATACGTGTATTATATGTATACCCATGCGGTAACGCGGTTGTGGGCGTGGCTTGCCGAGAGGCGGTTGCAATGAAGCGGGCGTCGATAAGCTACTCCGCTGGACTTAATAGCTCGTTACGTTTAACGCTAGATGCCTCTTCTAGTTCTCTTTTCCTATTTTATTTTTGATTATTAAATACTAAACTTTTAAGTTAATCGTTTTGAATTATAAAAAGAAAAATTTTTGAAGAAATTTTGTATGAGTGACGTTAGCTCTGAAATAGAATTTTCATATAAAACGAAGTAAGAATTTTGTATATGGAAATTGTTGGGTGTATATATTTAATAGTTAAATATTTAATAGTTTGACATAATAATAGATAATAATATGACTAAACATGATAATTGGTTACATATAGGTGATATGAATTTTAATTAGTGTATAATTGGGTTCTTAATATAAGTTTTATATGGATTTAATATTGAATGTAATTAACTAATTGAATAATTGGATAGTATATAGAAAAATAAAATTCTTAATGTATGATATAGTGATAGTAAAATGGAAAAGGAAAATTTTATGTTAAATTTATATTATATATAAAGAAAAGCGAGAAGAAAATTTTCAATTGAGGTTTTGCGCTGTTTCCACTCGTCCCCTCAAGGCCGGAGGTAAATTTATCTTCGGTCTTGTGAGTTTTATGGTCGCAAAAATTTTGTAAAATAAGAAAAAAATTTTGTAGATTAAGAGAAAATTTGTTTTACATTTTACTATCTCTTTCTCTTAGAAATATTGATGTGAAAACCGTTGACTCGTTTTTGGCTATTTTAAAATTTCATAAGGCAAAATGTCATTGGAAGATTTTTATTATTAATGGTTTACTTTATCAATTTTCGGTTTTCCCCAAAATGAGCCATCGGTTTTATGATTAACAATTCTTTAATGTTGATCTTATTTTCCACGATGTTGATGTTCGGTTTGTCTAGATCGGTGATTTGTAGTCTTTTAGTCGGAATGTTTTCGACTTCTTTGGTTTCTCGTTGTTCTCGGGCGCTTCTTCAGTCGTTGTTTGCTTACTCGGTGAGCGTTCTTCTTCGTTGGTTTCAGATTTCTCTGGGAGTGATTCATTGACTTTCGACGGTGATGTCGTTTTTTCTTTTGTTGTTTTCACTTCTATAACGACTGGCTTTTCGATTATTTTGTTGTTCTGTCGTGTTTTTAGTAGGCATCGACGAATGAGCTTTTGTATTGCGAACCCGCTTATAATGATCGATAATATTCCGATTGTTGATACCGATCCGATGGTTATTTTCTTATTTATTTCTTCATTTTGGTGATCTAGTGCTATTAATGACATTTTTTCTTCATTTTCTTCTAGCCCTTGACCCCAAGGTTCGAATTTGTCGATGATTGTAGCTGGGTTTGAAAGTTTTGTTAGTAGATTGGGATTTTCGTTGTTAAATATGATACTCGAGTTTAACGTTTCGAGAGATAGATTGAAACTTGGTGCGATAATTTCTATGTTTGTTGATTCTCTAGCTGTTCCTCGGACTTTATATTGGTTGCAGTTTGCTTGGCATCCTTGTTGTAGGTGTATTAGTCCGATTCCGTTGATTATGGTGTTTCCGTTAGTTAGTTCTGGGCATTTCCACTGGATGTTTTCTTCTTTACACGTTGAGTATGCCCACGTGTTTTTCTCGTTCATTTTTATCCAAGTTAGTTTACATTTTTCGATTATTCTTACGTTGCACTCTCTGAGATTTTCGGTTTTTGGATTTATGAGTAACTCCATTTCACAATCTACTTCTTTTTCTAGTTTCGTTATTTTTGTTGGAATGTCGGTTGGGCAGGCCATATCTGGTCCAATGGGTTTGCAGTGGTCCACGTAATCTTGTTCAGCGAGGAAATATTCTTCGAATGCAGGTTCCGTCATTAGATATTTTGACGTAGGCTGAATTGTCAATGTTGATAATTGATCTCCGATTTTCTCGGCCTTGGGAAGTGATTTTAGTTCATATGATAACCACGGCGTCTGGTCGAAGAGTGGTACGGTTATTATTATCAGGAAGTGGCCGTTCGATTTTCCTGTTTCTACTTTCGACACCTTCGCTAGCGTGCTGATGTCCATGTGGTCTAGGGGTTGTGGCGGATTTAAGGTCGGATGTTTTTTGATCATGTCCGCGGTGGCTTGGTTTAGTTGTTTAGCTGACACCGTTAGGTAGGTCAGTTTTCCCCATTTTGCTTCCTCTATGGCTTTTTCTGCATTATTAAGAGTTCTTAGGTGGTTAGTCATTCGGTGAATATTTTCATTGCCGATCATTGAGAACAGTTGAATCCTTTGCATGTCAGTTATTTGTTTATTCGTTGTTTGTTGCAGAGATGCTGAACTTTTTGCTAATTCTCTGATTCGGTTGGTTATATTTATTTCGTGTTTGAGGATTTCGTTGATTTCGCTCTTAATGAAGTGGGTGTTATTTTGCGATAAGTGTACAAGTTCTCTGTTGTCTTGGTATAACTTGTCTAGTTCGTTTGAGATATGTTCTTTGTCGTTGTAGTCCATGGTTCCGAATAGTTTTCTTGCAATTGAGCCTACGAAGCCGAACCACGGTGCTCTTTTGGTGCGATTCTGTGGATGTAGTTTTTCGAGTTGAGGATCTTCGAGGAATTGCCTTAGTCGGTGTTTTGCTTGTTCGATTTCAGCATATATTTCCTGGTGTGTATTTGTTCTTAGGTACGACACACAGGATGAATGATTGAATTTTTGAGCGCATATCCCATAAGCTTCCCATATATTTTGATTTAAGTAGGGATAGAGAGTTACTAGTTTTTCGATGTTTATTGAGCTGATGATTTGCCATTCTTCCTTGATGAGGTGGACTCTTTTGAATGGATCGTATAGTAGGCCCGGATTCGTCTCCATTGGTTTTATTTTCACTTCGTCTGCTCCCCATGCCAGGTATCCGGTTCCCAGGAGGAGAAGTGGTTCAAGGATCATATTAGAGTTTTTCGTAGATTTCTGCGTCTAGATATGTGTATATTTACTGAAACAAACAATCTAAGTTCTTTTTAGTCGAAATTTTCGCGGTGGGCTGTTTTAGCCTTGTTCGGGTGGATTAATTTCCGTTTTCCGTTTTCTTTTTCTATTGTTAAATTTCCCATTTCGTTTATTTCGATTATTTTGAATGGGCCAGTATAGTAATGATCTAATTTATTTTTTCTAGGTTTTTTTAACGTATACATGAAGTCTCCTACGTTAAATTTTGCGGGGTGTATATGTTTGTCAAATCGGATTTTTGACTCGTATTTAGCTTTCGTTAGGTTTTCCGCAGATATTCGTTGAATTTCGGAGATTCGGTTAATCAGGTCGGCTAGATAATCGTTATATGATTCGATTTTACTGAAGTCGGGAAATTGAGTTGGACTACGCGCTTTTCTTCCGTACAAAATTTCATATGGTGTGAATTTCGTAGCCGTATGTACAGTGGTATTATAGTTAAGCATAGCCATTGGGATGTATCGATCCCAGTTACTGAATTTATCTACGTAAGCCCGGAGGTAGTCGACTAGAGGCTGGTGAGATCTCTCCAAGGCTCCGTTAGATTGGGGATAGTAAGAGGAAGTTGTTATTCTTTGGATTTTCAGTGCTTTGGCTAATTGTTGTATTAATTTGCTCGTGAATGAGGTGCCCTTATCTGATAGAATTACGCGAGGGCACCCATAAAGGGCAATATAATGATTTAACAGGGCATCTGCAACAGTTACTGCTCTGATATCAGGGAGAGGAACTGCCGCAGCTGCTTTAGAAAAATTATCCTGGATCGTTAGGATGTGTACATTTCCGTCAGGGGTCATGGGCAGGGGTCCTACTGTATCTATACTAATTTTTTCGAAAGGTTCGAAGGGTGTGTCTGTGATGAACATAGGCTGTTTGGTTTTTATTCGCGTGAGTTTATTTTTCTGGCATATCTCGCATGCTCGTATATAATTGTAGATTTTATCTTTCATTCCTGGCCAGTAATATTTTTCGCGAATACGCCAATATGTTTTTACCACACCTTTGTGGCCCCCTATTAGGCTGTTATGATTTTCCTCAATTATTTTTGTTCGAAGGGATTCGTCTGGTACCTCGACGTTCCCTTCGCACAAGGTAATTGTTATTGGACAGTCTCTTAGTTCGTGTAATAAATAGGCTTTTATGTCTAAGTCGTCAAATTCGTCCCCCTGCTTTGCACAGCGAAACGAATGAATGTCGTGTTTGTGCATTGACTGTCGAAGATTTCTCAATCCTTGTCGATAGGGTCTAATTTTTCGAAGTGTTTTGTTTTGATAAATACCGTAAAGATTTTACAACGACCTAGCTTGGTGACGAATACGTCCCCCTTTGTAGGCTTTGAGGCGTGAAGGTCATCGGCATTTATAAATTTTAAGTCGCGGAGCAGCTTCGCTACGGGTTTTATTATTTCGCAATCAGCTGCTAAAAAGTGTACCAAGTGGTCTCGAGCGTAAGTAAGCCCGTTTCGGCTGGTTGAAAATTTGATTTTTATGTCGGACCCTTTTGGCGGTATACTTTCGTCTGAACTCGAGGGTGAAGATATTCTTGGTCGATGGCGCCTTTCAGCAAAAATATCTTCAGCCTCTTCGAAAGTTGGAGGGTCGTAGGCGACAAATGGTGGTCCGAATCGGCTGTTCCCTACGTCATCCCCACTGTTTTATTCCCGCTTGTAGTTGTTTCGCGTCTAATTTTATTGGAATTGCTAGGCTTTTCCGAATTGCTAAGTGATTTAATATTATTATTAACCTGTGAATTATTTAGTTTTGATTCCGTTTCGATAAGTGTGTTATTGGGGTTGGCCGATACGGTTCCGGCCCTTTCGGTTATTGCTTCGCCGTTTTCGTCTACGATTTGGCCGCTAACATGGTCATAATGGATCCCCATGGCCGCTAATTCATCGGGAATGAGGACTCTTCCGAAGATTGGGGTTCGGGGTTCTGGACCGTCTCCTAAATATCCCGCGAATCGCGATCTGTTTACGTTCTGGGGAGTGAAAGTATATATGTTTGACTCGTTTCTATCGTACGTATCGGTGACGTTTCTGAAATTAATGTCGTCTGTTTCAATCGAGGGCTCTCCGCTTTTTCCGGCTTCTTCTGGACTGATATCGCTGCTTGATCCTTCCTCAGGGTTTTCGCTGTTGTCTCTTAGAAATTCGTCGACATTAATTTCGGTTGCAGTGTCATTGTCTAACGAGTCTTCTTCATTACTCTAGAGTGGAGGCATTTTGCTGAGTGCTTGGCGGATTGTTTTTGCTGTCTCAGAACTTGTTCGTTTTAATTCGGCTAACTCTTGGGGAGTGTAGTTGAATATCGCTTCTTCTCGTCGGATTTTCTCTAGAGCTCTCTCCCGATGGGTGTTTTCCGGTGGTGGCCGTCTTTTGAGGAGTTCATCAAACATTTCTATTAATTCGTGCGTTGACCGTCGTTGTTTTTGTGGAACCCTCATTTCGCTGTCACTTTCAGTTGCTTCATCCTTCTCTGCCTCGTCGTCCCCTTCTTGGCCAATGTCAGGTGTTTTATTACTTGTGCTTGGTCCTGGCAGGAAAACCTCGTCGTCCCCCTGTTCTTCATTTCCGGCTTCTTGAATCTTCGGATCTTCTGAGGTTATATCTAGATCGCTGGTTCCGTGATAATTCACTTTTTGTGGGACTCGTGTTTTTGCCATTTCTCTTTTCCTAAGTCGAGAGGCAATTGTTTCTCTTACTTCGGGAGCGCTGCTGACTCGTGGTCTATTTTTTGATTCGATAGGGCGACCGGGGCGTTTGACCGATTGGATCGCCTCTTCATCCGAGAGATTTTTATTTAATCTTTTTGGTTTTGTTAAAGCAGAAATCGGTAACGCTAGAGGATTATTTTCGGTATTATTATTTATTGTGAGTTCTGGAGATTCTGGACGCCCTTCCGGGTTGTAAGAGAGCCCTTCCGCGTATTGCTCGGTGATCTTATGCCGGACTACGACGTTAAATTTGTATCTACTTAATTTAGAGCGCCATTTAGCTTGTCTTTCGGTGACAGTTGCGCTATCCCTTAACCAGGTAACGCAAGGGCTACTGGTTATTAGAGAAAAATGTTTTTGTAGATACGGTCGGAATTGTTGAATTGCGTAAACTATTGCAAGGCATTGTTTTTCTACGTCAGTGTATCGGGTTTCGGTGTCGTGAAATACCCTTGAAACGCAAGAGACTATTTTTTCTCCATCTTTTTCCGGATCGTCCCCCACTGTCGTCGCTTGACTGAGAATTCCGGATATTCCCGAGTCCGACGCATGGACAGCTAGGATGAAAGGTTTGTTAAAATCTGGGTATTTAAGGAAAGAATCTTCGCAGAGGGCATTTTTGATATCGTCAAATGCCGTTTGCGCTTCTTCAGTCCATATGAAAGGTTTCGTTTTTCGCGTAAGATCTGTTATGGGCTTAGCCCTTTCCGCGAAATTTTGGATGAATCTACGATAATAATTGGCGAGTCCCATAAATTTTCTGGCTTCTGTATGATTTCTAGGTCGCGACGCGTTTTTGAGTGATGAAATTTTTTTCGGGTCTGGTTTTATACCCTCTTTTGTTATTACGTGACCCAAATAGTCTACTTCCGGGCAGAGAAATTTACATTTTTCAGGTTGGAGAGTGAGACCCGCTTCTCTCAATCTATTGAATAATCTTTGCACTCTCACCCCATGTTCTTCTAGGGTTTTACCATAGCTAACTAAATCGTCGATATAAATAAATAATTCCGTCCCTTTTAACCCGCTTAAGGTGGGATCCATCATTCGTTGGAAGATAGGTGGAGCGCATTCTAGGCCAAAAGGCATGCAACAATATTCCCAGTGGCCATCTGGGGTTGAAAATGCCGTTTTTGGCGCATCCGCGGGATGCATTGGGACCTGGTGGAAACCCATGGCGAGATCGAAGACGCTGAAGAAGTTAGCATCGCCTAACTGGTCTAAAATATCGATAATTAGAGGTAGAGGATAGGCATCTCCTCTAGTGATTTTATTTAGTTGCCTGAAGTCGATAACCATTCTATATTTTTTTATAGAAGGATCATTAGATTTTTTTGGTACGATCCACAAGGGTGAGTTGTACGGAGAGTTAGATTTTCGAATTATTCCCTGTTTTTCGAGATTTTCGACCTGCCTGGCGATTTCTTCCCGATGTTCTGGGGGAAATCGATATTGTTTTATTCTCACCGGTTCGTTGGTGGTGGTTTCTATCCGGCAGGTGAAATTCTTGGAACGACCTAATTTATCTCCGGGGAGGTGAAATACGTCGTGATTATTTCTAATGAGATTCTGAACTTGTTCTTTTTCTTCCTGATTTAGGTGATCTACAGGTATTTTCTGAAGTAAGATCTTAATACGTTCTTGTTTGTCTATTACACGGTTGGAGTTTTCTATAGAAGAGTCGTCGGATTCATCCCCCATTGAACTAGGGTTATCGAATTCGAATTCTTCGAGTGTTTGAGGTCCTATATCGATATCTACTGGGTTTGAATTGAGGTTGATGACCATGCACATGGCATACCCGTCATTTACCTTGACAACGGCTTCTCCTCCGAGTACCCCTTTTGGAAGGTTCATTCGGGGGAGGTATCCTTCGTCTTTTTCAAACTCTTGGATTGGTACTGATATTGATACTCTCATTCGAGGTGGTAAGGTGTAGCTGGAAGAAGGCTTTGTTTCGAAGCTAAAGGGTGTCGGTTTCGAAGGGCAGGATAATAAAACTAGGATTTGGTTATCATAAGAAATTTCCGCCTTTTCAGCTTCGAAAAAGTTGTTTCCCAGAATTCCCACTCCAGGGAATGGTAAATCTTCCAAACAGACTTGAAATTCTACATCAATATTGAGGATTATTAAGGTGGTCGTTCCTAACGTTTCGAAAGTGCTATCACTGAGTCCTCGGAATTTCCTAGCTTTTCCGGTGTCGATAATTATTTCGGGTTTTAAAGCGGATGCATTGATGAGGCATACATCCCCCCCGGTATCAATGAGGAAGCGTTGATAATTGCCTAGGAGTGAGTTACACGACACGTATATTTTTGGCCCAATTCCTAGAGCGAGGACTTTTTGCTCTGGGAACTTCCTTGGGTTAATTATAGGGATGGGTTGTATTGGTTTATTTTTCATTACTAAGGTATTCCAGTAAAACGAGATGGTTACGCGTTCTCGAGTAAAGAATTCATTTCCGAGTATGGCCTTATAACCTCCGGGTGGTTCTGATACGAGATGGAAGGTAATTTTTGTTCCGAATACTTTTAAGTTTATTGAACCGATTATGGGCATTGAGCTAGTAGCGATGCCTCCTACTACTCCTGTATTTTCGTTGTTACAGAGGACTTCGTTGCATAGTTCTTCAATGCAGAGTAGGTTGAGGTCAGAGCCGGTGTCCAGGAGTGCGTTTACCCCTCCATTACGAAATGCTGGGCTTCGTATATGGACCGAGGGGCCTTTTCCGGTCGTTAGACATTTTGGTTTGTCCTTCCCTGGACTCGTAATTCTCCTGCCGTCATCAATTGAGGATTCTGCTGTCCTGCTGGTGACGTCAAGTTGTTTTGGATTGGTTGTTGTTCTGGTCTCGGTAGAGACATTGGTTCCGTCATAGTCGATTGATGTTCTAAGACCTGCTTCTGGGAATTTTGCAGGATTGATCGAGGGTATTGATTTTGATAATTTCGGTATTGACTCCTTGGATATTGCTGATAATTGTTGGGAGTCCTCGCTGAAGTAGACGGAGACTGGACGGGCATACTCGCCATTGCCTCCGGTTGACGAGCGCCCGATCCGTTTAAAGGATCGTACGCGTCTCGACGTTCTCCTTTTGGGCAAAATGGACAGTTACAAATTATCGTTGGGTCCGATTTGTGCCGTAATTTTGCCTCTTCCGAATCTTCGTCTTCTTCAAAGCGTACCGCCCTCTTTGTAGGATCTGATACTCCTGGATGAAAACGATTTTGGTTATAATTTTGGAAAGGTCGCGGTTGATAATAATTTTGAGTCTTAGGCATATATTGTGTATTTCGCTCGGTTCCGAACGTGAAAGTAGAGCCCATCATTTGTTGTTCTACTTGATAACCCGCGCCGTAGTGACTGTCAGGAGCGTAGTCTTCATATGTGTCGGGAAATGGGTCATCGTAATACCGAGGAGCGCTTGTTCTTGGACCTTGACTATATTCTTGATATGCCAAGATGCGGGGTAATTCGCGATAATTACCACGATCGTCATAATCACGAGAAGATCTCGGCATTTGCGGATAATGTCGGTTACCATCTTGTCCGGTTCGTCTGTGAAATTCTACGGAGGGCGGTAGGGATTCGCCTGGTATGACTCCGTCGTCTCTCATTGCGCGTCTACGGTCTGGTCTTCTGTACGCGTCATTTTCGATGGCCTTGTACATGTCGTTTAGTGTTTCGGCTCTTCTCATTTTACATAAGCATCGTAAAAAGTCTGGTAAGTATTCATAGAAAGTAGTGGCTGCTGTCTTTTCGAAAGTTCGTTTTACTACAGCCCTATCATCTTCGGAAGCATTAAGTTCGATACGCCGGACCATTTCGCTTAACCGAAAATAGAAATCTTCGATATTTTCAGATTCTTTTGGGGCTGCAGCAGCTAGATTTTTCTGCCACGTGGTGTATGGGTCGCCTCTTTTTAACTTTCGCCCTAGGATTAGTAAAATATCTTCAACAGAAGCTAGTTCTGCATGTTCTATTAATCTTTTAGCTCGTCCATATAGTTTTTGTGCTACGCGGCGAGCGAAAAGCCCTGATTATCAGCTGGAATGCTGGGTAACCAGTTTCTTACTATTCCGTCAAATAATTCGAAATCTTTTATCGCGGTTGGACCTTCTCCGTTAAAATACGGGAGCGCATCATGTAATTTTTTAGCGAGGGTTTGGATTTGGGTATTGAGGTTTTCCTCGTTTATAGAGGTATCAACGCGGAAGGTTCTTCTTTCCATGGCTCTAAACGGGAAATCGTTAGAGCAAGGCACGAAAAACGTTCCGGATTCGTCCTCGAATGGTTCCACGATTTTTATTTGATTAAATCGTCTTAAATTTAGCTATTCTGTGTAAGAGAGGTATTTAAAGAAGGGTTACAAGGGAGGTTTGTTCAGAAAAAATCGTGGAATGTTCAAAAAAAAATGTGGGGGAATGTTCAAAAAAAGGAAAAGAAAAATTTCGATTTTATTTAATTTAAATCGCGATGTATTTTTATTCGGTCACTAGGTAAGTAAGTCAACAGCTGTAGAGTATAATGACACGAAAGAAAGATTAGTTATCGCGGGTGTATGGTTACCGAGTGGCGAGTACGGTAGTGTTCGCAAGGAAGAGTTGATATAAACAATTTTACGATTGAAATAAGAGACGATTTAAATGCCTTTAATCAAACAACAAAAATTTTAACTGATAAAAAAAAATTCCCGTGTTCGACTGAATATTCAATAGTGGTGAATAGTTTAAGGAGGTCAAACAGGAGTTTAAAGGGAATTAATATGTATAATTCGGAAAGATATTAAAAGTAGAAAGGATAAGGTTTAGATTTTCGGATAAATCTATTTGCAATGGGGATTTAGATGTCGTGAAGACGGGTTTAGATGAGCATTGATAGGGTTTTGGGTTTGTCTAAATTTTAGTATTTTTTGTAAATTTCCGGGATAGCCTTAACGTTTTCTAAGATTTTCGGACCGCCAGCCTGATTGACGACTACCTTATTCGCGGGTTCCGTATCTTCTTCCCAATATTTAGTTTCGATAAGAGGGCGGTGTTATATTCTGCCGTTAACGAAATCGGAATGTATCTTTTTCAGATGGTATCGATAGCCCGACCGTCTACTCCTTCCCATTAACTTTTCTCGAATTCTGGAAAAAATTTTTATCGATTTTAACCCAACATAGTAAAATTGTTCGAAAATTTTGGATCGTGAAATTATAATTTTATCGATTGATGATAGGGGATTATAGTTTTCTTATAATTAATATGGGTTAATATTACAAGTATACAAATATAAAATTTGTTTTATACCCTTGTGAGTGTGTAATCTAGAGAAGGTGCTAAATTCAAAGCACCCTTCCCAAGAGTTTTGTGAGAGCTTCTTTCGTAAAAGAAAGTGCTAATTAAAGCACCTTTCTAGTACTAGGAAACTTCTGTGAGAATTTTGTCAGATGAGGTGCTAGGTTCACAGCACACTTCTCTTAAAATGTAGTGTAAAGATAAGGGATAAAAAAAATTTTCAAAATTTCGAAATAAATAGAGTTTAATGTTAGTATTGCTTAGTTAGCAAAAATAATTTCTTTATTTCGCAATACCGAATTAAAATAAATTTTGCTGACAGGAGTTGCGATTGCAAATTCCGTTTGGTGTTAATCAACTCTGGCATATACGCGTCAGCGAATTCCTTTTGCGGTAATTTATTGTCTACAGAATGTACGCTAAGGTCAAAAACCGATTGCAAAACAATATTATTGGAGTTCTATAACTTTTGAAGGAGAATTCCAGGCAAAGAAAATTTTTCGAAATATAGAATTTAAATTATGTCGAAATATAAGAGAAAATTTTCGTAAGACTCAAAATTCGTTCTAAAATAAAAATTGAAATTACGTCAAGATTGAACAAGATTATAGATTAAATTTACACGGTGAATTTACTTTACTTTACTAAAAAAATTGAATAACGAACGAAAATTGTTAGAGTTTTTAAATTTTCTCAAACGGAAGTTAAATAATTTCGTATTCGAATCCCACCGCTGCCACCAGTGTTCTTTATGTTATGTCCAAGGGCGTTTTTAGAGCGGTAGCGTAAACGGTGGAGGTTTGGACTAACAATTTAAAGAATACACAACGGAGGTTTTAATTCCGTTGTTTTAATTATTTATGTGGGACGTTTTCGAAGTACGAATTTACCACGCCTTCGTTTGAGACTGTTCACGGATTTATTGAGAGTAGATGTACTTACTGTTACGGGAACTTTATTGATGGTCAGATCCGTGATTTTAGGGCAGCTGTTAGTGCCTGTTCCTTGATTGGGCCCTTTGGTTGGTTCTCGCAGCGGATGGAGTAGGGTGGATTTGGGCTGCTTATATTTCGGGTTTCTTATTTTATGAAATGACTTGTTGGAAACTGATTTCACTTTAATTGAGATTTATTTTTATTAACATTAAAACTTACACTTTCACAATTTGAATTTTAAAGAATTTAATTTAATGAATTTTAGTAATTTAAATGAGCTAACGTCCTCCAGTCCCCCGTAGGGTAAAGTGCGCAAATTTAGCTTTTTAGTGGTATTTTATTTAAACTTACTGCCCGGATTCTCGCCTAAGTGCAGAGCAAATTAGAACTTTGAGATTCCGGTTCTCTAGATTTTTAGAACTAATAACTAATACGTGGCCTGCTGGTTGAACCGAATCTGAACTCGTCTTAAGTGCAGAGCAAATTAAGATGAGTGATTTTTACAAGGCACGGGTCCGTCAATTAAACGCGGAAGTCGAATTAATTGCTCAAAGACCAATACGTGGCCTGCCAGTTGAACCAAGTCTGAACTCGTCCTAAGTGCAGAGCAAATTAAGATGAGTGACTTTTACAAGGCACGGGTCCGTCAACTAAACGCGGAAGTCGAATTACTTGATCAAAGACAAGGCGTTGGCAGTTGATCGCCTTTTTAAATACTCGCGGTGCTGAGATTGCAGAAGTCCCCGCTAGTCAACCAGCAGTCGCGTAGCTTATATTTTATTGTGGCTTTCGCGCATGGAGAAGTCTTCCATCTGCGCGGGTGATTTAAATTTAAAGAAAAATTTTGGGGTGGACATAACAACAGTAAAATATCTATATTTTCACATACAATTCTTTTGTAAATTTTATTTGATTATTATTATGTTTTTCATTAAATTTTTACAAACAAATTAAAATTTGAATGACTCCTCAGTACGATAATCGAATTTTTTTTTTTTTTTTTTTTTTAGGAATACGCATTATACATGTACATACATATGGTCTACTCGATTGACCATACCAAGACTTGAACTGTGCGCTGCCATTCTTCTCAAGAAGCTGATGAGTAATGTAATGTTATCCTCGAATTAGAAAAATCATCTCGCATACTGCTGGACTGACTCGTCTATCATGTACACCTGGATCAACGGACCACCTTCACGTTGGAAAGAGTTTGTCCACAACCGAGTCTGTTTCCTTCAGGAAACCCTCCCAGCCGTCAAATGGTGGTTCGTACCAGAGAAGACAAATCCAGCGGACTGCGCTACCCGTGGATTATCACCAACAGAATTCATTCCGCACTCTCTGTGGTGGGATGGACCCTCCTGGCTTTCCCAACCACTAGAGTTCTGGCCAAATAAAGTGCAGGCCGATTATAGTCCAGAAAACCTAGAAGAACGTTCCGCAACGGTTAATGTGATATCTCAAATACGCGAATCAGTTCTCCATCAAATGTTCGAAAGAGCCTGGACACTCAAAATATTAATCGGTGCCACTGTCATCTTCAATCGAGCAGTTGAAAGATTCAAACGGCATAACAATGCTTCCTTGCTTAATAATCCAATCTGTCCAGGTGATTTGGAAGAAGCTCGAATCTATTGGATAAAGCAAGTTCAAGAACAATCCTTCCCACAAGAACTGCAAATATTAAAGAAGGGGGAGCAGCTACCCAAGAATCATCCACTTGTAAGGTTGACTCCTTGGCTCAATCCCGCTGGAATACTCCGAGTTGGCGGCCGGCTTCAGAATTCCAATCTCAATTCTGATGCCAAGCATTCAATCATCTTACCACGTAGGAATCACCTTTCAACCCTGGTCATCCGCGACGGTCATCATAAAACCCTACATGGTGGTACCCAACTCACCCTGGCCTACATATGCAACAACAATTAGATACTAAGCGGGCGGGCACCTGTACGCTCACTGATCCTACGATGTGTACGCTGCGCTCGGTTCCGCCAACAACGTGCTCAACAAATGATGGCTCCTCTGCCCTAACCCCGAGTAACACGCTCCAGAGCATTCCTGCACACTGGGGTTGATTATGCTGGACCTTTTACTATCAAGACATGGCGAGGAAAAGCTGTCAAACCTTAGAAGGGTTACTTAGCTTTATTTGTATGCTTCTCAACATCAGCTGTGCACTTAGAGCTCGTCAGTGATTACACTACTGACATCTTCATCGCTGCTTACAAACGGTTTACCGCTCGTCGAAGAATTTGCGCTACTCTATATAGTAACTGCGGTACCAACTTCAAAGGCGCTGACCAGGAAATTAGGCGACTCTTCATCACCGCCACTCAAGAGTCTATGCAAATTGGGAATATGCTGGGTCACCTCGGTACGCAGTGAAAATTCAATCCTCCTTCTGCACCCCACTTTGGAGGCAAATGGGAAGCTGGCGTGAAGTCAGTCAAACATCATCTTCGGCGTGTGATTGGTGATCGTCTTTTGATTTTCGAAGAAATGTCTACGTTGCTTACACAAATTGAAGCCACCCTAAATTCTCGACCACTCTGCGCCCTTACAGAGGATCCCGAGGACTTAGAAGTCCTTACCCCAGGTCATTGTCTGGTTGGAGAACCTCTCAACGTGATGTCTGAACCATCTCTCGAGGAATTAAGTCCAGGAAGACTCTCTCGATGGCAACTCATACGCCAAGCTCTTGATAGCTTTTGGATGCGTTGGTCTGCCTCCTGCTTACACCGGTATCAGGTCATCTTCAAGTGGAATCAACGATCCCCAAATTTAAAGAAAGGTGACATGGTATTAGTGGTGGATGAACGCTATCGACCCGCTCAGTGGCCCTTAAGCCGCATCACCAAGGCTCATCCTAGGAAGGATGGACTCATCAGGACTGTTACCATTTGGACGCAGACTTCTACTATGGATAGATCGATTGCCAAGGTCTGTCCTCTACCCATCAACGAAGGCGTCATTTAAATATTCGTTAGTCGGGCTAACGAATGGGGGGGGGGGTGTTCAATTATTGACCAATTTCAAAAGTTATTAACTAAATAACTTATCATTTAACATCATTTATTTGAGTTTTTTTGAATATATTATTCAGTATGTAGCAAGTAAAATAGAATTCAAACTCTGAAATATTTCGTTCGAACGGCAAATGCTTTATACATGAATGCTGGTATCTACGCTCAAGTACCTACTTTTGTGACTCTCTGGCCGTTGAGGCCCTAAATGCATCCCTTGTTCTCATCAACTTGGGTACTCATCTGGTTCGACTTAAATATCTTCCGTTGTTACTTTCCTTTTTTTTTTTTGTATATGTAAAATTTTTGTCGACGGTTTTTCTCAAGAATATTTCTTCGAATCTTTCTCACTTATTAAAAATACAAAGACTTTCTATACGCTGGAGTTCAAAAATCACGGTGGTAAACGTCAGTCTTCAGCAATCTTTTGATCACGCAACTTCACGACACCCATCTCCAAACTTCTACCTATTTTCCCAGTAGAATCTGAGTGCTCAGTTTTCAGTGCTAACCTATTCACGCGCTATTAAGTGCATACAGTGTTTTGTTTCTCAATCGCTTGGTTTCATCAATTATTGGCTACAATTATCCACCGTCTTAGCTCACTCCAGTCGCCCAAAGACGCTACATCAAGGAGAACTATAAAAACTCAATAATCAAACCTGTGCGATACATCAATCCAACTCTGCGCATCATTGGTATAGTATTTTATTATAAATAAGATACTCAAAGGTACGTACATACGACAATAACTCAATATCTCTCAATAAAAGTACCTCAACTAATCAGAATTGTGTTATCCGCTCGATCCTTCGTGGATGATACAATTTTGAGTTGGCTCTGTCCTCTTGTGACTTTTACGATAATCTTCACAATATAAAATTGACAATTAAATGCATGAATCAATCTCTGAAGTCACTCAAATAACTCATGTTAGAATCCCTGAGTTCTAACATGTCTTCTCAAACAATTTAAAACCTCTTAATAACAAAGCATGTGTTAATCCCAGAGGTAGGCTGTTCAGGACCTATCACATAGGACTGAATCGACTCGGGCACCACTCAAGCCCAGAGGTAGGCTGTTCAGGACCTATCGCATAGGCCTGAATTAACTCTAGCACAAGTTACTTTCATCTTCTTTATCAGAATGCTAAAGGAGCTCTCCCAGACACCTCGGCCTGGAACTCCACTAAATCATATCTACCGAATTCTCATACAGTCCACTAGGCTTTCAAACCTATTACGCTATCTCAACCGACTTTGAAAACAATTCATTACGATGTGATATTCATTTCACAGAGAAGAAAATGAACGAGCCACCATCAGGTTTGCACAAGCATCCAGTCCAGTTCCCTTAGGGAAAGAGATCAACTTGCTATCGACAATAGGAGCTCAGACTTAGGCCTCATCAACGCCACCCACTGGAACGCATCCAACCACAGCTCTCAACCAGACTTTCTACGATTCGCATCTTGGATTCACCAGCACCAGACAAATGTTATTATCACTGATTGAATTAATTAAAGTTTGTAAATAATCCGTTGTGATAAAAGAAGTCAACAGATAATTTTGGTCCCTCGAGCCGGATGTTTGAGTTGACATACTTAAATGTACATTTAAGTTCAATGAAATAAAATTTTGCTGCCTGGTATGAGTTTAAATAATACAAATTTTTCTGTGACGCAGCAGCGAACGATACAACTGCTGCGCGCTACTGAGCTTAGCCGTTAAGACTGTAAATCACGACAAATTACACAATTATTTAATAAATAATTTTGACAGTTCAATTGTTAACTTCCCGCTAAGAAAATCGAAGATTTTCCAAAATCGGAAAGTTGTTGTTCCTGTCTCCCCTGACGTCCATCGGTCTTGCCACACTTGTTGCGTTTCCTTTTTTATTCTCGTCTTTGCTTCCTTGGAGTTGTCGCCATTCCTTTTTGCGTTGTAGAGTTTCACTCTCTCAAATGCTAACAAGTCAATCGGTGTGGCCCCTGCTATTACCAGTACCGCTGCCTCTGAAACCGTGCGATAGGCACAAGTAACTCTCAGTGCTCCTCGTCGTTGCACTGCTGCTATTTTGCGCCGATAAGTCTTCTGTCTAAGTATGTCCGCCCATATCTCCGCTCCGTATAGCAGTATTGAGTGGACTACATCCAAGAGCACCCTCCTTTTTTTGGTTCGTGGTTCTATAGTGTTGGTCATGATTCTCGACAGGTTGGAAACTAGATTGTTGGCTTTTGTGCAGGGTGTGTATGTGTGTATGTGTGTATGTATGTATGTATGTATGTATGTTTTTTTTTTTTTTTTAGAGGTACGAAAAAAAGATCTTCAAAAGACACCGCTATCGTTAACTCTGCTGCCCATCTTACGGCAGATATCGATGGTCGGTAGTGTGGGATTTTTATCGACTAAAAAAAACATTCCTCTCTCCTCTCCCCGTTGATGGTACGGGGAGGACTGGATTGGAACCGCGTTAGCATTACTTCAATCCAGTCCGTGCTGCGTCTCACGACGGCTACTCCTGGCTACTGGTCCCTTTCTGCGATTTTTTCTTTCAGAAGGCGCCCCGCGTAAATTGCAACAGCTGACCAGTTTTCCTCTTTTTCGATCATATAGGTCGCTAAGCTGGAGGGAGAGAGCCTGGCGCTTATGATCTTTTCGGTGATGCTTCTGTAGTCTTTCCACCGAGGACACTCGAAGAATGTGTGTTCGGCGTTGTCAATTTTGTCCGGGCAATATTTGCATGTCGGTTTGTCCTGTAGTTTCATCCTGAAAAGATAGTCATTGAATTGGCCATGGCCTGTCAAGAGCTGGGTCAGAAAAAATTCCGTGTCCCCGTGTTGTCGGGAGAGCCAGACGTTTATGTCTGGAATCAGTTGCGCCGTCCATCTGCCCGTCTCCCCTGACGTCCATCGGTCTTGCCACTCCTGTTGCGTTTCCTTTTTTATTCTCGTCTTTGTCTCCTTAGAGTTGTCGCCATTTCTTTTAGCGTCATAGAGCTTGGCTCTTTCAAACGCTAATAAGTCGACAGGTGAAGCTCCCGCAATGACCAGTACTGCCGCTTCAGAGACGGTGCGGTATGCGCAGGTAACCCTGAGAGCGCCTCGACGCTGAACTGCTGCCATCTTACGCCGGTAGGTCTTTTGCTTTAGAATATCCGCCCATATCTCAGCTCCGTAGAGCAATACTGAGTGGACTGTTTCCAAGAGGACCCTTTTCTTTTTGGTCCGTGGTCCTGTTTTATTCGTCATGTTTCTTGATAAACTGGATACAGCCTTGTTGGCCCTAGTGCATGCATTGTCGAGGTGTTCTCGGAAAGAGAGCTTCTCGTCAATTACCACTCCCAGACAGTGCAATGCTCGTGTACATGTCAATGTTGTTTCGCCCGTGTCAACGACAAAAGGTTTTGGGAACCACTTTTGTTGGGTCAGGACGATCATCTCAGTTTTTTGCTTGGCGAGTTTCAGGTGGTGTTTCTTAAGCCAATTTTTCACGGTATCAATGGTTTCTCGAACAAGTACTTCCGCCTCCTCAGCACTGTCCACTACAATTGTAGCTGCTACGTCGTCTGCAAAGCCCGTGAGTTCAACCTGCTTTGGTAGAGGAATTTTCAGAAGCTCATCGTAGTCAGCATTCCATAAATCGGCCCCCATAACCGAGCCTTGAGGAACGCCAGCAGATACGTCGTGTTCCTGTCGGCCTTCCGTCGTTTCCACAATCAGCCTTCTCTCATCGAGGTAGTCGTCGATTATTGTCAAATTTTCTGGTTTCACTTTAAACTTGTGCTCCAGGGCATCTAGAATATCCTCCCGATTCGCGCTATTGAAGGCGTTTTTAGCGTCAAACGTGAGGAGAAGGCACACCTGGCGAGCTTTGAGGCTACCAGTCCATGCTTCTCTAGCTGTCTCGATGACTTTCTGGATCGCACCAATTGTTGATCGTCCTTTTCGGAAGCCATGTTGGTTACTGGTAAAGCCTCCGGCACGGTCAATGTCGTTTCGTAGCCTGCCCTGAATGAGCTTCTCGAGCAGTTTCCCAGCTATATCAAGCATACAGAGTGATCTAAATGACGATGGTGTTATAGGGGTTCCCTTCCCTTTGTCTAACAGGACCAATCTCTGCCGCTTCCAGACCGTAGGAAACATGCCGGTTGCCAAACACGCATTGTAGGCACTCAGGAGTATGTGCGGGTATTCCAGGGCTACAATCTTGATAACCGAGGCTGGGATGCCATCAGGGCTTGGTGCTTTCCCAATCTTGACGGTTTTTGCTGCTTCTTGCAGTTCTTTGATTGTAAAGGGTGTTGTTTCGCCAGTTTTTACATATCGTCTCTTTTCTCGCGGTGGGTGGTCAGGAAACAGCTCTGCCACGATGCTGTTTATCAAGGCAGGACATTTTGGCGCTTCTGGCAAAGCCTTTCCAACTCGTTTAGTTACGATTTGTTAGGCCTTACCCCAGAGGTCATTGTTGAGGTCGTTGCAGATCTCTTTCCACAATCTCTTCCATGATCGCTTTACTCGCTTTAATAGCTTTATTCAGAGCCTTTTTGGCCTGCTTGTACTCCATCGAATTTTTATTATGGTCGAGAGAATGCTTCGCAGCTCTCGTTGCTCGTCGACGTAGCTTGTGGCATGTATTTTGAAGCTCTGCTATCTCTTGTGACCACCAGTATGCCGGCCTATGGGAGCCTTGCTTTTTCAGCCGTGACATACTGATGATCACTGCCACTATATTCTTCGGATACGGTCCAGCCTTCAATCATATTCGCAATCCTTGGGGTCGCCAACGTAATGTCAAGGATAGATTCCCGGTATCCTGGTCTTCTGAAGGTCGTAGTAGTACCGGTGTTCAGCACTATGAGGTCCGTTCTTGCTGCGAATTCCGCTACTTCCCCTTCCCCTTCTCCGTCTCCTCTGGTATCCGAGCATTCAGCGCCCCATTCAGCCAATTTCGCGTTGAAATCACCAGCTACGATGACTTCTCCGTCGAACTTGCCGATAGCGTCCTCTATGTTTACCATTTTCTGGCGAAACACACTAATCCCTTCATTGGGTGAAAGGTAGACGCTTACAAAGTAGATCTTGGGGGTTTTGATCCAGACGAAGCCCTCTTCACTTCCGCTGTTGTTGACGGTGACCTTTTTCGAGTTTACGATCCAGATTGCTACCGTGCCAGATTTATCAGCGAACCATGTTCTATCCTGAATATTCACATATTATTCGGAGATAAGGCAGATGTCAATCTTGTCTTCGAAGACACGTTGGCGCAGCAGGTTTTGCGCTAAGGCGCACCTATTCAGGTTGCCCTGTAGTATGCGTGTCATTTTTGACCTCTCGTGGCTTCTGCAAGTGCTGTGCGGAATGCCTTGCAAACTCCGGTACCAGGAATATGGCATAGACCATCTTTGGCATCTTTGTCCGGAGTGCAGAGGAAGCAACTTGGCTTCTCAGTGCAGTTTACGGCCTTGTGATTTTTTCCGCCACATTTGTAGCAGCACGTGCTTCTGTCTGGTCCCGAACATTGCTGTATGTGGTGACCGAACCCGAGACATTTAAAGCAGCGGGTTACTTTTGCAACTTGGCGTATACGGCAGTTAACCCAGCCGATCTTTATACGGGCCTTGTTGAGGGCCTTAGTCGCATTGGCTTCGTCGATCTCGCAGAAGGCTGCTCGATTGCCTCGTGGTGTGGGTTTTGTCAAATTTACCAGTTTGATCTCTAGGCTGTCAGTAAATTCACGTTTGAGTGCTTCACGGACTTCGCTCTCGGTAGAGATTTCATCCGAGTCAAGGATCTCGATCGTTGTTGTTGGTGTTAGCGTCTTGACCGTGCCGATGTTTGCAGTGGCTGACTTAACTGCATCGGTGAAAGCCTTGCTATCCTCGGTCTTTCGAGCCATTTCAAGGAGAACACCTCCGTGCCTCGTCCTTTTGATAGACCTTATGTCTACTCCAGTCGCTGTCGGACTAACCTTGGCCTTGATTTCCTTGAGGAGATCAGCGTACGTTCGCCCTTCAGCTGGTTGGACAAGCACAGCTTTCGTTCTTGTTTTTTTCCTTCTTGGTCTCTTTGAGCCACCATTACTTAGCAGGTTTTGGGCTTCAGAAGGTTTTGCCCCTGGCTCCTTTTCTCTTTCCTTCTTTTTCTTTTACCGAGTCACTTTGATCCAAGCATTATCCCGGGCTGTCTTTTTCTGTGCTGGCTTGTCAATTTCAGAGGAGGGGCTGGGTGTAGACAGCGGCCTCTTCTTTATGTTCTCTTTTCCTTGCTGTGGTTTCTCAGGAGTGACCAAAAACGCTTGTGGTATTGTAGTCATCTCCGGAGATGTTTGCGTGGTTGTCGCCGACATCGATGCTGGTTTGTTGGCCAACTTATATGCCGTGGCAATGGACGCTACTAATTTTCTGAGTTCATGATGGAGATTTCTTTTATCCTTTATGAACTCAGTCAACTCTTCGATCTTGCTACCGAGCCGTTCCATTAGCGATTGTTGGCCGGTGACAGTCGGTAGAGAGTTGATCCTCCCTCGATATGTGTTAGTGTTGACGGGAGCCAACAGGTCTTCCACTTTTTCGAGGAACGCCTGTTTGCTGTGCGTCTACTTCCATCTGAGCTGTTTCAGTACTCCCTGTAGCATTGCTAGACGGCAGAGCCATGGGGTCTACTCTGCTGTTCAAACGGTCGCTTGATAACGACGAGTTCAGGCCCGTTTGTACGCCTTCCCTCACCGGTACTGAGGTATCCCCCCTCTGCACCGTAGACGATGTTTGAATGTTTTCTGACATTTCATATCATCTTTTTGCTAGGTTTTGGTCCACCCCGAGTATTTTATTTCCTCGGTACCCGACGTATCTGGCACGTAGGTATGACGAGTATTCCCCTATCCGCCACCTGGGGAGGTGCCCGATGCGGAACCCAGCAAGCCCGACACGGGGTATGTATGTATGTATGTATGTGTGTATGTGTTTTGTGTGTATGTGTTTTGTGTGTATGTGTATTTGGGAAAAATGCCATGTAGGAACCCATGTGGGAATCTAGGCTGGATTCCTATGTAGGAAACTAGTATGGAATCCTACATGGATTCCTACATGATTGCTTGTAGGAAACTAGTCTGGAATACTTTGGATACTACTGTTTAAAATTCAGTTATTTGAAATACATATCTTGAAAGGATTATTAATAAATTTAGTTCGATAAACGTAATCAATAAATCAGTCATCGGCATACATTGTCAATTTTTTTTTTTTTTTGTAACCACTAAATGATTTAATTTCCTTAGTTATTAAAAAAGTTAAAGAAAGACGATCTTGTTGTATAAAAATTAAGTTACAATTATAGTAAATAGTAATTACAGTATTTTAATGTTTATAACCAACTTATTAATTATACCAGATATTAATGATCTGATGTATACCTAAACATATTCATATTGATAACTACATGCAAATAGCTGAAAACTAATAATTGAAAAGTTTGTTATTATATTTTTATCCATATTTTAAAAATCATTAGTAATGTAACCAAAAACGTAGTATAAAAAAACTGTTAAAATGAATGATGAAAGCAAATCCAAGTTATTAGTAATTTTTTAGAATTCTTGACTTCACGTTTGATCGAATCATTAATTCAGTTAAATATCTTCCAGAGCCTTCAACAGCTTTATCTAAGTTAGTTCCAGTCGATCCCGGGTGTTGTTTTGTAATTCTGTCTTGGAGTCAAGCTACAATTAAATGATAAAACATTAATCATTAAACTGAAATATCAATAATCATATTAATTACATTAATTTCATTGAAATTTTATAATATAAAAACTTTCAGAACCAATAGTAAAATGTAAAGTATATACCTTCTATGACTTGACGTTTTTTAGGGGTTAACATTTTCCTTGGTGATCTATTTACAATCCTTGCTGCTCCTTTACCATTTAATAGTTTCCTACATGGATTTTTCATATGGGAATCCATGGACCCACAGTTTCCTACATGGATTACCGTACGAATCCATGTTTGTTATATGGATTTTTCACGTGGAAATCCATGTACCCACAGGTTCCTATGAGTTTCCCACAGGAATCCATGCTTCCTATAAGAATTTCTCACATGGGAATCCATATACCCACAGGTTCCTATATGGGTTCTCATAGGAATCCATGCTTCCTATATGAATTTCTCGCATGGGAATCCATGTACCCACAGGTTTCTATATCGATTCCCATAGGAATTCATGCTTCCTACATGAATTTCTCACATGGGAATCTATGTACCCACAGGTTCCTATGTGGATTCCCATAGGAATCCATAAATTCCTATGTAAATTCCTATATGTTCTTATAGGAATCCATACTTTCCCATGGGGATTCCCATGGATTCCCACATAAATTCACATGGATTTTTTTGATAGGGCAGTCAAGCCCTTTCGATTGGCGTCAACCGCGATAGAATCGTTCAAGCCGTTCAAAAGTTATGAGAGGTTCACATCCACACACACACACACAGAGACACACACTCACACACACACACTATCGCGGGAAGGGTTAGGGAAGATATTTAAGACCTTAAAACGTCGAGACCTGTTGAAAACTCGATTTTTGCAAAACGGGGTGAAAACAATAACTTCACGATTTTTCGAAAATCTTCGATTTTCTTAGCGGGGAGTTAAAAATTTTTTCAAATGTGGTTTTTTTGGACTAACTTCCAAACGGCTTAACCGATCGATTTTAAAAACTAATCAGCTCTTAACATTAAATTATGTTGATCGACACTAAGCCGGTCGAAATCGGTTGATTTGTTCACGAGTTATCGTTAACGAAAGAAATCGAATAAAAGCATTTTTTTAGAATGACACCGAAACTTCCCGTCTTATCAATTTGTGGTTACAAATGTATCTTAGAATTTGAAAAATTGCATCGTATGCCGCCAATCGCGTGAACATCGGTTCATTCATTCAGAAGTTATTGCGGTTTGAAAATTAAAAAAATAGTGTTTTATTAAACTTCTATCAGACTTTTGAGTTTGGAGAGCTCAAAAATACATATAAATTCTATTTTTAAGCTCTTCTAGTTAGAAAACGTAATAAGAGCAGCTTTATGCGCTTAATTACAAAAGTAGAGGGAAGTTGCGGGGATGGCCTTCAGGGTCAACCGTTTTCGTATTTTTTTTTAATTTATCCATATTCCAACAATATTTGCACATAGTTATCACGATATATTTACAAAACTTTTATTTAGATTTAACAGTAGGATAGAATGAATGTTTAAGTAAAATAAAATAAAAAAATCAACTAATTCCCTAAATTAGTTCTTAAATTTTTTTTTCTGTTCTTTCTTAAGTACCGCGTTTGTAATCCTATCCTCACCTTCCGGGAAAACTTTGCATTTAGTCCAGTCGGCGTGGAAAAAAAAACGGTTTGTTGGCAACTTTTTGACAAAATGTTCCGATTTTGGATTTTTTTTTTTTTATAAAATACTCAGAAAAATATTTTGAATATTTTTGTGTATGTGGGAAGTGTTGCTTTTTTTTTTGGTTTAAAAAATAATGTTTTAGCGTTGAACTTTAAATTAAAATATCTCGGAAACTACGCGAAAGTTGTCAAGACATATTGCGTATGAAATTTAGAGAATCAAATAAGGAATAAAATGAGCTAAACCCGATGTCTTTGCGACCAATAGTTTACAAGATATTAATTTTTTAATGGAAAAAAACGCGGTTCTGCTCGAGCGCTTATAAACAAATAGCTTTAACTCCGCGAAAAATCAATCGATTCACTTTATTTTCCAAATTAAAGCTTTTACTGTCTCTTATAAGCAAAAAAATTGGCTAAGCTCAGAAAAATTTTTTTGAATTTATATGAATAATTTTCATTTTTTTTTATTTATGCAATAAAAAATAGATGAAATAAAAAAAAATTTTCTTTTTCCATCAATAAATTTTTTCGGCAATAAAGAATCGACCTGAGACAAAAAATTTTGGAAAAAATTTTTTTTTAACACGAAATTACAAATTACTAGTTTAAAAAATATGAGCTCTAGGGGGTTTCGATGTCGGTACCCGAGGCATTAAGCATGCGCCATTCGCCTCAAACTGCTGTCTGATAAAAATGGAGAAAATGATCATGGTGTTAGGCAAATAATAACAGTAGTAAGTGGCCGCTCAGAAACTCGGAGTAATTTCTTTTTTTATTTTTTCTTGTAATTTTTTCTGATTTTTTCTAAGTCTTAATTAACTTTTGAAAAATCGACTCCACAATATAGATATCAATCGATTCAGAATTTCATGAATCGTAAAGATATCCTATCGTGTGGAGAACTTTTTTTTCTTAATTTTTTCCATTTGTTTAAACATACTCATCGCCTCGGGTACCGACATCGAAACCCCGTAGAGCTCATATTGTTCAAACTAGTAATCTGTAATTTTGTATTAAAAAAATTTTTTTTTCTCAGGTCGATTCTTTATTGCCAAAAAAGTTTATTCATGCAAAAAAAAAATTTTTTTATTCTTATTCTAACTATTTATTATTGCATAAATAAAAAAAACTAAAAATTATTCATATAAATTCAAAAAAATTTTTCTGAGCTTAGCCTATTTATGTGCGTATAAGAAACAGTAAAAGCTTTAATTTAAAAAAAAAAAGTAAATCGATTGATTTTTTGCGAAGTTACAGCTATTTGTTTATAAGCGCTCGAGCCGAACCACGTTTTTTTTTTTTTTCATTAAAAAATTAATATCTCGTAAACTATTGGTCGTAGAGACATCGGGTTCGGCTCATTTTATTTCTTATTTAATTCTCTAAATTTCATAGGCAATATGTCTTGACTACTTTCGCGCAGCTTCCGAAATATTTTAATTTAAAGCTCGACGCTAAAACGCTATTTGTTAAACAAAAAAAAAGCAACACTTCCCACATACCCACAAATGTTTAGAATATTTTTCTGAGTATTTTGAAAAAAAAATATCCAAGATCGGGCCATTTTGTCGAAAAGTTGTAATCAGACCCCTTTTTTTTTCACGCCGACTGGACTAATTTCAGAGAGTCTTTATTGGAAAATTCGAAATAATCCAATTGACACGTATTTTTTATCGTGATTGCTTGATCATGTCACGATTCATATTTCATTTCGTGGGAATCATGCTCATCTTGAGAACAAGACCCAAAATTTACATTTTTGCAAAAACTTTTCGCCCATTTAAACAGTGACTTAGCCGAAGTAATGTGTTCGTCATTTTCACGTTGTTTACTCGTGAGTATACATTTTTTCAAAAATTTAGGACTTAAGGAACAACAGAAAAAACAACTAAGAAGTAATTGAAGGCATTAATTAATTTTTCCATTTCATTATATTGAAATGTTAATTTCATTCTACTGTTAAATCTAAATAATAATTTCATAAATAAATCTTGATTACTCTATGCAAATATTGTTAAAAATATAAATATAAATTAGAAAAAAAATTGAATTATAAAAATTATTCATTAAATTATTGTGTAATTTGTAGCGATCTCCAGTCTTAACGGCTAAGCTCAGTAGCGCACCGCACTTGTACCGCTTGTCGCTGCATCACATAAAAATTTATATCATTTAAGCTAATACCGAGCAGTGAAATTTCATTTCGAAATAAAGAACTTGAATGTATAATGTGTATTAATAGAAAAAAAATTTGATTATCGTACTAAGAAGTCATTAAAATTTCAATTTGTTTATTTAAAAGTTATTAAAACATATGATAATAAAAAAATGAAATTTGCAAAAAAATTTTATGTGAAAATGTAGATATTTTACTATAATCACTGAAAATTTGGTGAAGTTATCTTGAATAGCTTTTTCACAACTTATTTTTTACTTTAAAGCACTAAAAATTTTTATTGTTACAAAAATTTTTGTTAAAATTAAAATTTCCAAAAACTGTTTTGAGGGATGATTTTCAGGTACAACTACTTTCGATAATTATATTTTATTAAGTTTTCTATCACCAAGTGGTAAAAGGGGGGTCCACTTGACGTGTTTTAACTCTATGGGATCGATTTGATAAATTATTATCGGCTCAGTCGGTAACATACCGTTGAGACTAAGTTTCTCAAAAAGACGTAGGTTAAGAATTCGCCGTTATATCAGCTTCTTTTTATAAGTAGATTATTTAACTTGAATCCACTATAAAAATTATATTTACGAGTTAGTCATTGTAATGTTGAATGTCATCGTAAAAAGTATTAATTGGACAATTATGAAGAATTCAATATGTTTGATTGGAAATAAAAGTGAAAATTTTGTTGAAAAGAAGCTTCCATTCGTAAGAGAGGTTATGTCTCATTTTTTTACGAACATACTGATGCTAAAAAAAAAACAATTAAAGAAACCTTGAAAAATACAATCACTAACGTAAATAAAGTACGGTATGATGTCGGAATACCCACTTGCGAATTTTAATATGTGACATTAAAATCAACAAAGATTTCTAACTTTTCAAAATTGTTGCAAAAAAATGTCGAAAAAAAAAGTTACTTTTTCAAGAAACATTTTTCTTGCAAAATTATAATAACTTGTTTGATTTTTCCAAAAAAAATATATAGAAAAATTACTTAGTGAGAAAAAATTATTTTTACTGTCTCACAAATTAACAAACCGCTACAGATTCATTGATAGCATCATCCTCGAAAGATCTTTAACGAGTCATGATGATGGGATAGACATTAATAATTGTGGTAACTATCCATTTAGCTTTTTCATCGATCGTTACTTTGATAATAATTGATTTCGAATGTAATTATTAACGACAGTTTTTACATTATAATCTTTCAGATATGTCAACCGATGACGGTTAATGCTAATGAGATTTTACCCTTTCAGTCTACGGTTGTTCCATTATTCAGTTCAAGTCTATCTTCACGTACCGTAGCAAATTTCCAAGATGAATTAGATTGTTTCAGACTGGCTTCTAAAATTGATATTATGACTTCAGATCTTTGCGCTGCTCTAGAAAGAGCAAACGTTAGTAGCAGGAATGCTACTTTTATGATTGCTAGTGCGTTAGCGAGTATTGGAGTCAATGTTGCCGACTATAATTTGAGTCATCAGATAATTCATCAAAGCCATATTCATTACCGAAAAAGTATTGCTGAAGGGTTAAAAAATAATTTTGATATTGATGACCTTCATATTTTACATTGGGATAGTAAAATATTGAAGGTATGATTGGACCAAATTCTGTAAACAGGCTCTCAGTTCTATTATCTATCTTAGGTGTTGAACAATTTCTCGGCGTTCTGAAAATTGTTAAGGGTAATGCAGAAAGTCAGACCTCAGCAACGATCAACACCAAACAGGTGGAAAGTTGGTTTTCATATCAAAGACATGTGCTTCGATAAGGCAGCCGTTAGCACCGCCATATAAATGTATTCTTATTATTTTTATTCTTTATGAATAATTAAGTAAACAAAATCACTAGATGTTAAAAAAAATTAATTATTGAAAATTGCTTCAAAAAATATAAATGTATATTTTTTTTTCTAAGTCAATGTTATTATATTAGGCAGTTGAGTTGGAAAAATCAATAATTAATATCTGTGGTCTATTCGATTCACCATCGCAGTTTTTGTTATTTGATTGCGCAAGCCTGAAAGGTGAAGTTTTCAGAAAACTTTTGTGATCAACTAATATTCTGAAGTATAGTGAATTTAAATAAGAGAGGTGGTAGCTCTCGGATCGATAAATGCACGCAGCTGCTTGTGGTTGTTACGCTAACTCAGCTAGATACAATAAATTACGTGTGTTAGTCATTCACAAGATATTTGTATCGAGATATTTTATTTCAATTTAAATTTAAATTCAACTGAGATAAAATGTAATTTAACAAAGTAAATGTAATAAACATTATATGATGAACAGTGTGAGAAAACCGCATTTAACATGAAATTGATTCTGGTGTAGTGGGATATTCCAAAGTGGAGTGAAATAATACAAGTGATAGTCGTTGAAAGTGTCAAGAATGTATTTTATTAGAATATATATATCGATTAAATCTATATAAAATAGAAACATTAATTTTTGTGAACGTATTGATTGTTGAGCATACAGACACTTATCAATTAGTTATTTCAATACCGAAACAAAAAAGTTATACATGTTCATCAATGTGATCAGTTCTCAGGAAGTGAGCAACAGTGTTTGATGTCAACTATGCAACAAAAACTCTATTACACTAATCATCCTTTGAGAATTACATATTTTATAAAATCTAAGTGAAGTTTAATTAACTATGTTAAATACGCTAATGACAGAACTATCATTCGTGGGCACATTGAAAGTTTCCCATTTTTTGAAATTTAAGAGATTTAATATATCTACTGTTGTCTATATTTGTTGGTTACTTCCGTGGAGTATTTCAGGAGAACATGGAAAACAATGTAAGTAGTAAGGTTACTGTTGATTACATATTTTCATTAGAACCAGAACCACCAACACAGACATACACCCGTACTTGAAATTTAGTTCTTATCTCTATGTGTTAATTTAGTCATTAATAAAAAATATATCGCTGAAATATCACATAAGCTCGTAGTTCGCAAGATTCACCTCGATTGTTGACGTATAGCCGATTTGTAATTAGTTTTTATCATACATTCATCAAGTATTTATTAGATAATTATTGTAATGACCTTGTAAAATGAGGTGATGTCTGTTGACGAATGCTAAGAAATTGATCTAAAACTACTAGTAATTTCATTGTGAACATGACGACTGTGAATACGAGAAAAAGTAATCTGTTATAACTTATTGCCTAGAAAAATTGAGTAAGTTAATTTAGAGTAATCAAAGATTTTAATGAAATTGTACAGCAAAAAAACGTTTGGTCAATTACGAAATAAAAAATTCTCTTAATGATAAATAAAAAAATAATTTCGATACGGCTTTTATCTTGAGAATTTGTCACTAATCAAAGACAAATTTGGGCATTTTTATCTTGTGAAAAAATCTCGAAGATCGTACACGTAAAACATTTAAAACACCGTGAAATTAAAGAAAGATTTTTGATACCATTGATCATAAACAGTGTGAATGACTAATTTAATTAAATTAATAATTGAAAAATAAACCTTACCAGATCAAAATTGTAAAACATGCTTCAAATAAAAAAAAAATAATAGAGTCGAACAGAAGTATTTAATATAAAGATCGGACGATCAGACCGGGCGTGAAAATTGTAAAAATTGTAGTTGTTTGTTATCCGAAAATCAGGAAAATTGTTGACTCTGGAGGTCATCCCTGGAACTTCTCCTTAATTCCATACCTAGGCAATGTGATATTTTTGAGCTCTCCAAGTTCAAAATAACACAGTTAGCTGTCCCATGCTTTTGAGCTAATTTACTTGAGCTAATTTACTAATTGAATAATTTACATTCTCCAAATTATTTCAACGATAATAATTCACAAACCAGTCAACCGATTACGACGTTCTTGGATAATATTGACGTGGTTTTTTTTTTTAGCTCGTATGATTATATCATTACATCAAAAATGATCCGAAAAATAAAAGTGGGGGTTATATAAAAAAAACACTTTTTCCCAAATTTTTTTTCAACGATATCTATCGAACTAATCAACCGATTTCGATTCTTGGTGAAGATCGACGTAGTTTCTTAAGTTCTGAAAAGCAACTACTTGAATCAAAAATAATTAAGGAGAAGATGTCGGAGTTATGTAAGAGGAATAATTTTGTCCAAATTTTTCGTTCACGATATTTTACGAACAAATTAAGTGCACGGCAAATAAAAATAGGGATTTACCTATTTTTGCATAGGAAAAATCCCTATGTTAACACAGGAATATTTCAAATGTTAACATAGGAATTTTATCACTAAAATTTATGTAACTTAATTTAATAATCATAAATTTACATTACACTTTTTTCATTGGAAAAATTTCAGTGTTATGTAAAACATATTTTTTTATAACGTTTATCTTTTCTATATAATATTGAAGACCGTCATAATTTTTCGTTGTTCGTAGACCAGATAAGAAAATAACTAGAGTTCATGTCCCTTATTTAGATGCTCAGTCTGAGACCTCAATGCATTTAAGATTACAAAACCGGAACAAACAAATAAATGGAGTTTAAACATTAGAAAAAAATATCCAGAGAGTTCAAAGGTATTTCTTAAATACATTGCGGCACTCGAACTCAGACTGGGAAATTTTTATCATTATACTCTCATTACTGTCCAAATATTAGGCATAGAAGATAATATAGTATGAGTCAAAAGAAATAATAATTTTATGATAATAAACAAAATTTCTTAAACAAAAATCTTTTACAATAAATTTAGTTAGATAATGTCTTGAGAATAATAAATAATTTAAGGTAAAAATAAAAAATAAGAATTTCAAATTGAACAATTAGTAAATGTTAAAAACTAAAAGCAAATAAATTAAAAGTTACAAATTAATTATTAAAAGGAATTGACTAATTGTTTATTGTAATTTTTATCGATCACAAAAAAAGAAATCTTCCGATTATTGATAAAATCGTTCAAAGAAATTGTTTAAATATTAAATTAATTTAAGAAATGTTAATATTCAAAAATTTTCATATGTTAAACAACAAGTAACATTAAGATCTCCGTGTGCATTTGTGTATGTATAGATGCGCCTATACATTAACATAAGTGTACCAGTAAGAGTATCGTTGTACAATGTGTAGGAGGTAAAAGCATACAAGTATAATAAGATAACTTGTGATCTATACTTGTACATCAAAATACGGGGAAACCGCCACCGCAGCATTTTCCGACACATCCGAAGAGAGGGTATTCAATTCTCCCTCCAATTGACAACGGAGGGCCCGTAAAAATCTCGGACCCGGGAAGCTGCTGGGTGTTCGCTCTCTTCGTGTTTTGACCTATCTAGTGTTAACATCATCAATAGATTACGACTAATTCTGTTTTTTTTTTATACAACCAATTGTAAAATAAAGTAAAGTTGTGAAGTGAATTAAATTAACGAAAAGAAAAAGAACAAGATTTACCAATTGTACCAGGTAAAATTTAAAATTATTAATTTGTAAATTTTAACAATTTGAAACCGCATTGTATGAAAGAAAATCTTAGATTTCACCTTTTTGTATTATTTGTAATGAATTTATAATTTAACCAATTTTTCGTTAAATAATATACTTATTAAATTTACCTAACGCACTATTTATTCAATCAAACCTATCATTCTCAATAAATTAGAACTCGGAAGTTCCCGGTCTATTAGTCTAACACGCTAGGACCAAATACTGTTAATCACTTCAAATGTAAAATTAATTAATTATCATAAATTAAATAATTTTTACATAACATCAGATAATTCAAAAGTAAAACAGTGATATACAGTCGGTTTGTGATTGTAACATTCGAGGAATTTTTTTTCAAACTTTGTTTTACATTTCAAAAAAATTAAAAATCCAGCAGATTATGGACGGTGTTGCTTAATGCATACGGGGCATTACACGCCATTTTTAACCCTGACCCCTTTTGATTCGGCTGAAAGTATTTCCTCCTTTTCTACCCTATCAAAAACGTCTCTCATTTTTTCGAATTTTTTCACCCAACCAAAAAAAAAAACGAAGTTCCGAATTTTTCAAGAAAACCGATTTTTTATTTTTAAAATGCCATATAATATTTTAAAAATTGACTTATCGGGACATTTTGTAACTCAAATTTTTTTTTCTTAAATGTTTTTTTTGAGAATCAATAGAAAAAATTTATTCAAACCTATCTTCATCGTTATTATATAATTAAATGCCATCTTCTGAAATAATATTAAGTTTAAGAACATTTTGTTGCCCACCATTTATAAAGTAATAAATAGAAAAACAATTGTTTTTCAATTTCCTTCGATGTTAAAATTTAATTTTTTCGATGAGTTGAATGTGTAACTTTTGATTCTATACTTTTTTCTTGTTTAGGATTCCCGAAATTATTTGGGCCGGTGTTATTGAGAATAAGGCTAAAAAAAATTTTTTTTTTTTTTTTCAAAGAAAAAAAATAGAAATCGAAAAAACACCGTTCTTAAATTTTCAGGATATTGTATAAAATGTCAAAGATTTATATGAAAGATAAAATAAAGAAATTAAAAATGGTTATCATTAAGAAATTCGGAGTTTTTTCGAAAAATCTAAAAAAAAACGATGAAAAGAGGTTTGAAAATTTTTTTTAAATTTTTTTTAATAACAACATTTAATAAAGAAAAAAATTTTAAAATACAGTGTCCCGATAAGTCGATTTTTGAAAAAGTTATAACAACTTAAAAATAAACGAGCGGTTTTGTTGAAAAATTCACAACTTTTTTTTGGTAAGGTGAAAAAATTTGAAAAAATCACGAAAGACGTTTTTGATAGGATACAAAAAGAGAAACTACTTTCAGCCGAATCAAAAGGGATCAGGGTCAAAAGTGGTCGATTTGGCGTGGAATACCCCATATGCATTTAAACACACCATAATCTGCTGGATTTCAAATTTTATTCAAATGTAAAGCAACATTCGAAAAAAATTTCCTTTTTATGAATATTAATACATCGATATTTCTATCATGTCAATAAAGAATAAATTCCCATGTTATCATTGGAAAAATTCTTATGTCAATATAGAAATTTTCTATGCAAAAATAGGCAAAATCCTTATGTTTTTTCCGCCGTGTGGGTTTGATCACGTTGACTGCGATCATTGCAGTTTTTTGAGGGTACGAGCTGAGTAGTTTTTGGAATCGATTCAGATGACAAAAGTTGTTTAAAACAAAACATTTTATTTTAATTTCATATTCAATATTGCTCAAAGACCACCATCCCGAATCACCTCGAATAGTATGAAATATCTAGGAGTATAGAAGCTCTTTGATTGCCACCAATCCTGTTCAAATCGGTCAAGCTGGTCAAAAGTTGTGGGAAATTTACATATGTACTTATAGACAGATGCATGCATACAAAAGTAATTAGAAAAAAAAATTAGGAAACCGGTTGACCTTGAAGGCCGTCCCTGCAACTTCCCGCTAATTCCATACCTAAAAGCTTGAAATTGCACTTATGACGTTATTGAGAACGTCTAGCACAAAAATACAATTTTTGTGCTATTTTGAGCTCTCCGAAATCAAGGAAATAGCTTTCGAATGATTCTGAGCTCTTTGAGCTCAAAAGTCTAATAGACATTTTTTAAAACACTAATTTTTCAAACCGATATAACTTTTAAAAATGAGCCGATTTCTACGCGGTGAGCGGCATTCGACGCAGTTTTTAAGCCTCATGAAGAATTTTTAAGATTAATTCGATCACACACACACACACACACACACACACACACACACACACACACACACACACACACACACACACACACACACACACACACACACACCGTGACAACCTCGCGGGGATAGTCAAGGAAGCATCCTGTGACCCTTAAACGTTGAAATCTGATGAAAACTTGATTTTTGCAAACCAGGGTGAAAACAATAACTTCCTGATTTTTTAAAATCTTCGATTTTCTTAGCGGGGAGTTAAAAATTTTTTTATAAGTGGTTTTTTGGGAATAACTATTAAACAGCTCGATCAATCAACTTTATAAACTAGTTAACTCTTAATCATGAGAAACTACTTCAATCGCTGCTAATTTAGTCAAAATAGGTCGATTCATTCGAGAGATATCGTGAACGAAAGAAAACTAAAAAAAGTATTTTTTCGGAAATACTCGGAAAATTTCTTGGTTGCTAAATTAAAACTTAGACATATTTCATGAGACTTGAAAATTTGCGTCGAATGCTGCCAACTGCGTGAAACCCAGTTCATTCAGTCAAAAGTTATTGCAGTTCCAAAGTTCCAAAAATAGTCTTTCATCAAACTTATATCAGACTTCTGAGCTTCAAGTGCTTCAAGTGCCAAAATGTAATTTCCGTGAGAAACCTTTTAAAACTAAAATTTTGAGTTCCGCTTTTAACAGCAGCTGTGTTTAGGCATTTTATGAGATATTTCGGGGCGAAAGGATTTAATTGATTTTCATAGAATTATTAACAGGAAATTCAATTGGGCACTTTCGATCAAATTTTGAATTTTCAGTGGAAGTGCCCAAACTAAGCTTCTGTTGAAAAATTCTATGAAAATCAAATTTATCGTCTCATTTCAACATATCTTAGGAAACGCCCAAACGCTGCCCTTGTTAAAAACGGAACTCAACAAAATCATTTATGTTCATGATTGACGTATCATTAGTTACTCGTTGAGTATAGACCCATTGTTTATAATTGATTTCATCAATTTCATTATCTTCCATCAAAGTTAACAGATGTTCTCCCACTTTTTTGACGCCTGAACATTGAGAACAATTGTTAAGAAAACACTTAGCTGATGGTTCTTGACATACAATGGAACTCAAACAATTATTGTAGGATTCTAATGATAAATCCGTGCCTTCAGTTAAACGTTAAAAGTTGCTGCCTGTTGGAAATGTAAGAAAGTGATACAGATGCGAGTAAAAATATAAAGTCGATTAAATTAATTACAAACGTTTTAAGTACTGATTCGTAATAAACGAAGAATTGAAATCAGTGGCAGCAATTTTTTTCTCTACTTCTTAACTTACCTAAGATCATCAGTTCTATATTTTGATGGATGGAGCAAATACAAAGTGTATAAGCGCCACAACCGTCAGCTAAAATACAATACATCGGACGTAGATATGCAAAACATGAAAATCCAATTTTGATTTCTGGATATCTTGACTTGAAGGTTTTGTACAACTCTTTCAAATTACAAAGCACTAGACGTTTTTGACACTGAACTTTAGTACCATTATCGTTTCATAGTAAAATTCATAGTAAAATTTCATCGTCATTTTAAAAATTTGTCACTATTGAAACTACTGCAGAAGATAATTCACGTCCTAAAAATTTGAATACTTCGAAGAATTTACTTGTTAATTATTCAAAACCCTACTGACTTGTGGTTTTGTCACTTACCAGTTTTTTTTTGTAGATACTGACAAAATTTCATCGGCAGCAACTAGGTTTTTTGCTACTCGCATCATATGCTCACTTTCACCCATGACTTCCATAACTTTATGAACGCTCCAACTCAATGGTAGTAGTCAATGTTTAGACGTGTATGGATCTACTCGTATTATTAACGTTAGATTTTTCGTTCAAACTGTTCATCATTTCAGTAGCATCCATATCACTGAATTCGGTTTTCATACGATTTCTTACTCCTAAAGCTTTTCGCAAATTTTGAGCGACACAAGTAATTTTGTCATCCAAATACGTTTTATAGATTCTTCTTTTTGCAACAACAGGAGATTGATTTAATAGTACTAACGCTTTGTTAATGGTCGAAAGAGTAATGCTGAGAATCATCTCAGACAATGAAGAACTACTCTGTTAAATAAGTAATTCCTGGCTACTAGATGATGGAGCTAGAAAAACAAACAAGTTATGAACTCCAGCAAATGAAATATTGAAGATGTATACTTGAAGCAAAAGTATCTAGCGATTTGTCAACGTGAATAATTTCATCAGGTTCCAAACTTTCATTAGAATCATCATCAGTATCTTCAGTGAAATTATCTGCATATTGCTTCAGTAATTCCTTATGACATGGACTGCATACACGGTCATCAGTTGATAGATGGAAATGAATAGCCAAATACTCAGGCAGACTTCGTAAAGATTTTGTCTTATTATGATTATCACGATTCATTAGATTACAGCAACGATCAAAAAAAGAGAGTGTGTACTTATGTACACGGGGTAGAAGTTATACTTCTTTGGCGTATAGAAAAAAAATAACTAAAATGCAGTAGTGATTAAGGATAAATATTGAAATTAATCAAAAAGTTTTTATTTGAATAAAAAAGGTTTTATTAACGTAAAAATATGACAACACAGTAAAAATATACAATCAATAATCAATGTTAATTAAATAATACTATATAATCTCATTATTCATAATTACAACTGTGATAGTCCAATTATTTAAATTTTGACCTGTGGTGATAAGTTGAGGTTCAAACGTCATTTGCAAACTTAATGTTGATGGAGTATGAATAACTTCGTTCTTAGATTATAGTTGTTGTACAAGCAATTTTTTTCCTTGTTTATACTGTCGACAATTTTCAGAGTTAGTTTTTTTTTCACTACCCTCTAATTTGCAGATTTTTTACGTGAATAATATTTTTTACAGTTTTTTGCATTTCTTCGAGTAATATCTTCAGACATATCAGAAACTAATATAGAAATTGAAATTTAATTATGTAGTATTATTAGTTCCGGAGAAATCTACAAATGATCATAGGTAGATAGATACGAATTAGTATAGAGAATTATTTATATTGTTCTATTTAAGTTTATTTATCAGAATTTATTTTCGATTATTTCAACTACTACCTTAATAAATTGAAAATATATGTTTATATAAATATTTCATGTTAAGCTAGGTGCTCGTTATTTTTAGAATTATTTAATAAAATTTGTTTGTTATAATAAGAATATAAAAAAAAATTGAAATATCAATAAATCAAATTTTAAGGAATAGTTAAGATCAAAGATATTATAAACACTCAGTATTTAAGTTTTATATAAACAAGTATAAAAAATTAATTAATTTTTTTTGTTTATCCATAAAATTTGTAAATATACCAGAAATAAAACAAAACAAAAAAATATATTTTTTAGATAATAATGTAATAATTTTTAATTAACGATGTTACATAATTATAAATACCGACAATAAACCTCAAATCTATAAATGCACTCAAAACAGTTTAGTCAAATCAGTTTTATCACTAATATTCAATGTATATAGATATACTCATAAATAACAAATTATTAGTAAATACTATCACTGTCGTATATGAAATTGATTTACTTAAAAGACCAAAATAATATTTATTTATTCACACTGTTTAATTGTTCTGTAATAAAATACGTGTTCTACATATAAAAATACTAGAATATACAACTCGAACATAGTTATCGATTTTCATGCCATCTAGAATTAATTTTACGGTGTAGACATTAGGTGTCGGTGTATGCGCGCATCGTAAAAATTCATTCTCATCATTTTTCTCCATCGCCCCAAAAGAAGTATAACTGCAAATATTTTGGCATTTTAATAATTGTTAATCAATGAATAAACTTAAAATTATTTTTACTTAATGACAATTCGCTTATTAACACTTGATACACGTCAGAGAACAAACTTGTCAACGAGTTGCAAGAAAAACACTAATATCGTTCAGAAAACATCGTCTTAAAATGATCAAGAAAAAATAAGAAGTTATCTTCATCTTCGGTGATGAATTCTTTTATCAGGTCTTTCAATTGCCCAGATAAAAAAAATTATATATAATTATATATACTCATACATAATTATATACGAAAAATGGCCCTATACAATTATATAGAATTATTTCCATTAAAAAAAAAAATCGGCATGTGCGGGTACCAAACCTGGGACCCAATGCTCGAAAGACTAATTTATTACCTGTTTACCTACGAAGCTTACTTACAAAAAAAGTAGGTAGAATTTGTAATAACTACAAATAATGTGAATCGTGTCCATGATCGATGCGTAATGAACAAAGTTTTTTATCAAATTTGCAAATTATTAATTATCAATATACACTGATAGAAAGATTTATTAACTATTAACAAATTGATTTATTCGAAGACAATGATTTAATTTATTAAATTCTAATAGATGTTTTTCAACATTCAATAAATATCTATTTAGAAGGAAAGTATATTTAGTAAAATAATTTATAAGTATTTATTAATAGTTAACAAATATAGTTATATCTGGCCAGATACAATAAAATCTTTTTAAGTCTGATGTATTTTTCAACCCAGATATTGTTATATCTACTTAGATCTGATCAGATATGACTAGATCTGATCATGTTTGATGAATTTTTCAACTCAGATATAGTTATATCTATTTAAATCTCATCAGATATGACTAAATCTGATTATGTCTAATGTATTTATCAACTCAGATACAGTTATATCTGTTTAGATCTGATCAGATGTGACTAGATCTGATCATGTCTGATGAATTTTTCAACTCAGATATAGGTATATCTGTTTAGATCTGATCAGATATGACTAGATATAATTATATCTCGTCAGATCTAAACCTTTTTCCCCTGGCTTTACTGTAGAGCGTTAAATTTTTGATCAAATTTTCGCTATTTATTACTTTGGATCCATTTGTCAATAAGTTATAAAATTCTAAAGAACAAATAAAATTTTTCCCATGTTATTTCCACAAGAAACTTAGGTTGGAACGCGAATAATCTTAAAGTCAATGTACAGAGCTTAAATTTTGCGAAAAATTTTTTTATCAATTTGGGAGCATTTGAGCCCTGGTGTTTTGTCAAAAATTAGCCAGCTACGCTACTTCCCGTAATTTCTTTTATTTCAACATTTAAAATCAATGACTTGTAGTTTTTTAGGTTAGGTTAGGTAATTCCAAATAAATCACTTGGTTCGGAGCACAATAATGATGAAGTTTATTTCCCTGGAGGAGGAAAACCCTAGCTGAAACTGAGGAAAAACTTCCTCAAAAAATACAACGAGGATGTGTACATGAGAATGTGTGTATATGTGTGAATAATACAATTGTGTCTTAAGGAGAGAACACAATGAGGATAAGCTAAATCGCCGATCGTATTTTTATGTATCAATGAATTAGAAATTAATCTTATGAAAAGAAATTATGGCCGAGAGACGCTATGAAAAAAAATTGACAAACGCTGTTTTGAAGACCGCTGTTACCGTGACGTAGTGCAGAAACCTCATGCAAGTGCCTGATTAGCGTATTCATCAAGTTTGATGATGTTCAAGTTAGGTTGAGAATCGTTATTCGTTAAATGCACAGTGAAATGTTGGCGATTATTCGTAAATGCATGAGAAAGTCGTTCTTGTACGAAAACCCCAGAGCAACTGCTGCACACCGGTACACGTTGCCCAGTGATTCTCGCGCCTGACGTTCTGCGCAAGCGCAGTAGCCGTCATTATAGTGGTCCGAGTATCGAAGCCTGGGGACCGAGCCCGAAACCCAACGTTCTCGAACGTTCGAGATGCGATGCTTTGTGTTGATGAACGTTGTTCGTTGAATTTTTTTGGATCAAAAATTCTGAGAACTAGTGTTTTTTATGTTCAAAGACGTTATTTTTCTGCGTCTCATCATCTTGAGAGCAAGTGAATTCCAAAGTACCCATCTTAAGGATCGCCCTAATAATAATAGACTTATTATTGTTTTACATAATTACTGTGTTTATATATGGTCTTCGCGTTTATTGTAGCTAATCATATTGTAAGTTTTTGTCAGCGTTGAAATTTAAAGATCCAACGATGGTTATCAGTACAAGTAAAGAAAAAATTGCTGAAGCATTATATTGATTAATAGTAATTATTCATAGCCCTTACTCGCACGTGTGACGCCTCATACTGCTGATCGTGAGCAAAAGGCTGGTAATTTTAGTAGGTACCTTGAGAGGTTCTCGTAACTAAACACAAGGCCTTAGACGTTGTTACGGGGAGAAAAATTGCCAGACATGCCGGATCCGCCTGTACTGTATATTGAATGTACCTCCGATGCTCTTGTTCAAATCCCAATTGGTTCGGAAAACTAAAACATATTGATTTATTTTCATATTCACGCACCATGTTTCTCCTGGCATTCAATAACTTAGTAAGACAGAATCTTGCAGAAGTTGGATTATATTCACTATCTTTATCAGAATCTGTTGTGATAGTGTTAGCTAACGTTGCGTTTCCATGTTTATCATTAGTTTGATGATGATAAGGATCATTTTTAGACAATAAAAGAAGCTTGGCTAGAATTAAACATTTAAATAAGTATTCATAGATTTAAATATGTCACTTATTATTAGTCAATCGATTCAACTATTTAATAAGTTATTTATTTAGATGATCAGTCTCTTTTTTTCATTCTTCAACTGTTGTAACAATGTTAACCCTTCGACCGGTTGTCTTTCGAAAGACAGTCGCTAATCTTGTGATGATAGAAAATTTCACGCTATTGCACAAGCGCAAAGAGCGAAATTTCTAACTTGCGCAGGCGCGAAATTTTAAACTAGAACTTATTTGAAGTTATAATTATAGTATATTTTACAAGAGTTTTTTATTCTTCGGAATAAAAAATAATCATTTTGGGTTAAAAAATAACAATCACAAAATTTTTTAATCATGCAATTAATTTATTGAACATATTTTCAACAGATTAGTGATGTTTATTTTTACAACCTTACCCATCAGTTAGTTTCTTTAGTAAATAATATTAATAATTAACGTTTATTAGTTTAAAACTACGCTGAATATCAATAATCTTTAAACAAATTTTAGTCACAAGAAAATTACAATGTTTTAAACATTGTAATATTTTAATTAGGTATTTAAGTAATACATTTTAATAATATATCACATTTTCCTTTAAGTACTAAGTTTTAAATTATCTTTAGTAAAAGAATCCAATGAAATAAACAAACAAATAATTTGTTAAAAAAAAAAAAATTGCGTTTTATGAATAGAAATCGAAATAACATACAATTTTTTCTTTATAAACTAAAATTAAATTATAATTGTTTATCAATAACCATAATAATATCAAGTTTTCAAGTCATGTAATTAAAATTCAATTCCAATAATTTGAGTCAGGAAATACTACCCTTCCAGGAGGTTTAATTGGGCAATTCCGGCGAAAATTTGAATTTTCAGCGGAAGTGCCCTAACTAAGCTCCAGTTAAAAAATTCTATGAAAATTAAATTTATGGTCTTACCCCAAAATATCTTAGGAAAGGCCTAAACACAGCTGATTTCAAAAGCGGAACTGAAAATTCCAATTTCATAAGGTCCATCAAGGAAGTTACATTTTGCACACCCTAATATATATATATATATTAGGGTGCTTTTTTTTTGCGACTATTTTTTTTTCGCTCCCATCCCGAAATTTTGTTGGAAATACACCCAAAAAAATTCCCTGAAAGTTTGAGCCCTTAATATTAATATTAAGTACTCCTACACAGCGTGTGAAGATTTCCCATTTGAAATATACGAGAACTTTCATTTTTTTTTTTAATTTCTATAGCTCAGTGGCATTTCATAGCATCGCTTTGACCATGGACGGGTTTTTTTCAGAATTGAATGCTCTACCAAAGTGTCCATTGTCGCGAAGTCGTAACTCATATTGGTGGGGTAGTACGGACCGCCAAACCGAATTTTTCTTAGAATTCTTGTTTTTTCACTCATTATCTCATAAACAACAAGACATACAGAAAAAATGTAAATGATAATTTTGTAGGAAATTCAATTCTCTACAAAAAAGGTCCTTACCACCAAATCAATAAGATCGATATTTTCTGAGATATTAGTCATTGAAGTTTACGTAGCATTGAATTTCCACAAAATGTTGAATCAAATCTTAAAAAATTTTGATTTTTTTATTCGTATCATAATTATAATTAGTAATTACTTATTAATTAAGTTGCAAATTCAACGAAAAAAATTTTTAATTGTATTTTTCTGAAGTTTTTTTATTTGTAAATAAATTACTAAGATATCAGGTCTATGTAACTTTGAACTCAACTACATGTATGATCAAATACGATAAATTAAATATTTTACACCATTTTCTTTATGCTGTAAGTTGATTTAGTACACAGTTTATGTTGCGAACGGTGATGCTGTACTGTTTGAAAAACTTTTTGTCGTTCATCTTCATTGCGGGTGAAAGCTTCATTGAATCTTTGAGTCAGAGCTACTCCTCGCTCAGCAGTATCATTTACAACTTTTAACTTTTTGAATGTTTCAGAACATTTTTGATACTCAAAATTTGATTCCCATGTATGAAATTCAGAACTTAAAAATTCATATGAAAGGTTAAACTGTTTAAAGATGAAAACTGAATTTGGTGTCACAAAATCACTGATGTTTTTTTCACTGAGTGAAGTAATTGTTTTGTAAGGCTCTGAGTAATGCTTATTCGATTGCTTTACAGCTGGAGTACCATTAATTTTTTTCGCAATTTTCAATTTTTCTTCTGGTAATACTGTATTATCAAACAGCGCCAAGCAAGCAAGTTGTTCATGCAAATACCATAGATGTTTAGATAATTTTTCAAGAGCTGCATTAGCGATTTCCGGATGAATTTTTCGATGTTCGATAAGATCTTTTACTAATTGTAAGTCTGAGTTTGGGGCTTTTATCGCATATGGAGCAGTAAACCATATTTTCACGTAAAATAATACAACAAAAACACAAATTTTTCGCAAAGCATCTGTTTCTTTCGCTGGTACTTTAAACTGCTTACGAAATAAATATATCATGAAACAATAAAGAGCTTTTGAAAGCCATCTTGCATAGTGACAAGCGTCAGGGGCTTTAAATTGAACTTTATCACCTCCACCACCTAAAAAGATACTGCTTAGTTCCAGTAATTCTTTATAGTCGTCTCTTGGATGATGATTCTTATTGAAAAATATGAAAAGAAAGAAAAATAAAAAAGTGAGAAAACTGTAATCATTATCAGCAACCAATGGGTTTCTTTGATAGTGAATGATAATGTAATTAGTTAAATTTGTAAATAAAGTTAATGAAAAAATACACTTTGTAAAATATTCGAGCAAAAAGATATTTGAAATTTATCAATTAAAAACTTATAAGTCCTTAATACACACAAAAATGTGTCAAAAACTAGTTCATCATTTAAATACACAATTATTAATATAAAATTGAATTAATTCATACCTTTAATTGATTGTCAATAAAATCGAGAATGTCTTTTTTTTGTCGTTCAAAATGTCGATAATATGTTCATCATTGGAACCGATTTCATATACTACTTTATCAATGTTATCCCAATTGTCTCTAAATCGTTTGAAAATAGGTACATTTGGACCATTTGTGGCTGGCCAAGCAACCTCTGCTACATTTCGTAACATCAACTCTGACGTATGATGACGACAAGCAAGGTATAATAAATTACGACCAATTTTTTTCTCTAGTAAAGGACAAGCACCTTTGGTGTCACCTTAAAAAAAAACATTATTGGTTTTGATTGAAATGGTTGATAAAAATATACACTAGTCACAAAAATTATGGGACATAAAAAAATTCTAAATTTTTGGGTATTTTTCAACGAGCTGTAACTCTGAATAAAATGATCGCAGAGCAAAAACAGAAAACAAGCAAATAGTTGCTCTAAGTGTCTAGTTTTCAGATACGATCATGACAATTTTTTATCACGTTTAAGTCTGAAGAAATCCTAAGGAAACTATAAAAAAAAAATTTTCCAAATTTTTTCTTGTCTAAAAAAAGGTCTACGGGCTTCAAAAATGTTTTCTCATTCTTTTACTCAAAAACGCTTGCAAAAAATTTAATGTCCTTTTATTTGACAGAATTAGAAAGCCTGTGCGATGATTTGCCGCGGAGTTATCGTCAATCAAAGCAAAGAAGTTCTTTTTAACTTTGATAATTAATAACTCTGGGAATAATGGTCGTATGAGAAATTGAAGGAGAGTTTTAAAAACTACACGATATTTTCTATGAGATAACAGCTGCAATGATAAACATTGCATCTCTATCACTAGTTCCAGTGCGATCTAAAGCTGATACAAGTTGATACTGGAGTTAAAATATTGATTTTTTTCTTTTTACGAGGTACAGGGAGTTCATTCTCAAAATGAGAATATGTTCGTTTCAACCCACTGGAATTTGATGATAGACTACAAAAACTTGCTGGCATCGAATGTTGCGATAATTTCATGCCTAAAACAATTTTTTCAGAATTAAATAAATAAACCCAATCGATTAAAACATTTTTCAAATTTTATATTCAGCTTCTGTTATTCAGAAGCAAATATATTCTTTGAATTGAGTTTCCGTCAATTGTCCCCAATAAAAATAATATAAAATGATATGTATTTTAAATTTATTGGTTACAGTGTGTAACAGTTTTACCTGCTCAGGTTAGCCCCTAATCAATTTTTTAATTAACTAAACAAAACTAACAACAATAAAAATTATCAGGGCGCCACCAGGATTATTAATCACGGTTCCTGGAACGGGTCCAGAGCTGAGAAAACTTATCTTAGGGTAGAGAGAGTGGAGGAAGGTGCTGTGGAATAATAAAATCTTAATTAACAATATATCGATATTTATTAACAATAAAAATTTAACAAACTTAACAAATTTAAGCACTCACTCACACACTTATAATCTAACGAAGCGGAGAACAACTGCGAAATAAACGATATTTACAACGAACCTTCCAACGACGATACGATGAATAGACGGGCTTTTTTGAACGAACGGTCTCCCACACCTGCTAAAAACTAGATGGGCTTTTCTTAACTTTACACACTTTTAACTTAAAACTAAGTCCACAGGACTACCGCACTTAACACTATTAACACTCTCTATCACGCATAACCCATACAATTCTTCACACACATAACCCACACTTCGCTTAATTGATTTTACAATTTTAATTTAAAAAAAGGATTTTAATCTAATTACAATAATTTTCCAAATTATTCAATCATTAGTATTCGGCAAAAACAATAATTCCAATTTAACAATTAACTTCAATTAACTTTGAACTAATCTCTATAGAACCAGAGGTTTAATCCCTTGAATTAACTTAATAACAATATAAACCTTTACAATCACTTCAAAATTTTTAACATAAGTTTAATTAACTAATTCTGATTAAATTTTTACTGTGACGATTTTTGACTCGATTAACTGATTACTTGGACTTAATATCCACGCCGACAATTATCAAGTGTCATTAATTTGAATTTAATTCCTCCACGGACCTAATCCCCTTAATTTACTTAATTTATGATTGTTAAAAATAATTTTATAGTATAATAATTTCAATAAAAATTCCTAATATAATTTTCTTAATAACTTTCCGATCGGTATTGTTTTTCAATAATAAATTCCTAATATAAAATTCTGAATAAGCAATTCTTAATAAAATAATTTTCCAATCTATCTTGTTTACAACAATAACTTCTTAATAAAATTGTCTTAATATAAAATATTATCACTAGCGTTCTACTCGTCTTATAAATTATAATAATTCGACACGAGTCGAAATAGTCAAATTTATTTGCTAGAACATTCGCTAGTCAAGTCTTGCTTGACCTTGGGTATTGGAATTTATGCGACACAAAACTGACGCTTGACGAAAATTTCACGAATAAAAATTTTTCTATTTTTCTCAATGACAAACGTTAATCAATTTTACTCAGTTAATTATTGAAAAATTAATTAAATAAATTTTCTTAGATGTTAGTTAATTGATTGAAAACTTTTAGATATTAAAATTTTCCCCCGCAAGGTCGATCGAGTGATCTCCGGGTATAAACCCCCATGAAAATCACTCAATCCAAAAACTAGCAAATGTTCCACGATTTATTTATTGAATAAAATTTTCGTCGATTAACGATCCAATTGATAAATAATTAGGAGAAGTTACTGGGCATTGGATAAACCGCGGTCCACTTCCTTCCCATAGAGCAATAATTGACACCTTGACGAACAAAACGATGATCTAACTCACTCGTTGAGGATGAAGTCCTAGTTGTAGTTGGCTTCCTTCGTCTCGTCACTACTCTCGGGAACGGTCCTTATTGATTTCCGTGGCACTCAGTCTGGCGGTCACACTACTTCTCCCTGTTCCGCTGCACGGCTCACCTATTTTAACCCAAACTCACCCCCTCATATTCTCCCTTCAGGCCCGAAGATCGAGACGCGCCAGTGCTATGTCGAATAATTATCGATATTCGGTGACTTATCGATTAAGGGTAATTTTACCCTGTTACAAGTGATTTCAATTTTTTAATAGCGTGGGGATTTTTGACTGCAAAAAAATCGAAAACAAATTTTTTGAAGTTATATTTCTTTTGGCGCGTTTGATTAAATTAAATAAATTTTGATTTATCTCACTTATTCAGATTTACTTGATAGAAATTTTACCAAAAATGATAGACTAATAATTAGAAAAAAAAGTTATGAATCTAGAAACAAATTTTAAAATATTGAAAAATTATATAGAATTCAATTTTCAGAAAATGAGGTTAAGAAAATTAGAATTTTAATGCGAATTAAATTTTACAAGTAGAAAAAATATGAGTCTAAATTATAAGAAATTGTATTCGATTATTAAAAAATGATTGATTGTTGAGCTTGATAATTTATAGTTGTATGTGAGAAGAAACTAACCAAATTCATCTGTATTATTCTCATTATCTTCATTTGCTATCTCCTGTTCAGTATCAGATTTATTCTGAAAAGTTTCCACCGGCAAGAAAGTAGTAACGGGCGAATGAAGATTGCTTTCTCCCTTTTGACACTCATTCAGACATTGTTGCTGCTCTTTTGGCAAATTCTTAATCATTGTGGAATTGGAAATATCGAACAATTTATCTAGTTTTTGGTTAAACTTTTCAACATTCTGTTTTTGTGCTTTCGATCTTTTTTCCCTCTTATGATGTGTCTTCACTTTTATATATTCGGCATAAAATTTTTCTAACTTCGCAAGACTGTGCTAAGGACGTATAGTTGGAATCTTGAAACTAGCCCAAATAGTATTAGTATCGTTAATAACACTAGTAGCACTATTTCGAATAGTTAATTTTAAAGACTGATGTTTATACATAAACAAATTCAGTAAGTCACGATACAAAGGCAGCTTATTATTATTTATTTGGCTTCTTTCAAATCCAATTAAATAATTCCAAGTTTTATTACCAATTTTTTCACTCATTTTAATGATTGTTAAAGTCGATCTAACCTCAAATTTAACAAAGTATACATACAACGGCGTCACACTGATCAATGCACACTACGCTTTGTTCTTACTCTCGCGGGATTAGTACGCAAAAACAAAGAAAGCGCTGCAATTAAAGGGGAAATTTGTTGAACGCATTCAAGGTCAAGTGAAAGCTCAGTAGTACTACTAGAGCAATAAAAATAATCCGCAATTAATCAGTATCACAATACACAGCAACAAAGAAACATCCCATATTCTACGTAATGATCATACACAATATATTTTTAGCTCGAATTTCATTAAAATAGAATTATTAAATCATAAATTCAAATATTATGGTGTGATTTAAATGAGAAATTTATTTAAAAATAAAAAAACTTCAGAAAAATACAATTAAAAATTTTTTTCGTTGAATTTGCAACTTAATCAATAAGTAATTACTAATTATAGTTATGATACGAATAAAAGAATCAATATTTTTTAAGATTTGATTCAACATTTTGTGGAAATTCAACGCTACGTAAACTTCAATGACTAATATCTCAGAAAATATCGATCTTAGTAATTTCCTAGAAAATTATCATTTCTATTTTTTCTGTATGTCTTGTTGTTTATGAGATAATGAGTGAAAAAACAAGAATTCTATGAAAAATTCGGTTTGGCGGTCCGTACTACCCCACCAATATGAGTTACGACTTCGCGACAATGGACACTTTTGTAGAGCATTCAATTCTGAAAAAAACCCGTCCATGGTCAAAGCGATGCTATGAAATGCCACTGAGCTATAGAAATTAAAAAAAAAAAATAAAAGTTCTCGTATATTTCAAATGGGAAATCTTCACACGCTGTGTAGGAGTACTTAATATTAATATTAAGGGCTCAAACTTTCAGGGAATATTTTTGGGTGTATTTCCAACAAAATTTCGGGATGGGAGCGAAAAAAAAATAGTCGCAAAAAAAAAGCACCTAATATATATATATATATATATATATATATATATATATATATATATATATATATATATATATATATATATATATATATATATAAGAGTGTTACAGAGACTTGTAAACACGTACCATTTCATATACAGGGTGATTCAGAATTAGTGTCACAGCGAGAATATTTACATAGCGGAAGCGATTATAAGCAGAGAGTTCCTTTACCAATTTACAAAATTATAAGTCATTTCGGAGTTATTTAACTTTAAAATTGATCAATCAGAATTAAAGATTAAAATTAAAAAAAGAATCAATGATAAATTTGACAAAACCGCATAAGCCAACTTCATGTCGTATCTAATTTTTTTTATTTATATAAAAAATATTAATTTAAATACAAAAATAATTCTCACGAAACAAAAGACATTCAAAATAAGTTTAATTTTTTTTTCTATTTGTCATTACTTAATGTCTTTTTTTAATTAACAAGCTTACATCGGTGACCGGGGAATGGTACTTGGTTACGTTGGCAGTACTTGTGCCCGCGGTCACGCTAGCCATCGTGCGCATGGTTACGGAGGACATCTTGCTCTTGGTCTTAATCATTATCCTATTTATGGTTCTGCTTAACATCTTGCTGATGCTCACACAGATCATCGTGCTCGTGCTCACGCGCACGGTCTCGCTTGATATCTCGCTGACGATCTCGCTAGATATCTCACTAACGTCTCATTGGATATCTTCCTTGATATCGCGCTGACGGTCTCGCTGGATATTTCGCTGAATATCTTGCTGCATATTGCGCTAATGGTCTCGCTGGATATCTTGCTGAATATCGTGCTTATGATCTTGCGACGCATCTTGTTGGATGTCGCGCTGACCGGCTCGCTAGATATTTTGCTTGATATCGCGCTGACGATCTCGCTAGATATGGTCAAGCTAGCCATCGTGCTCATGGTCACGCGGGTCATCTTGGTCATTATCACGCTAATCATCTTGCTCGCGAACGCGCAAGACATTTTGTTCGTCATCACGCTGGACATCTTCCTGAACATGTTACTTGTGCTCACGCTAGCCATCGTGCTCATGGTCACGTGGGACATCTTCCTGATAATTAAATTAATTTATGAAATTTTTTAGATTTTTCTCTGAAAATTTACACAGAATTCTCACAAAAATTTCCGTGACAATGTAACATAGCAATGGTTATCATTCTACGTAGGAATAACATCAATTCCTTTCTCTCCGTATTCCAAAATTTTGTATTGACCTGATTAAATTTTATATTTATTGAGAATTATGGAAAATAAAATTCTCTGCCAAAAAATTCAAAAGTATATTGCCCTAAGTTCAACCCTGTAGAAATAATAGTTGATTATTGGTGGAGAAATAAAATCTCAACAACAAATTGAAATTTAATTTGGTTTTAGTTTTTGTTTCGTTTTGTATTTCGAAATGTATGTTTTCTTAATACAATTTTAATAACAATAATATTTTGTATTGGATATTGATGAATCTGGTCCCAGCAAGATTGTGAGGAAGTTGAACTGGAGCAAAGCTAACCTTTGTAGTTGTCTGGAGATGATCTCGGGAATGAAACTGATTTCCAACCGTGCGGAGTTGGCTTCTGATGGTGAAAGGATTTCGGAATGAATTCGTGGACTCGGTTTCGAGTAATTGTTTTCTCGTACACTCGTTTGTTCGTCCTCTCGTTCACTTGTTCGCTCGTTCGCTCGTTTTAAAAATATGATCTGTAAGTCGAAGTGAACAATGTAGCTCGTGAATTTGAATGCAGATTGTTAAGAATTGGCAATGGATAGGTTGTGGAGAGATAGTGGACTGTATGATCGAGTAATGATTCGAAATTGAGATTCAGATTTTTGAATAGATTTGAATTAATTGGATGATGTTTATGTGAACTCGAAAAGTGAGAAGAGGTTTGTTTGAATAAATGATAGGTATAGATTGTAGTAGTTTAATCTCGATAATTGTTTGAATTTCATGTATGTAATGGGGTGTAACTCAGAAAGGGCTCAAAATGACACTGCACATGAATAGTTTGAGAACTTGCTCGTGAAGTCTCAAACTCGGCTCAGACTCAGTATTTGTATTATGCATGGAATGTGTACAGCATCACAATGAGCGTATCGTATTTGAATGTGAGATGAAATAGTAACTCGACTCAGCACCGGTGGGCGGTTTGGGGCTGAATGCCGGACCGACATTCTCCCGACGCTGAGGGAAGTGTTGTATTGAATATGCATGTAAGTATAGATATATTTCGTACCTTTTTGGTATTTTAGGTTTACTAAAATACAATACCATGTGCTGCTTGAGCTCTTGAACTTCAATCACAGATTGATGAAAATACACTGATATTTCACCTCACAATTCACTTTAAGTGAATCTCAGCGATTAAGAAAACTTGAATGTAGATCTTAAGAATTGGTGTTTTAGTTGAAAGATGAAATGCTAAGAAAAAGTATTCGATTTGAAATTGGAACTTGACTGCAATCGACGTAGTTGTCGCTCAGACAGATCCTTTGGAACTGGCTCTTTTGGTTGTGTTTTATGCACAACAGCGTATAGAGACTCATTTCATTTTATTATTGGGGGTACATTTCCAAGAAATATTCTTAAGAAAAATACGTTGACAAAATATTACATATAAAAAAAAGGGAAAGTTAAAACGTAAAATATTTTAAATCGAACCAGATGAGCACTCGGGTTACGAAGAGAACAAGAGGCTGCATTTATATGACCTCAGCGGACAGAGTCATCAAAGTAGGTACTTGAGTCTAGCGACCCGCATGCATGTATCCAAAACTCACATCCAAGAATGAAATATTTAAGATTTTACGTTTATTTTTTACACACTGAATAATTTCGAAAATTGGTAAAATTTATAAGAAATTAAATAATTGATTAATTGTGAAATTAGCTAATAATTGAACAGTTTTTGTCTTAAAATTTTGTATTGAAATTTTTGTCTTAAAATTTTGTCTTGAAATTTTTTCTTAAAATTTTGTCTTGAAATTTGTCCCAAAATTTTGTCATAAAATTTTGTTTTGAATTTTAGTCTTATTTTTGATAGATTTCATTGAAATCTAACTATAATTAGGCGTAATTCTTCCTGGGCTGGACTTCGGTCACAAGCTCATCTTGACCTTCCTGAACAGAATTTTACTTTCTAAAAATCTGGACCAATATCTAAAAATAAGATAATTAAAAAAAAAATAATAGATAAATTTCAATTTTTTATTGATGTCAGCCAACAACCAATCGTAACGTCTCCAGGGCTAGAGTTAAGACAAAATAGCTCAAGACTTTTTTATCAAGAATTTGAGTCTCTATAATTATTTGCAAGTATTAGATTTCTTCAAATCGATAAATAAAAATGGAAAATGGGATTAAGGGTCACCAAAAAAATCCGTCCTAAGCAATAATTAGGCGGAATTTTTCCTGGGTTGGACTTCGATCAGAAGCTTATCTTGACCTTCATGAAGAAAATTTAAATTTCTAAAATTCTGGATCAATATCTAGCTATAATAAGATTAATAAAAAGAAGCTAAGAGATAAATTTCAATTTTTGTTGATAATTTACATGTCAGCCAACAACCAAGCGTAACTTCTCCAGAGCTAGACTTAGGTCAAAACACCTCAGGATTTTTTTTGTAGAGAATTTCATTTTCTATGATTATCAACCAATACGTAGGAACAATCAGATTAATACTAAGAAGCACAATAATAAATTTTAAGTTTTTATTGATAATTAAATGTTGATCAGCAGCCAAGCGTAATTTCTTCTAAGAGGGGCTTAGGTTAAAAACTTGTACCTATCTTACTGTAAAGAATTCTATTCTCTTCAATCGTCAGGTAATATGCAGATGTATTCAAATCAAAACAAAAAATGGAAAATGGAATTGTAATTGACTAGTGGAATTTAAGTCCTGAACCGACAATGAAGCTTTATCCTTTATGTAAAGAACTCAGGTCACAAGCTGTTATGGAATTTTTTGTAGGGAATTTGAATTTCTTAAAATCTCAACTCACATCTAGGAATAAAAAGATTAAGACAAAAAAGAACAAAATTTCATATTGATATCTTATTTTTCATCCAACAATGAGTCATAAATTCTAAAGCGGTGTACTTAGGTTAAAACACTTAAAAAAGTTTTTGTAGATACTTCCATTTTCTATAATTCTCACCTTATTTTTAGTTGTTTTTAAATCATTAAAAAAAGGCCATTTAGCAGTCGAAGTGGAAGTAGATTCCATTTTGTTTCAATTCTGTGGACGAAACAACTGCAAAAGTAAAATTTCTTAAAAATGATCCGAAGATGGATTTTTTTTTATTTAAAAAAATATGTAAATTATAGCTTAATTTCTCAGATTTCAGATGCATTTCACATTAATTTAATATCTCGACGCGTTATCCCTTAAGAATTGTTGACGCTATTGTCGTGGCAAGTCGCGTTTTATCTCAAGTATATAAATATATAAATTTATACATATACACATATATGAATCATATAAATCCAAAATCATATGTTTGTATTTTCTGACTCAGCTTGTCGACTTAAGTCGGAATATAGTAAAATTTTTTTAAATTTGTTTCATGAGGACCGATGTGATAGTTAGATTTCTATGAAATCTATCAAAAATAAGACTAAAATTTAAGACAAAAATTTCAATACAAAATTTTAAGACAAAAAATAAAACCAAATTAAATTTCAATTTGTCGTTGATATTTTATTTCTCCACCAATAATCAACTGTTATTTCTCCAGGGTTGAACTTGGGGCAATATACTTTTGATTTTTTTTGCAGAGAATTTTATTTTCCATAATTCTCAATAAATCTAAAATTTAATCAAGTCAATATAAAATAATGGAATACGGAGAGAAAAGAATTGATGTTATTCCTACGTAGAATGGTAACCATTACTATGTTACCTTGTCACGGAAATTTTTGTGAGAATCCTGTGTAAATTTTCAGAGAAAAATCTAAAAAAAATTTTGATAAAAGTATGAGAAATCACTCATTCGATGTGGAATTCAATTCTGAAAATAGTGTTGTTTTTTTTTTAATTTTTTTTTATAAAAATTTTAATTTCTTATCAACTCTTGAATTTGGATTAGCAATCCAATCCTCATTTCTCACTCTGCTACTAGCTTCAGCTGATTATGAGAAACAAAAAAATATCAAATTTTTACAGCCAATCAGAAAGCTTGGCTCAGACTTTTTTTCTCTCTCTTTTAGCGAAACGAGATTCCTGGCCCTGGGCCAGAATGATAATTTATCAGTGATAATCTTCCTCTCTGTCTTGCTGAGCATTCTGCTTCTGATCTTGTTCATAATTATGTTTATGGTTCTGCTGAACATCCTGCTTGTGCTTGCGTTGAACATCATGCTTACGGTTGCGCTCAACATCATATTCGTGCTCGAACTGGACATCCTTCTGACCCTTGTCCTGGTCAATTTGTTGCTTTTCTTTTTGATCTTCTTACTTTCTATGATGCTAATTATTTTTCTGATATTCATGCTTACTTAATTGCTGATTTCCTCTACTGATTTCTTAAACAGTCTGTCTATGAATATCTTCGATAGCTCGTAGTTTATTCACTTTAAGAAATTCTATTTTCACTTGCACTTCTCTGTCGTGTTCGTTAATGGTTATTTGAATATCGATGTTCAAATTTTTATAGAATTTATTATCATAATTGTTTTGTTTCATGAATTTAGCTGATTTATTATCTAATTTTTGTATAAGACTGAACTCTTTGCGGTTCACCTTTCTTTTTTTTTACCGTGCGTGTTTGACATGTCACTAATAGAGAAAATATTTTAGTATTTTTAATAATATTTCATTTTTTCAATTATTAGTGTTGTTTGTGTGGAATTGATTTTTCTTTAGTTTGTTGGTTTTTTATGTTCAAATATGGCTGAATATACAGCTGCTGAATATACGGATATGTTAATTACGTATGGCATGGCTGATTGTAATGCCGCCGAAGCCGTTCGTATGTACTCATTGCGACATCCGAATCGTAGACATCCGTGTGCTCGTACTTTTTTGAGGCTCGTTAACCGCTCTCGTAAAACTGGTAATCTTTTACCAAATCATCGTGAAGCTGGAGCGCCACGGAATGCTCGTAACGTGGAAAATGAGGAGGCTATAATTGCGGCCGTTGAAGACAACCCTGAAATTGGTATCCAAGGAGTAGTCGAAGAACTTCATTTATCTTATGGTACTGTTCAACGGACACTAAAATTGGAGAAACTTCATGGTTACCACTACCAACGCGTTCAGGAGCTCCGAGCTGAAGATTTTCCGATTCGTCTGGCATTCTGTCGTGAGATTTTACATCGTCTGGATAACAATGAGTTTTTCATTGATAAAATTTTATTTACTGATGAAAGTACTTTCGGAAGGAATAATTTTTGGAATACACGAACTTTTCATTGGTACGCTCGAGAAAATCCTCATTGTACTGTAGTACAGAACCATCAAGAACGGTTTTCAATTAATATCTGGGCAGGACTTCATTTTGGTCAGAGAACTGTTGTAAGTACCACTTTTTCATCATAATTAGCAGAATAGTGAATTGTCGAATACTTTCAAGTATCACTGATCTTTATTTTTTGTTACAAACTTTTAGGTTGGTCCTCATGAGTTCCAAGATAATTTGACTGCGGCTGTTTATGTTGATTTCCTGGAGAACCACCTTCAAGAACTCTGTAATGAAACTGGAATTCAATGTCGTCAATACAGGCGCATGTGGTTCCAGCAAGATGGTGCTCCTGCCCATACAGCAGGAGTTTCTCAAGCATGGCTTCATGCTAGTTTTAAAACTAGCATAAATCGTTCATTAATGAACGATTCATTGGACGCGGAGGCGTATTGGATTGGCCACCAAGATCTCCAGATCTCAATCCACTCGATTTCTTTTTGTGGAGACACGTAAAATCGATCGTATATCGTCATTCAGTAGATGATATCGATGATTTACGGAATCGAGTTTTTGATGCGCTCGAAGACATAACACCTGAAATGTTTGACAACTGCCGAGCAAATTTTTTGAAACGTTTAAATTGTTGCATTCAAGCAAATGGAGCTCATTTTGAACACTTACTACACTAATTTGATAATTCGTTGATTGTTAATTAAAATAATAAAAATATTTATACTTATATTACAATTAAAAAATTTGGACATTACATCTTGTTGTTTTTTTTAACCTCCCGCTAAGAAAATCTAAGATTTTCAAAAATCGGGAAGTTATTGTTTTCACCCCGTTTTTCGAAAATCGAATTTCATTAGATTTCGACGTTTTGAGGTTACAGGAAGCTTCCCTGACTATTTCCGCGATGGTGTCACTGTTTTGGTATAATTTAAAGAATCCGAAAAAATGATTTGAAAATTTTCAAAGAAATAAATTGCAGTTTAATAAATTATTAAAAAATTGTTTGCATTGATAATTTTAGTAAAAACCAATAAAAAAATACCTTACTTTTAGCTTAAGAGGAAATACATTTACTGGAGAAGTTACATTTTCTATAAGAAGCGCTTTGCTAAAAATTTGCGGATGATTTTAATCTTTTTCTCGTTGAGCATCATATTAGTCGTCTTACAGATCCCCATCGTAGAAATTCTTTCCGATCGACTAACTGGTGATCATGCTAAACATCTTGCTGTTAATGTCAATAAACTTCGTTCCGGTTATCTCGTTTACTATACTACTGACGGTTTTCTTAAATATCTTACTAGTAATTTTGCTAACAGAGTTGCTAGAGATTGTGCTAAATAGCAAAATAATTCAGCACGATATCCAGCGAGATGAACGGTAAGATCATGAGCGCGATATCCGGCGAGCCCGTCAGTGCGATATCCAGCGAGACCGTCAGCGCGATATCAAGCAAGTTATCCAGCGAGACATCAGCGCGATATCTAACGAAATTGTCAGCGCGATATCCAGCAAGATATTCAACGAAATATCCAGCGAGATCATCAGCGCGATATCTATCGAGACCGTCAGCGTGATATCAAGCAAGATATCCAGCGAGATAAGCAGCAAGATAATTATCACGATATTCAGTGAGATATCCAGTGAGACCGTCAGCGTGATATCAAGCAAGATATCCAGCGAGACCGTTGGCACGTTATCCAGCGAGAAAGATGTTCAGTATGACAGCGAAAAAAATGTCCTGCGCGATCGTGAGCACGATGTTCTGCGAGATCACAGACACAATGTCTAGTGTGATCACGAGCACTATGTCTAGGGTGATCACGAGCACAATGATCAGTGCGAGCATGAGCAAGATGTTAAGCATAACCATAGATATGAGAATAATGAGCACCAGGAGCAAGACGCCTTGACCACGCTTGATGCCATCCAAAATTATGAACACGATTAACATGATAACCGGAATTTTACTGCGGTTTTCCCAAATAATTGTTCACTGTGTCCCAGTTCCAAGGAATACAGGGTTAATAATTGTACAGTTTTCCACCGATAAGTCGGTCCAGCCGTAAGTACTGCCAACGTAACCAAGTTCTATCCCACGGACACCGATGTAAGCTTGTTAATTAAAAAAAGACATTAAGTATTATTATTATTTCATTTCATTGCATGTTCTTTACAGGATATTTGCAATCTGCACAATACATAGAATTACATTTACTCTTTATTTTGCGGTTGTGACCCGACTTGTGCTTTCTGTACCGTATTCACCCTGAACCTCACCTTCTCAGGCTGTTGGAACAGAATTATGGGGAAACCACAGAGAAAACCCATGATAGTAGAGTCGGAGCTGGGCTAAGTCTACAGTGATTGATGAGGAATTCTTCCTTATCGACCACTGGAGCATTAGGTCCTTCTCCTAGTGTGCAGAGATCCCTTGGGCTAGCCAATGCTGACTAGAGTGGTCACCCAGTTAAGTTGTAGCTTAACTGAGTGATCGCCCAAGTCAGACGTGGGCCGTCCGGCTATCTCTGCCACTTGCAGAGGCTGGCAATGTAACGCACATATTTTTTCTTAAATATAATTACTCTAAAATATTGGTGCATGCCGGGATCGAACCCGGGTTCCACTCTTTCGAAAAGCGAGCACCGAGCCGACTAGGCTATTGCCAGCTTCTAAAAAAGACATTAAGTAATTAGTAATTACTAATTACAAATAGAAAAAAAAGAAAAAAAAATTAAACTTTTATTTTGAATGTCTTTTGTTTCGTGAGAATTATTTTATATATTTAAATTAATATTTTTTATATAAATAAAAAAAATTAGATACGACATGAAGTTGGCTTATGCGGTGTTGTCAAATTTATCATTGATTCTTTTTTTAATTTTAATCTTTAATTCTGATTGGTCAATTTTGAAGTTAAATAACTCCGAAATGACTTGTAATTTTGTAAATTGGTAAAGGAACTCGCTTAGAATCGCTTCCGCTATCTAAATATTCTCGCTGTGACACTAATTCTGAATCACCCTGTATAGTTTACGTGAATTAAAATCTTACTTACCTTTTACTGTTTTATTAATAATTTCTAATTTTACAATTAGTATAATTTTACAATGAATATAATTGCGGAAATGCCCCCGTGTTTTATCAGTCAGATAAAAAAGAATTCTTGCTTATTATGCTTTGAGATCTATTCATAGCTCTTTACATACTTATTATTATGACCAGCTATCTATAAGATAATAATAATCCGACTTACAGCTCTCAGGTTTATAAAAGCTTTAATTAGCTATACGTATACAATGACAGTTTGTGAAATAAAATGCTGCCCATATCTACCAATGCTGCTTTGTACAGTTGTTGTGGTGTTTAACAGAAGTTTTACTTAAAAAAAATGAATAAACTCATGTTAAATTCATGTTATTTTAAATTTAAGAATAATACAAATTAAGGAGGGTTCGAATAATTAATATACGTGTTAAAATATTGTCCTATTTAAGTTTATTGTTACAGTTATAAAGCAAGTATAATATTTAAGTACATGTTTGAATATTATTTATAATGTTACATTTCACATAAGGTATTCTATATTTTTTCTGTTTTACATTCATAAACGTATTGTAGTATTCTTCGACGATCTTGTCGTTTCTGTCATGTCTGTCGTCAAAGATAGATAAAAACTTATCACGTGAAGGATAAGTAGACATACAATGCAAAAACATGACACAGTATTGGCCACACACTTGCGAATCTTCTTGCTGCAGTTGTTTACTGTTGTATCTGAACCATCTATAATTATTTTTGAGGCTTTTAAGGTGTTGAGGAACATACGGGGGCAATCCATAGCTGTCGAAGAACCAATCTCTTCCATTTCTATCGACGTACATAGCAATCCAGTGATGTCCTGGTTTTTTGCAGCCATCGGTATTCACAACAAAAGCCGCCGGTTTATTCCAAATTTTCGGAATTCTGTCCGCTGGATATACACCGATCGTGTGGTATGGTATATACTGAATAGCTTTCAATACCCGGACCGTGTTCATTACACGCCTGACAACTCTAAGGACAAGAATGCGCAGACGTTGTATTGATATTTGCTTTTTTATTTAACCACTGTTTTAGCAAATCTGCACAAGATCATGCGCATTGATTATACGCTAAACTTTTATTTCTTTTAGCTTCTAATACGCTGTGTAAGGCACAAGTTAAACGCGCCTGATGTAACGTCGCTACCGATGGATGGTCTTGCAATTCCTCGATATTTATAATAGGTTTACAAAGTAGCGCTTCTAAGTACGTTTTTTGCGGTTTACCGAATGTGTAAATTTTCATAGCAGTCTGACAAAAAAGTCGTAACTGTATATGCACGTACTTTGTCAACGATTTACCATCATACCACTCAAGACCGTGTTTTCGGGTTAATGCGTTATTATCAAGCTTTCTTTCTTCTGACAGATGTGTGATGGTAAAAAGTGAGTGCGAGCGAGACGGCAGAGCAACAGAATTTATTATTACTATTGTTATTATCGTTATTATTACTATTGTTATTATCGTTATTACTACTATTGTTATTATCGTTATTATTACTATTATTATCGTTCTTGTCATTATTGATATCGGAGTATATTTAATATACTAAAGATGTTTTTTTTTATATAATTGTTCAATTACATTTCTTTATTTAATGAAAAAGTTTATTTAGTTTTAAATACTTGACTGAGATTTATTTGAAAATGCGCGCGAATGGTTGAGTACGCCACCGCGGCGAGAGATGGCGAAGAATTTCGCCGCTCGTTCGTTTGCAGTAAAAAACCGATGAACTAATATAAGCGAAACTGCGTGACGATAATTTTTGTTCTTTTAAAGAACAAAAATTTATTTACCTGAAAGAAAGAATTAATTGAATTCTCGAACAGATTCAAAATATCTGAATAATTATTCAATTGATTACTTTCATTGGGAAATTATTTTGGTGAAAATTATTATTTAACAAATGTTATTTTTTTCTAAGTCCCGAACGACTTTTGTATGGAATTGATTTGGTATGAAATTTATTGTAATCTGTTGAAATTAACGAGTGAATTTAATATTTGATCAGATTTAAATAATAAAAAAATCTGAAGTTTGGCGAAGAGCGATAGATAGCGATAATTTTCCCAGACCTTTCACTCTTGGAGAAAGGTCTGGGAAATGCCAAAAGCGATTTTTAGTGACGGGAAAAGCAACCAAGTTTCCCAGTGGTTATAACCTTCCCAGTAGAAGACCATTCACTAGGAAGTAATCAAGGAACTCGTACCTTGTCTCCGACCAGGAACCAGGTAAGTGCTGACTTGTCCATTGGGGGAAATTTGGCCACCGGGAAGGGTTGCTTTCCAAGCACCCAGCCTGGACTAGGGGCAAGTAGGGCCGGGAAGGGTTGCTTTCCAAGCACCCGGAGGGAACTAGGGGCAAGTAGGGCCGGGAAGGGTTGCTTTCCAAGCACCCAGAGGGAACTAGGGGCAAGTAGGGCCGGGAAGGGTTGCTTTCCAAGCACCCAGACGGGATTAAGGGCAGGTAGGGTCGTGCAACCATCGGTAAAATAGGAATACTACTGCGTAAAGGTAGTAGATAGAGTTTGGCCACCAGATGGCACTGAAAAACGGGAAAACAAAACGGTGTGTGTGGGTTATGTACGATATAGTAATGTTTGATATAAAGGTTGTAAATTTTATAAGTTAAATTTCGATATTTGTTGCTTGTTATTTTAAATAAATAGAGTACCAAACATAATCAGGCTCAAATCTCATTTATAAGTAATAAGCTATCCCTAAAAAAAGATCCTGGACTCCGGCGAGATTTCATTCGAGCTAGGGAATGTAGAGACTTAAGGAAGTGTTATCCAAATCAACAACGATTAAAATTCACTCCTTTTGGAAACCGGAAAAATACCCGTTACAGATGATTAAATGAAAACTCGGGAGCCAAGACCCAGTGAGCTGTATTACCGTTAATGAGACACATCACACCTATCTCTTTAGGTAAAAACTCACGATCGTTATTAACGAAACCTTGAATGTATATAACTACAGCCGACATAACGATCTTTACATGACAACTTCCTATCACTTACTGAAATTATTTGCAGGTATTAGGTGTTTACCCTGCAAAATCTATAGTTACTTGTCTAGAAGCGTCTATTTCCAAAACACTCTCATACTCTGCATATATTATACAGTTTGTGGTTGTTGTTAAAGCTTTGTCGAATCTAACTTCTATACGCACCATCCCATGCTTGATCAAATTCCAATGTGTATTACTATTAGCTGATAAATCGGGCGTTAAATCAAAAACGTATAAGCAATACCCGTTAGGGTACTCAAACCTGTCTATCGTGTTTCTTTCGTTCAAAAAATGGATACCTGTACCCGAAAACAGTGTGTGGTAAGCGTCTATGTTATTCATACGTGCCCCATAATCGGGTTGAAGAGGTTTTGACGGTATTTGTCGACCGTTAACGTATAATGATAAGTAGTTAGTTCCAAAATTTTGAAAATTAAACGGGTTCATCGTAACTTCGCCATTGAAAGCTTTATTATCAACAAAACCTATGATTAAACGTCTCGGTATTTGACCATGAATTATGTTGTCCATAGTTTCACCATGTACACCAGCAGGCATTGAAACAGCTTTAACCTCAACACGTGTCAGAGGGTATTTAGCTGTTGTCTTACCTAGCATACGAGCGTGTGATAAAAGCGTCCATGGTGAAATTTTTGCGCGTCTTACTAACAGATTAGCGTCGACATAGTTAAAAAGAGCCATTCGGCAGCCGTTATGGAAGTAGATTTCATTTTATCACTCATTAATCAAAAATACAATTAGATTAACGTATGATGTATATTGTAATCATTGTAATCAAAGTTTACACATTTATTATATAAAATTTATCATAATTAATCATTATTACATGAGATTTGTTAATATTAATTATTATTACATGAAATTTGTTATAGTAAATTAATTTTTTATTATATTGACTTAATTTTGTGAACCTAAAAAATTTTTTTATTCATTTATTGTTTCATTATAACCGTTACATTGATAACAGTAATTAGAAAATAGTTATAATCAACGTTACAGTCAATTTTAGAAGTAAACGATTTGTGGTGAATTTAATAACTATATTCTCGTTAACTAAATATTCCTAACTTCACATAATAAACAAATATTATTTTGTTATTTAAGTAAACTGTTATTGAAATGATTATTAGATTATCAGTAATCAGAATTATAAACTGCGATATTAATTGTAAATTTATCTATATTTGAAAATATGGTTAAAATAAATTTTAATGAGAGTCAGAAACTCAGATTGTTTGAAAATTGTGAAGAATCAAAGTAAGTGGTATAATTTAAAATTTTATCATTTTGAACTCATTTTGTTGTTTAAAAACTTTCGATAATTTATTACAAGGTAATGTTAATTTTTCTTTTTTAGTTTTTCAGGATTTGTTACGACAATAGTTGGAATTCAGTGGGTAGAATTCGAATATCGCTTGATTTTTTTATTACAAAACTAGGTAAAAACAATAACTTTTCGATATTTGGAAATCGTTAATTTTCTATGAAATATACTAAAACGAGTACAACAGCAAATTTCATATTTGGCATAGCGGAATAGGACTTAATGTTAAGACTACACATATGATTTGGTAATTAAATTAAAGCTCATTTAAAGCACTTTCAAATGCAGTTTACAGAGATTCAATAAGTTATTCCATTCAGAAGTTATTCGAGTTAGAAAGTGAAGAAATATGAATTTTTATGATTTTGAAAAGTTTAAAATCTTGGCATTTCTAAATTACTTGACCAATTAAGCTCATCTTCGAACTTAACTTCGGTATCTATCTGTAGAATAAGTATGTTGAGTTTGATAAAGATCCGTTGTAAATTGGTGACGCTATCGTCGTGACAAGCTGCGTTATATCGTATATATATATATATATATATATATATATATATATATATATATATATATATATATATATATATATATATATATATATTATAATGGCCGATTGGCTCGGGATATGTCGATGAGCCAACGGGTCCCAAAATAATTGACTTACCGGTTCGTCGGGCTGCAATATGGGCGCCAGGAACAGTATGGATGTTCCAATCCTCGATAGCTAAATTCTGTAAAACAACAGACGTCATAATCGACTCAGGGTGGCGGGTTCCTAAGGAAATAGTTGACGACGAAGTTCCGACACTTAACTTTCATTTATTTCACAATAACAATCGGTTCGGCGACTAGCCAATTCAAAGTAAATCAAGTAATAAAATAATCATCAAAGTATGATGTCATTAATACCAAAATAATACATTAAAAAAAAAAATAATCCAATTAATCGTTCCAATAATACTCAAATCAACAATCAATCTAAGCACTCAACTAATCCTCAAAATAATAATCACGTTAATAATTCAAATAATATTCAATTTTATAATCAATCTAAGTATTCAAATAATCCTCAAAATAATAATCAGGTTAATAATTCAAGTTATACTCAAAATAATAATCAAGTTGATAATTCAAATAATACTCAAATAATAACCAAGTTAAATATTCAAATAATACTCAAAATAATAATCAAGTTGATAATTCAAATGATATTCAAACAATAATCAAGTTAAATGTTCAAATAATACTCAAATCGATGCGCATTAATACGGGACTAACACCAAAATACCAATAGTGCACGAAATGGTGTGTCATACAGCGGATACTATAGTAGTCAGCAGACTGATGCTAACTGAGCTGCTGATCATTGATCGATCAGACCGCGGATAGATGTTCAGTTACCGGAGCTCTGAATTATCTAGCCTTAAACAGTGGTCCGTAACTGCGTTACCCTTACTCCCGACGGAACTACCGAAGCTCGAATATAGGCGGCGCCTCGCTCGCGGTATCCAATGGCGGAAGCAAACACTCAATATCAACAATAATAACAATGATACAACAGAAAAATTTGATCGAGCCCCAATGGCGTCGACCACTCAGGAAGTTTTGGCGGGAAGGTACCCAGAGGATACCTCGTGGAACTCAACCAAAAAAAAATGGCCTCAATTATTATTGAATTAATAAAAAAAATAAGATAACAATAATATGTAACAGTTTTCCCTGTTCAGGTTAGCCCCTAATCAATTTTTTAAATAACTAAACAAAACTAACAACAATAAAAATTATCAGGGCGCCACCAGGATTTTTAATCACGGTTCCTGGAACCGGTCCAGAGCTGAGAAAACTTATCTTAGGGTAGAGAGAGTGAAGGAAGGTGCTGTTGAATAATAAAATCTTAATTAACAATATATCGATATTTATTAACAATAAAAATTTAACAAACTTAACAAATTTAAGCACTCACTCACACACTTATAATCTAACGAAGAGGAGAACAACTGCGAAATAAACGATATTTACAACGAACCTTCCAACGACGATACGATGACTAGACGGGCTTTTTTGAACGAACGGTCTCCCACACCTGACCTAAAACTAAGCTTAAAATTACAAGTCCACCGGACTACCAAAACGAACTAACTTTACACACTTTTAACTTAGAACTAAGTCCACAGGACTACCGCACTTAACACTATTAACACTCTCTATCACGCATAACCCATACAATTCTTCACACACATAACCCACACTTCGCTTAATTAATTTTATAATTTTAATTTAAAAAAAGGATTTTAATCTAATTACAATAATTTTCCAAATTATTCAATCATTAGTATTCGGCAAAAACAATAATTCCAATTTAACAATTAACTTCAATTAACCTTGAACTAATCTCTATAGAACCAGAGGCTTAATGCCTTGAATTAACTTAATCACAACATAGACCTTTACAATCACTTCAAAATTATTAACATAAGTTTAATTAACTAATTCTGATTAAACTTTTACTATGACAATTCTAACTCAATTAACTAATTCCTAGGACTTAATGTCCACGCCGATAATTATCAAGTTCAGTAATTTCAATTTGACTACTTCACGGACTTAATCCCAAAATTATTAAATTCACACTTGACGGAATAATTTTATAATATAATATTCTCAATAATTTTCCACTCTATATTATCCTCGATAATTAATTCTCAATATAGAATTCTTAATAATTAATTCTTGATATAAAACATTATCACTAGCGTTCTACTCGTCTTATAACTTATAAAAATTTGACACGAGTCGAAATAGTCAAATTTGTTTGCTAGAACATTCGCTAGTCAAGTCTTTGCTTGACCTTGGGTATTGGAATTTATGCGACACACAACTGACGCTTGACGAAAATTCCACGAATAAAAATTTGTCTATTTTTCTCAATGACCAAAATCAATCAATTTTACTCAGTTAATTATTGAAAAATTAATTTGATGAATTTTCTTAGATGTTAGTTAATTGATTGAAAACTTTTAGATATTAAAACTTCCCCCGCAAGGTCGATCGAGCGATCCCCGGGTATAATCCCCCATGAAAATGACTCAATCCAAAAACTAGCAAATGTTCTACGATTTATTTATTGAATTAAATTTTCGTCGATTAACGATCCAATTGATAAATAATTAGGAGAAGTAACTGGGTATTGGATAAACCGCGGTCCACTTCCTTCCCACAGAGCAATAATTGACACCTTGACGAACAAAACGATGATCTAACTCACTCGTTGAGGATGAAGTCCTAGTTGTAGTTGGCTTCCTTCGTCTCGTCACTACTCTCGGGAACGGTCCTTTTTGATTTCCGTGGCACTCAGTCTGGCGGTCACACTACTTCTCCCTGTTCCGCTGCACGGCTCACCTATTTTAACCCAAACTCACCCCCTCCTATTCTCCCTTTAGGCCCGAAGATCGAGACGCGCCAGTGCTATGTCGAATAATTATCGATATTCGGTGACTTATCGATTAAGGGTAATTTTACCCTGTTACAAATATAACTAGCAGTTCCACGAGCTATCGCACGAACAACAAAAGCCACTTACGTTGCGGATCGGTGGTCCGTGGACGGCGTCGGCGGGTGCTGTGCGGATGGCGGCGATGACAGCTCTTCCCGAGGTTGATCTGGGCCAAACTCTCACTAGGAACAACAGAAACGTCGGCACGGCGTTAACCAAACTTGGCACTAGTAATAAGCGGCGGAACTGACGGTCGGGATGAATTAATTTTTTAATTAATCGCGAAGTACAAAAACAACAAAATAAAAAAAACAATAACGAGGTGTATGCTACCATGCGATTACGTCGAATACCAATTCTTCGTCGTTCTTCCTTCTTCTCATCCGTAGCCGCTGGCTGGCTACGGAGTTAGCCAGCAGGCCGGTAGCTGGCGCTGTTGCCGTTTTGAAGTTCTCAAATTGACGGTGGACAATGATATCGACGCGCCGTCTAGTGGCTCTTTCTTAAGCTTGTCCAAATATCTGAGTGGTACTGATTGATGACAATTGGCAGCAGTCTCGTGTATTCAATGTGTCTCAAATTTGGAGCAGCGGTTTGATGAGGAATTGATGTTTGGCTATTCTCTGGGTTTGCTGATCGGCGTGGAATCCGGCGTTGTTTTGCGAAGTTGACTCGTCGTTAGTAAGTGACTTTCATCGGGGCACTTACCAAATGCTTAATACTAACTTAATTCTAGCTTAATTCTAACAAGATAATAGTAATTTCAAATAATTATCGGCGTCGCGCTTTCGAGCTGCGGGATTCGCCGTACTCGCCTGGTAGTCTCTAGATGGCGACTGGATCGCGGCGAATAATGATAAACCAGAAAAAAATAATTAAGTAGAGCTCTGCTCGTGACTGCGGGTCTGTCAAGGCCCCACGTCACAATATATATATATATATATACATATAAACTCTTGAACCATATGTATTTTCTGACTCAGCTCGTCGAGTTAAGTCGGAATATAGCAAAATTTTTCAAAAGTTCCGTCATGAGAACGAATGCAATAGTTAGATTTCTATGAAATCTAATAAAAATATAACTTCCGGAGAATTGACAAAATAAATTACGTATTTTTAAATATATAAATTTCAACCAAGAATAAAGAAAAAAATTTAAACTAATAAACTTGTCTTACTGAAATAATAGCAATTTCAAACAGACAAAAATATAGATATAGACAATGCATAAAATAATTATTGAAAAATCTCTGATTTTGCTTGCTCGGTCTCGCTCAGGACTTCGCTAAGCGCTTGTTGTACGTCATAGCATATTTGCGAGACTCTCAGCGAGACGGCCAGCGAGAGGTTCAGCGAGACGTCCTGCGAGACAGCCAGTGCGATGCCCACCGAGACGTCCCGCGAGACACTCAGCGAGACGGCCAGCGAGACGTCCTGCAAAACAACTAGCGAGATGTCCAGCGAGAACGCCTGCGAGATGTCCGGCGAGATGACCGTCTCGCTGGATATCTCGCTGGACGTCTCGCCGGACATCTCGCTGGTCGTCTCGATGAACATCTCGCTGACCGTCTCGCCGGACATCTCGCCGGATATCCTGAAGCGCCGATTGCGCCAGAATTATCCCAATTTACGAACGTTAGCTCGTAACGAAAATTTTTTTCATTTTTGATAAAAATTATGACATTTTCAGAGCGAAATTCTTGCTCCTTTAATTTTTTCAAAAATTCGATCAAGTGGGAAAAAAAACGGTTTGCTGGATTGAATTGAAACTTTGTAGGGTTTTTGTGGGTATATTGAACAGTAAGAGGCACACTTAATGTCAGTGGTTTCCGCAATATTTTTGATTGGGCGCTTGATTTTCCAAAAAACGACAAAAAGCCCTTTTTTGGATGCTTTTTCAAATTCATGTAATGTAAATTTTTTTTTCAAAATTAAATTGCCAATCCTTGTAGAGAATTTATTCAAGTTTTTAAAACCAACCTCAAAATTTCTGTGCAATCATTGGTTGCTGAGATATTGGTAATCAAAGATAAAATGATCTTTATCCATTCAAACATCGATATCTCAGCGAGAATTGCTCGTATCGAGATTTTAAAAAAAAGAAATTAAATCTGAATAAATAAGCTATCCGGTCCATATGGAGGTTGAGTCGAAAAAATTTTTTCCACGTCCGTAGATTAAAAAAAAAAAACCAAAAAAATTTCGAAAATTTTTTTTTCGGTGGTTTTCTTATGATTACTCGAAAAATATTTTCAAACTCAGATCCAAAAACAAAACACTTAGAGCTACAATTTGCTTTTTTTTGTTTTGCTGTACGACAATTTTTGTATAAGTTACAGCCTGTTGAAAATCCCCTAAACATTTGGATTTTTTTTCTGCTCCCTTAATTTTTGTGAGAAGTGTATTTAAAAATACGTAATTTATTTTGTTAATTCTCCGGAAGTTATATTTTTAATAATTGCATCATCTTAAGTCAATAATGTTTTCTGTGAAAATGAAAAGATAAAAAAAAATATACAAATACGTTCTAGGTTGTAATTGCATGTTTTGTCTTTTTTCTGTGAGAAATCGAACTTTTCAAATTAAATAAATATCATTTAACTTGAAGTCTGCTGTGGCAGTGTTACTTAACTTATTTATTATTCTTTTTTATTTTTTTTTTATTTCTAAAGCTTGTCTGTGATTGGTCAATTTACATTTTGAATAACTCAAAAACTATTGAAAATATCGAAAAGCGACTAAGGAACTTTATTCTTAGAATCGACTCCTCCATCTACAGTTTTCCGCTGTGAAGGTCATTCTGAATCACCCTGTGTATATATATGCAATCAAATGTACAACCGCTTGTCCCCACTAGGGCGTCGCGAACCGTCCCCACCGTGCGCCGGGAGCTACCACCACTGGGTGGTGGGGGCCGCCAAAGTGGCACCATACTGCTATCATAGAACAATATTCTCTAAATTTTCAAACCGCACTAACTTTTCAATAAATCAATCGATTCTCACGCGGTTGGCAGAATTTAACGCAATTTTTTTAGTTTCATGATGAATCTTCAAGTTTGAATTGAGAAAACTAGGAAATTTGGAGTAATTCCAAAAAAACACTTTTTTGGTTTTTTTTTGTTCATAATTTTTCTTGAACGAATTGACCAATTTTGATCGGCTTGACGGCGATCGACGTAGTTTTTTCATGCTAATAGCTGATTAGTTTTTGAAATCGATCAGTGCAGCCATTTGGAAGTTATTCTAAAAAATGTCGAAGTTATGGAAAAAAAACACTTGTTTCCAAATGTTTTATCGAGGATATCTCTCGAACCAATCGACCGATTTCTACGTTTTTGGCGGCGATCGACGCGATTTTTTATGCTCTAATGATTCTACATCATTGAATACGATCTGAGAAGAAATGACGAAGTTATGTCAAAAAAACACTTTTTCCGATTTTCTGTCGTTCACGATATCTCTCAAACGAATCAACCGATTTTGATCGGATTGGCGACGATCGGCGTAGTTTTTCAAGCTTGAGGGCGAATTAGTTTTTAAAGTTTATTGATATAGCCGTTTAAAAGATATTTGAAAAAAACCACTTTCAAAAATGATTTTTTTCTTATTTTTTTTGAGATTTTTCAAGATTTCTTAAAATCTATGGGTCCGAATCGGTTCAAATTCTCAGGAAATCTAAGTTTGAGGGAACTCTTTAGAAAACCGTTTAGTTCGTTCCGATCGGTTCAGTCGTTCAAAAGTTATGAACGAGTTACTTAGTCACACACACGCATACACACACACACACCGGATTTGTAACGGATGTAGATGACCATTATCCAAATTGCCCCTATTAAATAATTTGTAACAAAAATTTATTATTTTACAAACTACTCGACGGTGAATACGTCGAGCAAAATAGAAATTTGTCCAGGTCGCCCAAAATTAAATGAACAACAACAAATAGAAGACTTAGGGAGATGCTCTCAATCTTCTAAGCAACACTGCAGCAGCCACCCAGGCTGGGTTAGTGCACGTTTGGACGCCAGTTATTTTCTTCAAACGGGGAAAATAACAAACTCTTTATCTCCAGAGCCAATCTGCAGATATTCAAGGAAAAAATCAATAAGATAACGGTGTTAGGAGAAAGAACAGGAGGAAAAGTAATTTATATCTTACGGAAAATGAATAACAATATAAACAAACTATATATTCAAAAAATAGGTAACTTAAGACTAAGTCCAGAGCCGAATTTCTATGCTGGATAGACCATATAATAACTCTAAGCTTTACTAAACAACTTTAACCAAATACCAACATAATCACTCTAATACAGTGACAAAACGTAAGTTAAGAGATCGTCTGCTCCAATGCTGGAGACTATTTATCTAACGTTAAGTAACAATACATTGACGAAACGTATATCGAGATGCTCCTGCAGCACGCATAACTCGTTCCAAATCTTACACACATATCCCATACATAACTATCTGACTATTACATTTAATAATTGAGAAACGATCGATCTAATAATTTAATGCATACGTCAATAATTATTTATATGGTTCTGTCCGATTAGGTGACACCTTCCGTATTTTTTTTTACTCCATCTGGTAATCAGTATTACCGAATACCTAATATTCGGTAACAATAACCGAAAAAACCACCGGCACACAAAAAAAAAAGTTGTCTGTACTTTGGACAGGATCCACCGACGGACATGTATTTCGACCCGCCGAATGTAAATTTGAAATCCGTTTGGATTGGTCACCCTCCAGTTTTGAGTAGAATGTACAAAACCTTCAAAAAGGCAAAAAGTTGCAAAAAACCGTAGTCACAACAACGAAAAAACGTTTGTGGACCCGGACCAAGTGTGATTCTAATATATACCAATTAATTGAATCTAAATCTAAATATTAATTACCCCTTAACGTCGTCGAAATTCGAAAAAATTACGAAAAACCTCAAAAAATTGCAATAAATCATAAAAAATTAAAATCATCGAAATTAATACAATTTTTTGATTCAGATTGGGTATAATTTCTATGTGTTTATTCTACTGGATTTGAATCTAAAATCTTGTTCCATTAACGTTTTAAAATTAAAAAAAAAACTCGAAAAACCAAAAAAATGGGGAAAATTGCAGTTATGAATATGAGAAAAAAAATTATTTAACACGATTGTTAATGACTTGAGTGCATCTGATGGATGGAATATGATCTTAGGAATTCAAAAGTTAACAAAATTTAAAAATTTTTAGAACATAGCATGTACGGAGAAAGTACAAAGCCATGTCTACGAATCTTAGACTTTTGTTCTTTTGTATCGAACTGTCTTATCGTCAAATAATTAACACAGCGGGTTTCTCTTACGTTTTATGTCTTCTTATAGTATTTCTCTTGTTAGCAAAATCTGCCATTATGTTGACACGCATATGACTAATATATATCGATAAATTCAGAAAACCAGTTAGCAAAAAACAATATTGATTGCCACAAACCATATTAAAATTGGCTGACCGGTCTACGAGATATCGTTTTCGAAAAATTTGAAAAAAATCGGATATCTTACGTAAATTTTTTCTTAAATCGTTCAGTGAGTACAATACAATCCACAAATGCTTGAAAAATTGTGTTGTGTGCTGCGAACCACATTAACATCGATAGATTCGTTCGAAAGATATTGCAATTAAGAAGTTTTAAATAACTTTCTTCTGAAGGGGGTACCTTACGGTCATTCATTCGGGTAATGTTTTATGCGCTGTTAAAAAAAAAGAAATCAATATTGTTCCAATCCATTTCTGCATAAGTTATTCATTAATATTATAATACAGAAAAGAATAAAAAAAGTTTAAAATTCGAAAAATTGGCAGCTCATAAAGTGGGAGGGTCTCATAAAATTGGCACGTGATTATACCTGCAATTTACTAAATGGCGACTCCTCGAAAAGAAAAAAATACTTTTTCTACAACTTTTTTTTGACTTTATTGAATTTTTTTATAAATAGCAAAAGATAAAATTTGGGGATGGCCGTAATTCCAACCATAGCATCATTCTAATAGATTAATGATCTTTTTTATTCTTTTTGTTTCCGATTGTTAGAAGGATTGGAATCATAGGTATAGTCAGCTGCTAATTTTTTGAATTTTTGAATTTTTTTTTCTTTCTATATTTTTACAATGTTAATAAATAACTTTTAAAAAAATGTGTAGTACTAATATTGATTGCCTTTTTCTTACAGCACTTGAAAAATTACCTGAAATTACATGCTTTTAAATCAGAATAACCCATCAATAACCGCTAATATTCCAAGCTCAAAAAAGAATAAAAGTTCTGCTTCTCAAGCATTCTATTTATAGCCGGAAGTTCCAGAGATAGCCTTTAGGGTCAACCGTTTTCGAAATTTTTTTAATTTCGAGAAATCTAAAGTTAAGAATTCCATTTCTACCCATGACGTACCGAGTGAGGCCTCATAACATTGTTAGATTTAATGTGGCAACGCAGATAAGCTGAAAAATTTGGGGAGTAGGACGTCTACATATGAAAAAGTCTCTTACAATGGGGGAGGGGCGGGTCGGGTTATTATAATACCGATTCGGCCAACGTAGTCGTTGAATGGCATTTTTTGTACGGTTCGACCAAGTACGAGGACAGAGTGAAATTCCATTTACATCTGTTCAGTGATGGCACAGGCACTTGAGGGCAGAATTTTACCTTGCATGGGCCTATAGCCGTGTTGTCGCATAAGTAAATAAGATCTAGCAAAAATCTATAAATTGCCCAATTGGGCCACATATGCGGCTCAACAGCGCTTAAAACTTCACATTCAAGAGTAGATTATAATTTACCGATGACGCGTATACTTAACATGGCCTACCCCCCGGAAAAAAAGGTAGTAGGCTGGCTGCATTCGAGTTTCTAATTAACGTGATAATTAATCTCGTGTAGCCCAACTTTTGCATGATTGATGTCATATCTGGAATATTCGGTGATTCCAGCTTAGTAATTCGCTGCGCCAAAATAAAACTCGTTATAATGTTGATTTATTGTCAACTTAAGTATACAAATCATTATTCTGTCTGATTTCAGATAAGCTTGGAGTTATGTGCGAAAATCATTTTTTGCGTGACTTATATAGAAAAATTGATGGTGCTGTACTGACATCGCAAAATGAACACAATTTAGATTGTACAATCACATTTCAAACTCATAGCATTCTTCAACGATTTATGCTAAGGTTTGATAGACTTCAACTGGATTGCAATGATCATCTCTTCATCTACGATGGGGCTCACGCTGTAAGCAGTTTTAAGGTATGTTGTGATTTACATGAAAGTTAATAATAGTGAATAATTTTGATTACAATAGCTAATGATTCTTTTTAAGTTGGTACCTGCAGCATGAATAGACAAAAAAATTTTCTTTCTTTGTGATAAAGTTAATTTTACAATTTTTCCGTTAATTACATACAGAAACCGAGGATTGCTTATTTTCATGCAAAGTTTACTTTCGTGATAGCTATAGTTATAGAAATATAATCAATTTTAACTCAATTCTCATAAATTCGAACACATCGTGAGATGAATGTGAGGATTTCACAATCAAACTGAACCTCGAGATGGCTTTCGACTTATAATTAACTCTCACGTATTTGGTAAAAATCTAGAACTGGTGAAAATGTCGCCGCGGAAGTGTTCATTAGGGTGTCCGTTAGTTCTTAAGTTGATTTTATTTTGCAGCCGACCCCTGGATTTTTAGTTCATGACCTAAAAAAAAATATCTGATCTAAATAAGCTCTTAATTATTAAATTAAACCGTGTTAAAATAAAGTTACATGCCCCATTTAAATAACATGGGAATTTAGAAGATATTGGAATTAATTTTTTTCCTTCAAAAAAATGTCATCATAACTATGATTGATGCAAACTCTGATAAGAAATTGAATGCTTTACGGAAAAAGCAATTGTATGATTTTTTTATAAAATCAACCCATTAAAAGTTATTTGTCTTTCAAATTGTGTTTCTGGTTATTATCACAGTTTTTCAGTCTTACTATGGAGTGTCATGTGTTATAGTCGTTCATTTTATCTATAAATGTTCCAAAAATTTTATAAAAAAGATTAACAGTTACAGTAACATTACCAATGTGATGTATTGAATACATTTTAATCATCATGCCACTGGTTTGTATTTTTTCGGTCTCTATTCACATTCATTTGTTAAGCAATTTTTAGTCGCATTATAATGAGTATTTCAATTTTATTAAATAATTTTCAGTATATATTGATTTTGTCTCTTTTTTATTAGTTAAAAAATTGAAGTTAATCTCTAAAAAATTTTGATTTATGTTGAATCGAACAAAAAATTTAATCGAATTTGAATTAATAGAAATTAATTTAATTAAGAAGAAATTCCATATCTTTTTTTGGAAATTGATAATTTCATTATCTTAATTAACTATATAGCGCTTAGGAGGAATCGAAATCAAAATTTTTACCGGAGTAACTACTTGGTTTTCGGGATCCGGGTTTTTCGTAAGGGGTCGTAAACCGGCTCTTTTTCGTATCTCGTCTGTAGTTCGTTAACAACAGACTGCAGCAATATGTCTACTGCGTCCACAACGGTCGCAGTCAGTTCATAAGCGTACTTGGTTCGGTGTCTTTTGTAAATTTTCGAACGTACTCTGTATCACGGCTTGAAGATTGTTTATTGACCATATGAGTGCGTCTGAAGTGTCGTTTTTTGGGCTTTTTTTTTACACGAATTGGATTGTTTGTTAGTTAAAGCCACGTCTGTTGTTTTTTCATTGTCTTCTATGCTTAACGCGTCTTGATCAGGGTCTACATCGGTGACGGCGTTCATTCGCGTTCGTGATTTTGTATAATTCGGATTTTGTGCTTTCGATTTACTCTATTGTTCCGGTTTAGGTGCATTACAGGCATCCATGATCGATTGCCATGTGCCAACGCGTTGGTAAAGCATGGAATAGGTACTAATATGTTCTTCCGCAAATTTAAATAAGAATTTTGAATTAAATTCTTGGATGATGATTTTAACTTGTCATCTTTCGGGCAGTGGCTCGTCTAATTGAGCAAACGCGCTTTGCATTCGATTGATAAATGTAGCTCCGAGTTCATCTTCGGCTTGTCGGTATGAGTAAATTTCTTGTAAAAGAGTTTCATAGAATTGGTGGGTCTGCCATACTTTGAAATGTGTTTTAAAGATTGACCAGTCGATAAATAAATGTTCATTCTGGTAATACCAGTCTAATGTATAACCAGTCCAAGTTGAAGCAACTACTGGCCTAAAGTTGTCTAAAGGTATATCATTTCTGGCCATTCGCTGTTCTAGAGTCTTAATAAAATTTTTAGCATCTAATTTTACAGATGAATCGTGCGGAGGAAAAAATATATTCCATGATTTCGCAATCCAGCAAATATCGTTAGTCCGTATGGGTGCGACTGTACTCGGGTACGTGTAGCAGTGAGTAGCGCTTGGGACTATGCCTGGAATAGTATGTGTGTATTGTTGTGTCTGTGGCACAGGCACATGAAAAGAGGCGATCGGTGCTGTGTAAGTATGCGTCACATGAGGTACAGTAGTGTGTGGCTGTGTGTATGTGCCTGGTACATAGTACCAGGTGCGGTAACGTAGTATAAGACGGTACGTGTGTAGCTGGTGTACGTTGAGGCACCAGTGGTACGAGTAATGGGGCAAGCGGTGGAAGCGCGTACGGTAAACGCGCAGTCCCACGAGGAGTTGGGGCTGATACGGTAGAGTAGGGAGACATGTCCGAATGGGAAAAACGAGGTGCGGGCGGCGCGGAGTGATTTCCCGCTACACAATCCAAATTTAGGAATAATTTTTGAGGCTGAAGCGCATATGTGTCGTTGATATGATTATTATTATTTACCGTGTCAGACATCGTCCGAGCTAGGGTACTAGTAAAGGGTGGTATCAATTGCTGACGAGCTGCTTTCCAGGTTTCTGATTCGGCTCTTAATTGTCTAATTATTTCCTCATCGGGTTGAGTCACACTGTTTGTATCTTTGGGGACAGGTACTCTACTTGCGTTATTGACAGTCTTATTTGTAGGGTCAGTGCTATTATTGACAGTACTGTTGTGTAAGTTAGCTTGTGGGTTCTCTAGTCCGAGTAAATCGTCTTGTAATTGTAAATATAGACTTGAATTTAAATTTTGAATTGAATTAGAATTTAATAAATTTTGATTTTGCAAGTTCGCATTATTACTAATCGGTACCGAAAACTGATTTACTGAGGTGTGAGGGAACATAATGAATAGTTGTAATGTTAATTAAATTTTATTTTAACTATTATTTAATTTTCTGTTTCGATTATTTTGCGATGACACGCCTGTCAGGAATTTCAATCTCAGATTTAATCGAGAAATAATTTTTTGGTGATGTGTACGAAAAAAGTAGATAATCCCAGATCGAAAAGCATTCGATATTTGATTTTAATAATTGAATAACTGAATCTTAGAATTTAATGACGATTTAATAATTAGAACAAACTATGTTACTATTATTTTGAAATTCGAACTGCAAAGTAAAACAAAATAAATTATTTTAACGACGGTATTTGATTTTTACATATTGGTAGACTATTTAAAACTAAATTTTTATTATAAATAAGAAATTTAGTCTCGGCTCGACTAATATAGACAAAAGGTACTTTGTAGAGAAACAAAACTAAAGGAATTTATTTTGTTTTCGAGAGTTTAAGAACGTAGAATAAGACAACCGATTTTCTGGACATACGCGTGATGTGACCTTGGGTTGTGCTTTACTTAAGTTAGGGTATGCAGCGTATTTTGACTTAAGACCTGGCACACACAAAGTATACTAGACAATAGGTTTGTAATACTTATAAAGATTTATGCACTGATAAAGTTATTACTAAAAATAATTTTATTAAATTATTTACTGAGAGTATTTTCCAGTTAATATAAGGCAACTGACATCAGCATAATTATTTTTACAATGCTAAGATTATAATTTCACGATTCTGTAATTCATAATATTCATACAATCTTCAAATTATGCTGCTTAAAGACTAAATGAATTGACATGAAAACGTGAGAATTTTTGTCGATTTGAAAATGAGTTGTATGGATTTTAGAATTTATGTAATTTTTATAACAAAAATTTCATTGATTAAATAAATTTTGTAGTTTTTATAACAAAAGTTTTGCGATTTGGATAAATTTTATAAATTTTCTGTAAAGTATTAAATGTTCGATAAGTTTTTAGTTTTAATGAAAATGAATTTATGACTTCTTGAATCTTCACAGGAAGTAGACGACATTCATTTGAGGGCAGCGTCCCTGTTCGAGCGCCATTGGAACACTAAATTTTTGCTTATTTGAAAAATTTAATTCTCTAGGCCACTAAACCTCGCGGATAAAGAATAATCGCCTAGATTTCGTTGTAATTTTGGTCCACTGTACTGGGATATTCCGCTTCCGTGTATTAATGATTGTCTTGGTTTTTTTTTTTTTAGTAGATTGATTGATTAATTTTCGGATAGAAGTTCCCACGTGTGCCAGTTAACTTGTTTTAATTATTTACAAATTTTAGATGGTCCTTCGTCCTTGATTAGCTTTGTAGTTGGTTGTACAAAATTACGCAGAATCGAAGTTGTAGGTTAATAAATGAAGATTGGTTAGCGATTAAATTATGACAAAACTTAACTTTATTTTACTAAATCAACACGTTAAGTAAATTTATTATGCTCGGTAACGAAGCACAATAAATTAGTTGTATGAATATTTTATTTACATTCACGGTTATAGGTGATTAATTATTGATAATAAACGCAATGATATTAGTTTAACGCAAAATAATAATAGTAATAATAATATAAACTTATTAACTGAACAATAGATTTCATAGATTTTAGTGATTTTGGTGAGTAGTCATCTATTAGTAGTAATAGTAGTAAAGTGTTAAATTGACTCGAAAATCGAGCGTGGTGGTTTACACCGGGGGATAGATCGAAGTGTCAATCACCGCTCAACTATTGGGGTTTGTGACCGTTTTCCCTTCCTCGTGTCGTCTTGTGACGTCACGGGACTACCTATTATTTTAGCTAGTATCGGTAACGAAAATTTTGGGTGGTAGTTCGCCAGGCTGATAAAGTCGGGACATTTTGTAGTGTCAATATATATATATATATATATATATATATATATATATATATATATATATATATATATATATATATACACGCACGATATAACAAGTCTTGTATCCACCCTAACTGCTATGATTCTCAACGGATCTTTATGAAACTCACCATTTATATTCTCTACATGAATGCTGAAGTCAAGTTTAAATTTCAGCGGAATCGATTGATTATTCAAAAAATGCCATTTTGAAATTTTTAAAAAACTAAAATTATACGCTTTTACTACTTTTTTCCCTGATAACTTTAGATGCGATTTATCTTTCAATTTCTGTAAATTTCATGTTGAATTTCGTAAAATTAGCTTCAATTCACATACCTGTATCCAGTTTCTAAAACAAAAGTTCGTCTAGCTGGTTCAGAAAATGCCATTAGTTCAAAAGTTTAAAGATGACAAAAAAAGCGTTTACCTTCTTTTATTACCGTGTACCTAAATATCTTAAGCGATAAAGATACAGTTGTTGCTGTTCCTTTTACTATACGAATGTAATAGTGAGTTAGAAGCGTGGCGATGGGGATATTGACTCGGGGACTTAAATTGTGAAAGTAAGCAGCGGGCGGTAATCACCTCTCGAGAGAAGTTTGTCTAATCTAAAATGCACTTAACCTTCTATAATTGTAATACAACCAGGTTTAGTTTGTAAAATAATTAATAATGATTCTCTTTTAAACCCAATATATTAAAAAAAAAAAAATAACTGTTTCATACAAAATGTTGACAGTGGTAGTTTTGTTGATTACTTAATTACTATATTGTCAGTAAATATATAAATATTCTTAGTTACTAACCTCTGGGTTATTCCGAGGTGCCGGTAGAAATTATTATTTTATTGTAGTTAGACTCTCAAAACTTGCAGATAGTTCAATATCTAGGTTTAGAGTCGGGCCGCAATAAATTTGATGTCTTCAGGTTTATAGTAACTTTTCGACCGTATCAGGGTGTACCAGGTAAACTAGAAGGGTCTTCTCTAACGGCAAGGAACCAGAGGACAAGTCCTTGGCCAACAAAACAAAACTTGAAACTGGGCACTACTAAGAGTAAACTTGGACTGATTAGTAAATAGAAAATTCGGTCTTTTATATGATTTGCTCCATATGATGATGCGATCTAAAAATTAGATCCGATCACTTTTCAAAGTTTGTTCCGGTGATGAAACTGTAACAATATGATTGAGCCCAGTCGTTCGGAGAACTTGAGAAAGGCAACGCCCGATTTCGTTAGAAAACTCATAAAATTGTTTACGTCTTCATGCTGGGTTATAAAATGGGTACTTGGTTTACGCGTTTGAGGAGTTTTTCATGATTTTAATTAATTCGTTCGATACAACCTCCCCCACAACCACCCTGAAAAAATGAACCGTTGCTATGATTATCGTTTCCATGGTTACCATTGTGATGGTTACGTTACCATGATAACCGTTACCATGGTTACCGTTACTATGGTTACCGTTGCTATAGTTATCGTTACCATGGTATAAAAAAGTAACATTATAAACAAAATTAGAAAAACGGTTGGCCCTGAAGGCCATCCCTGCAACTTCCCGCTAATCTTATAATTAAGCGCTTAAAATTGTGCATACTCCGACCTCAAAAATCTGGTTAAAGTTTACTACAACACTATTTCTTAAATTTTAGAACCGCAATACTTTTGAATGAATTAACCGATGTTCACGCGGTTGGTGACATTCGACGCCATTATTCAAGCCTTATAAAGATTATTTGAGTTTCAATCGATCGAAGAAGGAATTTCGATGTAATTCGGAACAATCATTTTTTTTGGTTTCTTTTCAACAATGATAACTCACAAACCAATGAACTGATTGTAACCAGGCTAGCGGCGATCAACGTGGGTTTTTGATGTTGAGAGCTGATAAGGTTTTGAAATTGATCAGTAAAGTCGTTTAAAAGTAATTCCAAAAAAACCACATTTAAAGAAATTTTTTTTGTAGTTTTTTTGAGATTTCTCGAAATATATCGGTCCAAATTGTATTTAAAATCTAAGTTTGGTCGAACCCTTTCAAATGGCACCAACCGCGATCAAATCGATCAAGCCGTTCAAAAGTTATGAGTGGTTTACGTACGGCCACACACACACACACACACACACACACACACACACACACACACACACACACACACACACACACACACACACACACACACACACACACAGTGACACCCTCGCGGGAATAGTCAGGGAAGCTTCCTAAGACCTCAAAACGTCGAGATCTTATGAAAATTCGATTTTCGAAAAACGGGATGAAACCAATAACTTCCCGATTTTTGAAAATTTTCAATCTCCTTATTGGGAAGTTTGAAATTCTTTGTCAAAATTTATCTTTGCAAAATAAAATAAGTCACAAAAAGAAATCAATCGTGAATAAAAAAAATTCAACGAGGAATTACTCATTCGCGAGTCCTGGTGATGTCACCAAGGTGCAACAAAAGACTGCGATCGAACTCGCCCTGCAGCCGAGTCATCCTCATGGAAGGCGTTGTGTACTCTAGACCTCGCGTCATTGGCAATAGCTGACAGAATCGGCGTGAATTCTCGGCGATGGCATCCCCCGAATATCCTTGGTTGAATGTCCAAAAAAAATCTGGTCACACTCCACCAAAATTATATCTCATTGCTCAATTAATTTGTCAGCGTGACAATTACTGATAGCAGAAAAAAATTAATCCAAGCAACGGAATCGACCAAATAAAAAAAGGCGAAAGTAATTAAAATGATTAAAAAAAAAATTGTTTATTAAAGAATTTGGCACGAAGCAAATTATTCGGCGTCCAGATCAGAATTCTCCTTCTTGATGCTTTCTCGGCAACATGTGGTTTTTCTTCTTGCGCAGCAAAAGAGCTGCGCGGCCAATCAGCTCACCGCTTTTCCAGCCGGCCGTAACTTTCAGCGGTTGTGTCGGATACTTTCTCTCAATCGATGATTGGTCGATTCGCTTGTTAACTCGTCGCTCTGCGTCCAGGTGGAGCCTCATTCGACTGTCTTTGATCGATAAGTCTTAGCATTCGCTGATTTGAATTTTCTAAACTCCCCTCGTCGCTCGTCATAGCTCCCGGGTGTCTCCTTGGTCGTTGGTGGCTCTTGAAATTCCGGGTTCGTCCGATCGCTTTGTCTTAAGTCGCTCTTTCTCATACTCAATGTCATACTCGGTATAATAATTCCACACTCATTTATCTATACTTACTATTCAAAATCGGCGCGTTCTTTGGCTTATTTTTACCTCGAGCTTTGCATTCTGATCAGAAGGCCGCTTGGGGCGACACAGGCGCGCGCGTCGAATCTCAGCAGTTAGACCTCTTTTAACTTTTGAACGGCTTGACCGATTGGATCGAAATAGGTGCTGATATAAAGAGTATCATTGCTATTAAATTTCATAATAATTTGAATCGCTTGATCGGCTAGATTTGAGAAATCTAAAACATAATATTTTCGAAAAATCGTTTTTTTTTTTGGAATATCTTCTGAACGGCTTTACCGATCAATTCTTATAAATAATCCACTCTCAAATTTCAAATAAAAACCACATCGATTGCTACCAGTCCCGTCAAAATCGGTTTTTCCGTTCAAGAGTTATCAGAAATGAAAAATTTCAAAATAAATGTTTTTTTCACATAACTTCGACATTTTTTTAAATCGTTATTGATGGAATAAAAGAATGATCAGAGCCTAGAAAAACATATCGATTGATGTCAAGAACGTGGAAATCGGTTAATTGGTTCGTGAGTTATCGTTGGCGAAAAATTCGGAAAAAGTGAATTTTTCAAATTTTTCTAAAATTTCCTGTCTGATTAATTCGAGTTTTTGGTTTGATCAGTTAGATCTAAAAAGTATATAATATATTTTGTAAAACATCGTAGAACGCTGCTAACCGCGAGAAGCACGGTCCATTAATTCAGAAGTCAAATATTAAAAAATACTCTTTATTAAACTGCTACCAGACTTTTGAGCTTGCAGAGCTCAAAAGCTTAGAGCAACAACTCTTCCAGCTCGGAGAGCACATAATAACACATAAATTATGTTTTGAAGCTCGAAGAATTCAAAAACGTCTTAAGTTCAATTTTAAGCGCTTAGATATGGAATTGAATTTGCATTTTTTTTTCAAATTAATTAAACTAGCACTCATCCATCTCTTTTAGAGTAGTCATAGAACTTTTCCTATAGTAAATGTCAAGTCGACCCCTAACGTAAATGATTTGATTTGTACCTGCAATGCACCGAGTAGTACCGCTTGTTAATACTTCCGTGAGTATCATTGTTATTATTGTATTTTTTTCTACTCTGTATCGATCCTATTTTTTTTTTCTAGTCTCTCAATTTATAAATCTGTTATTCAAGTATCAATAGATTATTTCTTTGTTTTCAAACAAGCAAACAAAATATTTTGAAATTTGTAACAGTTTTGCTTTTCTATCTAATTAACCCCTAATCAATTATTAAACAAAGTACAAATGAACACACTAGAATAATTATTAGGGTACCACCAGGTTTATTATCACGGTTTCTGAAACTGATCCAGAGCCGAGAATTTATCTTAGGGTAGAGAAAGGGGAAGAAGGTGCTGTTGAATAATAAAAATTTAATTCACAATATACCGATATTTGTTAACAATAAAAAATAAAAGATTTAAGCATTCACACTTACACTATAATCACTTAAAACTATAGCCTGACTTACAGCTAACCAGAACAGTTTAATTACTCTGCACAAAGACGGCAGTGTGACAGAGATCGTCTAGCCTAACTAACGGCTAACCAGAACTAACTATTTAACACTATTAATACTTTCTATCACACATTACCCATACAAATCTTTACACACATAACCCACACTTGGCTCAATCGATTATAATTAAAAATTTGTTAATATTCAAATTGACTCAAAATTTCTTCGTTAAAATATTGAATCTTTTGTTATCAATTAAACAATATTTCTTAATTAATAAGCAGATTCCAAAATAACTCTGAATTAAAAATTTAATTTTTAATTCTAATTTCCGGTTCAAAATTCTTAACTTATTTATTGCCGTTGTCTTAATAATACAACAATAAATATTTAATCCTAGAGGTCTTCGTATCTAGAATTATTAGACTAAAATATGACGACCGAGGTCTTAATAATCTGCCGACATAATGGTCGTGTCTGATAGTTCACAAATTATTTTCCCGGTGAATTAATTTAGTTTTGATGAACAATTTTAATAATTTAATTCATAAGTATTAACTGAACATCAACGATAAAAATTAATTAATTATAATCAAATTTTTGGCGAGATTCCTCAACATAAAATAACTAAAATTCCTGGACTTAATGTCCACGCTGATACTTATCAATTTTCAGTGATTAAAATAATATTAAATTGTCTAAATTTCACGAACTTAAGTTCAAATCAATGAATTTATATGTAATAAAATATTCTACAATATAAAATAAAATACAATTATGTAATTCCTAAAATAAATTTCAACACAATCCTATGTAAATTAATCATTCATAAAAATCGACATACTCAATTTTTGACATTGGGTACTTTGATTTACTGCGACGTAAAATATCTATTGACGCTTGACCGAAAACCCATCAGAAAATACTTGTCGTTTTTCTTCAAGCATAAAATTAATCATTCTAATGATTATGAAAATTATAACAATTACTCAAACAAATTCCAGATATTAAATAAATTGAATCAATTAGTTTTAGTTGATTAAAATTTCTCGAATGTTAGAAGAATTTATGCGTCAAGGTCGATTGAATGACTCTCGGGCACAACTCCCCTTGAAAATCACACAGTCCAAACTAACGAATGTTGATGATTACCAATTAATCAATTACATTGAATTTTATATAATAATTCAGAAGAGATGAAATGAACCGAGTGCAAACGGCGGTCCACTTCCCGCCCACGGAGTAATTTTGGTACCTAGAGAAACTGCTCAATGATTTTCTCCCGTTTCCTTTATCCTGTTGGGAAACTTCACTCGAGCTTCTGGTAATTTTGTTGAACTCCTCCGGGGATCCAACTCCAACGATATATTTCGTTCACCCTGGGAGTACAGTACTCATTAGAAAATATTGTAACAGTTTTACCTGCTTAGGTTGGCCCCTAATCAATTTTATAAATAAACAAACAAAACTAACAAACAATATAATTATTAGGGCGCCACCAGGATTTTTAATCACGGTTCCTGGAACCGGTCCAGAGCTGAGAAATTTTATTCTTAGGGTAGAGAGAGTGCAGGAAGGTGCTGCTTAATAATAAATAATTAATTAACAAGATTGATCAATATTTATTAACAATAACAACTTTTAACAATATCGCGACTTAAAACAAGTTAACAAAATTCAATCACTGACACACTATCCACACTTAACAATATGCTTATTCTCGACGAGCCCCTTTCGGCGTCTACCCGTCGATTTCTAACACGTGCCCCTTTCAGCGTCTACACGTGAGGGGCCCCTTTCGGCGTCTACCCGTTTAATATTAGTAACTAACTAAACTTATAATCACCCGCACAGAGACGAATCGTATGCAGGGGTCGTTGACTCGGCTCACAGGAGTAACAGCGCAGTGATGAAACGTAGACCTAGATACCCCTGCAGCTTATTCACACTTTGCTACAGAACAACAGCCCAGTGACGAAACGTAGACCTAGATGTTCTGCAGCATATACTCGTAACCCGCTCCAGCTACAGCAGTAACAGCCCAGTGACGAAACGTAGACCTAGATACTCTGCAACTCACACATAACCCACACTTGTCTCACACTAACACTACTGATTTGACTTTATTTATAATTTAATAATTGATGATACTTAATTTGATTTTGAACTTAAAACTGAGCCATTAAAATATTCAATCATTAGAATTTAATAAAACAACATTCTTCAATTAACAATCAAATTCCAAATAACTTGAACTAGCATTTACTTCCTTAATTCCGATTGTTAACTTTAAGTCTGTATTAAAATATTAAATAGATTAAAATTCCTAAGTAACTTATAGTCATGGTCTTAATAGTATAACAATAATTATTTAAAACAAGAGGCTTAATACCTTGAATTAACTTTTGGTAATTAAATTAATCACAATATAATTTTTACAATCAAGTCAACATTATTAACACAAGTTTATTGTTGTAAATTAATTAATTCTGACCAAAATTTTCCTGTGACCTTTTTGACTCAAAATAACTAATTTCTTGGACTTAATGTCCACGCCGATAATTATTAATTTTCGGTAATTTTTAATTTAACTAATTCACGGACTTAATCCCAAAAATTACTAAATTCACACGTGACAAAATAATTTTACAATGTAAAATATTCTCAGTAAATAATTCCTAATAAAATATTATCAACAATTTTCTACTAGTTTCATAAATTATAAAAATAATCGACACAAGTCGAAATATTCAATTTTATTTGCTAGAACATTCGCTAGCTTAGTTGTATTTGACCTTGGGTATTGGAATTTACTGCGACACAAAAATATACTGACGCTCGACCAAAATTCCACAAATAAAACATTGTCGATTATTTTCAAGTGACAATATTACTCAATTTTACTTCAAAGTTAATTGTTACAAAAATTATAACAATAAATTTAACGAATTTTTCTGATGTTAATTAATTAATTGATAATTTTTTAGTTGTTAATTTTTTACCGCAAGGTCGATTGAGTGACTCTCGGGTATAAGCCCCCAGGAAAATCACTCGATCCAAACTAGCAAATGTTCAACTATTATTTATTAAAATAATCGTCGATTAAACGATTCAATTGATAATTAATAAGGAGAACTAACCGAGTATTAGGTAAACCACGGTCCACTTCTTTCCCACAGAGTAATAATTGATACCTTGACGAACAAAACGATGATCTAACTCACTCGTTGAGGATGAAGTCCTAGTTGTAGTTGGCTAGCTTCGTCTCGTCACTACTCCCGGGAACGGTCCTTCTTGATTTCCGTGGCACTCAGTCTGGTGGTCATACTACTTCTCCCTCTTCCACTGCACGGCTCACCTATTTTAACCCAAAACTACCCCCTCCTATTCTCTCTTTAGGCCCGAAGATCGAGACGCGCCAGTGCTATGTCGAATAATTATCGATATCCGGTGACTTATCGATTTAGGGTAATTTTACCCTGTTACAATATGTAAATTGTAAAATTAGATATTGTTAATTTTTATCGCTGCGTTCCAAGTGGATCGCGCGAATAGATATTTACCTTGGTTTTTATTCACTTGCGACTGATCGTGTCAGCTATCCAACCTCTTCTGTTTGACGCAGCAGTGTTGCCAGTCTGGCATCAAACTTTGATGCACTCATCAGCTCGCGTGTACTTATTTAAAATCCCTCCTATTAATTACTATTAGCCCCGAAGACCGAGGGGCGCCAGTGCTGCATCAAATAATTATCAATATCCGGCGACTTATCGATACATAGTGAATTCACCCTGTTACAGATTATGTTAAGAAAACACTTTTTTGAAATTAAATGTTTCTCGAACAAATTGACCTCGTTAATCGCTTTGAGAGAATAAAGTTGCAAAATTATGTAAAAAAAAACATTTTTTTCTAAATTTTCTAAGAATTATCTAATAACTTAAATTAAATTATGCAAAAATATTTCATTATGTAATTTCGATTTTTTTTTCATGATCAATAATTTCGATTTGCTTAAGGGGTTATATCCACTTGTGATTTTAAAAAAATCGATTTTTTTTACATTTTTTGAATGTACATATATTCAAGAATATTCTCTGAAAATTTCAAATCGATCCGACAATTAGTTTCGGAGATATGAGCGCATTAGTAAGAACCTCTCCGAGCGTTCGAAAGTAGGCGGAGCACGAGCCGGAGTAGCAGCTGTTTCTGGTAGCTTCTATCCTTTGTTTCTCGACTTATATTGTGTTTGGGACCCTAATATAATAATACAAAAGATCTAGTTTATACCTGAAACCTATGTTGAGGAATTTTAGGTTAAAAATATGTGAACTCATCAGTTAGAAGTGATCTTTCACGTGGACAAGTTGTGTTTGTGCTCAGTTTATGTATTTTTCAGTGTGTATAGTTTAATTAATTAAAGTAAAAAATACCTCGTAAAATTAGCAGAGAAACCAGCATGATAATTGTCCTATAGGAGAAAACTGGTGGTGTTCGTGGCAAAAAGCGCGAGCCTTGGGAACTTTGCCCAGCTATAAACATGATTATGAGGCCTTACCACCTGATGTTGCAACAGCTATTTTTCCAATTTACGAAGATCTAAGTAACAAAAAATTATTGGAACGATGCGTTGGCGGTTTTACCCAGAACAATAATGAAAGTTATAATCAGCTGATATGGAAAATAACTCCAAAAATTATTCCAGCTGGCTCTAAAATTGTGGAAATAGCTGCAAACATTGCATCCGGGGTCTTTAATGAAGGTAAAACATCTCTTCTTTATTATATGAGTGCTATGGGATTATCACTTGGACCCAATACTCATTTCTACGTGAGTAAAGAGGACGCAGAGCGCATCTCAATTTCGGACGAAAGAGCGCAAGGGTCGACGCGCGAGGGGAGAATGGCTCGTAGACAACAACAACTAAACATTTTGGAGGCAAACGACAAAGCAGAGGGTTCTCTTATGGTGCTGGAATAGATGACACGATGTAAGTTGAAAAAAAAAATTTTTAATTTCCTGTAAATCGTTCCCGAAACTTTAAACGCATTTATCTTAAAACCGTGTTTACAGAGTCGGTGAACAAAATTTCTCCGAAACCGCTAAACCGATCGGTTTGAAATTTTCACACGACTTACTCAGATATATTTTTCAGGTAATGATCGAAGGAATAAGGTTTTGGACAATAATTTCGATTTTTTAAGCCACTTTGAAGTGAAAAATTTTCATGAAAAACTGAATTTTTTTTTGAACGGCCGCCATTTTGTTAAAAATCTAAATTTTGACTAGACCTTCGATCATTACCTGTACTTATTTATTACAAAACTAAATATTTTTGGTTTTTGGTTTTCAGATAATTTGGACCAGAGATATCTTGTTCACCGCCAAGCACTTTTTTTTGGAGGTCTCTCCGCAGATCATCTACAGGAGCTAGGGGATCCAATATTTTTTTAAATAAACCGCTGATTGTTAAAGTACATTAAATTCTGTTTAAGTACATTTTTTCCATTAATGTATAAAATAAAATGCCTCTTTGGAAAAAATTCACAAAAAAACGCGTTTTTTCTGCCTCGCAAGTGGATATAACCCCTTAATCTTCATTGAACTATTTAAATTCAATAAAATTTTTTAGAATTCCGACTTATTTTAAGCGATTCAACAAAATCGGCAAATATTTAATATTCATTTCAAATCCTGTATATGAAAAAAACAATATTAATTTTTTCTGATGACAAACTTCTTTCTGAAAAAAATGGGACCAAAATTGGTGGGCGCGTCTGTTAGATTCTTTGAGCAAAAAAATCTCAGTTACAAATTTTGATGAGGAAAAAGGATCAGACTTGGGTTGATAAACGAGAATATCATTCGTTATCTTTATACTTGTATTATAACGAAGAATATTAAGTGTATAATGTATAAGTCAATATTGCACGCTTTACTTATGACAGTAGATTCACAATTGACTGACTAAAGTGCGTGTGTACATTATACGTTTGTGACTTTACTATATATATGTATAACTATACTAGAATAATATACTATAACTATCTTTCAACACCCTCTCTTAAAGTTGCAAACGCTCTAAGTTCCAATTATACCAATGTTCTTAATGCATTCCCGATGTTTATTGGCACTAAGCCCTTTGGTGAGTACGTCCGCGGGCATGTCTTCAGTGTGCATGTGCATCACATCAATCACTCCTTTTTCATACTCATCTCTTATAAAATGATGTCTTATGTCGATGTGTTTAGTGCGCGCATAATAAGCATCGTTAATAATCATTTTAATTGCGCTTTGGTTATCATTGAACAATATTATTTTTTCATATTTTTCTTGTACATTCATACCATCTAATAAACCTCGCAGATATATCGCTTCTTTAGTGGCCTCTGTCATGGCCATGTACTCTGCCTTGGTACTCGATAATGTTATAGTTTTTTGCTTTCGCGCTTCCCAACTAATCGCGGCTCCCGCAAATATAAAACTATACCCAGTATAAGATCGCTGATCCGACGCGTGGCCTCCGTAACTGGCATTAACTAGCCCAAATAATGCCAGGTCCTTTTTAGTCCTTAATATCCTTTTTGCCGCTTTCCAATGACTTTTATTATACGCGGTGTTAAATTGACTCAAAAAATTGACTGCATACGCAATATCGGGTCTAGTTGTAATTGATAAATATAATAATCCACCGATTAAGTTTTAGTATGGATACTCTTTCATCTCACTCACAGTAGCATTCATAGGTTTAGCTAAATCACACTTTACTTCAATAGGCGTGGCTATTGGTTTACAATCGTACATGTTAAATTTCTTTAATAATGCCTCTGTGTACTGTCTCTGTCTCATGTATACACGCGACTCATCGTCTCTCTCAAATTCTATACCTAAGCATTTATTTACTAAACCTAAATCTTTAGTTTCGAATTGCATTGACAATTCATTCTTTACAAATTTTATCCACTCTTCGTCATCTCCCGCGAGCAAAATATCATCGACATAAATAGTGATGAACATTATTTTCTTTCCTCTCTGAGCAACAAATATACATTTATCTTGTAATAACGGTTTAAAATTAAGCTTTAATAATTTTTGCACTAATACTTTGTACCACGCGATACCCGACTGACGTAACCCATACAGCGATTTTACTAGTACAAACATATACTCGCCGTCAACACTTATAGCTTCTCTCCAGCGCTTAGCAATGTTTATAATGTTTACGTTACTTATCATTTTATTGCCGGAACCCACTGGTTCATTCGCGATTATTTTTTCAATAATTTCAACTAAACAATCGGGCACTTCCATGTACACTTTTTCTTCTAGTTTACCGTTGAGGTATGCCGTGACGATGTCCATTTGATGAATTTGCAGACTATATTCCGCCGCAACCGCTGCTAGAATTCTTATCGATGTTGATCTTACCACTGGTGAGAAAGTCTCGGTAAAGTCTTCACCCGGTTTTTGGGAGCATCCCTTATCAACAAATCTGACTTTCTTTCTCTCACGATTACCATCATACTTGGTGTAGAATACATATCTGCTGCCAATAACTTTTCTATCTGTGGGCCGGTCAGTAATTTCCCACGTTTCGTTTTTAATTTGAGCTAGCATTTCATCTTCAAGCGCTAACTTCCATGAGTCGGCCTCCTTCGTCTTACTCGCTTGGCTCCAAGTGGTAGGATCTTCTGTCACTGTTCTTTGTATCTCCTCAAATACATCTTCTTCCATTTCTCCTTTCTTTGTTTCTTCTCTCGACTCACTGCTGTCTCTTTCCTCGTTTGTGTTTTCGTTTGACGTTATGGAGTATACCTTTTTTGGTCTTCCTACCGAACCCGTACGAAGTATCTTCGGGCGTCCCCGGCCTCGTTTCCTCGGTATTACAATATTCTCCCACGGGACTGATGCCCCTCTCTTTCTGGGTCGCCTTATACTCTCACTCGGTGGCTCTTTTTTTCCGGAGCTTCTATCACGACTTCTATTTTCCTTTCCTCCCCCATTTCCTCCAGTATCTCTTGATAATTATTTTTGAATCCAATACTTCCGACAAATTTTACGTCTCTTGATACGACTGTTGACCTTGATTGAGGAAAGTATATTCTGTATGCTCTTGACTCTTGCGCATAGCCCAAAAATATCCCTTGACGTGATCTTGACTCAAATTTCCCGCGAGTTTTATCTAACACATATGCTCTTGTTCCGAAAATTTGCATATGTTTTACCGTGGGTATTTTACCCGACCATTCTGTGTATGGTATTCCACCATTTAATGCGCTCGTAGAACATCTATTTCGGGTGTAGTTAGCATTGTTTACCGCTTCTGCCCAAAGATGTGGGGGTGCTTCAGCTTGGCGCATTATGCATCGTGCCATCTCTACTAGTGTGCGGTTCTTTCGTTCCGCAACACCGTTTTGTTGTGACGTGTGAGGCACTGACAGTCTTCTTATGATTCCATGTTCCTTGAGATATGTATCAAACTCACGATTACAGAATTCAGTCCCGTTATCTATTTGTAGAGCTTTAATTTGATGACCTGTCTGTTTTTCCACCCTCATTTTGTATTCCTTGAATTTCGACAGCACTTCGGACTTATTTTTAATGAAGTAGACCTCACACCATCTTGACTTGTCGTCAATAAACGTAACAAAGTATTTTTTGCCTGAGGCTGACGCGTGTCTCATTGGTCCACACACATCCGAGTGGATTACTTCTTACAAATCTTTTACGCACTCTTTCTCCTTCGGAAAGGGTAATCTAGTTAGTTTTTCGAGCACACATACTTCGCATTCTGATAGTTTTTCGTCACTTATTACATCCAGACCATACACAAGTCCTTTCACTGCCATTGAATCCTAGCTTTTCATGCCACTTATTAATATTTGACTTTTCATTGCACGTCATTGCACTATTCACTTTGTTCGTTTTCTCTCTCATACTGTTTATGAAATACAAGTTACCTCAACGCTGCGCGCGCAATATCACTCTATTTCGCCTGTCTATAATTTCTGCTCCGGTTTTACCGAACGTAACTTTGTATCCGTGATACGTAGCTCTCGACACTGACAGCAGATTTGTCCTGAGGTCTGGGACATAAGACACATTTTCAAGATTAATTTCACTCAGTTTTTCACTAATGTTAATTTTCACTGGAACATTTCCTGTCTCCAAAATTCGCGTACTCTTATCGGTAGCTAGTCCCAACTTTGCGTCTCTCTTTTCGAATTTTTCAAAAATCGCTTGATCGTTGCACAGGTGGCTCGTAGCGCCATTGTCTAAACACCAGCACCTTTCACTGTTACTCACATACATAGCTCGTTCCGTGGTGCTTAACATCATTTGTTTATATTCTAAGTTGTCTACCGCATTTCTCACGCTCGCCATGTTTCTTTTCTCCGGGCAGTATTTAGCAATGTGTCCTTTTCTATGACACTTATAGCACTCGATGTCACGCATGTATTTACCACTACTATGTTGATTGTTGTTAGCCGGTCTTCGTTTTCCGCCATATTGTCTCTACTGTTTGTAATGCGTTGGTTTCACATACATCGCTCCTTGACCTTTTTCCATTTGACTATGATGACTTTCATGGAATTCCATGATTTTGATTTTCAGTTCCTCCAATGTCGGCAATTCCTTCTGCGTTTCAATTGAAGTTTTAAATACTGCGTATTTCTCTGGCAAGCTGTTCAGTAGTAGTATGACGAGCATTTCACTCACGATCTCGAGTTTTACTTCTCTTAGTCTTTTTACCGTCTCATTGAACTCGGTGATGAGCTTTACATCGTCATCGCCCTCTCTCAGACGCATAAGTATTAGTTTCTTGAGTAGGCTCGTTTTTCTAGCTGGCCCACCTGATTCATATGTGTTTTTTATTTTTTCCCAGATCTCTCGAGATGTGTCCAGGTCATCGTATGCGGTTGCTTTTCTGTCTTTCCTCACCCACGCTGCTATTGCAGTGGCGTTTGTACCATCTGCAGTTGGGGTTGGCTTCACGTCTTCCCCGATCACGTGTCCCCAAACTTCCTGTCCCATCAGCAACCCTTTGACTTGCGCCTTCCAAGACCGGTAATTATCCGCAGTAAGCGGATGTATTTTCATCGCCAACGACATTTTATTTATCGCTTTCTGACTTATTCAAGTCAACGAACGGTTTTCCCGCCAACACTGATGACGCGCACGACTTATATGTCCTTCTCGAACGTTCCACTACCCCTCACTCACTCGAATTCTAATTTTTCGTATCTCTTTTTTTGGTTTTTTAATTTATTTAACCATGTTTTGCTCGTATACCTGGGCCCATAACCTGATGAGGAAAAAGGATCAGACTTGGGTTGATAAACGAGAATATCATTCGTTATCTTTATACATGTATTATAACGAAGAATATTAAGTGTATAATGTATAAGTCAATATTGCACGCTTTACTTATGACAGTAGATTCACAACTGACTGACTAAAATGCGTGTGTACATTATACGTTTGTGACTTTACTATATATATGTATAACTATACTAGAATAATATACTATAACTATATTTCAACAAATTTTTAATTTTTTATTCTAGATATTTTGTTCTTACAAATATTCATTTTAGAATAATAACGTATTTTATTTTATTAGTTTTTACATGTGAAAAACACATTTACGGCACATTTCTGCAGCCAGAATAAGAAAGCCTGTATAGGCTTGATTTTATGACTTCAGGTACTTGAGTTGTACAAAGGACTCCTCATTTTACCATGTGCAGTACAACCAAATATTACGGTCTTAGTTAAAAAGAAAAACATGTATTTCACTAAGGACAATACAGAGGGTTAGACCTCACAATATAGTATATTAAACACTTAGAGAAGTAAAAAGTAAGAAATGTCTCAGATCACATGAAATTGGTAGCCGAGGCGAAGCCGAAGTAACAAACATGTGATCTGATGCTTTTTTATTTACTTTCCGTAAAGTGTATACTATTTTTTTATCAGGTGAAGCGTCAACTTTGTTTAGCGCAGCGTGACGAAAGTTGCCACTTTCCGCTGAGGAGGCAAAAAAAATAGTATTAAGCATAGTGTAGGTAACATATAGTAATAGGTTTTAACATTATAGTCAATTTGCGTCTAAACTCCGTCAATAAGTAACGACATTTCTCTCAATAAATTTTTAGTAAAATTTTTTATTCATATAAAATAATATAGAAAATCATTTCAATAATTAAAATCTTATTATTCAATTTTATTTAAATGATGTTATGAATTAAAAATTGTTTATACGTTGAGAGAACATTCAAATTGCATACTAGCCGCTAGCGGCGGATATGTTTAATTTTAAAAACCCAATCGTATTACCCGGTGTCAAATTTATTTCGGGTAAATGGCTCGAACACACCACAGACTAGTACGTGTTTTAAGTCTGTTCGTTTCCTTGTCATATTACCACGATATCTCACTTACAAAAAGGACAGCAGTATAGACTTATAACAAATACTGGACTATATATTACGCACTATTCCGTACAGTGTTTGTTTGTGGTGTCGTACAGTACAGAATGCACGCTTTAACATGTTTTCCCCTTTCCCTTTTTTTTTTACCTAAGAAAATCTTGACACTAAGACGTCTTATGATAAACAAACTAATCCATATTCAATCGCATTTGACACCCCTCAGGTTTACGTCATTTTCAGCACAACAGTCATCGAATTCTTTCTGTAATAGTTCAAAGTGACCTTACGTTTTCATTAATTTATCACAAAAAGTGAAACTGAGATGATTAAAAATTAAAAGTTATGTGGTGATAGTAATTATAATCATACTACGACCAAGGATAAAAGTTTTTGTGATAACTATAATTACAATAGATCAAGACTGAGGATACAAAATTATTGTTTCTACAATCGGCATCAAGTAAGTTTAATGAATTCATATTAATATTGCTTAAAAAAAATAATTTTTTAGATTTCGGCTTCTAATTTAGTTTTTGTAAAATGATGATCTTACTATCCATAATAATCGTTGCATTTCTTGTCTTCCACATGCATATATTTCTGGTGTTAGTTTTTCAATTTTTTAATTTAATAATTATCAAATTATAACATAAGTAGACACAACCTTTCATTAGAAAAAAAAAAAAAAAACAATTATAATTCTTACTTTCAGAATTATTCGATTAATTTACTCGAGTTCTAAAATTAGTTTTCTTTTCGTAAATTGCTTGAAATAGTTGACTAGACAGATTGATTGGTAGATTAAAAGTTGGTTTAATTTATTTGATACGATACAATTTTTTCTGTTTTCATTATCTTATTAGTAAATTATAGCAATATTTCAGAAAATTAAAAATTATTATTTAATTTAGAAATATTACAACTATAAGTGAAGATAAATGTTCACAATTTTTTTTCTCTTCTATCGAATTTTCATTTGTTTTAATTTTTTTAAAACTATATTTATAGAATATATTATTTCATATTAGGCAAAGATTTACATGATAGCCAAAATTGGTACAACATCGTTAATGAGAAAGATATTATACTACACGCTGATTCATCCAAAGATGGACTGTTGACTACTTTTTTAGCTTATCACGTATGTGGTATCATCTACCCTAAGGAAATCGAGGGAACGTTGGAGACAATTCAACCGTGAGTGCTTAAAAATTTTATTGAAATTTGACTTTCAATTCTTCTGCAAAAATATTTTTTCATTCGACTTCTATCTAAAAACTTTTAGTTTAAGTTTCACGAAAAAAAATATCATAAAAATCTTTAAGTTCTATATTGATAATAACAAATTTGTGAATTTACCTTGACATTATAGAATTAGCATTGAGATGTTTTTTAAGTGAAAATTTTCGTTTTACTCAGTTTCTCTTTGTAACTTATTTCGTCTCAATTTTCAATCTTTTAAAAATTATGTTATTCCGTTTGTTTTGTTGTTTGTATGAAATTAATTTACCATTTAATTCAAATTTCAGACTATTTCTCAAAATTTATCCTTCAAAAGGTACGAAACGGGGTGGGAACCGAAAGCCAACAAATGTTCATCCTAAAGTTATCAAGTTGAGCACGATGATTGAGCCGTATACTACAGAGTATACTAAAGAGTAACTGCATCAACACATGACGACTGCTCGACTGTCATTATTTAATATTTATTACTATTGTATTATATGACTTCTTATATTATTAAACCATTGTATTATTACGGTGCTAATTTCTATGAAAATAATATTATTATTTATATTTTATGATACTACATTACATAAAATGATTGGTTAATATAAGTTGGAATGAAATATGATCTCAATTACTGATATTTTATAAAAATTTACTTTTTATGAGAATGACGAGATCATTTTATGCAATAAACGATATCTGTAATGTGTGAAATTACTGGCTTATGCTTGATAGCTTTAATTATACTGGGTTCGATTTCCAGTCCGAGCTATTTGAATTTTTTCTCGCATATTCTATACACTCACATTAAGAAGTTCCTCTCCCTAATCCTTTCTCAAACCTTTCCCACCAAAATATCCTGTTACGTGAATGTTGGAACGCTTCACATAATAATTGTCCATAACTCCTATTCTTTCCCGCTTCACAGCATTATTTTCGAATTTGAAAAAATGTGAAACGCTTCACGATTTTGCGTGTCATCCTAATTTTTTCTAAGGAGATGTGAACTGAGGGAGATCAATCAGCACGTGCAAGCACGATACTGGCCATAGCACCATCGGAGCTAAACAGCATAGAGACATGTAAGACGGCAAGGGAATTATGGCTGAGATTAGAGGAAATATATGCATCAAAGGGACCGACGAGGAAAGCAACATTACTGAAATCATTGTTCGTACACAAGTTGAAGGAAGGTGAGGACATTCATCAATACCTAGACAATTTCTTTGACGTTGTAGATAAACTGGCAGAAATAGACATAGAGATTAACGATGACCTTCTATCAACTATGCTGATACATGGACTACCGTTGGGCTTTGAAAACTTTCGATGCGTCATCGAAAGCCGAGATAATCTGCCGAAGCCGAAAGAATTAAAAATTAAAATTCTTAATGAGTGTCTTACTAGAAAATGTGACTCACATGATACTGAGATGAAAGCATTTGCAGCAAGGTCAAAAATTCGAAAAAACAAAGGAATTTACGGCAATTGTTACAAATGCGGAAAACCAGGCCATTTTGCGAAAAAGTGTCTTGAAAGGAAAAGGGATGTGAGACGGCAACGTGCAAGTGCAAATACCACGGAGGATTTCTACATCGCGGCACAGAACGAAGAAGAGGCGGATCAAATTCAAAATGAACCAAAATTAAAATGGTGTCTTGACAGTGGGTGCACCACACACATGTGCGGAGACGAAAGAATTCTCGAAAATGAAGTCACGTGTAATTCAGTATTGAAGTTGGCAACTGATGCGTCAACGACTACCAAGGTGAAAGGCGTGGCTAAAGTAGCGGTAAGCGGAGGCCGAATACAATTGGCCAAACTACATGACACATTGTATGTTTCAAATTTGAGAACTAATCTCATGTCGGTATCAGAAATTACGGAAAAGGAAAAAACAGTGATTTTTGATAGTAAACAGGCGATAGTAAAAGATGCCGACGGCAACACAGTTATGACAGCCGATCAAGTCGGCGATTTCTATCCAATTGGCCCCTTTAGCAAGAATACTAGGTCATTTTCTCTGAAGTTAACTACCTTCAAATGTTTGTCGTACTGAATTTTTGACTTTTCTTTAGCGCTTATTAGATTCTCTCTAGCGAGTTTTCGAATTTCAATTAATCTCGTAACTAGATCTTTAATGTAATTATTATAAGTAGGGAGACAATCTAAATTATGTAGGGGTTCCTCAGAAGGAACTCGTGCAACCTTTCCGTATACTAATTCAAAGGGAGTGAATCTAGTTCCTTCATGAACCGTAAGTGTTATATGAAAAGGTGGCTACCTCCAACCATTCATCCCAGTCTTTTTCTTTGTTAACATATTGTTTTAAAAATTCTCCTAACACATGATGTGATCTTTCCAAAGAACTGTTAGATTGGGGTCGGAAGGCTGTGGTTTGGATCTTTTTAATTTTGAAACGCTTAGCTATTCTCTGCATGAAAGTACTGATAAAATTCCGTCCTTGATCTGTAAGCAGAGCTTTCGGGGCTCCATAAAGACAGATGAAGCGTTTAATAAAAACGTCAGCAACGGTTACAGCCAACATATTATTAAGAGGGATTGCTATACAAAATTTTGACAAGGAGTCTTGTATCGTCAGGATATACTCATTACCGGCCTCTGAAACTGGTAATGGACCGACAATATCCATTGCGATCTTTTCAAAAACTGTTCCCGGCGTATCGGTAATGAGCATAGGTTGACGAGTCTTGACTCGTACCAGTTTTTTTAATTGACATTCAAGGCATTGCTGAATGCGACGTTGAATATCATCCTTTAGACCCTCCCAATAATACGTGTGTTTAATCCTATTATAAGTTTTAGAAACCCCTTTATGTCCCCCCAAGGGAGCTTTATGAGCTTCATAAAAGACTCTATCACGTTCCTCAAGTGAAACGTAACGAACCTTTCCTAAACAGACTATTACCTTGATGTTGATCTGATTACTAAATACTTCGGTCAACATTTTCAAAACCTCTATCCAAGGCACATTAGCGATGTGTTCCGATGAAGCTATTGAGAAGGTATTTAAATTTTTGTCCCGTAAGATACCCTTTAATTTAACTAAAGTTTTCCCGATATTACTTTGAATGCGCAATGAAGACTCCCCACTGGCATTCAATACGATTAATCCAAAATAATTTTTCTTGTTAATTTTAGTCCAGGATACTTGTCCTGTTTCTGTAACTCCGATAATTGGTAGTTTGTTTAGTTTCTTTAAAGTTCTTGAACCGTTGTCGCAAGGACAACCGTTCGAATCGAGGAAGTATACTAAATTATCTTGCCTATATTGAAATAATTCCTTTGACGTTACTATGTTTGGTGTTTGCGTTGGTAAGATAATATCATTGTTTTCAAATCCTACAGTGTTCTCTATTTGGTTTGACTCAACATCGGATGGTTCGTCATCCTCCGTGTCAAAGTCACTACTCTGGAAAATTTCCGAGTCTGAACCTGATTCTGCTCGTTCGATTTCAACTGTATTGTTCGAATTAACAACCACTTTGCGTGGCCTACCCCTACGTACCTTAGATAATCCGTCTATCCTTCTGGGGACTATCTCCGTACTTTCCGATCTGTCAGCAACCGGTGACAACCGAACCTCAGGGTTTCTTAGTTCATTCGATTCTATTGTTTGTATTGTATTATTTCGTGTAATCTCTAACTCAGGCCTGTCAGCAACCGGTGACAACCGAGGTTCTGGGAGTGGTGACTCCTGAAAACTATCTGATTTTACTATCTTTTTCCGAGAGTTCTCGAAATCGTCTATTACCTTTTGTAATCGGTCTTCTAAAAATTCGCGTTTTTCTACTCTTCTTTGAGCACGAGTTGTAACGTTAACCATTTCCGTTGGATTCCGCGATAACGCGTCTGCATTTACATTAATCCTCCCTGGTTTGTAAATAACTGTGTAATCGTATTCTGCTAAACGTAACCGCCATTTTAGAATCCTTGCGTTACCGTCCTTTGCGGTCCGGAACCAAACTAACGGTTTATGATCAGTTACTACTGTGAAAGCTTTACCGTATACATATGGTCTAAAATTTTTAACCGCTTGTACAATCGCTAGGGCTTCCTTTTCGTAAGTGTCATATCGTAGTTCAGCTCCTCGCAGAACCCTGGAATAATACGCGATTGGACGGTCTTGACCGATTTCTCCTTGAGATAATACGGCTCCTAAAGCAAAACCCGACGCATCCGTGGTAATAATGAATGGTTTTGAAAAATCGGGGTATTGAAGAACCGGAGCGGTACATAATGTTTCCTTCAAAATGTCAAAAGCTTGTAGCGTTTCGTCAGTCCATATAAAATCTACTTCTTTCCGTAATAGTTCTGTTAATGGTTTAGAAATTTTTGCAAAGCTCTTAATGAATCGGCGATAATACCCTGTTAAACCTAAAAATTTTCGAATGTTTTTCTGCGTTTTTGGTATCGGAAATTTCCTAACTGCTTCTAGCTTGGACGGATCAGGTTTTAGACCCTCTTTACTAATGATATGACCAAGATAATTAACTTCGGGTCTAAGGAAGTGACATTTGTCGGGTTGTAACTTCAAATTGGCTTTTCTTAGTCTAGTCATTAAATCATCTATGTGTTTTTCGTGTTCTTCCAGATCTTTAGCAAAAACAATAATGTCGTCCAGATATACAAACATTGATACTCCTTGGAGTCCCGTTAACACCGAATCCATCAATCGTTGAAACGTTGCAGGAGCGTTTTTCAATCCGAAAGGCATTCGAGAATATTCCCAATGACCTTGCGGGGTAGAGAACGCTGTCTTACAACTATCTCGCGGATCCATTTCGATCTGATGGTAACCGGATGCCAAGTCAAAGACGGAGAAGTATTGCGAACCCCCCAATCGATCCAGAATTTCTACAATGCTTGGCAAGGGATAAGCATCTGTTATTGTTCGTTCGTTCAAATTTCTAAAGTCAATTACTAACCTCCAACGTTTATTTCCTTGTGAGTCACATTTTTTTGGTACAATCCAGATGGGACTGTTATAGGGCGACTCCGAAGGCTTAATAATGCCTGATTGGAGCGCCTCATTAATTTGCTTTTCCACTTCTGCTTTTAAAGAATGGGGTAACCGGTATTGTTTAGTCGTGAATGGAACATCGTACATTGTTGGGATTCTATGTTTATAATTATTAGTTGAACCTAAAGGTTCACCAGGAATGTGGAAACAATCTGAATATTTCCTCAATAGATTTTCTACATGAATTTTCTCTACCCTTTCCAAATAATCTAAATTTATTAGAGGTTTTAATTTTTCAAATCTACATTTATCGAATTGATTTTTGACTACCGTAAATATTCTCTTTGTGACTCCAAGACTTTCAATTAAATTTTCGTAGGATTGTTCTGGATCAATCGTGTGAGGTGTATACGCTTCCTCTACTTCTCGTATGGCTAAATTTGGAATTTTAATTCCTACTTCATCATTTGTTGTATTGAAGATCTGCATATAAGCTCGACCATTATTAACGCGAACTAGACAATTCCCTGTAAAAACTCCTTTGCAGACCTTAACTCGAGGGAGGTATCCCTCCTTTAATTCTGAATTTTTGACATTAATAAAAAATGTTGACTCGCTACGAGGCGGTATATACATAACGCCGTCTTCGATTTTATTTGTTTTTTTAAATGGGTGTTTGACATTATCAATTTCTAAAACGTGGTTTTCGTAATCTATTTTTGCTTTATGTGAAGAAAAGAATTGTGATCCCACAAGACCGGCGTGAGGAATTGCCATTTCATCCGGCACAATGTGGCAAACCGCTTCTTTCCCGAATAATTCCAAACTAACACTACCTAGGGTAAATAAAGGTACATCTGCTATTCCATGTAGTTCTATTATGTCATTTGAGTCTATTGTCGAAGTTGATTTTACATATTTTCGTTTAATTAAATTTGGAGAGGCTCCTGAATCTAACATCATTATTATATCTTCGTGTTGAGGCGATTTGCCTGCAATTGAATATGGCAAATCGTCCCAATCATGATTATTTTCAATTGTCATTACTCGATATTGTCGTCCAAAGTAATTTCTTGCACTACATGGACTGGGCGCACAGAGCGATCGTCCATCCCCGCGCCCGAAGGGTTGAACTGTACCCGGTTTCCCTGGGAGATTTTCCTATTTTTTAGCGCAAAACAATTATCTTCACTGTGAGTCCTACTATCATGATAGCTACAATATTGAGAGATAGGTGTTGTTCTAGAGTTACCGGTTAGAGTAGGGCAATTTTTAGCTAAATGTCTATATTGACCACATAATTGACATCGCACGGCTCCCGAAGTTCTGTTTCCACTATTTCCCATAACTACTGGACAAGCTTTCGCTGTATGTCCATTCGTATCGCAGACTTGACAATGGCTTTCAGGACAATTTCGTGTAATATGTCCGGGAGTTTTGCAACGATAACAAATTATGGTTCGATTTTGACTATTCGTTTCATTATTACCATTATTTCCTTTATAATTATTATTATTATTATTATTGTTATTATTAAACTGGTTATTATTACTGTTGTTGTTTAACGTTTTTTTTGAAGCGACATTACCGACATTACTACCTGATGTAAAATTAACCGGCTTGTTAGGTGTACCCTTCTTCCTTTCGTCAACCTTTGTTGTATTCGAATCTTTCCGCAATTCTTTTCGCGCGTTAATTTTGTGTTCGATTTTAAGAGCTTCTCGGAGTGCCTCGTCTGTTGTTTGACAAGATGGCATTCTATGATCAATTTCGTCATTTAAATTCTGAATAAAACATTCTGAAATGGATTTATCTGTTGCGTTCTTAAATGCTGTTATCTGTTCTTCGGTTGCCTCAGGATTTTGAGTTTCATAGCAATCAACTATTTCCCGACCCTTCCTTTTTAATCTATTCACGAACTCTATAACCGTTTCTGAATTTTCTTGGAGGATACAGGCCAATTGCCTTTGTAACTGAGTAATTGACGATACCGGAATATAAATTTTCTTTAGATCTTTGATTAAATTTTCTATATTTTCAGGTGCCCTATTATTAAGAGAATTTTTAACACCGGCTCCTAATTTACTAGAGTATATTAATTTAATTATGTTTGTTTCCGCGGTTTCAGGCAACATTCCCTTCGCCTCCCTGCAGCAAGCTGCAAAATCTATTAAATCAGCTGGGTTCCCCTCAAACCGGGGTACACAGACTAACGCGTCGTTTAATGATATGTGTTGATTTCGATTAATGGCCATTTCTTCTAAATTAATTTCAATTTCTAGATCGTTACCGCGATTCGGAATTGGTTCTATTGAGTTATTAATATTTTGAGGTGGATTAACTACTGGAGATTCTTCTTCCCCTGAACTTTCGTCGTCTGTAAATTCTGGAATTGAAAGAGCTGATACTCCTACACCGGAATCTCTAAAAGTTAAATTAGACTTTCTTTCCCGCTTAACCGGAGGTAACCCAGGAAGAAGTTTTTGACCCGGCTTATTTCTCAAAGGATAAAATGGTTTAGATTTATCATCAGACATTTAGTTAATAAGATCGTCGGAAAATTGCATTCTCATATTCTCAATTAGTTAAGGTTAATGTTTATATAGTGATTAGAGGGGAAAAAAAAATTTTTAATAAAAACAATTATTTAAATAAATAAAAATAAAAAAAATTAAAATTCTCTTAATGAGTCAAAAATTCAGACACCGTTCGATTTATACTATTGATTGTTCCTAGTATTCAGACATGAGAGACTATTTTTCAAAAAAAATTAAGAAAAATTTCGGTGAATAATCATTGGAGCTTACCAAATTTGTTTTACGACAAAAAATTTTCTTTTAAATAATATTTGACGAAAGGTCTCATAAAAGGTACTGCATACATGAGTAAATTGATTACTATTACTGAACCCGATTAAATTTGGAGCGTTGTTAATTCTTAAGTTAATTGTTCGTTATAGGGTGTTGGGACAGAAACATTATTCAGTAATAATAAAATTAAATATTCATAAAAAAAAACAATTTTAAAATAAATTTAAAATTTTAAAATATATCTGATTTAAACTATAAAAGTTGTAAAGTTCTTTTGTATTCCACTAGTTTTGGAATAATTAAAATAATTTTCAAAAATGAGAAATAAAGAAAAAAAAAATTTAGTTTGTAGCGAAACAAATTTTTTAGTAAAATTCCATGTAAAGCTTCATTATCCCGGACGAGCCCCCAAAAATGTTACGTCGAAAACGCAACTAAAATTTAATTATTTTTATCCTAGCCGTTAGGCTAATAGATAAGGATCTGAAGCTTACAGGAAAAAATTTGTGAAATAACTAATGATAAAATATGAATTAAATTTCATAGATATATTTTAAAGTTCTACTACAAATTTCAATTTGGAATACAAAGAAATACACAAAAACGAAACTTACAATTTTACACTTACTCAATACCTGTGTCACCATTTCTTATCTGCTTCAGTAACAAAAAAAAAGTAATTAAATCGAATCTATTTTAAACAACGTGTACGAAATGAAAAATTTTAAATTGTATAATGAATTGATGAAACTTGGGACTACTCCAAACCTTGACCTCGTGTTGAGGTGGTAAAAACTAGAACTGGACTGAATTGAAAAAACTTGGGAAACTGAAATCGACAAGACCTTGTGGGCGGTGACATTTTCCTAAATTCTATGTTCCGGGGAAACTCTAGGCCAATTTCCAACACTAAGTGGGCCGAGTTTCCCCTTCTCAAGGAGCCCATCGCTTCGGGTAGCGCACTACTCCTTCCACGTTGTCTCAAGGGCCTGTTAACCCCCTTCTCTTAAATTCTATTTTTAACAATTAGGAAAGAATTATTATTAAATTTTTATCCTTTTCACTAATTTAAATTATTAATTAAAACATAATTTCCGATGATCATCTCTTATTATTCTACTCACGAGGTATTATTAAATTAGTTAGATAAAAATTAATTCGTGATTACAAATTATCATTAGTTTCTTGGATCTAAATTTTCCTTTTTATTTAAGTCGTTATTTTATTCGAACATAAAAGAACATTTATTTAAAAGGTTTTTTTTTTTTGTTTAACTTAAATTATAATTATTAAATTTGTTCCTTAAATTATCAGCAGTTATCTTTTTTTTTTGTTGATACTAGAATTATCATGACATTCCTTTTTATTTTTTTTCTTTTATCATTATTTACTTTTGTTTTCTTTGAACTATTGTTTATTTATACATTTATTTTGTTATCAAAAACTTCTATTTCGGATCTCGACAAAGTTTAAAATTCCATTAGGGTATTTGTTCAGGCTTAAATCTCTTAGTGTGATCAGACCCAACTAAAACTAAATTTTTAAAATAAGTTTCTTTTGAAAGTACTGTTGATAAATTTGAAGATAACAAAAATTTAAGAGAACAAAGTAAATGCATGTAAATACAAAATTACAAAATTATTACTAAAATAATTAAAGCCTATTCAATATTAAATAAAAATGTCGAACTTTGAGTCCGACATAACACACTACAATGAGCTATTTTTCAATGACCACAGAATGGATTCCTATAGGTAGAACTAAATAATTGTTAATCCCCAGATTGTTATTAACAATTTACGTCGATGACAAATTAAAAAGTTAAATAAATCCTGTAAAAAATTTTTTTTTCAGACTATTACTTTGATTTGTTTTCCTATTAACATAAGCGACTAAAAAGTGATTTTTTATAATTTTTATCATTTATTGTTTAAAAAATTGTTGTAAACAAATGTGTTAATTATTATTAATTTGAAAAATTTTTTTTGGATCCATAATCTTCAATGTAAATTATGATTTAAAAAAAAAATCGTTTCTTAAAAAAATTTTTTTGTTGCTTGAAAACGCTTTTGTTAATTAACAATTTTTTTTACCACTTGCATTCAATATTAAAAAGCCATTTTTTTTTTTAAATCATAATTTATGTTTCTCTTTGAAAGCTAAAAAAAAATCTGATTTTTTATTTAATTTTCATTGTTTATTAAATAAACAATTAAATTTTTTCGGTATATTTTTTTCCTTACTGTACATTGTGAAACACAAACAACTAACTACTTTTTTTCATAAAAAAATTTATTTATATTTTTTATTGAATTTTAAAAATTATTACCTTCTATACCCCATTTAACTCAACTGATTTTTCATGTTTAAACTAATTATATCTTGTAAACTAAGTGTAATACGATAAAAAAAGTTGAGACTTACTTGTTCTTTATTAATCAAGGAATAAATTAAGCCCAAATTTCATGATCTTAACTAATTAGATTTCCTAGTTAGGAAAGTTAATCGGATACACAAATGCAAACTGGGCAAATGACACCAGGGACAGACGATCATACACAGGATACACATTCCTATTAGGAGGAGCAGCAGTCAGCTGGCAAGCCAAGAAACAAAAAACGGTCGCACTATCAACTGCCGAGGCAGAATACATGGCACTGACAGAAACTGCAAAGGAATCAATTCATCTTAACAGGATCATGGAAGAACTAGGCATGGATCAATCCATAAGTGGGGAAATATTCTGCGACAACAGGAGTGCAAAAATGTTGGTAGAAAACCCAACATTCCATTCAAGGACGAGGCACATCGACATTCGGTACCATTTTATACGTGAAAAGGTGCGAGAAGGGCTCATCAAGGTGAAGTCAATATCAACAGATGAGATGGTAGCAGACATATTCTCAAAAGCACTGCCTGCTATAAAACATGTGAAGCACTGCGAGAAATTGGGGCTGTTGTATACAAAACTCGCCAACATTGAGGGGGGATGTTGGAAATACTCCAATATTGTCGTTAAGAAGACACACACATAAACCTTGCGGTGAACTAAGATACGCATGCGTATAATCAAACGAATCCCAAAATAATGTATGTGCAAGCATGACTCACAATTCATTCATTACCAAGTACTCTTGACAACTAGACGTTGGGTGAAACTATATATAAACTTATGTATCGTAGAAGCGCGGGCAACTGTATATAATTACTAATAAACTTCATCATTGACTTTAACCAATTAAACTTATTATTTAAACAACATACTCTATACGTGAATAAAATTAATTTAGCTAAATGTAGCTTGGAGAGCTATCGTCTTGGTCCGCTGTAAAATTGAAAGCTACAGGTATCTGGAGCAACATCGACGTATATATATATATATATATATATATATATATATATATATATATATATATATATATATATATATATATTATAATCAGATTTTTGAAGTCGATATAGGTGTTCGATCGTTACAGTGTCTCCCGCTTCCAGACCTTGACGTTAGACGCCAATTTAAAATTAAAATTTTCAATTTATAATCGAAATTTGCTGGGGGTTATACAGGAACTTATTTCTAACTAACATTCTGGATTACACTTTGGTATCTTTTCGATTTTCAGTCTCTGGTCTCAATAAAAGTAGGGTGCCAGATGATTCTCAATCACTGGAATTACCAAACCAGTTAATAAGTAATTAGATAATCTTTATTCGCTAGGAATTATCAAACTAGCTCAACTCAAACAAAAACTTGAACAAAAACGTAAACGTAACCTGAACTTAAACGAAATTAAATAATTTGTATTCGCTAGAAATTATCAAAACTAGACAATACGTAAACTTAATTGGAAACACAAACCTTAACAAAATATAGACCAAATAGCCAAGGATCGGAAAAACAACGGGACACCTCAAGGTTGTTCAGTGTGCTAGTTTGTGGAGAGAGGGCGTGATTCGAGTAGAGAGTGGATCCATAATTGCAATGATTCTATTCGAAACACCAAAAATTTATGCTCAAATAAATCCTTATATATTCAACAGAAGCTTTATCATAAATAACGAATTAGATCATAACTCACGACATAATTCTCAGAACGGTACAACTAACAATAGATAACGCTATAGTCATGTTACGGACTGCAACTCTTATAAAATTAAACAAATAAATAAATAAATCTTAACATAATATTCACAGATGAATGAATGAATCTAATCAACTTGAATGATATTCTCGAATAAATCTGGCAACGGACTCTAAATTATTTACAATACAAATGTATTCTTTAAATCGACTATCTACTGTCTCAAGACCATGAACTCAATTATTAACGCTCAAATTACAATAAATAAAGCGATCTCATACCTGATAGAAACAATGTCGATATTGAGTAGCTTATTATTTTATGTTTAACAACTTTATAACTCAGTATTCTTATCTGGAGCCCAAAATAAAACGCAAAAGACTAAAACCTTAACCTGGAACTGAAACGGTACGCACGTCCGATCACCTGAAGTGATCAGCGGCAACTCCCAAACACGACTGTACTCTACGAAGTCTAAAACTCAACTCTTAAACGTGACTCAGTCACAAACTAAAATCTCTATAAGCAATTAATTCCCAAATATTTTAATCGTTAATCAAACAATTGAGGTTCTGAGTGCGAATATTCCCTTGGTGGATGCTTTCCAGGAACTGACTACGGCTGGAATCGTAACCAAAACTCAAAACGTAAACGTAACATTATAAACAAAAATATAAAATTTTTATTCGCTAGAAATTATCAAAACTCACCAAAACGTAAACTTAACGGAAAACTTAAATTGACCTCGTATGCTTTTGTCATGTTCCTCTACGTCGGAGCGCTGGCATCTCATCCAAACTATGGGATTCCACCTGGAAGTCTCAGAGCGTTAGACTAGCGTCTAACGTCAAACGAAACCGGGTGATTTATAGTCCGGCTCAACGGTAACGCTGACTCACCCACGTCCTCTGCGACCTCAAAACTCAAAACTCAAAATTCGAAACTCACAACTTAAAACTCGAAATAACTTTAATAAAACCTTTAAATGACTTGACCTTAACATTTTTCAAAACTTGACTCTAAAAAGTGACTCTACTCGAAAAAAATTCCAAAATCTCCACTGGAACATTAATTCTCTAAATTCACTATAAAACTATAGCACTTCGTTACTCGGCATCAACATTCACTTAACTCTCAAAACACTTATCGTTAATCCTTAAAATTATATTTTCTATTATAGTTGGCCTTGAAATATCGGCTTAAATTAACAAAAATTCGTTGGCACTAGTGACGTTCCATTTAAATAGACCCCAGTCGTTAAAATAACGTCGCAATATATATATATATATATATATATATATATATATATATATATATATATATATATATATATATATATATATATATTAGGTGGGTCTAAAAAATAAACTATGTTTTTTTTACAATTAATACGGAAAAATGGGTTACTAGGCACCTTAAAAAAATTCTCACCAAATATGAACTCTTAATTTTAATAGGAAGATCCTCCGCGTCGCAGTTTTTCATTTTTTTCTCAGTCCAATAGAAAAAAATTCATTCCTCATCATTAATTGGTCGTACAGAAAAAATTTTTTTAAGAATTTTGTAGGAAATTTAATGCTCTACAAGAAAGGTATCTTATGTTTTTTCCGTAAACCTCACCATTTCACTAATATTGAAGATTTAAGATTGATTATTTTAAGTCAAATGTCACTTTTGTTTATGAATTTTATAACTCGACAAGAAATGGCTATTATTGAATGGGCAATAGAAATTTCTGTAGCAAATTAACTGCTCTATAAAAATGGTATCTTATGTTTTGGCGATTAAATTAATCGTTCAAAAAAAGATATTCATCATCAAACTTTCATGTATATCGATTTTAAGAGTTTTTGATTAAATAATCGAAAAATTTCAATTTAATCTATCAGTTTTGAGAAAATTTACACGAAAAAAATTTTTATTCATCAACTGAGAAACTTCAAAATGTTTTTCAAGCTTTTTTTTATGTGTAAGTATTTTTATCTACATTTAAAAAAATAAATTGTACATTATTTATCGCTTAGTTAATCATTTATCAATAAAAAAAGCAAAGTTTTCATTATAAATATATTATGATTTCAGTTTTAGAGAAAAAAATGTACAATTAGTTATAAGAAAGTTTTTTATTTCAATTTCAACTGAGCTATTTATTTTCAAACAATTTTTTGTTGCAAGTAGGGTAGTTTTTTCGATGCTCTTTCACAACTTGCAATAAAAATTGAAATTGCTCTTGGTCTTTCGTTAAGCATTGGTTATATTCACTTACTAATGCGACACCTCGCTCTGCCCCATCATTAACAACTTTCAATTGTGCGAAAAATTCTTTATTTTCATTATAACTCTCATCAGTAGACCATAAATCAATATTTTTGTCAAGAAAATCATACGGCATATCAAAGATCTCAAAAAGTTTTAATGACTTCTTAGAAACAAAGTCACTTATATTTTTTTGCAGAATTAAATGTAAATTTTTTCTATCAATAATAAATCTTCTTGTTTTAGAATCTATACCTTCGCGAGTCTTAACAGCTTCGACAATATTCTTCTTTATGTTTAATGGAACGGTATCATCAAAAAGTGATAAAATAGCAAGTTCATCACTTAAGTACCATAAATGTGAAGTCATTTTTTCACATGTAGCCAAGGAAATTAAAGAATTAATTTTACTGTACTCAATTAAATTTTTCATAAACTCTAAGTCGTGATTAGCAGCAGAAGTCGCAGAAGTTGATGAAAACCAAGCTTTTACATACACCATAACTATGAAAATACAAAATTGTCGAAGACCATCAATTCTTTCTTAGAAAGGTCAAATTCATCTCTAAAAATAAACATTTTTAGGCAATAAATTGCCTTTGCCATCCATCTTGCATGATGAACTGCACCAGGACGCTTGAAGAAAACTTGCTATCGTGGCATTTCTCCCAGAAAAATTAATGACAATTCCAATATTTCTTTATAATCATCTCGGGGTTGCGATAACTACCAAAAGTAATCAATTATTCGTAAAAAATCAAAATTTATCCTCTACACTTAAAATTGTATTTAAATAATACCTGTAAGTATCGCTTAATAAATGAAGATAGATTATTTTTTTCATTCGTAATAATATTAGCAACAATACCATCTTCAACACCAGATTTATAATTCGTTTTATCGAATGTGTCCCAAAATTTTTTGAATCTGCCAAAAATTGGAACATTTGGTCCGGATGATACTGACCAATAGACTTCGAATGCACTTCTTAAAATGATCTCATAAATATGATGGCGACATGGTAACCAAATTAATTCTTTTCCGAAGGCCTTTTCAATTTCTTTACATGTACCATGATGGATTCCTGTATAGTAAAAATAGATAATTACACTTTAAGATCTGTATTTAATAAAAATTGTAACGCATATTTAAAATCTATAAATAAATAAAGAATTATAACTAATGGGCACGTGTCGAAAATTTAATTAATGTATGAAAACAATTCAACTAGAACGATGAAAATAAAATTTTATTTTAAATATTTTATCATTGATTAGTTACGCGTATTATCCGCAGTCGTGTCAAAACACATCGCCTTGATGTAACTAATAATACCCAATTGATTTAACGTTGACAAGATGGCTGCTGTTTCATTTTCTGCCGATCCACTATTCATTTTTGGAACTCCAAGTAACTGCTCAGTACCAAAAGCAGTCAAAATAATCGGTAATCGATCCACAAATTTCGATTCAGAAATGTCATTCAGTATTTTCCCATCCCAATGCACGACATATTTGTCATGAGCTTTGAAGTTATCTTTTAGTCCTATAGCAATGTCTTTTCGTAAGAGCATGCGAGTTCGTTGAATTGTTCGATAACTAAGAGTTGTATCTTCTACATTAACACCAACACTTGATAGAACTGGAGCAATAATGAACATCGCATTTCTACTACTAACATTAGCTCTGTCGAGTGCTGAGATAAGCTCTGGAGTTAGAATATTTATTTTTGCTCGTGTTGTCAGTATTTGAGGCACATACTCTAAATCTGAACCGAAATTTGTAGCTTGACTTAATGTAAGGGTTGAAGATGACTCTGATTCCTCACTTCGAACAATCTCATGGCTGGTTGAGGGTTGATTCAAATCTAAAATAAGCGTTCTTATTTAATTAATGGAAGCAAAAATATGGAACTCATTCATTTTGACATCAAATAAGGAACACAAAGAGTTTTTATTTATCATCTACGAACATATTGACATTTATGATATAATTAATTAGAAAAACAATAATATACTTTATTATTCATAATTTATAATCAATTTAATTTATTTTCAATTCTGATTAAAATTTATAATAATTAAATGTTGTAAATACTCACGACTTTCATCTATTTCCATCGTATTCATAGTACTGTTTAATTTATTTGGGTTATTTGAAAGAATTTCTTTCCGGGTATCACTTTTTTGATTTGAATATAGTTCACGAATATCATTATCAAGCAATTTTATTGATTTATGATCTACAATATCAAATAATGCTTTGATTTCATTCTGAAATATTATTACATTTTTGTTTTGGGCTGATGATTTTTTTCGCACAAAAGATTTTTGCAATTTCAACCATCGGTTATGATAGCGAAGAATTTTTTGTATTACATTAGTTGATCCACTAGTCGGAATCTGGTTGTTTTTCCATAGTTCAATAACTTGATCAGTTGCATTTTTAGCACTTTGTTTGATAGAACATTTTAACACTTTGAGCTGATAAAAAAAAACACTCATAACCTCTTTCACTGTTGGCAACTTACGTTCTGAAATTTTTTGCATGGGTTTTCCGATCAAATGAATTTCCTTATCCATGTTTTCGATAAATATATAAATTTATGTAGTGACCGCAAAATTTGTAAATATTTAATCGTTTTATCACATATACAAGATCATAACTTGTGGAAACACTAGAAATGCTGTAGAAAATGTAAACAAATAAAAACAATATAACTATAAAGAAAAATGTAGGTGGCGCTAGTTCACAAGGGAAACAGAGTAAATAGAATACAAAACAAAAATTCTCTACAGAAGAAATTTTCCCAAGGACAATATACAGCTGTAGTGGAAAAATTTTTTAAGACGTTTTGAAGACGTTATAAAAAAACAACATGATCGTGATTTCTAATGATGAAAAATAAAAAGTTCGGAATTATTGAATAAAAATTTTGAAAACAAAATTCAAATAATACTTACATTAAAGACAAAAAATGAAATTTTCTCAAAACTGATAGATTAAATTGAAATTTTTCGATTATTTAATCAAAAACTCTTAAAATCGATATACATGAAATTTTGATGATGAATATCTTTTGAACGATTAATTTAATCGCCAAAACATAAGATACCATTTTTATAGAGCAGTTAATTTGCTACAAAAATTTCTATTGCCCATTCAATAATAGCCATTTCTTGTCGAGTTATAAAATTCATAAACAAAAGTGACATTTGACTTAAAATAATCAATCTTAAATCTTCAATATTAGTGAAATGGTGAGGTTTACGGAAAAAACATAAGATACCTTTCTTGTAGAGCATTAAATTTCCTACAAAATTCTTAAAAAAATTTTTTCTGTACGACCAATTAATGATGAGGAATGAATTTTTTTCTATTGGACTGAGAAAAAAATGAAAAACTGCGACGCGGAAGATCTTCCTATTAAAATTAAGAGTTCATATTTGGTGAGAATTTTTTTAAGGTGCCTAGTAACCCATTTTTCCGTATTAATTGTAAAAAAAAAAATAGTTGATTTTTTTGACCCACCCTATTATATATATATATATATTGGGCTGGTCGTTAAAAATTAAATTTCTTGAGACGCCCCCTAAAATACTATGAAAATTTTTCATTATTTTTTTTACTCGAGACAACACGTGCCTCAAGACGATTTATGTTGATTTTTTGGTAATTTCCTGATTTTTAATGAAACTTCTTGTAAAGAGTAATGTAAAAATTATTTTAAGATTGAAAATGTTTCAACAATGAAACACTTTTAGTATTATTGATCTCAGTGATGAATTTCAAATTATAGTTTTACAAAAAATTCTTTTATAAATTCTTCGTGATTTAAACTTATTTTAAAATTTTTATTATACATATATTATATATATATATTATATATATTATATATATATACACTAGTCACAAAAATTAAGGGATATAAAAAAAATTCCAAATTTTTTGGTGATTTTCAGCGAGCTGTAACTCCGAGGAAAATGATCGCACAGAAAAAAAAAAAAGCAAATTGTAGCTCCAAGTGTCTAGTTTTTAGATATGACCATGAAAATTTTTTGTCATCGTCAGGTCTGGAGAAATCGTAAGAAAACTACTGAAAAAAAATTTTTCGAAATTTTATTTCGTCTTAAAAAAGGTCTACGGGCTTCAAAAAAATTTTTTCGATTGTTTCGTTTAAAAGCACTTTTAGTAAATTTAATACCCTTTAATTTGACCTAATCAAAAAGCCTGTACGATAATTTGCCGCGGAGTTATCGTCAATCAAAGCAAAAAAGTTTTTTTTGACTTTGGAAATCAATAACTCTGGAAATAATGACCGTATAGGAAATCGAAGGGGGGTTTTGAAAATTACACAATATTCTCTATAAGAAAACGTAAACCGCTTTTGAAGAAAAAATTTTTTTTGAATTGAAAACTCGGACTGAAAAAAAGACAAACATTCGCATAATTAAGGATATTTGGATAACTTGGTATAACGTTGGATAAAATGGATGAACGAAGGATATCGTTGGTAATTTTTTAACTTCAAAGTGTCCCATAAAATCCCTAAGAAATTCAAAGCGCTGCGATTTTTTGTTCATAGTGCCCAGAAGCTTCAAATTCTGTGTTTTCGCAAAAATCACCATTATGAGCAATTTTGTGATTTTTATTCATTTTTCCATTGAAAAAATTTTTTTCAAAATTCTTTATTTTTTCGATCAAAAAGATTGATTTTTCAAGAAATTTGAAAAAAAAAAATTTCAATTTTTTCGAAAATTTTTTCGAAATTTTCTCAATTTTTTCGACTGTTGTTTTACCGCCGGCATTAGCGTTACCCAAAGCGTACCACGTGGAGGTTGCTCGGTCGGATTTACGCTTCTCACACGTGTGTGTGTGTGTGTGTGTGTGTGTGTGTGTGTGTGTGTGTGTGTGTGTGTGTGTGTGTGTGTGTGTGTGTCTTTGTCTGCGCGTTTGTCTGTTTGCAGCTGCCGAATGACCTCTGTACGCACGGCAGTAACTGCTCAGTACCGTGTATTGCCACCTCTGTTCCGAATCACAGCTCGTAAACGCTCTTGCATTTTGATGCATCGTCGAATATCACGTTGCGAAATTCCTTGCCAACAACTTAACAACGCTTGAGTCAACTGATGAAGATTGTGCAGTTGCGGATAGTCTCGCCGCAATCGACGCCCAAGCATGTCCCAAACATGCTCATTTGGGTTCAAATCAGGACTCATCGCTGGATGATTAAGCGTTGTTACGTTGTTGGCGCGGAGAAAAGTTCGCGTACGAACTGCAGTGTGAGGACGAGCATTATCCTGCATCAAAATGAACCGTCTTGCCCCCATGCGTGTGCGCATAGGCAGGACGTGTGGCTCCAGAATTTCGTCGACGTACCTATCGGCAGTCAACGTCCCACGAACGATGACCAACGGGGTTCTGGTATTGAAGGACACGCCTGCTCACACCATGACTGATCCACCATTGAAAGCTGTAACTGGTCTCGTAAAACCATCCCGATCTCGTTCTCCACGACGGCGCCAAACGAGAGATCGTCTATCGCTGCCATGAAGACAAAATCGAGATTCGTCAGTCCATAATACACTGGTCCACTGTCTACGACCCCAATGGTGATGATCATGAGCATAGGCCAATCGGGCTCGGCGATGTCGTGGAGTGAGCATAGGCACGCGATTTGCGCGTCTAGCGCGTAGTCCTTGCTCTCGAAAGCGATTTCGAACCGTCGATGCCGATATGTGTTGTTGGGGAGGACGTTGTCGACGATTGCGAAATTGATGAGCGATCGTGTGGGCATGCGCAGTAGGGTTTCGACGAGCTTCTCGAATGATAGCTCGATCATCACGCTCGGTAGTGATTCGTAGTCTACCTTGACCCGGACGACGATCGTAACTTTGAGTCGCGTTAAATCGGGCATAGGCCCGACTGATAACGGACTGGCTCACTCCCATAGAAGCTGCTACTTCCACCTGACTGTAGCCCTCTTGAAGGAGGGTAACAATGCGAGCCACATCTGTGGCAGCTAAATGTCGACGAGGCATATCAAAAGGTGCTTATCAAAAAAAGCTTACATAAAATTCACGTAAGGAATTTAGGCTAAAAAGAAAACGTAAAATTCAAGTTTTGTGTGAGGAAAAGCCGAACTCCGCGGGGGTATATCAATTTGTTTTTATTGAATTTTTAAAATGAGATTTAAAACTAAGGCAGTTGTAGCGGACAGAAAAAATTTGAGTTAATTTTTTTGACAATAGTGAAGCATTCTGAAGACGATAAAAAAAAAAATTAAAAAAAAATTTTTGATAAAAAAATTTCGAAAAAATTGAAAATTTTTTTTTTTTTTTCAAATTTCTTGAAAAATCAATCTCTTTGATCGAAAAATAAAGAATTTTGAAAAAAAATTTTTTTCAATGGAAAAATGAATAAAAATCACAAAATTGCTCATAATGGTGATTTTTGCGAAAACACAGAATTTGAAGCTTCTGGGCACTATGAACATGAACAAAAATCGCAGCGCTTTGAATTTCTTAGGGATTTTAGGGGACACTTTGAAGTTAAAAATTACCAACGATATCCTTCGTTCATCCATTTTATCCAACGTTATACCAAGTTATCCAAATATCCTTAATTATGCGAATTTTTGTCTTTTTTTCAGTCCGAGTTTTCAATTCAAAAAAAATTTTTTCTTCAAAAGCGGTTTACGTTTTCTTATAGAGAATATTGTGTAGTTTTCAAAACCCTCCTTCGATTTCCTATACGGTCATTATTTCCAGAGTTATTGATTTCCAAAGTCAAAAAAACCTTTTTTGCTTTGATTGACGATAACTCCGCGGCAAATTATCGTACAGGCTTTTTGATTAGGTCAAATTAAAGGGTATTAAATTTACTAAAAGTGCTTTTAAACGAAACAATCGAAAAAATTTTTTTGAAGCCCGTAGACCTTTTTTAAGACGAAATAAAATTTCGAAAAATTTTTTTTCAGTAGTTTTCTTACGATTTCTCCAGACCTGACGATGACAAAAAATTTTCATGGTCATATCTAAAAACTAGACACTTGGAGCTACAATTTGCTTTTTTTTTTTTTTTCTGTGCGATCATTTTCCTCGGAGTTACAGCTCGCTGAAAATCACCAAAAAATTTGGAATTTTTTTTATATCCCTTAATTTTTGTGACTAGTGTAGTTTTGTAGTTTTTTCAACGTCTGTAAGCATTAATACATGAGTTATTTTTGAGAAAATGCTTCTAAAAATTGTAGATGCACACATGCTGGGTAACTTAGATGAAAGCGTCAAATCCTTCTCTCTCGATAAGTTACTAGCAGTGGCATATACGTCTGTAGTTTTTGTATAGTTTAGATTGCAAAATTTGTATCAGATGCTTTATATAAATCATTAACTCAATATTGTTGTCACTAAAACATCTTCTGTTTCACAAGTGATATCGATTATTACTTATTGAGTTTACTTAGGAACTGAATGGTATGTTTTGTTAAAAGTTACTTAGTTATTCATTATTACTTGTAAAAGTCTTGCATGTGGTGCGAATGTGAGGTTAAACATTGAACATTTTAAACGATACTATTTTTGTAATGGAGAACAAAGTAGAAAACATATTTTTAATCGGAGAGACACATCATGAAATTGCGGGAAATCAACTTCCATCTAATTGACAAATATGTATATTTTTGTTTTACAACACTCGAATATTGAAAGATAGTTTAATAGTCAGTAAAAGTTTAGTGTATGATGAATTAATTACTCTTTGGCAAAAAGTAAAAATTTCAATGCAACAAAATTCTCGGTGTATGAAAAAAATTAATGATTTATACAACGATTGGAGAAGTTTACAGAAAAACTCATCAAGACGAAATGATATTCAGGAAAACAATGAAACAGTATTTTTATCACACTTAAATAATTTGTTTGGTATAGCACACAGTGATGTTTTAACAATGGTTGATGACAGTACAAAAAGATTTTTATTAAATCAACGTGAACCAAATCGTGTTGGATTTATTGACGATGTTGGAGATATATCTGGTAAGTGTTAATATAAGGTGGACATTTTTGATATTTATTCTTTAATTAAAAATTTTTTTTTCTATCAATACAGAAAAATCTGAGCCAACATCACAGTATGAATCAACCCTGTCATCATTCAGTCAAGAAAGTCTTCAAAGAGATCCTAGTTTCGTCATGAACTTATATGAAGTATCGCCACCAACGAAAAGATCTCGTGGAATGATAGACATTCTGACTTCAAAATTATGTACCATGTTAGATAAGTGCAAAATTAATGATCGCGGTGCAACAAGCTGATTAATTGCATTTCTTGAAGCTGTTGAACTTGACGCAACCCACTACATCATTAATCGAACATCGATAAAACAAAAACGTGAAAATTTCAGAAAAAAAAGTGCGGCTGAAATCCAAACAAGATTTGCAAATAAAGATCTTTGTAGATTGATTGTTCATTGGGACGGTAAACACTTACCTGATATTACTGACAGGAATTTCGTAGAACGTCTTCCAATAATCGTATCATTTGAAAATGAAACTAAAATTCTATCGATACGACCGTTAGAAAATGCAACAGGCCGAGCAATGGCAAATGCAGTTTCTGATGCTCTTTAAGAGTATGGAGTCAGTGATTTAGTAGTGGGTTTATGTTGTGATACTACTGCATCGAATACTGGAGAATATAATGGTGCAGCAGTTTTAAATGAGCATTTGTTAGAGAAAGATCTTCTTATTTTGCCATGCAGACATCATATATTTGAGGTTGTATCTAGAGCTGTATTTGACAGTAAGTTAACTAATGTTTCCGAACCAAATGTGCCTACATTTGTTCGATTCAAGAGAGAGTGAGATGAATTAGACCTAACTTAATTTAAAAGTGGAATAGCAGATCCCGTGATTGGTAAATTATTGGAAAATGATATTCAAGAGATTCATGAATTCTCACAAAATGCAGATGAACCTGATTTATTAGACAATAATGAACAAGTTCTTAGGAAGGCTATATAGTATCTCGTGCGGATATCCCAAAATTATTTGACCAAAGATTAGAACAGTTTATTGATGCAACTTTTATTGATTTTTTTCATAAACTTGGAGTAAATACGAGCTGAAAGACTGAATATTGTGAAAAATGGTTAGAAGACTCTAATTCTCAAGATTGTTTGATAGCTGTAACAAATTTATCAGTCGCAAACGATGTTGCAGAATGAGATGTTAAACTAATGCAAAAGTACAACGATTTATCCACAAAAGATGAAAAGCAAAAGCAATTTCTCATTCAAATTTTAGATGATTACAGAAGCAAAGGCATCAAGACAACAAAAGCAAGTTTACTTAAAGAATGGAATGATGAAAACTAAAGATTTGAATTAAATTTGTATAAATTTTGTCATCAAATAATAATATTAATTAAAATATCATCGATTTTTTTGATAAACAGACCTTAAAGTTCGGAATGTTTATTGTAATTTTCATTAACTATTGTATTCTCATGAATTTGGGTTCTCTGATTGTTCGTATTTTGTATGAAATTGTATTTATTATTATAAATCCTCAGAAAACATTATTATACACAAAAATTAACTTAAATCGACTTGAGGCACGTGTTGTCTTGGATTAAAAAAATTATAAAAAATTTTCTCAGTCTTTTTTTATCCAAAGGAAGCATTTTAGAGGGCGCCTCCCTAGGTGGCCAATAGGGGAACGCCCGACATGTCTGCGCGTGAGATACGTTAGGTATCGAGGAAATCAAATACTCGGGGTGGAGCAAAACCTCGCAAACAACAATATGGAAATATCACAGAACTTTCAAACTTTGTTTACAGTACAGGAGTTGGATACCCCAGTGCCGGTAAGGGAAGGCGTGCAAACGGGCCTAAACTCGTCGTTATCAAGCAACCGTTTAAACAGCGGAGTGGACCCCATGGCTTTGCTGTCCAGCAATGCTAGCAATGTTACAAGAAGCACGAATACAGCCCAGATGGAAGAGATCGGACAGCCGAGCAATGTTTCTACAAAGAGTAGAGGACATATTGCTCACGTAAATGCTCATTATTATCGAGAAAGAATCAAGTCTCTACCAACCGACATCGGCCAACAATCGCCAATGGAGCAGTTAGGTAACAAGATCGAAGAGTTAGTTGATTTTATCAAGGACAAACGAAACCTCCACTATGAAATCACGAAATTGGTCACGTCTATTACCACGGCATACGGGCTGGCCAACAAATCATCGGGCATGTCGGAGTCAACGACCCAAACAACTCCGGGACTAAACAAAAAATCACAGTCACTCCAGGTTACTCCTACCAAACTATCACGGCAAGAGAAGAACAACAGGAAGAGACAATTGTCTACACCTAGCCCTCTTTCAGCCAGCGACAAACCAGCCCAGAAAAAGACAGCCCGAGACGATACCTGGATCAATGTGACTCGGCGAACGTAGTAGGAAACGGAACAGAAGTCAGCGGCTCAATCGACTGATGCCCAAGACCAGCAAAATAAGGGTGACTCCAAGAAACCGAGAAAGAAGAAAAGAACTAAGGCCGTGCTTGTCCAACCAGCTGAAGGGCGAACGTACGCTGATCTCCTCAAGGAAATCAAGGCCAAGGTTAACCTGGCAGAGACTGGAGTAGACATAAAGTCTATCAAGCAAACGAAGCGCGGGGGTGTTCTTTTAGAAATGGTCCGCAAAACCGAAGACACTGCTGCTTTTACGGCTGCGATAAAAACAGTAATCACAAACATCGGCACGATCAGAACGCTGGCACCATCAACGACAATAGAGATTCTTGACCTGGATGGAATCTCTACTAAAACTGACGTTCAGGAAGCGCTCAAGCGGGACTTAACGACAAACCTAAAGATCAAACGGGTTAACTTGAGCAAAGTTACACCACGAGATATTCGGGCAGCCTTCTGCGAGATAGACTAGGCTAGCGCGACCAAGATCCTTGACAAGGCCCGTATGAAGATCGGATGGGTTAACTGTCGCAAATCTGCAGACTGCACGGAAAAGCCGAAATGATTTCTTTGCATACCGGACAAAGACGCTCAAGATAGCTTATGTCTTATCTCTGGTACCGGGGCTTGTACGGCATTTCGTACCGCACTTGCCAAAGCTACGAGAAGACAGAAATGACGGGCATCCACCAAGGAAACCTGAATAGATGTGCGTTGGCGCAGAACTTTCTTCGCCAGCGAGTCTTTGATGAGAAGATCGATGTTTGTTTCATCTGTGAACAATATCTAAACCTTCAATCGAGAACATGGTTGGCAGACGAAACTGACGCGGCAGCAATCTGGATTGTGAACACAAAGAACGTCACCGCCAACAACAGCGAAAATGGAGCAGATTTTGGCTGGATACAAACCCCTAAAACCTACTTCATTACGATTATTATTTTCCGAGTTATTGATTATCAGAGTCAAGACGTACTATTCTGCTTTGATCGACGGTCACTCCGCAGAAGATCATTTTTAACAGCTTTTTCATAACATAAGATTAAATGACTATTAATTTTCTAAAAAAATTTATCATAACAGACCTAAAATCAGATAAAACGATTTTTTGACCAGACCTAGAAACTAAGTACTTAGTGCTAGAATTTATCTTTTAACTCTCCTGTACCTAATCATTTTCCTGCAAGTTACACCTTGTTGAAAATCACTAACAAATTTTTTTTATTTTTTCTAATTTTTGAGTCTAGTGTATGTTTAATAAATAAGTATATTCTTTCAAAGTTATTGATTATTTTTATTAGTAGAAGAACAGTGATTCTGTGCAACTTAACAGTTAGGTAGTAGCTTAGATTACCACCAACGTCTCAAAATAAATCTTAAGATAAGAACATTTCTCTTAGCTTGTAATGTGAGATTTGTTCGCTTGAAAATATTACCACAGGATAATACAAATTTTTGCATGATAAAAATGTTCTTTCTTTACTTCTAGGCGGACCTATCTTGTAGAAATACTCACATAAGTGTTGGAGCAATATACACTCGCACTAATTTTGTAACATTGAAATACGTAACAGATGCTTGGGGGACAGACACAAATGGTTTTCGGCTAGTTATTACTGCAGTTAAAGATCCAAGTAAGTGAAAATCAACTATATTTTAACTGATTCAATTTATTCTTTATCACCGAAATATATCAATTTCTTATTCGCGTGGCAGATATGAGTGATTTTTATAGGTAATGTGTTGTGTTAAAAGATAAGTTGTGTTAAAACATTGATCACTCATTCAACGTTGAATAATGTAGAAAAATTAAAGCTATATTACTCCAAGTGTTGTTCGTAGTACATATGAAACGCTTAGGTCATTCCATACGAAATCGCTGGATTCAAAAAATCCAAATTTTTTATTGAGCTTAATTTTTTACATCTTTTTATATCCGAGGTAGAATTCGCCAATGCTGACACAAAATCGGGTCTTGGCCCAGTTGTCATTTGCCGACCCTTAGGTAATGACTACTGGTCCAAGGCTGGACTAAGCCTGGTTCAATGGTGTAATTATTCAGTCAAGCCTTAGAAAGTTACCACTGGAAGTTAGCAATCGAATGATTCAAATTCGAAGAAAATTTTGTTCATTCTCAAATTGGTTTAGATTGAATTTAAGCTATATGGAACCTGATACCTCATAATTACTTTATTAAAAATTAATGATCTCTTTAGTAACCGATATTATCTCCGATATTATAACTGAAATAAGGACATGGGTGGACCCTACACTTCATTCCAGCAAATCCCTCAAAATTGAAATTTGAGAAAGAGCTCAAGTCTGATAGAAGTTTAAGAAGACACTATTCTTTAAATTTTTAGACGGCAATTATTTCCGAGTGAATGAGCTAATTTTCATGCGGTTGACGGCATTCAAGGCAGTTTTTCAAATGGTATGATTAAATTTTGATCACAAATTGATGAGACCGAAAATTTCGGAGCATTCAATAAAATCACTGTTTTTTCAATTCGTTTCGTCGCAACTTGAACTCACAATAATGAGTTGAGTTACACATTTAATTGTTGCACAATGGTTTACTTACTAGTACTTATTTAAATTGACTATTAATCTCGTCGCAAATGCTTTAATTGTTAATTATTAATTAAGTCAACAAATTAATCGTTGCTAAATTGTGCAATTCGTAACTTGTAATTAACCAACAGTTTTATTTTATCGCAAGAACGAAAGAAATCTAATTGACAATAATTAATTAAATTAGGCAGATTAATCGTCGCACCATTATTAGTTAATAATCAGGATTAAATTAAATACAAATTCTTCAATACTAATAATTCATTAAATCCAACATATTATACATCACAAAATTGTTTAATTACGAATACTTAATTAAATTGGATAAATTAATCGTCGCAAAAATTTTTAATCAATATTAATTAATTAAATTAAACAAATAAAGTGTCCTTGACACCTCAGACACCGTCGCACTAAATGTAGCTATCCAAAATACGTATGGAAATATGTCAAACAAACTTAGCGTCAAATTTCTCTAATTAAATAGATTGATTTTGTCAACACAACATTCTCAACCGGCGCATTACCCGCACGACCGAAGCTCAACAATCGGGATTATGATAGTAATACATAAGAATGTAAATAATCACTACAACAATTAGTATTGGTACCAGAAATACCTCGTGGGATAATCTCCAGAATAAATGCACAAAATAAAACTGAAATAAAAAAAAATTAACAACAAAAAAAATTTTAGTCACTCGTACTCTTCGTCCGAGTAGGTGAATCCCACGAGATGTTTCAGAGACGAGACCACTTACCCTGGTAGAAGGCGTCGTTCTCCTAAAAAAAAAATACAGCAATTAAATATCGTCCTGGCTGGGTCGCACGACTCCGTCGTCCTCGGCTTCCACGTCGAATTGACCTCCGCGTCTCAACACGGTGTGATGTACAAAAAGAAATTTCCAACAATGGAAATTGCGTCGGTCACAATAGTTGACACAGCAACTCTCACGTCGTAAGCTATTGCTCAAAAGTATCGACAATCCGTCGCAAGAATATTTATAATTATTCCCGTCGTCGTAATAATTACATTAAATCAATAATTAACAAAAAAAAAAAAACCAGTGTACAGCAACTGACAAAACCATCCAAGAAAAATCGCATTGTAAAAGAAACCTCAAAAATATCAGCGTCCGTTTATTGTCGCGGGAACACGTGGAAGGAAGGAAACATGGCTTGGTTGTTGCCCACCTGGCTGCACTCCCTTCTCTCTGGGCCCTTGATTCGCTTGACGCTCCAGAGATGGCTCTGCCTGTCCAATTTTCCAATATCGACTTATTCGATATATTGGCTGGAGCATTGGCTCACTCAACAGCCAACTCAATAACTCCGCGCCTGCGCCACTCGTTCAGCCCCGTAGACTGACCAGTCCGTCGTTTGATGCTCGGGTCAGCTTTCCGTCGTCGGTGATTCTCTCGGGGTTATTCCACGTCGATGATGCTCGTCGATGATCCTCTTCTCGGGTAAAATGGCTGTCGTCTATAGTACCGAGCAATACTTCTTATCTGAAAACTAACTTATTATCTAACTCAAATGATCAACTGCAATTTAAATTTATTTCGCGCGCAGTTGAGCTTCGATCGTTTTTACCCGCGCGAGGGCGACTCGGTCGCGGCAAATCCAACCAATGACCTTCCTCACAACTGGAAAATTTCTTTATTTAAAATAAAATTAAAGATAAATAGGAACAGCTGATTAACAGCTGACGCTAAAAGCGGCCTGTTACAATATATACAGAGTGATTCAGAATTAGTGTCCGACCAAGAAAACTTGGATAGAAGAGGCGACTTTAAGCACAATTGCAAGAATAAAATTTTTCGAAATTCTCAATATTTTGGGAGTTATTGAGGATTGAAATAGACCAATCAGAGAGCTCGTTACAAATTTAAAGAAAGAAAAAAAGTACATTAAAATTTACCAAGCCAACTTCATAACGAATGATATTATTGACTTATTTATTTTAAAAATAATATAAGATGTTATTTCTTTTGTTTCGAATAAATAAAAACTTTAATATTTTTATTAGAGAAAATAAAATTATTTCGCGCATTTCCTCGGGCTTACTCGAGTAATACAATTATGGTCTTAAAATTAGTATTGCTGGTTCGCCTGCCTATTGTCATGCAAGTTGTCTTGATGATTGTCCTACGGAGTGTTATGTAGAAAATCTTACTAAGTGTTCTGACGTTCAACAAGTATCTTAATTTCATCTAGTAAGTCGGTGGGATTTATGGGAAAAATTATTCTCTACAAAAAAGTGATAACATCATTTTACCGTATCATTAGCCCAAAAAAAAGTTGGAGCTGCATCTCGGTCGAAAATTGCTATTCACTCCAAAAATTAAGTTTTCATTTCTGAAATTCCACAAGTATCTCACTTATGATTTTAATACTTTTTTGTAGAGAATAATTTTTCCTATAATTCCTACCTATTCATTTAATAAAAGTGAGATACTTGTGGAATTTCATAAATGAAAACTTAATTTTTGGAGTGAATAGCAATTTTCGACCGAGATGCAGCTCCAACTTTTTTTGGGCTAAAGATACAGTGAAATAATTTTAATACTTTTTTGTAGAGAATAATTTTTCCTATAATTTCTACCTATTCATTTAATAAAAGTGAGATACTTGTGGAACTTCAGAAATGGAAACTTAATTTTTGGAGTGAATAGCAATTTTCAACCGAGACGCAGATCCAACTTTTTTTTGGGCTAATGATACGGTAAAATGATGTTATCACTTTTTTGTAGAGAATAATTTTTCCCATAAATCCCACCGATTTACTAGATGAAATTAAGATACTTGTTGAACGTCAGAACACTTAGTAAGATTTTCTACATAACACTCCGTAGGACAATCATCAAGACAACTTGCATGACAATAGGCAGGAGAACCAGCAATACTAATTTTAAGACCATAATTGTATTACTCGAGTAAGCCCGAGGAAATGCGAGAAATAATTTTATTTTCTCTAATAAAAATATTAAAGTTTTTATTTATTCGAAACAAAAGAAATAACATCTTATATTATTTTTAAAATAAATAAGTCAATAATATCATTCGTTATGAAGTTGGCTTGGTAAATTTTATTGTACTTTTTTTCTTTCTTTAAATTTGTAACGAGCTCTCTGACTGGTCTATTTCAATCCTCAATAACTCCCAAAATATTGAGAATTTCGAAAAATTTTATTCTTACAATTGTGCTTAAAATCGCCTCTTCTATCCAAGTTTTCTTGGTCGGACACTAATTCTGAATCACCCTGTATATATATATATATATATATATATATATATATATATATATATATATATATATATATATATATATATATATATATATATATATATATATATATATATATATATATATATATATATGGGTCATTCCATGCCAAATCGACAAATTTATTACCTGACCTCTTTCGATTTCGCTAAAAATTTTCTATCTTTTTCTACCCCCCGAAAGACATTTTTCAGAATTTTTAAAAATTTTTTTTCCAAACTCAAAAAAGTTACGAATTTTCGAAAAAAACCGCTCTTTTTTTTGAAAATGCTAGAACTTTTTCAAAAATTGACCGTTTGGGAACTTTTTTTTCAAAATTTTTGTTTTTAAATGTAGTTTTTGAAAAAAATATGGAAAAATTTTCAGAATCCCAGATATATGAAATATTTTAGTTTTTTTGAAAAAACCGTGATTTTCTCAAAGTTGGACCATTTTTTTTTTTTTTTTTTTTTTTCTAAAAAAACTTCAACTAATTCCGCAGTGATCCCCGCATATTTCAGGATGTGATCGCTATTGCTTCTAATTTTTTTTACTATTTAAAAAAAAGTTTTTTTACAATTTAGTTTATTTTTTTTTAACTTTTCGGCCAAATGTTTTTAGCTTACTCGTGAAACTTCAGAAGTTAAAAAATAATGTACCTTTCGAAAATTTTAAGTCGTTATCTTCCAAAATTTTTTTTTTTTTTTAAATTAAGTGATAATTATGTTTTTGTTTCATATTTGTTCAATTTTTTTGTACTAAAAAATCACAACTGCACTATTGAAGTGTGCAGAAAAATATCCCCAGCCGATAATTTTTAAACTGTCGTCTATCGGTAAAAAAGAGCTCATCTCTACTTTATTCTGTTAAAATGAAGGTTATGTTAAAAGAATAATCGTATCGTTGATGTGTTCAAAGTGTCACAAAGATATAACATTATTAAATAAATTTACACAGTTTGACGGAGAGTTCTTTTTATCGAATTTTTGTTTACAAGTGATTACAATGCCAGTTTCGCGATCGATGTTGTAATCCACATAATTTGGAGAACCATCGGAAAACATCATCTTTGCGTAATGTATCACAAAATTTAGCTAATCGATACAATTTGTCAACTGTTGATCGAATATGCAGTTCATGCTATAAAAAATTACTTCATCATTACGCTGAAAGTCTTTCTGATGAAAGTGATGACAATGAACCCGATGAGCGTTCTGAGAATGATGAAAATATTCTTACCGGATCTATAGAAGTTGATAATTCCGGAGGCAATAACCTGACAGGTATTTTTGAAGCTTTTATGTTTCGATGTTCAACTATCATTGTTCTTTGTATTTTCTATATATTTTTTTTTAGATCCAACAACAAGTGTTGGAGAATCACAAATTCAGCAAAGTAGTTCGTCGTTATCTGAACTCAGTTTGGAAATAACTCGTCCGATCGTAAATGAAGCTTTATTATTATTAAACCAATCTCCATTGCTAGCTAGAAGAGTAAATGATGAAACGTATTTAAACAATAAAGTTTCTCGTGTTGCTGATAGTTTGAAAAAGGCATTAGGAATTCCAAATCCTGTAGATTTTCAATGCAGCAACACAAATGCTGCTGAAATAATTAAAAAATTAAGAGAAAAGTTCCATGATACCAATACGACCAAATCTTTACGTATACAAATGTTGACTCTTATGCCGTCAAGTTGGAGTATTGAGAAGATTGTTGAAGTAATGGGCACAACTACGTATATGGCGCGATTAGCAATAAATCTTGAAGCTGATAAAGGAATATTATCAATACCTGAAAAGAAAATGGGTGAGATATTGACTTACTAACTAATTTTTGTTTGAACAATTTATACGTATTTATATATAATTTTAATCATCACTCAATTTTTCAGGGCATGGATTATCTGTTGAAGTGTCATCAGCTGTTATAAATTTTTATAATGACGATGAAATGAGCAGTCCTATGCCAGGGAAAAAGATTTTGTTTCATTGCGTAATGATGATGGTACGAAAATTCAAATTGAAAAACGCTTAGTACTCTGTAATTTGAAGGAGTTACATAAGATATTTCAATCAAGATTTCCCGGAATTAAGATCGGATTTTCGTCATTTGCATCTTTACGTCCAAAACACTGTATCTTAGCTGGTGGTTCGGGGACTCATACAGTTTGCGTTTGTTCTATTCATCAGAATGTCAAATTAATGATTTTAGGAGGTAAATTAAGTCGATTAACAGAAGGTTCAAATATGCCATTGAAAACTTACAGCGACTGTGTGAATGCTATTATCTGTGACAATCCCAAGACTGAGTGCTATTTCAATACATGTCTAAATTGTCCAGGCATTGACAACATAAAACAATTAATTTTCACAGAAATGGATAATCATGCAATCGATGAAATTCGTTACAAACAATGGGTGTCTACCCCAAAAGTAACTCTTGAAACAACGCTGAAAAATGCTTCGAATTTTGTTGATGATTTTTGTGATAAGCTTGTTGGTCTATTACCACATAATTTCATTGCAAAAGAACAATCGGCATATCTAAGAGCGCTAAAAGAATCGATAACCGATAACGAATTCATAGTAATTGTTGATTTTGCTGAAAATTATGCGTTTATTGTTCAAAATGCTGCACCGGGATTCCATTGGAATAACGATCAAGCAACAGTTTACACAGTCGTTATTTATTATAAGGTTAATAATCAACTAACTCATCAGAGTATGGTTATAATTTCAGACTGCTTAAACCATGATTCTATTGCTGTCCATGTTTATTCTGGAATTATTTTCGACTTTATCAAATCTCTTTCGCCCACAGTCTCCAAAGTATTTTTTTTTTCGGATGGTGCACCGCAACAGTATAAAAATTATAAGCATTTTAGTAATTTACCCCATTATCGTGAAGATTTTGGTGTACCAGTTGAATGGAATTTTTTTGCAACGGCTCACGGCAAAGGGCCTTGTAACGGAGTCGGTGGGACGGTTAAAATGAGGGCCTCGAGAGCAAGTCTGCAATTACCACCTGATGAGCAAATATTAACACCTGTACAATTTTTTGAATGGGTGTCAAAAAATTTGACAAATATAAATGTGCGATTCTCAACAGTTGACGCCTACAATCTGATGAAAGACAAACTAGAAGATCGTTTTAAAAATGCCAAAACCATCCCAGCAACACAGAAAATACATAAAATTTCGCCGTTGGAAGATGGTATAGTGGAAGTTAAGTCATTTTCTTTTTCGGATCAGTCTTTAACTCATAGCACAGTGAAAAAAAGAAGACAATCATTAAGTAAAAAGAAATAAGGAAATAGATGTTATCATAAAGAATAGATGTTATTGTAAATAAATAAACTAATTAATGAATAAATAAATCAATAAATATTAGAACCTGGTCAGAAGAAAATGTTTTATATGAAATACATTCACGGATAAAAAGGTGATGTAAAATTTGTATCACTGTAGACGCTAATTTTGTATCTAATGTATTATGTCCTATACTTTACTATACTATGATACAGCATTTTCTATAGTAGTGAACCGAATATAGCATCACCTGACGTAAAATTTGTATCACTTTTTTTTCCGTGTTGATTTCAGGACAATAAAAGTGATTTTTATTTATGTAGAAATATGAGGTTGGAAGTATGAATTTAAAAAAAAAAAAAATTTTGGAAGATAACGACTTAAAATTTTCGAAAGGTACATTATTTTTTAACTTCTAAAGTTTCACGAGTACGCTAAAAACATTTGGCCGAAAAGTTAAAAAAAAATAAACTAAATTGTAAAAAAACTTTTTTTTAAATAGTAAAAAAAATTAGAAGCAATAGCGATCACATCCTGAAATATGCGGGGATCACTGCGGAATTAGTTGAAGTTTTTTTAGAAAAAAAAAAAAAAAAAAAAATGGTCCAACTTTGAGAAAATCACGGTTTTTTCAAAAAAACTAAAATATTTCATATATCTGGGATTCTGAAAATTTTTCCATATTTTTTTTCAAAAACTACATTTAAAAACAAAAATTTTGAAAAAAAAAAGTTCCCAAACGGTCAATTTTTGAAAAAGTTCTAGCATTTTCAAAAAAAAAGAGCGGTTTTTTTCGAAAATTCGTAACTTTTTTTGAGTTTGGAAAAAAAATTTTTTAAAATTCTGAAAAATGTCTTTCGGGGGGTAGAAAAAGATAGAAAATTTTTAGCGAAATCGAAAGAAGTCAGGTAATAAATTTGTCGATTTGGCATGGAATGACCCATATATTTCCTCACTAAATTAACCCTGGTTTCGGCGAGCTTACGAGCTGAAGATTTACCTGTTACAGTCTTATGAGGCATTCTATGCGAAATAGGAAAATGACTAAAATCTTGTAATTTCACTAGTTAATTCTGATTTAGTCTTTATTCATTATTAAAAGTCTATATTTTACTGAATTGTAAAGAAAAATTTATTTAACCCATAAGATAACCGATTTTTCTCTCCTAGTGATTTTTCAGTCGTACTAACTAGTATCCGGGCCCAATGTTGTTTAAGTCGGCAACACGTTTTTTTAATCATCGTATAAATTCCAGATAGTGATTTGTTTTATTTAAGAAAAATAATTGAATAAAGAAAAGAATGACGTTTGATTCAAACGAAAAGATACGTTAGTTTTTGTATATTTCGTATTTGAATATAAGGTTATCACATGTCCCACCGCTCACGCGAGAAGATAGAAAAACTGTTTTCGCATCCTCAAATCTGACTTGTTCAATTTGTTTCCTTTGTAGAAGTAACAATAAACATGTTAAAAATAATTTAATCTTCTTGTAACTGCCAAAAAATCCAAAATATAGTTTTCTGGATTATTTAAAATACGTCCCACCAGTCACATATGACTAGTGGGACTCTGGCTAATAGTTAATATATCATAGAATTTAGTCAAAGTACTGAAATTTACCGCTTTGTTTCTCTTAGTGATCTTCAGTTAAATGATTAATTTTTTTATAACCTGAATAATAACTAATTCGGCGATTTTTCTTGCTGAATTTTCTCGCAAGTTATCCTCTCAATTATCCTGTTATGTGACTGTGAAACGTTTCAGGTAATAATTGCCATAACTCCGATTTTTTCCCGCTTCATAAGATTATTGAATTTTAAAAATGTGAAACGCTTAACGATTTTGCGTGTCATCCTTATTGGTGAATTATCTCCTAATCTCACTTCATTTTATCGTATATTTTTCAGAGTACATATATATTTCCTATTATATTGATTTATAACCCAATAAAAACAGGATAAAATGCGGACGAGTTTTAAGAACAAATTTATGTTTTTACTTGATGGGCAGCGTCAACTTTCTGCCCGCTGCGCTAAGTAAAGTTGCCACTTTCTGCTTTCGTCGAGCAAAAAAATTGCATATACTCCTCGGGAAGTAAAGTAAGAAAGCCTCAGATCACATGTTTGTTGACCTCGGCCAACAATTACATGTGATCTGAGACATTTCTTTCTTTACTCCCTCTTCTTCGGTGTGTAATATACTATTATGCTCTCTATTAATTAACATCTAAATTTATCAACATCGTGTTGTCAGCATGCTGATTCCATTATTTCTATTCTTTTATTTTTTATTGTATTTATCCTAAATAACTATAGTTCAATATATAAACAATAATCTCTCTAAGGTTGGAATAATATAAATGCTTGTATTTTGTAGTTGTCCCAGAAGTCACAATGAAAAAAAAATTTTTTTAATGGTTCCTACGCAGGTAATCAGTCTAATTCTTTATGATATTGAATATTTGCAGGATGAATTTTGTATTGAGATATAAATATTTTTTAAAAGCGCAGGGGTTGAACTGAAATTCCACTTTAAGTATACTGCTTTAAGTAGTTGTCAATTAGTCATTCCTCTACACTATAAGATTTATTTTATAATAGTACAAATTTCAGTCACTTAATTGTAGCTTACAATTGATAGAATTTCAGAGTTAAATGTCTTACCAGTTACTATAGAAAGCCCCCTATACACATGCGAATAGTGTATGATACCCTTTGCTTTTCTCTCTTTCCTTCTGTCCTCTCATTTCTTTTCTTCCTGATTCCACCTTGCCTCGCTAATGCAGAGGGTATACTCATGAATTCATGTACAAGCAACACGCATGCGTCATTCTTTTTTTATCTTTCTCCTTCTGCCATGATATATATTTGAACTTTTTGTCTAACAACGTTGCGTATACTCACATTACAAATTTGTTTCATTTATTTTTGCAAGTCGTATCACTTTTACATAATCGAAAGGAATTTCGTTTTTACCTGGTGTTCTATGACGACACTTTTCTAAAATAATATCAGTTACTCAAAAAAATTATCAATTTTCAATAGTACAACTATGAGGTATCAGGTTCCATCTAATTTAAATTTATTTTTTTAACCAATCTGAGCATGAACAAGATTTGGCTTGGCTTGGTCTAGTAGTGACTTTCCAATTCTTGATTAAACAGTATCACACCATTGGGTTCTTCGTTCCAGGCTCGCTTGGTCGAATGGTCACTATCCGAGGCTCGGCAAATGTCAACTGGCCTAAGATCTGGCTATTTATTAGCATTGACGAATCCTACCAAAGTAATACGTTTTTAACCATCACAAAACAAAATGTATATCACAGATACACTGATTGAGTGTAAGTATTGATCACGAGTAATTGTATTACAGAGTGTTTTAAAGATACGAGCTCATTATGAAGTTAATTTAACTATTTAATTGTTGTGTATTAATGGAGCATTATCAACATTACACTATCTTGTACAACGATGTTCGAAAACGAAAAGTGTAGACCAGAGTTTTAATTTATAACGAGCTGTTGAGTGTTTTGCATCAATTTCTAGTTTTAAAACTACCAATAATTTCATTAATCATAATAGTGCATTATTAAGATCGTCCGTAAGAGTTTCCTTAGAAACAGATTATTCGCGTCACAAAACAATAAATACCATAGTGCGACCATTATTGAACCAGCGATGACAAGAGCATTGAATTGAAAGATGTTACTAAGTTTTGCAGTTACAATTAATATTTTAAGGGGAATTGTGAAGATTATGAGCATACCTCAGTGAATTAGGTAATGACATGATTAAACCTAGATATCACTAGAGTAAGAGTTAATTATCAGATTTTTTAGTAATGAGAATTAACTATTTCTAAATATTCAGAATGTTAATTAGTCATACTTAAGTACTTATGAATGCAGAGCACTGACAATTATGATTTATAAAATAATAAATATAACAAATCAATACAGAGAAGTCAAGTTGTGTTGAAGGTGAGTATAAAGTTAATATGATCACTGAATACACTGAGTTTTTAACAGAGAGTGAGTGATAAAGTACTTGAGTTACGGAGTGTATGAACGATAAGAACTAAAGTTGATGAGTGAAGACAAATGCTTGAATCAATTAGTAGACTAGTCGATAGACAATCAATAGTCTTATCTCGATGATCGACATTTTTCTGTAAGCGCATGTACAAGAATAATAATTACTGTTGCGCAAACGGCTAGTAGGTAGATTGCGTGTACATCAGAGTGCACATAGGTAGCAGCATTCTCGTGAAAATTGATTGCAGTTATTCACTGTGCGAGCATGAACGGTCGATAATTGCGCAACAAAAGAAGAGTCTTTTTTTCGTCTCGAGAAGTATTTATTGAAGGAAATTTAATATTGGGAGAGTTGATATTTTATCTCTTGAAATATCAACATCCTACTAAGAGAATCGAAGGTTTTCGAAAAATCGGGAATTTATTGATTTTACCGCAATTCTCGAAATTTGAGTTCTCATCAGATTTCCACATTTAAAGATCTAAAAAAGCTGGATCGATTTAATAGTATGTGTGAGAAGATCCAGTTGATGAGAAATTCTAAAGACAAATAATTACTCGGATGATTTCATAGATCGCTGTATTGGAAGATTTAATACAGTACACATGGATGATAGCAACACTAAGTCTGTCAACAGACAGAAAAATAGATTCAAGTTTCCATTTAGTCAAGGTCTGTCACAAAAAATTACTAGAAGCTTTGAAATTGCAGACTGGAAGCGAGCGTTCTATAATATTAACCCTTTCGAGTCTGACCTTAAGACCCCACTCCTGGGTCTGACTACGGACTTGCGCTCTCCCCACTACTCTCACTCGAAGACGTTTCAAGATGCTCTGACTCCAACGGGTTATGAAAGTCAGTCAGATATATACCAAATTCAAGTATAAAGTAAACCCTGAGGATGTGTCTGATGCCGTTTAAAAAATTCAGTGTAGTTGTGGTCTTTTTTGTGTCTTTATCAAATGTTATAAAGAGGAATTACAGCAAGATGATCCAGATCTGTTTGGTTGACGCTGTTTATTGTAAGACTGACACCGAAAATTTTAATCGTTCGTATTTTGTTCGGATTGACAAATTACAATTGACGGGGAAAGCACACGCTACCTAGATTAAAACTATCAGTTACTTGGGACATATGGTACGGCAGTTTTTTCAAGTTAGTATATTCCAAAAAAGCACAGACTGAAATCTCATGTTAATTTGAAGATTGTTGATAATTTGTTACTCATTTATATTAACTAGAAAATAATAGACGAATTTTTAAATATATCGTTGACGAGTTTTTTATATATTTAATTGGATATGGTTTAGTTTATTCATTACAGACTCTAAATATATAAATAAAAAAGATTTTTATCGATAAAAAAATTTCATGCGCAGTAATTATTGTAAATTAAAGACTATGTATTATATTAAAAAAAAACGTGAGGTGTCAAGGGACACCCGGATGGAATGAAGTTTACAATAGCTTACTATAGCTTACAATAGCTTACTATAGCAAAAAGTGTCGTGACAACTTTTCGTAAGAATTTTTTCCGTCTAGCCCCCTTTCGCAACGCGCCATAAGGAACTTCGTTTCAAAAATTATAGGAAATTTATCAATTTTTTTATATTTGTATTGAGTGTTTTAATTTGACATGAAAATTGTTCATTATTTATTTGCTTGTAAGCACATAGGTGCCTGATAATTGGCAACCTCGTATGTTAAACCCAGAACCAAACGATCGTGAAGCCGCTCCAAGCTCTGCAATCCTCTCCCTCCGGTGTTCCGGGAGAGGTACATCCTGGCGACTGAAGAGTTAGGGTGCATGCTCTGATTCATATTGATGACTTTACGGGTTTTGATGTCGAGATCTTTCAACTTATTTCGAGGCCATTTCAGGACCCCAAAAGAGTAAAGTAGGACCGGGACATTAATAATAATAATAATATTATTATTATTATTATTATTTTGTTATTAAATGCTCAGGGGGGTTATCCCCGGAGTCCGATTCTCCGAGGGCCCAGCTTGAGCTCCATCCGTTACTGCTGGACCACTCCGCACAACAAGGCGGTTAGTGATCACAGCAGGCCAAAGTCATTTCCCTTAAGAGACGGAGAGAACCAAGTAAAACAGCCTTCTGCATCCTAACTGCCAAGAACTCAGCTTTTGATGAACAAGCTGGAACTTTGGCAAGTGAGGATACAAAAGACAGTTTCATCCCTCCTAGGACGCCAACAATCAGGACGACAAGCTTGACACGGTAACCTGGGTAAAGTTTGCCAATTTCAAACAGGAGATCCTGATATATTTGTCTTTTGTGCTCTTCTTTGGCTGAGATGTTGTATTCAGCCGGGGCCGAGAACTCAATGACATAAATGTCACGAGTGGCCTTGTCGAAGAGCACAATATCAGGTATGTTGTGATCTATCCGCCGGGTTGTTGCAAATGGCATGTTCCAATAAATTTTGCAACTGTCATTCTCAACAACCTGGGGAATATCTCCTGGCAAATAAGGCAGCACTAGTGTCACGTCAATACCGTAGCAATGACGAAGATAGTAGTACAGTACTCTCAGGGCAGCATTGTGACGCTGGATATATGCACCTCTCGCCAGCACTGGACATGCCGACAAAAGGTGCATAAGCGTCTCCGGATGTTGTCTACACCTCCTACAGGACGTGTCCGGAAGCTGCACCTGGAGCACCTTGCTACGGTACTCAAGAGTGTTAATGACACCATCTTGGCAGGCAAATATGAACCCTTCAGTCTCGGACATCAGGCCCGCTGACTTTAAGAAGGAAGGAAAAACGTCAGCTGGATGGACAAGCCATGATCACGCACGTGTTTAAAGAACACGCTGTGCATGGACTTGTCCATCAGTTCGCCAAGGAGTAGGTTTTCCTCGGCGTTCCTGATGACGCTCTTAAATTCCTCCTTTCGGAGTTCCATAAGAGCGTTTATTTCTCCAAGACCAAGGGTTCTTGCCGCATATATTGCTGCCTTATACAAGAATGACCCCTTATGCGCATTTTCATGTTTATGTACAATTTGCATAAGAAAGTCATCCTCGTCTGCAGTGAAATTGACAACTTCGTGAGTTAAACCCAGGACCAAACGGTCGTGAAGCCGCTCCAAACTCTGCAAACCTCTCCCACCGATGGACCGGGAGAGGTATAATCTGGCGACTGATGAATTGGGGTGCATGCTCCGATTCATATTAATGATCTTACGGGTTTTGATGTCGAGATCTCGTAAATCCTTTCGGGTCCATTTCAGGACACCGAAAGAGTATAGTAAGACTGGGACAGCGAGCATGTTAGTAGCTGAGACTTTGTTTTTGCCGGAAAGTTCGGAGGACCAAATTTTCCGGAGTCTCCTAACATACTCGCTCTGGAGAGTTGTTCGGACTTCAGAGACCGCATGCATGCGGTGCTCTTCCATTCCTAGATATCTATACAACTCCCCGGCGTCTAATTGGCTTAAGACTCTCCCATCCACTAATTCGACATCATCACCAGTATCAGAGCACTTATCCCTCGCCAGATGTACGACCGCACACTTGTCCAACCCAAAAGACATTCCGACATCTCGTGTGTACTCTGCTACGATGTTGAGGGCCGCTTGTAGATGATCTTTATCAGCGCTATACAACTTCAGATCATCCATGTAAAGCAGATGGGTAATCGAATAGTTTCGATCACCCGGAGGCCCCACAGAGTACCCATGAGTTTTACGGAGAGCAACAGATATAGGCAGCAGTGAAATGCAAAACAGCAGAGGGCTCAAGGAATCGCCTTGGAAGACCCCCTCGTTTGTACTCTACAACTCCGGTTACGTGCAATGCGTTTCCACTTCCAATGTGAAATCGCGTTCGCCAGAGCTGCATTGTACGCCGAATGCATTCCACTATTTCGGGATTGACTCCCAGGCATTTGAGTAGATATAAAATCAACTCATGTGGAGTTGAGTCAAATGCCTTGCGATAGTCAATCCAAGCCATTGACAGGTTGCGTTGATAGTAGATCGCATCTTGTAAGACGCATCGATCCACTATCAGGTTCTCCTTGCAACCTGACAGGCCTCTTTTACTGCCACGTTGTTCATATATCTGTTGCCATACAGGCTCTATCTGCTGCAAGATACGGTTCTTTAAAATTTTTGTAAAAATTTTATAAACCGCATTCAAGCAGGTGATAGGCCTGAAATTCTTAGGGTCAGACAAGTCACCTTTTTTAGGTATCAGTATGGTTCGCCCTTCTACAAGCCAGTCCGGAATCGGATCGTCAGCTCTAATGTATGATGTAAATATGCGAGCCAGATGGAGGTGGGTAGAAGTAAACTTCTTCCACCAGAAGACATTAATGCCGTCTGGTCCCGGGGCAGCCCAATTTTTGCTGCCATTTAGAGCTGAACGAACTTCATCCACACTGACTGCAGGGCTCTCTTCATCAGCATTCTGTCGACGGTGTTCCCGACAGAATACTTTGAAGTCGTGCAGAGCTGGAGTGTTGGCGTTCACGTTTGGTTGATCTCCATACAACTCAGTCCAAAAGCTTCCACCCGCTCAGGTGTTGGATAATTCCCGGTAACATCGGTCTTTGGTGTCAGAAACCGTGAAGGGCTGGATCGAAACAACGAGTTGTCGACCAACCGCTTCAGCCTTTTCTCTAATGACTTTTTAGCAGCCACTAGAGCCCGCAATTTATTAAGAGACTCTTCCTTGATGACATGAAGAGTACTCTTGTTCAGTATGTGATGACGCCACCGAAGTTCAGCAGCAATGCGCCGAATTCGGGGCGTGTATGGTGTTTGAGTTGTGTCGTACTCAATCACACACTGAATGCGGGAGACCTGTTTCCGGGACATGTCAATTTTCAAGCCAAGTTGTGAGATGCGCTATTTCAACCTTGCCTCGATCGAGAGACATTGTCTCTCTCTCGGAAAAGCCGAAACTGCTGCACCATACACATCCTGGCTCACAGTGAGCAGGGTGGAATCCTCCAGGATGTTTGCACGGAGATCTTCGTTTACCGCGTCAAGCTGTTGTTGGGAGTAAGTTATCTTTTTAGATATACTTACTTGCCGTCCTACAAAGGGATTGTTGTTGTCCAAGGAGGAACGGCGTCGCTCTTGGTGTAGTTGCGCCGGAAAGGAAAGTCTATTAGACTGCCTTCTGTCCGGCACAAGCGATCTTCTATTTCGCCGAAGATGAGCGGCATAATTACGCAGGTGTTTGGGCGTAAAATGCGCTAGCTCCGGATGCATATCACTCCAAAGAGTGTGCATCCGGGCCATATAGCCGCTCACCCCCGGCTCGCTACGTTGGTAGCACACCAAGAGATCGACTCTCAGTTCCTCCGTCCACTTAAAGTAAGTCCTTAAGGCGCCAGGGTCGTCATCATTCATCGGGTCCGGCGTGCTCCTCCCACCTGATGAATGGTCCTCATCCGAAAAAGACCGGTTGTGGGGAGCACTTCTGAGTTGGTATCTTGTGGTAACTCAGTTATTTCCATGCAGTGGGTAGTTGGCCCACTGCACGGGCTACGTCGTTCGCCTACAGACCTGATGTTATGGTCTGCGTTTCCCGCGATGCGCCGCTTGAAGGCCACGTAGCAAGCATCGCTTATTATTATTATTATTATTATTATTATTATTATTATTATTATTATTATTATTATTATTATTATTATTATTAGATTTCATAGAAATCTAACTATTGCATTGGTCCTCATGAAGGAATTTTTGAAAAATTTTGCTATATTTCGACTATACTCGTCGAGCTGAGTCGGAAAATGGATATGGTTCAAAAGTGTATATATGTTTACATAACACGGCTTGTCACGACGATAGCGTCGTCAATTTACAACGGATCTTTACCAAACTCAACATAATTATTCTACATATAGATACCGAAGTGAAGTTTGTAGATGTAGTCTAGTTGAGAAGTGAGTTTTCTGCGAAAAATCGTTAGACCACTCTTAAAAATATAGCGATTGGTACACTGGATGCGAAATTTAATTCTGAAAAATGGGAATTTTTTAATTTATCCGCTATTAAAAATTTCATTTGTTATAAACAAAAAACGAAATGGAAAAAGGGTAGTGTTACGTTCTCGTAAATTTTAAATTTATTTAAAGTTTTATAAATCTATTTTAAAAATCATTAAATAATTATTTAAATCATTTAATTATTATCCGAGGTATTTCGTAACGGAAATATCTCGAGATAACAGATTTATAGAACGTCAACGCAGCCTAGTAGACTAAACAGTCTACGTTGTGGGTTTTGGACTGCGTTGATGTTCTCATAGGGTAACCTGAGATGCAACGTTACTTAAATTCATTATAAAACTCATTGTAATTATTATTGTATGATACATTCTGTCTCCAGACTTCCTCTGGAACAGTCAGTTCGAGGACTTAGCAGAGGGGGAATCTCTGCTGGTCCGAGGCTGAACCTGCCAATTCCTTATTAATAAATACTTCTTTTTTAATTGTCAATCGATTAAAATGGGTACTTATTAAAACCTTCACCCAGGGTTGAGAGCGCTTATCAGCGTTCCACCCTGGTTCCTTTACCTCGAGCGCTAGCTAGCGTTCGGGTATCGTATCCAAAAATATCCTAACTATTACCCCCAGGGTAAGAGCGCTTATTAGCTGTTCTCACCCTGGTGAAATCACCCAGAGCGCTAGCCAGCGTTCAGGCACTCTACCCATTATCTACCTGTAGGCAGGTAAAACAAAAGTAAAATATTAAAATATATTTTATTTATAAATTAAAAATGAGAATTATTAAATTATGTATATTTAAAAAGTACTTCGCGGATAAATCAGTGACATGACCCACCTGGAGTCTATCGACTTCCTAACGAGGTCAAAATCTGGACATTTAAATAAATTATTTAAATTTAAAAATTAATTACACCCAAAATTTGGGAACGTAACAGTTGTCTCCATTTTGTTGCTATGACGACAAAAATAGGAAAGATATCTAAAATTTGAAAAAGGATCCTACAAGAGGAGAAAATTTTAGTAAAATAAGTCTCAACTCCCAGAGTTGTAGCTCTATTATTTATCATTTTGATTCAACGTTGAAAGTTAAGCTCCGCGCGGCCGTTTCTGAGCCTAGGCATCCCCGCCAAGCAAGGTATGCAACACAAAATAATTTTTTTAGAACATTCAATATTAGTTTGAAAATCTGAATAAATTATAATGTCATCTAGACACTCAAAGGAACATAGTTCTGCAGAAAAAACTTTTTTAGCTTAATTTTCGTTTAAGTTATTCAATTTTTAATTAACAAATTTTCCGACACTTGAGTTTTGATAAAATCTTGTATGAAAGTTTACAAATAGTGTCTCTAATTTCTTTTTCGCTTAGGAGCTCTTGTTATATAAATAATGACGACGATTCCGTTATAAAAGTTTTTTCATTTCTTTACAATGACTTTCCAAAGTTATAAAAAATTGAAATATCCGGCTAATGTTATAGAAAAAATTTTTTTTCCCCAAATCTTCAATTTTGGTCGTTTTTGTAACCATATATTGCGTTTGGTAACTTGGCTAAAAATTTTTTAACATGAATTGTGTAAAAATTTTTTATAAACAAATAAACACATTCAATATTTTTGAAAAAAATTTTTGTTTGTCATTTTATTGTCTTAGTAAAATAATGATTTTTTAAAAAAAATTTTTTAATTGTTTATAATTGTTTTTTTCATTTATCCACCATTTAAATTATTTATTAAGAAATCATTATTTTTTTAAATCATCATTTACAATTCTCAATTTAATTAAGAAAAAAAATTTTTTTTTATCTGAATTTTCATTGTTTATTTTATAAACAATTTGTTATAAACCAATTAGCATTTTCTTTATATTTTTTTTTCCGTAGCTTTCAAAAATTACAAATACAGCCCTGTGCAAAAAAGTTGTAAAAAAAATTTTTCTCTATTTTCTATTGAATTTTGAAATACTTTACCCCATCGAAGTTGAAGCGGTCAACTATTTTATCAACTTATAAATTGTTATAACTTCTAAACTATTGATGATACGGTCTTTAACATTCAAGACGATCTTCTAGACAATTGATTAACTTAGATAATAAATTTTTTACATGTTCGACATCTATTATGGTTTAATTTTTATAAACATTTGTGTATAAAAAAATGCATTACTTGAATTTTTAGATAATTATATCTTTTAAGCTATTGAAGTTACGGCTTTTATGATTCAGGACAATTTTATAGAGTAATTATTGGACTACTTAAAATCAATTCTTATTTTTTTGTTTTAAAATTTCAATTATTAGTATGTATATATATATATATATATATTATTAAAATTACAATTGTGAAAGTGTAAGTTTTAGTGCATATAAATAAATCTTAAACGAGAAGAAAAATCATCTATTTTCATTCATAAAACAAGAAGTCCTTAAAATAAGCAGCCAAAAACATTCAATCCCATCAGCTGCAAGAAACGACCGAAGGGCCCAATCAAAAGAAGAGGCGCTGAGAGCAGCCCCTGGAATCACGGATCCAGTGATAAGAAATAATTCAACATGTAGTAAGTACATCTATTTACATAAAAATCCATTAGTCTCAAACGAAGACGTAGTAAGTTCATACATCGAAAACGTCCCACATGAATCATTAAAACAACGGAATTAAAACTTCCGTTGCGTATTCTTTAATTCGTTAGTCCAAACCTCCACCGTCTACGCTACTGCTCTAAAAACGCCCTTGGACATAACATAAAGAACACTGGTGGCAGCAGTGGGATTCAAGTACGAAGTTAAATAACTTCCGTTTGAGAAAATTTAAACTCTTTAACAATTATAGTTCGTTATTTATTTCCATTTTATCTAAATCAAGTAAAGTAAATTCACTGCTTAAGTAAATTTAAGCTTTAATTTTATTCAATCTTGACATATTTTCAATTTTATTATAGAGGCGAATTTCGAGTCTTACAAAATTTTCCTTTACATTTCCACATATTTTAAATTTTATACTTCACCAAATTTCCTTTGCCCGGAATACTTTTTCAAAAGGTTATAGAACTCTAATAATATTGTTTTACAATCGGTTTTCGACCTTAGCATACACTTTCTTTAGTAATCAAATACTACAATAAAGAATTCGCTGACACGTCTTTACTTGAGTTGGTTGACACCAAACGGAATTCGCATTCACAACTCCTGTCAGCAAAATCCATTTGACTGCGGCATTGAGAAATAAAAATTTTTTTTTGCTAACTAAGCAGAATTAATCCTAAATTTTATTTATTTTAAAATTGTGTGAAAAAAAAAATTATTTTTCACCTTTTACATTTACACTACACTGTACGAGAAGTGTGCTGTGAATCTAGCACCTCCTCTTACAAAACTCTCACAGAAGTTTCCTAGTTCTGGAAAGGTACTTTAACTAGCACTTCCCTTTACAAAAAAAACTCTTACAAAACTCTTGGGAAGGGTGCTTTGAATTTCACACCTTCCCTTGACCACACATTCACTGGGGTGCAAAAAAATTTTTACATTCGATTAATATATGTACTATTTGTATACTTGTTTTACTAACATACATTAACTGTAAGAAAACTGTAATTCCTTATCGTCGAACGATCGGATTATAATTTCGCGATTCATAGTTTTTGAATAAATCTACTGTTACGTTCCCAAATTTAGGTATAAATTCATTTAGAGTTTTAAATAATTAAGTATCAGGTTTTGACACGGTGGGTAGTCGATCGACCCCCGGTGTGTCGTCACAGATGAACTTACTATCTTATTATGATCATTACTGATTTACCATTATGGGCCCCATAAGTCTGCCCATACAACCCCCTGTGTTTCTAACCATTTCGCTTCGAAAGGCGGGAAAATGTCGTGCCCCGTCCTCCTGAAGAGCTCCTCTGAATAATACCCGTACCTGGGGTCGTTGATGGGAATAACCCCCCCCGGAGGGTGAACCTCTGGAACCTCGATTGGGACCAGCTTCCAAGCCCTGGTGATGTATGTCCAATAGGCGGGACGGTTGTTGCTGGTGAAGATGGACTGACCCGGTGGGCCTCGGCTCGTGGGTGATTTAGGCGAGTCTTCCTCAGCGGTTCGAACTACCCTTATTCGAGGTTCGATTAGTATCTCGTCGTCTGTTACTCGCACTACTGGTCTCACGGTTTGTACTACCTCCGTTCGCGGTTCGATTGGAGTTTCGGCGCCGATTGTCGGCAACGATAGGTAGAATGGCTGGGCCAAGCGACGCCGACCCTCTCGCACCGAGCGACCCGATCTTCGTGACCGTTTTCCGTGAAGCATTTACGTATAGGAAATTGGTGCTGGCCGAACGCTGGCTAGCGCTCTTGCCGAAGATTTGGGACCTGGGGATACGCTGATTAAGCGCTCACCCAGAAGGAGGGTTGGGTTGGCGAGACGCTGGCTAGCGCTTTAGCCGAAAGGTATTCTTATATGGGTTGGAACTGCTATAAAGCGCTCCGCCCCATAATAAGTATATTTGGAAAATAGATTTGGTGTAATTGGTTTATTGGATCTGGGTAGGTTCAAGTCTGAGGATGGAGCTCTCTGCACTCGAGAGTCTCTAGCTCGACTGACTTGCTCCTCGCCAGAATAAATGTTTATAAATCTTATTGTCAGCCATGTTGGTAGCTCAGGTTGCTCCTGAGAGAGTCGACGAGGCCCGGGTCCCATGCTGACGCATGATGTTTTGGTTATCCGCGGCCACGGCAACTCTCTGCCGACGCCTTATCTCAAGCGATTTCCGTTACCTCGCTGTTAGTATAACCACCAGCGAAGCAACTGATATCGCTTGGTATGCGTTCCGAGAATCATCTTAAATTAAAGTAAACGCTTTTAAATGAAAAATAAATCTTGAGAGAAAAAAAAATAAAAATCGAAATTAGGCTAAAATTCGTGGAACGTAACACTACTATTTGGGTTTATCACCGACATATACCTTTTTCGAGACTCTAGAAGGTCGATAGGTAAGAGTAGACGGTCGGGCTATCGATACGATCTGAAAAAGATAAATTTAGACTTTATTAACGACAGGGTATACCACCGCCCCCTTATTAAAACGAGATATTGGGAGGAAGACAGGAAACCCGCGAAAAAGATAATTGATAGTAAGGCTAGCGGTCCGAAAGTTTTAGAAAACGTTAAAGCAATCCCTGAACTTTATGAAAAAATACTGAAAATTCGAGAAGCCTACACCCTTATCAAGGCTCCATTAAACCTATCTACATAACCGACCCTAAATCCCGATTGCAAATAGATTTATCCCGAAAAGAGAACAAAGGTCTAAACTATCCCTTCTACCATTACTACCGTTCTAAATTTCATCAAAGCAAAAGTTTGTAACAGGGTGAATTACCCTAAATCGATAAGTCGCCGGCGATCGATAATTAGTCGACTCAGCACTGGCGCGCCCCGATCTTCGTGGTCTTCCGTTTAGTAATTAAGAGGGGGGTGGAATGGGTAAGTGCTCGGGAGTCGGAGAGTGACAAAATCAGAAGAGGTTTGATAGTCAGCCGCACCGGTCACTACTCAACGAAACAGCAGGTAACTATTTTTTTCGCACGCGAATTTTCGGAACGCTGCGATGATTTTTTTTAAGATTGTCTTTCCAATCTTTTAGACAAAATTTCTAACATTGGTTCTGTTACAGGAAAAACTGAACTTAGAGTGAGGACAATTCCCCGGAGTGAAAAAGAATCTAACAACCGGTACCTGGAGGACTCACCACGGTAGACAGACATCGTGGACGTCGTAAGACAATTACCCAGGTACATTATTTCATTCCGTGGGTGGAAGATAGACCGCGGTTTGTACTCGGTCTATCATTCCTCTTCCTTTCTTTTTTTTATTCAATAAATAGATCGTAGGACATTTGCTAGTTTTTGGATTGAGTGATTTTCATGGGGGTTTATACCCGGGGACCGCTCGATCGACCTTGCGGGGGAAGTTTTAATATCTGAAAGTTTTCAATCAATTAACTAACATCTAAGAAAATTCATTAAATTAATTTTTCAATAATTAACTGAGTAAAATTGATTGATTTTTGTCATTGAGAAAAATAGACAAATTTTTATTCGTGGAATTTTGGTCAAGCGTCAGTTTTTGTGTCGCATAAATTCCGATACCCAAGGTCAAGCAAAGACTTGACTAGCGAATGTTCTAGCAATTGAAGTTGACTATTTCGACTCGTGTCGAATTTTTATAATTGATAATTGATCAGAAAATTGTTGACAATATTTTATATTAAGAATTAATTACTAAGATTATTATATTTAGAATTTATTATTGAAAATAAGATAGATAGGAAAATTATTAAGTATTAATTGTGAAGAATATTATAGTAAGAATTTATTATTGAAAAACAATACCAATCAAAGAAAATTTATTAAGAAAATTATATTAGGAAATTTTTATCGAAATGATTATATTATAAAATTATTTTAACAAGTATAAATTTAAATAAATTAAGGGGATTAGGTCCGTGAAGGAATTAAATTAAAATTACTGACACTTAATAATTATCGGCGTGGATGTTAAGTCCAAGTAAACAGTTAATCGAGTCAAAAATTGTCACAGTAAAAGTTTAATCAGAATTAGTTAATTAAACTTATGTTAATAATTTTGAAGTGATTGAAAGATTTATATTGTGATTAAGTTAATTCAAGGCATTAAGCCTCTGGTTCTATAGAGATTAGTTCAAAGCTATTTAGAGATTGATTGTAAATTGAAAAATGTCGTTAAAAAAAAATTTACCAATGATTGAATGATTGAATATTGTAATTAAATTAAATTCATCCATTCTATTAAAATTGTAAAATCAATTAAGCGAAGTGTGGGTTATGTGTGTGAAGAATTGTATGGGTCATGCGTGATAGAGAGTGTTAATAGTGTTAAGTGCGGTAGTCCTGTGGACTTAATTTTAAGTTATAAAGTGTGTAAAGTTAGTTAGTTTTGGTCGTCCGGTGGACGTTTAATTTTAAGTTTAGTTCTAAGACAGGTGTGGGAGACCGTTTGTTCGAAAAAGCCCGTCTAGTCATTGTATCGTCATTGGTAGGTTCGTTTGTAAATATCGTTTATTTCGCAGTTATTCTCCGCTTCGTTAGATTATAAGTGTGTGAGTGAGCGCTTAAATTTGTTAAGTTTGTAAAATTTTTATTGTTAATAAATACCGGTATATTGTTAATTAAATTTTTATTATTCAACAGCACCTTCCTCCACTCTCTCTACCCTAAGATAAGTTTTCTCAGCTCTGGACCGGTTCCAGGAACCGTGATTAATAATCCTGGTGGCGCCCTGATAATTTTTATTGTTGTTAGTTTTGTTTAGTTATTTATAAAATTGATTAGGGGCTAACCTGAGCAGGTAAAACTGTTACAAGTTCAAGAAAATTCTTACAAAATTTTTTTTCGAAAATTCTTTTGCCGTTCAATTTCCTTTAAACTCTTGCTTCACTTCTTTAACTTACTCTACGCTAATTCTGCAAAAAGTAAATCTAACCTCGCGTAGTCAGTTAAAATATACGCGTAACTAGACTCCACGCTCATCTACAATTCACAAATAGATTTAATAATAAAAGAAATTGTTTTTTTTTTTTAAATCAAAATCGGTTAAAATTATTGTTGTTTGATTAAAGCATTTAAATCTTCTCTTATTCCAACCTTGAAATTGCTTACTACAAATTCACCTATCGACACTTCCTTGCTTACACTTCCGTACTCGTCACTCAGTAACCCTATACTCGCGATAACTAATCTTTCTCTCATGTTATTGTACTCTACAGCTGTTGACCTACTTACCTAGTGACCGAATAAAAATACATCGCGATTTCAATCGAGTAAAATTCAAATTTTCTTTTTTTTTTTAGTTCCTTGAATAAAAAGCTCTCTTGTAACCCTTCTTTAAATACATCACGTGTACAGAATAGTTGAATTTAGGCTGACTATCTCATACTATAATCGTGGAACTGTTTAAGGACGAGTCCGGAACATTTTTCGTCCCTTGCTCTAATAATTTCCCGTTTGGAGCTATGGAAAGAAGAACTTTCCGCGTTGATACCTCTATAAACGAGGAAAGCCTCAATACCCAAATACAAACCCTCGCTAAAGAATTACACGACGCACTCCCGTACTTCAATGGAGAAGGCCCGAATGGCGCAAAAGACTTCGAACTATTCGATGGAATCATTATCAGTCTTCGTTGAAACCCGTTGTGATACGTCTTAACTCAAGACAAATTCTTCTGCCATGGCTAGAACCAAGCAAACCGCTCGTAAGTCGACTGGAGGCAAGGCTCCTCGCAAACAACTCGCTACGAAGGCCGCTCGCAAGAGCGCGCCAGCTACTGGAGGAGTCAAGAAGCCCCATCGTTACCGTCCGGGGACTGTGGCTCTTCGTGAGATCCGTCGTTACCAGAAGAGCACTGAGCTGTTGATCCGTAAATTGCCATTCCAACGTCTCGTTCGTGAGATTGCTCAGGACTTCAAGACCGACCTGCGATTCCAGAGCTCTGCTGTGATGGCCCTTCAGGAGGCCAGCGAGGCTTACCTCGTCGGTCTCTTCGAAGACACCAACCTTTGCGCCATTCACGCTAAGCGTGTTACCATCATGCCCAAAGATATCCAGTTGGCTCGTCGCATCAGAGGGGAACGTGCTTAATTTTAATCTTAAGCGATCTTTTTAAATTCAAACTAGCCGCGGACTTTCCAAAATTATAATCAAAATCGTTACCATCTGAGGGTATTCAGTCCAACAAAAAGAGGGGTACACTTCGAAGACGAAGAATCGGAAGAAGCTAAATAACGGCATAAGACTGACCCTACGATAATCTGCAAGTGTCCATTTTGCCCAAAGGGAGAACGTCGAGATGCGTACGACCCTTTAAACGGGTCGGGCGCTCGTCAACCGGAGGCAATGGCAAGTATGGCCGTCCAGTCTCCGCCTACTTCCACGAGGGGTCCCAACAGCTATCAATCGAATTAAAGAGGCCAATATCGGAGTTTCCCGAATCAATACAACCGGTCAATATTACAAAACCCCCAAAACCAAGTCCTAGAACATCAAGCGACCATGACGGAACCAATGCCTCCCCCGAGACAAGAACAACTACCAATTCCGAACAACTTGACGTCATCACCAGGACCAATAGGCCAACAACTGATGACCGCAGCAGAGCTACGAGCACAGTCAAGGACGAACCAAAGTGCTTTACCACAGGAAGAAGTCCCACAGTCCACCTACGAAGCCCAGCACTTCGAAATGGGGATGTAAACGCACTCCTGGACACTGGCTCCGACCTTAACTTACTCTGCATCGAAGAGCTATGCGACGAGGTCCTCTGTAATATCGAAAATACAGGAGAAGTAGGAGGCATTGCTACTAGCTCAATGCTTATAACCGGTTCCATAAATCTAAAAATATTCGGAGTCAAAATCACGTTCCATCTCGTATCAGAACCACCTGGTGGTTATAAAGCCATTCTCGGAAACGAATTTTTCATTCAAGAACGCGTAACCATCTCGTTTTACTGAAACACCTTAGTAACAAAAAATAAACCTATTCAACCAATCCCGATAATTAACCCAAGAAATTTCCCAGAGCAAAAGGTCCTCGCTCTAGAAACTGGGCCAAAAATTTACGTATCGTGTAACTTACTCCTAGGCAATTATCAGCACTTCCTCATCGATACCGGGGGGGATGTATGCCTCATCAATGCATCCGATTTAAAACCCTAAGTAATTATCGACATTGGAAAAGCTAGGAGATTTCGAGAGATAAGTGATAGTACCTTCGAGACCTTAGAAGCAACTACATCAAAAATCCTCAATATCGAAGTCGAATTCCAAGTTTGTCGAGAAGATTTACCATTTCCCGGAGTGGGAATCTTAGAATACAACTTTTTCGAAGCAGAAAAGGCGGAAATCTCTTATGATAACCAAACCCTAGTTTCATTGTCTTGCCCTTCAAAACCCACACCTTTTAGCCTTGAAACAAAGCCTGCTTCAAGCTACACATTACCACCTCGTATGAAAGTAGTAATAACTGTACATATTCAAGATTTCAAGAAAAACGAGGGATACCTTCCCCAAATGAATCTTGCGAAAAGGGTACTTAGAGGAGAAGCTGTTGTCAAGGTAGATGACGGGTACGCCATTACTATTAACCTCATTACCATTAATGCATGATCATTAACCTCAATTCAAACCCGGCAGACATAGACATAGGACCACAAGCACTCGAAGAGTTCTAATTTGATAATCCTTGTTCAGAGGGGGACGAATCCGACGCCCCTTCTATAGGAAACTCCAACCGAATAACCGACAAACAAGAATTAATGAAAATTCTACTCCAGAAAATACCGTTAAATCATCTTAATAAGGATAAAAGAACAAGTTCAGAATCTTATAAAAAAACAATCACGACGTCTTTCACCTCCCCGGAGATGAAGTTAGGTCGCTCGAAAAATTTCACCTGCTGGATCGAAAATACCACCGACGAACCGGTGAGAACAAAACAATATCGATTTTCCCCAGAACATCAGGAAGAAATCGCCAGGCAGGTCGAAAATCTTGAAAAACAAGGAATAATTAGAAAATTTAACTCTCCGTACAATTCAACTTTGTGGATTGTACCAAAAAAATCTAATGACCCTTCTATAAAATAATATAGGATGGTTATTGACTTTAGGCAACTAAATAAAATCACTCGAAGGGATGCCTATCCCTTACCCCTAATGATCGATATTTTAGACCAGTTAGGCGACGCTAATTTCTTCAGCGTCTTCGATCTCGCCATGGGTTTTCATCAAAGCCCAATGCACCCCGCAGACGCACAAAAAATGGCATTTGCTACCTTAGATGGGCACTGGGAATATTGTTGCATGCCTTTTGGCCTAGAATGCGCTCCGTCTATCTTCCAACGGATGTTAGATTCCACCTTAAGCGGGTTAAAAGGGATGAAATTATTTATTTACATCGACGATTTAGTTAGCTATGGCAAAACCCTAGAAGAACATGGGGTGAGAGTTCAAAGATTATTCAATAGATTGAGAAAAGCGGGTCTCACCCTGCAACCTGAAAAATGCAAATTTCTCTGTCCGGAAGTAGATTATTTAGGCCACGTAATAACAAAAAAAGGTATAAAACCAGACCCTAAAGAGATTTCATCACTTAAGAATGCTTCACGACCTAGAAATCATACGGAAGCCAGAAAATTTATGGGACTTGCCAATTATTATCGAAGATTTATCCAAAATTTCGCTGAAAGGACTAAGCCCAAAACAGACCTTACGCGAAAAACAAAGCCGTTCATATCTCCAAATACATTTTACTTTAATAACCAGTAGCCCTTGTGTCACCTGGCTAAGGGACAGCGCGACTGTCACCGAAAGACAAGCAAAATGGCGGTCTAAATTGAGTAGATATAAATTTAATGTCTTAGTTCGTCATAAAATCACCGAACAATGCGCTGAAGGACTCTCATACAACCCAGAAGGTCGTCCCGAGCCCTTAGACAACACTCTAAATAATAATACAGAAAATACCTCCCTAGCGCTGCCCATCACAGCTGTCACTAAAACAAAAATTCTAGTAAAATACTCTCAAATGAAGAAGCGATTCAATCGGTCAAGCGCCCTGGTCGCCCTTTCGGATCTAAAAATAAACCAAGAATCAATAGCGCTCCCGAAGTCAGAGAGACAATTGCCTCTCGGTTTAGAAGAAGGGAAATGGGAAAAACGCGAGTCCTACCTAAAATAAACTAACTCGAAATTAGCAACCTCGATATAACCTCTGAAGACCCGAAACCGCAAGATATCGGAAATGAAGAACAGGGGGACGACGAAGTTTTCTTGCCAGCCTCAACTCCCGGACCCTCCACGATTAATCAGCCAGATATGGGTTAAGAGGAGGACGACGAAGATGAAAAAGACGATTAGATCGAAGGAAATAAAGAAACAATTCTCCCACAAAAACAACGATGAAGAACCCAGGAACTAGTCAAAATGTTCGATGAAATCAAAAAAAGACGACCCCCACCGGGAAATTCTTACAGGGAAAGAGCTTTAGAGAAAATGCGTCCAGAAGAAGCAATATTTAATTACACCTCTTAAGAATTAGTCAAATTGAAAAGAACTAGTTCCGAAACTGCAAAAACTATCCGCCAATCACTAAGTAAAATGCCTCCATTCTGGCGAAGCGAAGAAGATTCCTTAGATGACGTCACAACACCTGCAACTAATGTCGACGAATTTCTTCGAGACAACAGCGATAACCTTGAGAAAGTATCGAGCAGCGACATCAGTCTAGAAGAGACGGGAAGAAGCGAATATCCAAGCGAAACCTAATACCTCATCATCATAGAACCAATGCCTTCGAGCTCAGCAGACATCGTTAATACAAGAAACGTCGCCAACACACACGATGAAATAGAAAATCGACTAAATAAAAATTCTCTAACTTCACAGAATACAATTAAATCCCGATTTATAGGATATCTAGATGACGGACCCGAACCCTGAACACCATTCTTCGGAAGAGTCCTCATTCCTGATGAACTGAAGGCTATGGGTATCCGTTATGATCACGCAAGCCGCCAAATCATAGACGAAAACGGCAAGGGAATAAACGAAACGGTCGAGACCGAGTCGGCTGGCGCGAATAAAACTCTTATCGAACCGGAACAAGTAGGATCAAACGAAACATTATCCAATATAACTAAATCGACCAATCCACAAAATAATAATAACTACAAATCGTATAATAATTCCGAAAAATCCCACGATCCGGATAAAAACAAAAATAAGTCAGCAACAAGCGGGAATATAACAGTGGGAGATGATGTAGGGAACCGCTGATTCGAACCACCTTTTGTCGCCTATAACCCTCCAACTTTCGAAGAGGCTGAAAATATTTTTGCCAAAAGACGTCATCGACCAAGAATATCATCACCCTCAAGTTCAGACAAGAGTATACCGCCAAAAAGGTCCGAAATAAAAATTGAATTTACAACTAGCCCAGATGGACTTACTTACGCTCGAGACCACTTAGTGCACTTTTTAGCAGCTGATTGCGAAGTGGTAAAACCCGTAGCTAAACTGCTCCGCGACCTAAAATTTATAAACACCGACGATCTTCAAGCCTCAAAACCTACAAAAGGAGACGTATTCGTCACCAAATTAGGGCGATGTAAAATCTTCACCGTATTTATCAAAACAAAATATTTTGAAAAATTAGACCCAATCGATCTGATCGAGGGATTGAGAAATCTTCGACAGTCGATGCACAAACACGACATCCATTCATTTCGCTGTGCAAAACAAGAGGATGAATTTGGCAATTTAAATATTCAAGCCTACCTATCACACGAATTAAAAGACTGTCCGATAGCAATTACTCTGTGTAAATGGAATATTGAAGTACCGGATGAGCCCCTTCGAACAAAAATAATTGAAGGAAATCATAACCATAATAGGGGGCCACAAAGGTGTAGTAAAAACGTATTGGCGTATTCGCGAAAAATATGACTGGCCAGAAATGAAAGATAATATCTTTAATTATTTCCGAGCTTGTGAGATATGTCAGAAAAATAAACTCACGCGAGTAAAAACGAAACAACTTTTGTCCATTACTGATACACTTTGTGAACCCTTCGAAAAAATTATTATAGACACAGTAGGACCCCTACCGATGATCCCTGACGGAAACGTACACATCCTAACCATCCAAGACAATTTTTCCAAAGCCGCAGCTGCAGTTCCTCTCCCCGATATCAGAGCAGTAACTGTTGCAGACGCTCTATTAAACCATTACATCGCTCTTTACGGGTGCCCCCGAGTAATTCTCTCAGAGAAGGGCACCTCATTTACAAGCAAACTCATCCAACAACTAGCTAAAGCTTTAAAAATTCAAAGAATAACTACCTCCTCCTATCATCCACAATTAAACAGAGCCCTAGAAAGATCTCATCAGCCTTTAGTCGGCTACCTCCGGGCTTATGTAGATAAATTCAATAACTGAGATCGGTACATTCCAATGACAATGCTAAATTATAATACCACGGTACATACAGCCACGAAATTTACACTATATGAATTTTTGTACGGAAGAAAAGCCCGGAGTCCGACTCAATTTCCGGACGTTAGTAAAGCCGCATCATATAACGATTATCTAGCAGACTTAATAGTCGAATTTCCGAAATTCAACGAATATCCGCGGAAAATTTAATGAGAACTAAACACGAGTCAAAAGTCCGATTCGACAAACATATACACCCGGCAAAATTTAATGTAGGAGACCTTATATATACTTTAAAAGAACCTAAAAAAAATAAATTAGACCGTTATTATACCGGCCCATATAAGATAGTTAAAATAAACGAAATGGGGAATTTAATAATAGAAAAAGAAAACGGGAAACGGAAATTACTCCACCCGAATAAGGCTAAAACAGCCAGCCGCGAAAAATTCGGCTGAGAAGAACTTAAGTTGTTCGTTTCAGAACATATATATAGACGAAAAATTTTATTTATATAAAAAAAAATGAACACTGTACCACTTGTCCTCCTGGGACTCGGATACTTGGCATGGGGCGCAGAAGAAGTGAAAATAAAACCAATGGAAGCGAATCCGGGCCTATTATACGATCCGTTCAAGAGAATCCACCTCATCAGAGAAGAATGGCAACTAATTAGCTCAATTAACATCAAAAAACTAATGACACTGTATCCAAACTTGAATCAAAATCTATGGGAGCCTTATGGGATATGATCCTTGAAATTCAACCATTCATCTTGCATGTCGTACCTAAGGACCAACACCCACCGAGAAATATATGACGAAGTCGAACAAGCAAAACACCGGCTAAGACAGTTCCTCGAAGACCCACAACTTGAAGAATTACACCCACAGAACCTCACAAGAAGAGCACCGGGGTTCGCCTTCGTATGCTCAATTGCACGAAAATTATTCGGGACCATGGACTACAGTGACAAGGAACATATCACTGAAGAGCCAGACAAGTTATATCAAGATAACAGAGAATTAGTACACCTGTCCCAAAATAACACTCACATTATTAAGAGCGAAATCAACAAAATCCTGAAACATGAAACGAACATAACCAAGCGAATCAAAGAATTAGCCCGAACTTCAGCATCTCTACAGCAATCAATAAATGAACAAGTAACCGACCTACAAAGGACCCAATTATTCTCAATGATAGGAGATGAAAACATTCACCGGATGACTAACCACTTAAGAACTCTTAATAACGCAGAAAAAGCCATGGAGGAAATAAAGTAGGGCAAATTGACCTATTTAACAGTGTCAGCCAAACAGCTAAACCAAGCGACGGTGGACATGATCAGAAAACATCCAACTTTAAATCCACCCCAACCTCTGGACCACATGGACATTAATACGCTGACAAACGTATCAACGATAGAAACAGGAAAAACGAACGGTCACTTCCTGATAATAATAACCGTATCACTCTTCGAACAAACACCATGGCTAGCATACGAACTGAAATCATTTCCCAAGGCCGAGGAAATTGGAGACCAAATATCAACACTGATGACTCAACCTACATCAAAATATCTCGTGATAGAACCCGCATTCGAAGAATACTTTCTCGCCGAACAATACTATTTCGACAACTGCAAGCTCATTCGACCAGATATGGCCTGCCCAACCAATATCTCAACAAAAATAACTAAACTAGAAAATGAAGTAGATTGCGAAATGGAGTTACTCATGAACCCGAAAACCGAAAATCTCAGAGAATGTAACGTAAGGATAATCGAAAAATGTAAACTAACGTGGATAAAAATGAACGAGAAAAACACGTGGGCATACTCAACGTGCAAAGAGGAAAACATCCAGTGGAAATGCCAAGAACTGACAACCGGAAACATCATAATTAATGGAACCGGACTAATACACCTCCAACAAGGATGCCAAACAAATTGCAACGAATATAAAATCCGAAGAACAGCAAGAGAATCAACAAAAATAAACCTAATCGCTCCGAGCTTCAACCTGTCCCTGGAAACGTTAAACTCGAGTCTTAAATTTAACAGCGAAACTCCCAATCTACAAAAAAAATTTACAGATCCAGCTACAATCATCGACAAATTTGAACCTTGGGGTCAAGGGCTAAAAAAAACGAAGGAAAAATATCCCTAATAGCATTAGACCACCAAAAAGAAGAAACCAATAAGAAAATAACAATCGGATCGGCATCAACAATCGGAATATTATCAATCATTATAAGTGGGTTCGCCATACAAATACTCATTCGTCGATGCCTACTAAAACCTCAACAAAAAAGCAGAAACAACGAAAAGCCAGTCGTAATTGAACTGAAAACAGTCGAAGAAAAGATGTTATCACCGTCGAAAGTCAACGAATCACTTCCAGAGGAATCCGAAACCAACGAAGAAGGAAGTCCGCCGAGTAAGCAAACAACGACTGAAGATGCGCTCGAGACAGTCGAGAAACTAAAGAAGTCGAAAACATTCCGACTAAGAGACTACAAATCACCGATCTAGACGACAATCCGAACATCAACATCGTAAAACATAAGATCATTATAAAAGAATTTGTTATTCATAAATCGATGGCTCATTTGCAGAAAACTGAAAATTAATAACTTTAAACATTAATAATAAAAATCTCCTATTTATGACATTTCGCCTTACGAAATTTAAAATAGCCAAAAACGAGCCAACGGTTGTTATCAATACTTCCAAAGAAAAGAGATAGTAAAATATAAGACATACATCTATTTAATTTACAAATATTTTTACTTGATTTACAAATTTTTTTGCGACCGTAAGACTATCAAGACCGAAGATAAGATTATCTCCGGCCTTGAGGGGACGAGTGGAAACAGCACAAAATCTCGATAAGAAAATTTTTTTTTTCAAAATGTTTTTTACAAATTTCTATCAATTCCATTAAAAATCATTCTTCCATTTTACTATCACTATATCAACATATTACACATTATCTAATTACTTAATTATATTCCATACTTAATTTACATAAAATTGATATAAATAAACCAATTATACACAATTTAGATTTTTATCACATATACTTAATCAATTACATTAAAGCATATTACTATCTATTAATATTACTATTATGTCAAATTACCAAATATATACCTAACAATTTCCATATACATTAGAAAAATTTTATATTTCAGAGCTAACGCCACTCATTTTAAATTTCCTTTCAGAAATTTTTCTTATACAATACTGAATTAATATTTTAAGACGCATACGTATATTATAAAAGGTAACGTAAGCAAGAGAACAGGGAGAGTCATCTAACGGCAATTATAACAAAGCTGCTAAGTCAGTAGCTCAGTCAGTAGCACCTGCGGAGTAACTTACCAACGCCCACTCAAGCGTCACCCGGTAAGTCACGCCCACTACAGACTCATGCCGTCGTCAATGCAGATCTACGCCTACCCATCAACCACGCGTACGAGTGGATCTTCACTTGATGACTGTAATTACACGCCTCCTCACCCCTCTGCCTCTCGAAGTCTTACGTATGCCCCCATCTCCCTATCCCATTCTAAACTAAACCAAATTGAAATACAAAATTTGTTTTTCATACTCTATCGATTAAACTAAATTCTACTTAACTCGAAGATTCTCATTTCTTTTCCAAAAAAAAAAAAAAAAAAACATTTTCTTTACAAATTACTAAGAATGTACAAAAAAAAAGGGTTCTTATGATAAGATTTTTCTTTCTTACTTACTTTACACATCTAAAAAACCAATTTTCTCGAAAATTTTGAAAAACAAGGATTGCAAAGGAAAAAAAAAAATGTAAAAGTAGAAGAAAAAAAAAATTTTTTTCTTTTGGTTCAAAAAAAAAATATTGTTTATTTTTATTTTGAAAAAAAAAAAAATATATATTTTAATATATTAATTTTTTATGATTGTGTATTCATGTATAAAATTCCGAAGCCTTTCATAAAGCCTTGCAACTGGAAAAAAGCGAGTCTCCTGACATCACTGCATTCCTCCCGACACCTGACACGGCTGAAACAAAAAGGGAGATAACAGAAGATTAGAAAAATATAACAATAAAATTTTTTCTCAAAAAAAAAAAAGGAAGAAAAGGAATATCCAAAAAAAAAGGAAGGTTAACAATAAACTTACCCTTAAGCTCCAGTGACCAAGTGGAAAAACACTGCCTCCATTAAAATGGTTGCCAGGCGCTCCAAATCCTCGCTGTTGGGGGCCACCACCTCTTCACGGGCCCACGGCCCTCCAACACTCTCAAGACCCTCCATACAAAAGTAAGACACCACCTCAGTCACCTCCGGAGGAAACCGCCCGAAGATATCCACCAGGCGGGAAGACGCCCGGAGCGCCCGGACCGGGGTGATCGGCCGCGCTAGCCTATTCAAGAGCTGAACTCCCTTCTTCACATCCTAGAAAAAAAAAAAGAAGGGGAATATAAAACAAGAAGAAAAAAAAGAAAAAAAAATACATTTCAAAAAGAAAAAAAAATTTTTGATTTTCCTTGAACTCACCTTCTTTCCGTACACGGAAACCGTATACAGGTACCAACAGTGACGGATTTAGGCTTGATGCCGCCCTTGGCCCTGTTTATCGCGCCACCCTTAATGTTAGAATAAATTTAATAAATTTTTATACAATGTTTTTATTCTAAATTTAAAATAACTTTATTTCGTTAGAATATAATTTTTAGTTATAACTATTAAATATTTCCGATATATAAGTAATAAACGTTAGACAAATAAATAAATATGTTTTTTTTTGTGTTAATATTAATCGATTTTAAAATTTCTGTATCCTGGCATTGGTACGCGCAAAAATATCAATTATATCATCATACTCAATTTCTTGAACTACACTAGTCACAAAAATTAAGGGATATAAAAAAAATTCCAAATTTTTTGGTGATGTTCAGCGAGCTGTAACTCCGAGGAAAATGATCGCACAGAAAAAAAAAAAAAAGCAAATTGTAGCTCCAAGTGTCTAGTTTTTAGATATGATCATGAAAATTTTTTGTCATCGTCAGGTCTGGAGAAATCCTAAGAAAACTACTGAAAAAAAATTTTTCGAAATTTTTTTTCGTCTTAAAAAGGTCTACGGGCTTCAAAAAAATTTTTTCGATTGTTTCGTTTAAAAGCTCTTTTAGTAAATTTAATACCCTTTAATTTGACGTAATCAAAAAGCCTGTACGATAATTTGCCGCGGAGTTATCGTCAATCAAAGCAAAAAAGTTTTTTTGACTTTGGAAATCAATAACTCTGGAAATAATGACCGTATAGGAAATCGAAGGAGGGTTTTGAAAACTACACAATATTCTCTATAAGAAAACGTAAACCGCTTTTGAAGAAAAAATTTTTTTGAATTGAAAACTCGGACTGAAAAAAGACAAAAATTCGCATAATTAACGATATTTGGATAACTTGGTATAACTTTGGATAAAATGGATGAACGAAGGATATCGTTGGTAATTTTTAACTTCAAAGTGTCCCCTAAAATCCCTAAGAAATTCAAAGCGCTGCGATTTTTTGTTCATAGTGCCCAGAAGCTTCAAATTCTGTGTTTTCGCAAAAATCACCATTATGAGCAATTTTGTGATTTTTATTCATTTTTCCATTGAAAAAAATTTTTTTTTTCAAAATTCTTTATTTTTTCGATCAAAGAGATTGATTTTTCAAGAAATTTGGGAGTGAGCCAGTCCGTTATCAGTCGGGCCTATGCCCGATTTAACGCGACTCAAAGTTACGATCGTCGTCCGGGTCAAGGTAGACTACGAATCACTACCGAGCGTGATGATCGAGCTATCATTCGAGAAGCTCGTCGAAACCCTACTGCGCATGCCCACACGATCGCTCATCAATTTCGCAATCGTCGACAACGTCCTCCCCAACAACACATATCGGCATCGACGGTTCGAAATCGCTTTCGAGAGCAAGGACTACGCGCTAGACGCGCAAATCGCGTGCCTATGCTCACTCCACGACATCGCCGAGCCCGATTGGCCTATGCTCATGATCATCACCATTGGGGTCGTAGACAGTGGACCAGTGTATTATGGACTGACGAATCTCGATTTTGTCTTCATGGCAGCGATAGACGATCTCTCGTTTGGCGCCGTCGTGGAGAACGAGATCGGGATGGTTTTACGAGACCAGTTACAGCTTTCAATGGTGGATCAGTCATGGTGTGAGCAGGCGTGTCCTTCAATACCAGAACCCCGTTGGTCATCGTTCGTGGGACGTTGACTGCCGATAGGTACGTCGACGAAATTCTGGAGCCACACGTCCTGCCTATGCGCACACGCATGGGGGCAAGACGGTTCATTTTGATGCAGGATAATGCTCCTCCTCACACTGCAGTTCGTACGCGAACTTTTCTCCGCGCCAACATCGTAACAACGCTTAATCATCCAGCGATGAGTCCTGATTTGAACCCAATTGAGCATGTTTGGGACATGCTTGGGCGTCGATTGCGGCGAGACTATCCGCAACTGCACAATCTTCATCAGTTGACTCAAGCGTTGTTACGTTGTTGGCAAGGAATTTCGCAACGTGATATTCGACGATGCATCAACATGCACGAGCGTTTACGAGCTGTGATTCGGAACAGAGGTGGCAATACACGGTACTGAGCAGTTACTGCCGTGCGTACAGAGGTCATTCGGCAGCTGCAAACAGACAAACACGCAGACAAAGACACACACACACACACACACACACACACACACACACACACACACACACACACACACACACACACACACACACACACACACACACACACACACACACACACACACACACACACACACACACACACACACACACACACACACACACACACACACGCGTGTGTGTGTGAAAGCGTAAATCCAACCGAGCAACCTCCACGTGGTACGCTTTGGGTAACGCTAATGCCGGCGGTAAAACAACAGTCGAAAAAATTGAGAAAATTTCGAAAAAATTTTCGAAAAAATTGAAATTTTTTTTTTTCAAATTTCTTGAAAAATCAATCTCTTTGATCGAAAAAATAAAGAATTTTGAAAAAAATTTTTTCAATGGAAAAATGAATAAAAATCACAAAATTGCTCATAATGGTGATTTTTGCGAAAACACAGAATTTGAAGCTTCTGGGCACTATGAACAAAAAATCGCAGCGCTTTGAATTTCTTAGGGATTTTAGGGGACACTTTGAAGTTAAAAATTACCAACGATATCCTTCGTTCATCCATTTTATCCAAAGTTATACCAAGTTATCCAAATATCGTTAATTATGCGAATTTTTGTCTTTTTTCAGTCCGAGTTTTCAATTCAAAAAAATTTTTTCTTCAAAAGCGGCTTACGTTTTCTTATAGAGAATATTGTGTAGTTTTCAAAACCCTGCTTCGATTTCCTATACGGTCATTATTTCCAGAGTTATTGATTTCCAAAGTCAAAAAAACCTTTTTTGCTTTGATTGACGATAACTCCGCGGCAAATTATCGTACAGGCTTTTTGATTACGTCAAATTAAAGGGTATTAAATTTACTAAAAGAGCTTTTAAACGAAACAATCGAAAAAATTTTTTTGAAGCCCGTAGACCTTTTTTAAGACGAAAAAAAATTTCGAAAAATTTTTTTTCAGTAGTTTTCTTACGATTTCTCCAGACCTGACGATGACAAATAATGTTCATGATCATATCTAAAAACTAGACACTTGGAGCTACAATTTGCTTTTTTTTTTTTTTTCTGTGCGATCATTTTCCTCGGAGTTACAGCTCGCTGAAAATCACCAAAAAATTTGGATTTTTTTTTATATCCCTTAATTTTTGTGACTAGTGTAGTTGAGCTTCAATAGACAATAATGCAAGAGCATTAAGTCTATCTTGACCCATACTGGCACGTAAATAGATTTTTACTCTTTTTAAAGTAGAAAAAGATCTTTCTCCTGAACAATTTGTAGCTGGAATACTCAAAAAAATACGTAAAGCAATATCAACATTTGGGTAAACATCTCGAAGACTACGTGAGTGTAATACATTGCATATATTTTGTACAGAGCGTACATCTTCCGTATTTGCTGAAGAATCTTTAAGTTGGTAATGTAAATGAATACATTCGTTGCCTAATGTCTCTTCTAAATCATCAGGATACTTGTCGATTAATTTAATGGCAAGATTTTTTAATTCGGTTGTATCTATTTCAGATAAATTATCGAAGAAATTAAATTTTTCGTAAAGCTTTTCATATGCACTTTTACGTCCGGCCAATTGCACACTCAGAGTATCTAAAATAGGGATATAAACATTTGTGCAAAAATTTTCTTGTCCAGAACAAGGTATTCTCTCATTTACCTGTGACTCATCTGGCTGAATTTTTCTAGTTTTTTTGTGACGTGTATCATAACGATAATAATCTTGGACGACAGATAATGTTTTGGCTTTTTCTTCATATTCCGAAAATTGTCTTTTTCTCATGTCCTGAAGAAATAGAGCCAGAGAACTATAGATCTGCACAACGGATGATAAATCAGCTTGAGATTCTTGAAGCTTCTTACTAGTAGCATTAAATCGATCTAAAATTACATTCCAAACGATGACTAAAATTGCTATTTCTAAATGCTGCAACTTTCGCTGCAATCCCGTAGCTTCAGACCGTGTAGTGGGTTTCTCATCTTCGCTTTCAGCAATAAATTCCAGTGCATCAATTATTGCAGACCACTCTTTTTCTAACGCGTAGCAGGCATCATGTCGAGCAGACCAATGAGTTTAAGAGAGACTCTTTACTCTTAAATTTGTACGCTGCACCAAGAGTTCTCAACGATGGGTGGATATAGTAAAAAAAATATATAATTCATGCAAAGTAGAAAAAAAATCGACTGTTTCTGTGACGGATTCAAACGCACATGATCCTACTAAATTTAAAGAATGAGCAACACAAGGAACGTAATCTGCTAGAGGATTAATTGTTTTGATTCGTGTCTGAAGGCCTGAATAAATACCTGACATATTGCTTGCATTATCATAAGATTGACCACGACAGTTCATTATGTCCAAACCATTATTTTCTAGAGATTTTAACAAAGCATTCTCAATATCTTTAGCTTTATGGCCGATATTTGGTATAAATTCTAGAAACCTTTCAACAATTTCACCGTTATCACGTACATATCTAATAATTATAGTAAGCTGATCGACATGTGCAATATCAGGCGTAGAATCTACAATTATACCGAAATACTTAGCAGATTGCACCTCACTAGAAATTTGTTGCAGTACTTTATTCTGCATTAATAATATGATTTCTTCATAGATTGTTTTAGATAAGTATCATGTATTTCCGCTACCAGGGTGCGCGTACAATTTTAGATGTTCAGGCAAAAATGGATCAAATTCAGCAAGAAGCTTTACTGTTCCTAAAAAATTTCCATTCTGAGGATCTCCGATTCGTTCTGAATTTCCTCGAAATGGCAATCTTCTTATTGCTAGTGATTTAATATTTGCAATGACTCGGTATAAGATTTTTTTCCAGTATGTAATTTTCTCATCCAGCTGTTTTATTAGACGTTGATCAACACGCCCGTGAATTACTGCTCGAGCTATGAAATAACTAACGTTAGTTTTGTGAAAATCAGAATTTTCATGACCTTCGAGGCGTGCTTTTGAGTTTTTCCAATCACGAAATCCTTCACCAGTAAAAGCATTCGTTTCAACACTTCTACCAAACAATAAGCATGGAACACAAAATACAGAACCCTTAGATTCTGAATAAATTAACCACTCACGGCGTTGAATCTCTCCATTTTTCAATGTATGTTGAAATAAACTTTTGGAACAATATCTTGTTTTATCATTATATACATTTTTAGAATTTTTAAAATCCGTATTATTATTTCGTGGTATATCGTTCATAGTTATAAAATCCCGTGTTTCTGTATTCAAATTCCATAAAACAGGATCACTATTAAATCGTAAAAGATCAGTTGTTGACTGGAGTTCTTCTCTATGTGATGAAGAGAAATTTGATGGCGTCCTGTTCGTATTTTGTGATGGAGAAGTGTTAGACAGTACTTCTTCGTTATCTTGTGCTAAAGTTTCTTCCAATTCCGGCTATGAAAAAAAAATAATTTTAGGTACTTGATATTTATTCACTCTTTATTGAAATTGAAACTTTATATCGAAAAAAAAGTTATTCACAATTATGACAAAACACTTGCGACAGATGAACATGACGGTTGCTGGTCATTATTAGAAGAATTAGTTGAGCTTGTAATAAAATTAGATATTTTTGGAATTTTTTTTAGTAAACTGTCTATTTTTGTAGATTCTTCTGCTTTTCTTTTACGATATTCTGCACCACTAAGTTTTTTTCGGTAGCCACTCATATTCAATTAAAAAGTAAAATCAGAACTATGACCGAATTATCAAAAAACACCACTAACACCTCTTTTAAAGTTATCAATCGATTATTTTTTTAATATTAAGAAACAGAATAAAATGATTCGAGACTTGTAGACATAAAGAGCATTTGTAAGACTGGAACGATTTCTGTATTTCTTCTGCAGCGCGATGCTTTGTTTTCTCCATTAAACAAAACAAAGTCAAACGCATCAAGACCTCTGTTAAGCGTAGCGCTCTTGTTTTGAGTTTACGGTCACATAAATAAAACACTCAAAACAAAATTCTTTAAATTTTTATTTATACTTATAATAAACACATAAATGTAACTATATATGTAAACTGGTTTAATATATATCAGCTTACATAAATAAACTTAATGACTTTTCATGAAAAATTATTTATGTTAATAGTAAATTTTCTGACATTTAAATGAATACTGCAATGACATTTAATACGTGCATATCTCCTTTTTATTTAAAATTAAAAACAAATTGCGAAATTATTAAGATTTAGTAATTTTGAAAAGCTTTGTAAGCATAAGATTAATTTCAGTAATAAAACAAAAAGTAAAGAACATCATTCGATAAAGACTATAATTGATTATAATATGTATATCAGGAATGTGGACTAGATAGGATCATAATAACAAATTACATTATTATTTCTGCTTCTATCATTGATCTTTTAAAAAATTAATATCTTATTCATAGACTGAAAAGTAAATAAAAAAATTGAATTATAATATATTCCAGAGAAAATTTTTTACAAAAATTAATCTGAGCTCATTTTCAAAGGAGACTGTCTTTATTTTTTTTCGTCTCTGAAATTTTAGAATTTCAACAATTTCGCCGCCCCTCAAATCATGCCGCCCTAGGCCCGGGCCTCGCGGGCCTAGGCGTAAATTCATCACTGGGTACCAAGTACCATACCCTTCGAAATTTCCTTCTGTCGGGTACATGTTTCCAAAAAAAAAAAAGAAAAGAAAAATTTTTTTTACCTTCACTCGACTGCTACTCAGACGATACTAACGCTCAACCCTGCTTCGCGAACCTGAGAGGCAAGTGAGTTAAGTTAAATCATTCATCAGCAAAATTAATACAATGTAACACAATGCAGAATTAAAATATAATTCCAACTTAAATTCTCGCCAAATGACTCTCCTCACTACTCTCTCATTAGGTTAAGAATATTAAAAATAAAAAAATTGTAAGTGGCTCCCGCTTATGGGGAAGGTGGCTATAGGAAAACCGATAAGCTATACTAGCTACTCGCTTCTCCGGGGGAATGTAATGGCCACCACAAAATCTTTCTTAAATTCAAATTGCCCGTGCAGATGGAAGATTCCTCCATGCGTGAAAGCCACAATAAAATATAAACTACGCGACTGCTGGTTGACTAGCAAGGACTTCTGCAATCTCAGCACCGTGAAACTTTAAAAAGGCGAGCATGAGCCAACGCCTCGTCGTTGTTAATTAATTCGACTTCCGCGTTTAGTTGACGGGCCCGTGCCTTGTAAAAGTCCCTTATCTTAATTTGCGCTGCACTTAATACGAGTTTAGACTCGGTTCAACCGGCAGGCCACGTATTACTTATAAAAATTATCATAGTAAGTCGTATTCTCAAAGTTCTAATTTGCTCTGCCCTTAGGCGAGAATCCAACCAATAAGTTTATTTAAAATATTTCTAAAAGCTAAATTTGCGCACTTTACTCTACGGGGGATTGGAGGACGTTAGCTCAAATTATTAAAATTCATTAATATAATTTACGATTAAAATTACAATTGTGAAAGTGTAAGTTTTAGTGCATATAAATAAATCTAAAACAAGAAGAAAAATCATCTATTTTCTATTTTCATTCATAAAACAAGAAGCCCTTAAAATAAGCAGCCCAAACCATGCTTCTCCATCAGCTGCAAGAAACGACCGAAGAGCCCAATCGAAGGAAGAGGCGCTGAGAGCAGCCCCTGGAATCACGGATCCAGCGATAAGAAATAATTCAACAAGTAGTAAGTACATCTATCTACATAAAAATCCGTCAGTCTCAAACGAAGGCGTAGTGAGTGCATACATCGAAAACGTCCCACATAAATAATTAAAACAACGGAATAAAAACCTCCGTTGCGTATTCTTTAATTCGTTAGTCCAAACCTCCACCGTTTACGATGCCACTCTAAAAACGCCCTTGGACAAAACAATTATAACAAAATTATATTATTTTCTGTACGTAAATGAAATCTACTTCCTTTTCGGCTGCCGAATAGTCTTTTTGATTATTTAATTATAATTGATAAGTTATTTATTATGCGTGGCACCATACACAAGCATTAATGTAAGTCATTAATTTTGATGAGCGTGAATATTGATGATAAATTAACAATACTATAAATATGAATAGTAAGATGACTAAATTATCACAAGTTCATTAATAAATAATTAGTACATTAACTTATCTTAATGAGGCGACACTAAGTTTGACGAGCTATGAGCTGGATGACGAACGCGATTATGGAAACGAACGCTAACTGAACACTTTGCAGTCACAAGAGTAAACGAATGAGAATTAAATTTGCATCCCTGATTCGATTACTGATGTCGTGCAAGCCAGGTAGCATAGAAAACCTAAATATTATTATAATATCATAATATTGAATAGCTAAATTATACTCAAAATAAGCTGCTGAAATGTTAAGTATCTGAATTTAATACGTTATGACTACAAAGCTATATATTGTATATGTTAAAGCCAGCACGAAGTCATAAAAAATAATTTCGAAATAATTAACATAAATGAATGTGCGATGAGGTGATAATAATGTACCTGTTTTAAAAAATGTAAAAAATTACTTGGACTGATTTAGTGAAGTTGATAAATTGCAGAGATCGCACTTGGTAACGTAAACATTTAAATAAACACTAAACACGTGTAGCTAGTCACCGCGTGTAGAATAGTTATGGTGGTTTGCACGCAGCCAGTTTTGGCTTCCCCTTCCCCTTCCCCTTCCAACACATCAATTATTGTTGTATAATTTAAACAAGCCAACCAGCAATTCAGAAACGACAATAGATACTACGTCAACACGAAAAATAGTTTATTGCACCCCATGGGAAAGAAAATAAGAAAAGCCTCAGATCACATGTAATTGTTGGCCCAGGCGAACCCGAGGTCGACAAACATGTGATCTGAGGTTTTCCTTTTTTACTTTTCAAGGGGTATATACTATTTTTCTCCTCGACGGAGGCGAAAAGCGGTATTTTCTTTTAGCGCAGTGAGAGGAAAATTGACACTTTCCACCAGGATAGGAGAAAAAGTAAACTGTAAAATTCACTCGGGATCCGGTTTAATTTTATAGTTTCAAACAGTAAAGCGGACAAAGGGGTGGCTACAATACAAATATTACAGAACTTAATGTTGAAAGTATAAAAGCTATAATTCCATATTTTTAGCTAGATTTCTTTAGACATCTAATTATTGCATTAGTCCTCACCGTGAAACTTTCACCTGATTTTGTTAACATGTAACATAATTAGTGAAGAAGGTTCCCAAAATACCATTGGTTAAATAATTTACATAAATATGTACATACGTCTACCAGCTGAATCCCGCCCGTTTCGCTGGGCACACTAACCATTTTATTTCATCAACCAAGCAAGGTTTTGATTCATTAACTAAGCCTCTAACAACGAAACAGTACATCACCGAGTTCTCATCGTCCTTTGTGAAAAACTTCCGGAACTCTTCTTCTCTATTCCGATAAAAGTAAGCCGTTACCTTGTTAGCTAACCAACTTTTGTTTTTTATTCTTGATGCTAGTAATTCAGCTCTATCCTTAGGCAAATTTAAATCTTTAAAAAAGAGAACAAAAACTTGCGTCAAAGTCTGGAACGCTGCTCACTTGTCCAAGTAACAATTCATATCAAGTAGTAACTAACTTATGAGTTAAGCCTTACATGACGAAAAACGCTTATTTTATCATTTTGCCTGAAATTAAATAGATTTTAAGAGCAGAAGTTGTATAAAATTGATGTCTAATAATTATAAGTCTAATAGTTAACACCGGCACACAAAAAAAAAATGTCTGTACTCCGGGCGCCACCTGTCTACAAGCACGTTTTTCGAGCCGCTGAATACGAATTATAACTCAGTTTAGGCCGTCGAACCTTCAATCCCTACTATAGAAATACATTGAGGTGTGAAGTTAGTCAATAATCGAAACTCGCAAGAAAATTGGACCTGACTCGTTATTGGTTAAAATAAAAGCTCACGCCCAGCGCGATATTTATATTTTGAGTTTCGAGTAAATTGCGAAAAACCCCGAAACATAAAGAAAATTCGATGTTTTGGTAAGAAAAAAAATTTTTTGATTTAAGGCAAGCATAATTTTTATGTTCTTGATCTGTTAAATACTTATTTCGATCGTACTTTAATCATAAACTTTTTTAATTCTAAAAAAATTTTAAATATCTCTAAAAATTTCACCAATCGTGAAAAATTGGGATTATCTTGGGACAAAAAATTTTGTGGATCAAGATTTACAAAGATTTTCATGTAATTCAATCTGTTTGATCTGATTGTACAATAAATTTGGCCCATAGTCCCCTCAAACATTCATATGATTGCTAAAAATCGATGAACTAGCAAAGAATTAATGCTGAAAAAATGGAAAAAAATCATTTAAACACAATTAAATAAATTTCTTGTATCTTTTATGAAAAAAATATAAGATTAAAATCTGAAAATGCAAAAAAATTGTAAAATCTATAAAAACAACGTATAAACAGAATTAAAAAAATGATTTTCCCAACTTTTAAACTTTTTTCTGGTGGTATCGAACTCTTTGATTTTCAAATAATCTACGTAGTGGATTTCTTTTGGGTTTATTGTTTTTTGTTGGTATATCTCTTTTGATTCGCCAGCAATAGTCTACAATCATGTTGATATTCCAATTTCTTGATACCTAGTGTTACGTTCCCAAATTTTGAGGTAATTCATTTATCATAATTTAAGTCCAGATTTGGACCGCATTAGAATGTCAATAGGCTCCAGGTGGGTCATGTCACTGATTCCTCCGCGAAGTACTTTTTAGTTAATTTGATTTATTAAATTTTTTAATATTTACTTCTAATTTACCTGCCTTCAGGTAGGTGATAGATAAAGTGCCTGAACGCTGGATAGCACTTTTGGCAATTTCACCAGGGTGGAATAGCTAATAAGCGCTCACATTCTGGGGGTAATAATTAGGATATTTAGCGCATAGGATACCTGAACGCTGGCTAGCGCTCTAGGTATAGGAACCAGGGTAGAACGCTGGTAAGCGCTCTCAACCCTGAGTTAAGGCTACAAGAAATATTCATTTTAATTGGTCAACAATTAAATAGATTAATTGAAAAAGGATAGGCAGGTTCAGCCTCGGATTGGCAGAGATTGCTCCTCTGCTAAGTCCTCGGACTGACTGTTCCAGAGGAGGTCTGAAGACAGAATGTATTTAAATGATTATTACAAAAAGATTTTATAATGAATTTTTAGCGACGTTACATCTTAGATTACCCTATGATAACATCAACGCAGTCCAAATCCCACAACGTAGACTGTTTGGCTACTGGGCTGCATTGACGTTCTAGAAATCTGTTATTTCGAGGTATGTCCGTTACGAAATACCTCGGATAATAATTAATTGATTTATAAAACTACTCTCATCATTATTCTGAATATTATTAATTTCTAACTATATCATCCAACGAGGTTTGTTATAAACTCCAGTAATAAATGATTCAGTTGAAACAGGATCGAAAATGTAAATTCCTTTATCGTCTAGATAAATACTAAATCCCATCTCTGCAAATTTTCTGAGTAATAACAAATTTTTGGAAAAAGCTTCAGCCTGTATAACATTTTCTATATCAATTAAGTCATTATTACTTAATAAAAACTCGACTTCATCCGCTTCATCTGTTTTCAAATCTGTGGATTCGTTTTTATTGGCACATCTAATTTTGCCGTGATCTGATTCATCAAAAGATTTAAATATTATTTTACTGTTAATTAAATGTTCTGTTTCGCACGAATCACCAAAAAATCTTGTGAATATTGAACTTTGTTTAAAAACATCTTTAAATTCGCAATTGTTATCATTAAGATCGGACTTTTGTAAATAATGCTGACTATGATTAATTGGAAGATTTTCAAAAGACATCTTACCTTTATCTTGTTTAGTTTCAGTGAAATTCGCACATGCGCCTTTTTTCTTTGACTGCTGTTGAGTCCTCTTATCGTTGTTTCTGAATTTTTATGACCTGCTCTTTCTCGATTAAGTTTGAAACTTTTCGCATGTCCGCCTCCTTCATTATTATTCTCCTTTTTCCAATTTCGTCTTCCAGTATTCTGAAAAACTGTCGACCTTATAATAGAGTTGAAACGTTCTTTGGCGGAACCACGGCTACAACCTCTATCTATTTTACCTGGTGATTGTTTTACTTTCTCCAAATGATAGTCAGCTGCTTCATGGTTAGTCACTTGCCCAGACCCCTAACATTTTTTCTATATTGTCACTCTCAATGGACAATCAATTGCTATATGACCGAGATCGTCATACTCATAACATCTGTCTTAGCAATCATATCCTTGATGAGCTTGCATTACAAGTCTTAGGGTGTCAGACGCTGTTGCATGATTCTTATTAGCTTCTGCTTGTAATATGAAAAGTTTTAATTTTCAATAACTAAGCTCTCGACCAGTTGAGGAGATTGTCATGAAGTCAACTGATTGAACATCAGCAACGGTGGTCATAATAGCACTTTAAAAAGCATCTTTCTTCTCAAGTTCTGATAATGGTGTCACGAACGGAGTTTGTAATGAGACGTAAAGACTATGAAATAACGCCTAAAACCCAACCACTAGTTTCCGTTTGATAACTAAATTAATTTTTGTATTTTAATACGAGTATATACAGGGTGTCTCTGAAGTGGCGGGAGTAATTGTTGGGGTCGATAGAGAAAAAAATACTGAATCGAAAGTTCCTGAGCCAAAAATTTTTTTGGGCCATAGAATTTGAGTTATGAATTAAAAACGATAGCCAATCAGAAGCGCGCTATTCGAGAAATGAAAATGAGCGGGGAAGTAGAGGAGACGCGAGAGTGAGATGCTGCAATAGCAGCTTACTCGCTCACACAAAGCCGAGCATGAGGGGGGATTGTGACGCTATGAGCAGAGTACGTAAGTGTGAATGAGTGGATGTATGAGGTCGCAAGCGGACGGCTTAATGTATGAGTGTGTGTCCGTGTATCGCAGCATTATTGGAGGCGTTGTAACGCTGAATTAAAGCTAACCGGGTACTCTAAGACAGAGGAAAAATTTTAATTTTTATTTTTATTCGAAAAAATTTAATAAAAAAAAAAAAAGGCCCAAGATTTAACCAGACCCACAGAAACGGAGAGTAAATTTTTAATTCTCATTTATTTTGCTGGGGATTATTTTCAAATACAAAAAAAAAAAAAAAAGGCTAAGATTCAACTGGAATCCAAAAAGAGATGGATGAAAAAATTTTATTTTTTATTTTTAATCAGCAAAATTATTTTTCTTTAAAAAAGAGCCCAATCTCGACTGGAGCAAGAAAAAATGATTGAAAAATTTTATTATTAATTTTCAATCAACAAAATTATTATAAAAAAATAAATGGGCCCAAGTCTCAACCGGACCCAAACAAACGGATGAAAATTTTTATTACTTACTTAATTTGCTGGAAATTATCTTTAAAAACGAAAAAATGCCCAAGACTCGATCGGATCCAAAAAAATAACAGTACAAAAATTTTTCCTTATTTTCAATCAGCAAAATTGTTTCTTTTAAAAAAGGCCCAATCTCGACTGGAGCAAAAAAATGATTAAAAAATTTTATTATTAATTTTCAATCAACAAAATTATTTAAAAAAAAATAGTCCGCAGACTCAACCGGACCCAAACAAACAGATAGATAGTTTTAATTACTTATTTATTTTGATGGGAATTATTTTAAAAAACGAAGAAAATCGCCCAAGACTCGACCGGACCCAAAAAAAAAAAAATAAATTGAAAAATTTTGTTTTCATTTTCAATCAGCCAAATTAATTTCTTTTCGAAACAAGGCCCAATCTCAAACAGACTAAGAGAAACTAATTAAAAAATTTTATTTTTATTATTAATCAAATATTATTTAAAAAAGAAAATAAGCCACAGACTTAACCGGACTTAAACAAACGGATAGAAAATTTTTATTACTTACTTAATTTGCTGGAAATTATCTTTAAAAACGAAAAAATGCCCAAGACTCCATCAGACCGAAAGGGAGATGAATAAAAAAATTTTACTATTCATTTTTAATCATCATAATTAACTTTTTTATAATAAAAGGCTCAATTTCGACCGGACCCAGAAAAAATGATCCAAAAATTTTATTTTTTATTGTTGATCATCAAAACTAATTAAAAAAACAAATGAGGCCCTAGACTCAACTGGACCCAAACAAACGGATAAATAATTTTTATTACTTATTTATTTTGCAGGAAATTATTTTTGAAAACGATAAAAATGCCCTAGACTCGACCAGACCCGAAATAAAATAAATTGAAAATCTTTGTTTTTCTATTTTTAATCAGCAAAATTATTTTCCTTTGAAAAAGGGCCTGATCTCGACTGGAGCAAGAAAAAATAATTGAAAAGTTTTATAATGAATTTTTAATCAACAAAATTTTTTAAAAAAGAAAATAGGCCCCAGACTTAACTGGACCCAAACAAACGGAAAGAAAACTTTTATTCCTGTTTTTTTGTTGGGAATTATTTTTCGAAACAAAAAAAATTGCCCAAGACTCGACCGGACCCGAAAAAGATAAATCGAAAAATTTTATTTCTAAATATTAATTAACTAAATTATTAAGAAAAAAAAAAAATAGACCCAAGACGCAGCAGGACCCAAATAAACGGATAGAAATTTTTTATTACTTGATCACCAAGATTAATTTTCCTTGAAAAGAAAGGCCCAATCTCAAACAGACTTCGAATAACTGATTGAAAAATTTTATTATCAATTATTAATTAACAACATTATTCTTAAAAAAATTAATAGGCCCCAGACTCAATCGGACCCAAACAAACGGATCGAAAACTTTTATTTCCCATTCATTTTGCTAGGAATTATTTTTAAAAACGAAAAAAATGCCCAAGACTCGACCAGAGCCAAGAATAGAAGAATGCAAAAAAATTTATTTTCTCTTTTCAATAACAAACAAAAATTTATTGAACAAAAATCAGCCTAATCTTGACAAGACGATAAAAACTGATTGAAAAAATTTATTATCAATTATTAATTGACAAAATTATTTCAAAAAAGAAAATAGGCCCCAGACTCAACCGGACCAAAACGAACAGATAGAAAATTTTTATTACTTATTTCTTATGCTCGGAATAATTTTTGAAAACAGAAGGAATTGCCCAAGACTCAACCGGACCCAACCAAACGGATGGAAAACTTTCATTTCTCATTTATTTTGCTGGGAATTATTCTGTAAAATAATTTTTCAATTAATCGTCAGGTAAAATGTCAAAAAATAAATTAAAACAAACATTGAACTCAAGTCCCAATAATTTTGATATTTTAATTAAAATTATTTTTTAATTAATTGACAGGTAAAATGTCAAATAAGGAATTGAAAAAAAAAATCGCTCTCGAGTCCTGATAATTCTGATATTTTTATTAAAATTATTTATCAGTTAATTAACAGGTAAAATGTCAACTAATAAATTAAAAAAAAAAATTGAACTCAAGTCCGAATAATTTTGATATTTTAATTGAAATTATTTATCAGTGAATTAACAGGTAGAATGTCAAATTATAAATTAAGAAAAAAATTGAACTCAAGTCCGAATAATTTTGATATTTTTATTAGAATTATCTATCAGTGAATTAACAGGTAGAGTGTCAAATTATAAATTAAGAAAAAAATTGAACTCAAGTCCGAATAATTTTGATATTTTTATTAGAATTATCTATCGGTGAATTAACAGGTAGAATGTCAAATTATAAATTAAGAAAAAAATTGAACTCAAGTCCGAACAATTTTGATATTTTTATAAAAATTATTTTTTAATTAATTGACAGGTAAATAAATAATAAATTAAAAAAAAAAAATTGAACTCAGGTCCTGATAATTTTGATATTTTAATTAAAGTTGTTTATCAATCAATTGACTGTTAAAATCCTGAATAATAAATTAAAAATAAATCGCACTCATGTTCTCATAATTTTGATCTTATAATTGAAATAAATTTCTAATGAATTGACGGGTAAAATCCCAAGTATCAAATTAAGTAGTAATCGCACCCAAGCCCTGATAATTTTGATATTTTAATTTAAATTATTTATCACTTAATTGATAGGTAAAATGTCAAATGATAAATTAACAAAACATTGAATTCAAGTCCTTATAATTTTGATATTTCAATTTAAATATTCTTTTTATTCACTGACAGGTAAAATGTCGAAGAAAATATGAAAAAGAAATGGCATTCACGTTTTAGTAATTTTGATATTTTAGTTTCCCTTTTTCTTAGCAAAGAAATCATTTCAAAAAAATCTACAGGTGTTTCGGCAGTTCAAGGATAACTTTACTTTAATGTTATTAGTTTGCATTCACATCATTACACTTTACTCCTTTTATTAAGCAATTAAGATTCCAGTTGAATCTTAGCCTTTTTTTTTTTTTTGTATTTGAAAATAATCCCCAGCAAAATAAATGAGAATTAAAAATTTACTCTCCGTTTCTGTGGGTCTGGTTAAATCTTGGGCCTTTTTATTTTTTTATTAAATTTTTTCGAATAAAAATAAAAATTAAAATTTTTTCTCTGTCTTAGAGTACCCGGTTAGCTTTAATTCAGCGTTACAACGCCTCCAATAATGCTGCGATACACGGACACACACTCATACATTAAGCCGTCCGCTTGCGACCTCATACATCCACTCATTCACACTTACGTACTCGGCTCATAGCGTCACAATCCCCTCTCATGCTCGGCTTTGTGTGAGCGAGTAAGCTGCTATTGCAGCATCTCACTCTCGCGTCTCCTCTACTTCCCCGCTCATTTTCATTTCTCGAATAGCGCGCTTCTGATTGGCTATCGTTTTTAATTCATAACTCAAATTCTATGGCCCAAAAAAATTTTTGGCTCAGGAACTTTCGATTCAGTATTTTTTTCTCTATCGACCCCAACAATTACTCCCGCCACTTCAGAGACACCCTGTAGAGCGGTACATATACCGTATAACTCCCGAACCTTACTATGTTTACAAATAGTGGTTGAGAAATTTGAAAGGACGTTAGGATCTTGCTGACTTCGGCCTCGAGAAGCCTATTCTACTGTTTATGAATTTATGTAAATTAACTCTGAGTAAATCAAAAGAAAAAAAAGATTTAAAATTTCAATTGGTTAAGTTTTATTTTAGAGACAAACTTGTACATTAGAGGAAAACAAAATATAAATCATGCATTAAAATGTTAATATGTATATAATAGAAAATTTTAGAATTAAAAAGATGAATAGGTTACCTTTTTGACTTGTTGCTACCTGCTGAGACAACGTAGGTTACTAGAGTAGCGATTAAAAACACTTTACTTCAAAATGTTTACTTAAAATTTGACTTCGCGTTTCGCGACAATTTGAAATGCGCCTTTTTGGCGGAAAATTATATTTTGAATCAACGCTTTTTGCGAAATATTTAAACTTTATATCAACGCTTTTTGCGGAAATTAATGCACACAAAGAAAATAAATAAAAAAAAATATTTATACTATAATCTGGTTCACGTTTCCGACCAAAGAAATTTCTGACTGATCAGTCATGCAGCTATTTAAGTTTATTTGTTTTGTCGTGCAAGACTCACTTCTAGATCGTTTCGAGGTACCTTGATCACTGGGAATAGAATGCTCTAGTAATAACAGATTACGTTAGTGCTCTTTAAAATTTTTAGAAAAGCCTAACCACGAACATCAAAATAATGTCCGGAGTACAATAAAACTGTCAACGTCAAGAACGTCGAGACTTCCGAAAATTACTGTAGACTGGGTGTGATAATCTTTTAGTGAGCTTATAAAGGGACATCAATTTTGATGTAGTGGGAAGACAAATGGTTAGAAAATTCTAGAAATTTCAACGGTATGACTCAAATTCATGTGCGTTTCAGGTGATATTGAGCAACCATCGAAAATGTACTAGAATGCGGTCATAGGCAAATACAGGTGTTAAGAACGACACGACTCTTCACCGGAAACTCGAAGTCTAACTGTTTTCCAAGACAAAATGTTGAATTTACTTGTATCAGAAGGTAGCATCAAGTGTACAGCTATTAAAATATTTAATAAATGTGTCAACCACTTGAGTTAATAAGTAACTGAAAATTAAGAAATACAAAAATCAAATACATATACAAAATAAATGGAAACTTAATATAAGAAAATTTATAAGAGTGGAAAAAAAAGATGGCAAAATTTGGCACGATATGACCCCTACATACGTCACAGTGGCTTAACCCCGCACAAATTTCCGTAATTTCTAACGACATCTTCAAATTTTTCCATAAAATCTGAGGCTTTTTCTTTATTCAGATAATATTGTACACAATGTGATAGTTTTCGGAGTGTACCTAGAGAATTATTACTCAGTTTTCTTAAGGTCTTTAATTGTATTTAAAAACTGTAGGAAGTTATGGATAGGATCAATAATAAATAAAGTCAAAAGAGATTATTATCCATATAGAGTGACTCAAATAAAATCTTTATTTTATAAAAAAGGAATCGTATCGAGAGAACTATCGTTACTTGACAGAGTTTAGTCGCAGACTAACTATAATGTTAAAAACTATTTTATTGTGACGTCTAAACCTCTGTATTGTCCTTAGAAAAACACATGTTTTTTTTCTTAACTAAGACCGTAATATTTGGTTGTACTGTATAGTGCAAAATAAGGAGTCCTTTGTACAGCTCAAATACCTAAGGCAATAAAATCAAGCCTATACTGGCTTTCTTCTTCTAGCTGCACAAATGTGCTTTAAATGTGTTTTTCACATTTAAAAACTAATGAAAGAAAATACGTTATTTTTCTAAAATAAATATTTCTAAGAACAAAATATCTAAAATATAAAACTAAAAGTTTATAACTTGGATTTATTTTTGTTCAGAGAATCCAACAAAAACTCTACCGGATCTTTTATTTCAATAACTTGAGAACGATACTTATGATCTAAATGATTAATTAACATGTATCGAACTTTAAATTTATGTTTCTCAATAATATCAGTATTAAAATCTCTACGCAGAACATTAATCGGATCAATTCCATACAGTAAGTCACAAGCTCTCTATTCCGATGTAAGAAGATCATGAAAATGTTCAAATTTTGTATTTGTTGTAAGCCTATAATCTCGTTTTATACCCCTCTCTTTACTAGTAATGTCAACTTTTAATGTTTTTTTAATTTTATTTGCCAAAGTGTCAGAATTTTGAGATTCACTTACACTTCTGTCAATTTTTAATTTTTTTAATTTTTGATATACTAATTTAGAGACCCGACTTTTTAATTCAACAAATTCACGATAGAAGTACTACCTCTCAATCTGCTCTCATCTTTATCAACTAATTTTTGACAATGCTCATACATTTGCATTTATTATTCACATCTATTATTTGTTAACGGATCTGATTGTTTTTGTCTTCATGAGTTTTTGTTTGTTTAACAAAAACATCTTTTCGTTTATTGAACTCGTCCATCATCAAACCTTAACATTTTCGCATTTTAGCAACAGCTGCCTGAGTACATAACAGAGATTCTGGGCATTGCTTTGTAACAGTTTTACCTGTTCAGGTTAGCCCTTAATCAATTTTTTAAATAACTAAACAAAACTAACAACAATAAAAATTATCAGGGCGCCACCAGGATTATTAATCACGGTTCCTGGAACCGGTCCAGAGCTGAGAAAATCCTATCTCAGGGTAGAGAGAGTGGAGGAAGGTTGCTGTTAAATAACAAAAATTTAATTAACAAGATCGATCGATATTTATTAACAATAAAAATAAAACTTAACAGAGTTGGCTTAAAATTAGTTAACAAATTTCATTCACACACACACTAACCACACTTAACAATATCCTTATTCTCGACGAGCCCCTTTCGGCGTCTACCCGTCGATTTCTAACTTATTCTCGACGAGCCCCTTTCGGCGTCTACCCGTCGATTTCTAACTTATTCTCGACGAGCCCCTTTTGGCGTCTACCCATCGATTTCTAACACGTGCCCCTTTCGGCGTCTACACGTGACGGGCCCTTTTCGGCGTCTACCCGATTTCTAAACCTACAATCACCCGCACAGAGACGAATCATATACCGGGCTCGTTGACTCGGCTCACAGGAGTAACAGCCCAGCGACGAAACATAGACCTAGATACTCCTGCTGCTTATACACACTTTACTACAGAACAACAGCCCAGCGACGAAACATAGACCTAGATGTTCTGCAGCACACTCTCATAACCCACACCAGCTACAGCAGTAACAGCCCAGCGACGAAACATAGACCGAATCACTCTGCAACTCACACATAACCCACTCTTGTCTCACACTCACACTACTAACTTGACTCTACTTTATAAATTTTACTTTAATAAAAATTGACTGTTACTAATTTCAATTAAATATTCCAAATCAAATTATTCAATCATTAGTAATTTAATAAAACGATAATTTTCAATTAACAATCAATTTCTAACTAACTATTTTGATTCTCAATTTCCAATTGTTAATTTCAATTCTATTAAAATATTAAAACAGCTTAAAATTCTTAAGTCATTATTTCGAACGAGAGGCTTAATACCTTGAATTAACTTTTGTTAAATAAATTAATCACAATATAAATCTTACAATCACTTCTAAATTATTAACACAAGTTTAATTAACTAATTCTGACTAAGTTTTTACTGTGACGATTTTTGACTCAATTAACTAATTACTTGGACTTAATATCCACGCCGATAATTATCAAATGTCAGCAAAATTAATTTAATTAATTCACGGACTTAATCCCAAAATTATTAAATTCACACTTGACGGAATAATCTTATAATATACACTACTGGAAAAAATTAAGGGATCAAAAAAAAATTCCAAATTTTTCGGTAGTTTTCAACAGGCCGTAACTTTGAGAAAAATGGTCGTACAGGAAATAAAAAAAAAGGAAATTGTAGCTCCAAGTGTCTAGTTTTTGAATTAGAACTTCAAAATTTTGTAGCCTCCGCGGTTTCCGAGTAATCGTAGAAAAACCAGCAACAAAAAAATTCTCAAAATTTTTTTAGTTTTTTTTTTGGTAAAGGATGGAAAAGGATCTTTTTGTCTTTGATTATCGATATCTCAGCAACCAATGATCGCACAGAAAGTTAAAGGTGGGTTTCAAGAACTTGAATGAATTCCCCTTAACGACTGTCCATTGTTTTTTGGAAAAAAAATTTTTTCATTCCGTCACATGAATTTGAAAATGCAACAAAAAAAGGGCTTTTAGTGGTTTTTTTGAAAATCAAGCGCTGGATCGAAAATATTGAGGAAACCACAAATGTTAAGTGTGCCTTTTACAGTTCAATATGTCCACAAAAACCCTACAAAGAATCAAATTAATCCAGCCAGCCGTTTTTTTGTTTCACTTGATCGAATTTTTGAATAAATTAAAGGATCACGTTTTTTGCTCTGAAAAGCTCATAATTTTTAAAAATGAGAAAAAAATTGTTTTTTCGAGCTTTTTCCACATTTTTGTTCCAGAAAGTGCTTAAATTGAAAAAAAAAAAAATTAAAAAAATTTTTTTGAAATTTTTCTCTTGAAAAGTTTAAGAAAACAATTACCGCCGGCATTAGCGTTATCCAAAGCGTACCACGTGGAGGTCGCGCGGTCGGATTTACGCTTCGGTGTGTGTGTGTGTGTGTGTGTGTGTGTGTGTGTGTGTGTGTGTGTGTGTGTGTGTGTGTGTGTGTGTGTGTGTGTGTGTGTGTGTGTGTGTGTGTGAGGTATTTCAGGAGAATTGAGACCCGGTGGCTCGTCAGTTCAACCGTATTTAATGACTCCAAACTCATTCTCTGAAGGTTTTTGTTGGTTCAATACCGGGTATTACCACCCCTGTTTTCAATAACGGCTTTCAAACGTTCAGCCATGTTTATGCAGACGGTAATTTGAGGCTGCGGAATGGTATTCCAAATGTGCTGAAGCGCGCGCTCCAAAGCAGCTAAGTTCTGCAAATTTGGATACTCTATGCGCAACCGACGGCCCATTATGTCCCAAACGTGCTCTATGGGGTTGAGATCTGGACTCATTGCTGGGTGTCGCAACAATGTGATGTCATGCCGCTCAAAGAAGCGCCGGGTAATGTTGGCTGTGTGTGGACGTGCATTATCTTGCATCAATATGAACGACCTCAGATGTTGTCGTCTCCGCAGAACAATGGGTCTTAAAATTTGGTTGATGTAACGTCTAGCTGTCAAATTTTCGCGTACAATTACCAAAGGTGTTCTCCAATTTCGTGAAACGCCGCCCCACACCATAACTGATCCACCGCCGTAGGCAACGACTGGACGGACAAAGTTCTGGCGAAAACGTTCTCCACGACGGCGCCAAACGAGAGGACGTCGATTGTTGCCATACAGATTAAAACGAGACTCATCAGTGAATAAAACATTTGTCCATTCCCTCAAGTTCCAATTTCGATGATCGTAAGCATACGCTAAACGAGCTCGACGATGTCTTGCTGTCAACAGGGGTACACGATTAGGATGTCGTGCGTGTAACCCAGTTTCACGAAGACGGTTGATGATTGTTCGAGAGCAAATGTTTCGCACTTGATGCCGTCGTCGCTGTTGCTGTTGTTGTTGCTGTTGTCTGCGATTGGGGAAGTTTCGAGCGACAATATTCGCATTGACGAAAGGTTGTCGTCGAACTTCTCTAACAATTGTTCGATCATCGCGGGCATTAGTGACTCGATGGCGACCTTGTCCGGGGCGACGATGATATTGATTCGTCTCTTGGTATCTGGTATAAGCTCGAGATACGACAGATTGACTTACACCCATCCGGATAGCAACTGCATGTTGAGTGTAACCTTCGTCGATAAGAGTCACTAACCGAGCGACTTCCACCTCCGATAAATGTCGTCTAACCATGATTAAGAATCAAAAGTCAGAAATTTTCAATTTTGACCAAAAATTAAAAAAATTTTTTTAGCGCAGAGGGATTAGTTTTGAAAAAACTGTTGAATGAAGCGATTTGCTAAGGATTCACAAAAAGAAAAGAAAAAAAAAACTCCGAAAAGCGTATGAAAAAAATCGAAATTCGATTGGGGGTATTAACTTTTTTTATTAATTTAATTAAAAGGAGATCAGTAGAATCAAGGAATGCAGCGGTGGAAAGGTGATAAAAATCATTGGGCGATGGTTTTTTGAGTTTCCTTAACTTGTTAAAAAAAAAAATTTTTTTTTTTTAAATTTTTTTTTTTTAATTTTTTTTTTTGAAAATTTAAGCACTTTTGGAACGAAAATGTGGAAAAAGCTCGAAAAAACCATTTTTTTCTCAATTTTAAAAATTATGAGCTTTTCAAAGCAAAAACGTGATCCTTTAATTTTTTCAAAAATTCGATCAAGTGAAACAAAAAAACGGCTGGCTGGATTAATTTGATTCTTTGTAGGGTTTTTGTGGAATATTGAACTGTAAAAGGCACACTTAACATTAGTGGTTTCCTCAATATTTTCGATCCAGCGCTTGATTTTCCAAAAACCACTACAAGCCCTTTTTTGTTGCATTTTCAAATTCATGTGACGGAAAGAAAAAATTTTTTTTCGGAAAAACAATGGACCGTCGTTAAGGGGAATTTATTCAAGTTCTTGAAACCCACCTTTAACTTTCTGTGCGATCATTGGTTGCTGAGATATCGATAATCAAAGACAAAAAGATCCTTTTCCATTTGAAGACCGATATCTCAGCGAGGAGAGGACGTATCAGGGTGTTTAAAAAAAGAAATTAAAGCTAAATAAACAAAGTATCCGATTCTTATGGTGGTTAAGCTAAAAAATTTTTTCCACGCCCGTAGACCAAAAAAAAAATCTAAAAAAATTTTGAGAATTTTTTTGTTGCTGGTTTTTCTACGATTACTCAGAAACCGCGGAGGCTACAAAATTTTGAAGTTCTAATCCAAAAACTAGACACTTAGAGCTACAATTTCCTTTTTTTTTATTTCCTGTACGACCATTTCTCTCAATGTTACGGGCTGTTGAAAACTATCGAAAAATTTGGAATTTTTTTTTGATCCCTTAATTTTTTCCAGTAGTGTAATATTCTCCATAATTTTCCACTCTATATTATCCTCGATAATTAATTCTCAAATTAGAATTCTTAATAATTAATTCTTGATATAAAACATTATCACTAGCGTTCTACTCGTCTAGGAGAAGTAACTGGGTATTGGATAAACCGCGGTCCACTTCCTTCCCACAGAGCAATAATTGACACCTTGACGAACAAAACGATGATCTAACTCACTCGTTGAGGATGAAGTCCTAGTTGTAGTTGGCTTCCTTCGTCTCGTCACTACTCTCGGGAACGGTCCTTTTTGATTTCCGTGGCACTCAGTCTGGCGGTCACACTACTTCTCCCTGTTCCGCTGCACGGCTCACCTATTTTAACCCAAACTCACCCCCTCCTATTCTCCCTTTAGGCCCGAAGATCGAGACGCGCCAGTGCTATGTCGAATAATTATCGATATTCGGTGACTTATCGATTAAGGGTAATTTTACCCTGTTACAGCTTCATTATATTGTTAGAGGATTCGCTAAATTGTCTCACCAGAGATGACACTTCGTCTTTAGTAGTGTTACGGTCTGAAGTTTCCAAAGCAGTACTACGTAGCCCTTCCATTTTATTATTTTTTACAACTATATTAGAAATGGAAAAATATTTTGAGTAAATTTTATAATTAAGATTAACTGTTTCTATACATTTAATTAATGGTAAAGATTGACCTTGAGATAAGTCTGTTTTGTTGAACGAAGGATCTTCGTTGTCGAATCTCTTTCTTTTCCATCTTTTTTTCTCCTCCTCTTCTCCACTCTCAACTACACCTCTTAATAATGCCTTCTCATCATCCTGAGATACAGATTTTTTTTAATCATCTCCTGGCAAGACTACCCAAGGACCACCTCCTTCTTGTTTCTTAATCCATTTAACAGTGGCTCTCCAGTCATCCTTCTTCATATTACTTTTATCTGTTGAACGAATTAATTGTTAATTAATCATAATATTCTTATACCAGGAGCTATGTCTAAAGCCTGCTTGAGTTAACAACAAGTATGGCCTGATAAAAGCAAGCAGCAATATGTATAATCTGAAAACAATATCACACATATAACTACTTCAGTAATTTGAGAAGTAAATGAATGCACAGCATCCATCACTAAGTAATAATCACAAAGTGAAACCGTGTTTTATATTTTAAACATACAAGTTAATTACTGTTCATTATTGTAGAGAATTAATTTTGAATCATATGAGCTTAGGTAAGAAAATCCGAATAATTGGATTGAATCTAAATATTTTATGTACACAAAATTTATGATTTACAATTAACCTGCTTCGGAAGTTACCTCACGTGTCTCAATATGAAATAACACTTTTTCACCACTAATACTTAGTGGTATTCCCTCTCTAGGATGGTTGTGTTTAAATTGAAAAACTTTCTTGTATCTTTCCGAGACTTTTTTGAATAATTCCGCCTCTTTAATTTCTGAAGATAAATATATAGCTACTAATTTTTTTATTTATTTGTATACACACTAAAAAAAATTGTAACTCTATACAATTTTAATTTATATCTGACTATAAGTACAAAATTCCGTTGAATTGATTTAACTTTTCAGAATTTAATCTGATGAGTTAACTGCATCCATTTACATTCAAGTTAAATATTTAAGCGCTGGCTTTAATTTCTATTTAAACTAGTTTCAATCTTCATGAACATATAAATGTGTAGAATTACTTTTAATATTTTTCTCAAAGTAAACAGTAAATAACTGAGTAACATCTCAGTCTTTTGAAAATATCTAACAACCGAACGATTGTTCTATGGTGTTACCATGTGCGCTTGGCCCCATGTGTAACGTTTTAGATTAAATAATTCTCAAAGGTGATAAAACTTGATTTCAATACTTCTATATGCAACATGTTACATGAACATTCGAACGAACAAGAAATATTATAATATTCCTTTGTAAACGAATAAAATGCTGCCGAGGAGGGATCATTACATCACATGACCTCCCCACCACTGATGGGATAAGCCAGTTAGGTGTTACTTCTGACGTTTACACCGTATAAATACACAATAACCCATTGATGAGCAAAATCACCAAAAACTTCCATCACAGCTCGTTGAAAAACAGACGGTGTATTTTTCAGACCAAAGAGCATAGTGAAATATTCGAACAGAACATCAGGCTTGACAAACCGCGTCTTCTCAATAGACTCTGGATGGATCGGTATTTGGTGGAATCCGCTTGCCATGTCTAAGCATGTGGATTTTGCATTAAAAAGTCGGGCTATCTGATCAGCAATAAGGTGTAATGAAAATTTGTCGTCACGCGTATTAGTATTCAGTCAGCGATAATTAATACTTAGACGATCTTAACCATCTTTTTTCTTAACCAATAATATAGAGGTTGCGAAAGGTGAACAGCTGGAATGTATAACATTAGCTTTTGATAGTTCATCTACTCTTTTTTTTTACTACCTGCCTTTCCTCAGCACCAAGACGATGCGGTCGTATTTGTGCAGTTACATGAGGGTCAAATAATCGTATTTCTAGTTTCCCAGCACTAACCCGGGTATTTAGAAGACTTATTATGGAAGAATCGATGTATGTTTTTAGCGGGAAGTTAAAAATGATTCATTCCAGATATTTTTAAACATGTTGATAATTTTACGTAACAAGTTTTGATCAGTGGGGAATAGGTTCCAAATTGTTACAATGAGTTAAGGTAAGGCAGGAAAAAGAGGGGGTACTCCCATGATCGCACTCGAATAATCTTTTACAATCGCTTAATCAAAACAAAATCATATTTAATGTTTCGCTAATTAACAAATATGAAAAGAAGCAATGTTTACATAACATTCATAAATGATTTTTTTTACATAACTTTATATCAAAATTGGTTAATCCGTTCGAAAATAAACGTTTTCGAAAAAATTCTGAAAAAAGTATATTTCTCAAACAACTTTCCCACTTTATTTCAGATTAATGATGGTGTAATGAATCAACCATAAAGTATTTGTTGACAAAAGTTAAGTTCAAAAAATTGTGTTTTTTCTAAAATCATTTATTAATTCTGTATCAGATAGGATTTTTTTGAGAGAAAGTGTTCTTACTAAATGTAAACTACACGTTTGAGCTGAAAAAGATTTATCTTGGATCATGAAGGGTTCACAATAGTTGTAATACCATGTTTTCTGTAGCCTGTAACTCTTTTTTAAAATGGCGATATATTTTTCTTTCCCTTGAAAAATAGTAAAAGAAGTTTTGGCAGTTTTGATAGACTACGGTTTGACATTTAACTTTGGTACATCATCATCATCGTCATGTAGTGAGATGAAAATTTTTTCCCTGGTATCGTGCTACTTATTTTATCGTCATAGCAGAAATTTGTATCAGTTAATGTTACTTTAGCAGATCGTAAAATGTACAAGAAGCAGGAAGATTAACGGATCTGGTTTAGACTGCTTTATCAAAATTAATACAGCGAAAATATGATAATTATTACTAAATATATCTTTATTTACACGAATTACACTTAGTTTTTTATTTAATGGTTAGCGGATTGTTGCGATAAAATCGGATAAGTTTATCTGAGCGGAATTGAAAAAGCAAAGCAGGTTGGCACGTGGTGTTCACAAACTCAGCACTGGAACAAGTGGTTAATTACTGCACAAATAACACTGAAATTATCTGAAACAGACTTATATAAATTAAGCACAATTTATTAAGCGACTTAAATTATTTCTTTAGCGAAAATAAGCGGTAATTTAGAAATAGCGAAAGCAATTATAACAATGGCGAAGCGACTACTTGAAAGCGTGATTAAAGAAAAATGATAATGCGTGTTCTTTTTCGTCAACTTCGGGAAGAAGGCTGACAGTGCATGTCAGCGGATCAAGAGGCCAATCAGAAAATTAGGTCTATCGATGTCAACATCAATAGCTAATAGAATAAATCGATGCATCTGGCGTGATCGTGACGTCAGAGTGACTCGGTTTGCGCACACGTCAGAACATTCGAAGCGTTGAATTTTCTGATTGGCTAAAAGTTGCGGGAACGAGCGGTTTTCAGGTACGACTCATTATTTCAGGAGTCCCCAGGGGCGAATTCATCGCGGCTGGGCCTGTTCACTGAACACGGATAAGAAATTCAATTGACTCAGAGCTTTCGAATATTCAATTCTCTATAATCAAATAGTTATTGATTTGCAGTTTCATATTTTAGTAAATTCTTCCGATGGAACATTTTATCTCTTCAGCAGCAACAAGGTTGTTTGGTAATTGTACAAAATAGTCACTTTCATCCATTACTTAGATAATTTTATGAGCACTCCAACTTAACCCGTTAGAGTCAGAGGATCTTGAAACGTCTACGAGTAAGAGTAGTGGGGAAAGCGCAAGGCTGTAGTTAGATCCAAGTGTGGGGTTTCAAGGTTAGACTCTACAGGATTAAAAGTTGCAATGTCAAAACTTGAATGCATGTTGATCTGCTTAGACCATCATCATTTAATTGATCTTTTGAACTGTCAATGAATTCCGAAGCGGCTTATATTTTCTCCACGTAAAATCAATTTCCATTTTATATCAGGAATTAGAGGAATTTACCATTAAACCTGACTGAAATTTGGTTGGCAATAGCCTTTCAGCTTGGTGCTCGCTAACCAAAGCGTAAAACTAGATTCTATTTTGTCATGCACTAATAAATAAATAATCCAATAAATAAGCTCATTCTTACAATAATATTTACGTACATCATCGGTGCCATATTGGTGACCCACGGACTATTTTTTTTGGTAGAGATCAATGTGGCGCCCTCTTCACGGAAAAAAAGCCTCAAAGGCTACATAACTCGAAAGATATATAAGGCCGTACTTTCACATCAGCCGGATCAACATAGAGGATCTTTTTATTGTGTACCGAGTAAGGACTACTTGCAAGGCAAGATAGTGTGACAATCTCAGTTGAATAAAAACTGCAGACCTCTCACTTTGATGGAAGTCAATGTGTTAAAGTAAGAAAGTCCTCTACCATCAATGCTGACCTTGGAGCATAGGCATTCTTCATCGTAAAGAGCCTCATCTTGTCCAGTGCTCTGTAGGATAGACCATAATGCACACACAGTAGTTTCCTAGAGACATGACTTTGGTAAACAAGGGTCACGGACATTGGCGCGACAATAATTACTAATTCTCTCTTCAATACTTTCATTGCAAGGTCTCTAGAATAATTCTGGTAAAATTATTGTTAATTGGTCTTTAAGTTTCAAATCATGCTAATATTCTAGATGAATTTATTGAAAATAGACTTGGAAACCGGGCGAAAATCACGATTTCATCACCATTGTGAATGATTTAACTTTTAGTAGAAAACCATAGCTGACTTAGAGTGAATTCCAACATGCTATTTTATTAAAATTAACCCGTCTTGACCTAAAATTTATATATTCTTAGATAACCAGGGCAGATTAATAGTGTGTTTATGACAAAACAATGATAATTCAATTTACTATGGACGTGTTCCACAATAATTTCCAGAAAACCACAATTGTTTTCCTTGTTTACTTATAGCGCTGCGAACAGTATGATGTCACTTTCTTTAATACCGTTGTCGATTCTGTTAACTCATTCTATGTGCGCACTTCTTTAATTTCTCTTTGCCGCCACTACTTTCGGTTCCACTTTTAAGCACCTTATCCACTAAAATGAGGGATGCGAGAATCGGAGATAACAGCTATTTGTGATTGAACAATGAGTGATCAATAGAGCAAGGGGCTAAGTATAGTGGAATGATTGCCCGAACACCGATAATCTTACTTCTTCTGAAAGAACTCCCTGATCGTACTGATTAATAAGGCCTGATATTTCACCATTATTCAAATGACTGTTAATTATTTTGAGCTTAAATTTGAGCTTACAAAAATTGTCGAATTTCCGTGTCCTACGGATTACAAACTAAACTCAGATCCTCAACAGGTAACAAAAAATCTCTGTTACAGAACATTTCATCTAAGCGTTCTATTTTCGATTGATTGTGAAACTTAATATTTATATGCACTTCACTCACTTTTAAATTGATTGACACAAACAAATACTATCTATTAATAATATATGAATTTGTATTAAAAATTAATTGTTCTAGAACACGCCTGTAAAGACTTCCGTTGTTCCTTAAATGAATTTTGCATTGATGAAGATCTAGTCTGTGATACTGTTAATCATTGTGGAGACGGATCCGACGAAGCTCCTTCTGCACTTTGTACAGGTCAGTAATACTTACGAATAATTAGTGGAAATATATTTTACATTGCTTTAAATCAATAGAATGTAATACTACCAAGATATCAAGAAACTCTTATCAAGGAAAAAAGGCCCATTCAGTTGATATACCATCAACTTTGAAATCATACATTAAAAAAAAATGTAGTTTATTTTTCAAGTTTTGGAGTAGTTTAAATACTTTAGATCAGCATATTACTAATTACAGAAAAAGTTAGGAATAATAACTCAAGAGCTAGAGTTTCCTACTCGGTAAAAATTGTTTCGATAGGGTATCAGTCCATATAGCTGCAAATTATAAGAAAGTAAGGAGCAAATTTTCTATACAATCATCTGCCCACCTAGTAAACAACTGTTCTTGAAATCTATACGAATAGTTACAAACTTCTCGCACTACTGAGAGTCAATTGTGCAATAAATATTTGAAAAAGCATTCAGAATATCATTCAATTTTCGTGAAATACAGTCAAGTATCTCATATAACAATGAAACATTTAAAAAAAAATAGGAAGCAGGTTGGGATCAGCAACTACTGCTAGTAAATTTTAAAAATTTTTAACTCAAATAGTTATGAGTTTAATTTATTTAACTCTACTACTACTACTACTACTACTACTACTACTACTACTACTACTACTACTACTACTACTACTACTACTACTACTACTACTACTACTACTACTACTACTACTACTACTACTACTACTACTACTACTACTACTACTACTACTACTACTACTACTACTACTACTACTACTACTACTACTACTACTACTACTACTACTACTACTACTACTACTACTACTACTACTACTACTACTACTACTACTACTACTACTACTACTACTACTACTACTACTACTACTACTACTACTACTACTACTACTACTACTACTACTACTACTACTACTACTACTACTACTACTACTACTACTACTACTACTACTACTACTACTACTACTACTACTACTACTACTACTACTACTACTACTACTACTACTACTACTACTACTACTACTACTACTACTACTACTACTACTACTACTACTACTACTACTACTACTACTACTACTACTACTACTACTACTACTACTACTACTACTACTACTACTACTACTACTACTACTACTACTACTACTACTACTACTACTACTACTACTACTACTACTACTACTACTACTACTACTACTACTACTACTACTACTACTACTACTACTACTACTACTACTACTACTACTACTACTACTACTACTACTACTACTACTACTACTACTACTACTACTACTACTACTACTACTACTACTACTACTACTACTACTACTACTACTACTACTACTACTACTACTACTACTACTACTACTACTACTACTACTACTACTACTACTACTACTACTACTACTACTACTACTACTACTACTACTACTACTACTACTACTACTACTACTACTACTACTACTACTACTACTACTACTACTACTACTACTACTACTACTACTACTACTACTACTACTACTACTACTACTACTACTACTACTACTACTACTACTACTACTACTACTACTACTACTACTACTACTACTACTACTACTACTACTACTACTACTACTACTACTACTACTACTACTACTACTACTACTACTACTACTACTACTACTACTACTACTACTACTACTACTACTACTACTACTACTACTACTACTACTACTACTACTACTACTACTACTACTACTACTACTACTACTACTACTACTACTACTACTACTACTACTACTACTACTACTACTACTACTACTACTACTACTACTACTACTACTACTACTACTACTACTACTACTACTACTACTACTACTACTACTACTACTACTACTACTACTACTACTACTACTACTACTACTACTACACTACTACTACTACTACTACTACTACTACTACTACTACTACTACTACTACTACTACTACTACTACTACTACTACTACTACTACTACTACTACTACTACTACTACTACTACTACTACTACTACTACTACTACTACTACTACTACTACTACTACTCCACCACTACTACTACTACTACTACTACTACTACTACTACTACTACTACTACTACTACTACTACTACTACTACTACTACTACTACTACTACTACTACTACTACTACTACTACTACTACTACTACTACTACTACTACTACTACTACTACTACTACTACTACTACTACTACTACTACTACTACTACTACTACTACTACTACTACTACTACTACTACTACTACTACTACTACTACTACTACTACTACTACTACTACTACCACTACTACTACTACTACTACTACTACTACTACTACTACCACTACTACTACTACTACTACTACTACTACTACTACTACTACTACTACTACTACTACTACTACTACTACTACTACTACTACTACTACTACTACTACTACTACTACTACTACTACTACTACTACTACTACTACTACTACTACTACTACTACTACTACTACTACTACTACTACTACTACTACTACTACTACTACTACTACTACTACTACTACTACTACTACTACTACTACTACTACTACTACTACTACTACTACTACTACTACTACTACTACTACTACTACTACTACTACTACTACTACTACTACTACTACTACTACTACTACTACTACTACTACTACTACTACTACTACTACTACTACTACTACTACTACTACTACTACTACTACTACTACTACTACTACTACTACTACTACTACTACTACTACTACTACTACTACTACTACTACTACTACTACTACTACTACTACTACTACTACTACTACTACTACTACTACTACTACTACTACTACTACTACTACTACTACTACTACTACTACTACTACTACTACTACTACTACTACTACTACTACTACTACTACTACTACTACTACTACTACTACTACTACTACTACTACTACTACTACTACTACTACTACTACTACTACTACTACTACTACTACTACTACTACTACTACTACTACTACCACTACTACTACTACTACTACTACTACTACTACTACTACTACTACTACTACTACTACTACTACTACTACTACTACTACTACTACTACTACTACTACTACTACTACTACTACTACTACTACTACTACTACTACTACTACTACTACTACTACTACTACTACTACTACTACTACTACTACTACTACTACTACTACTACTACTACTACTACTACTACTACTACTACTACTACTACTACTACTACTACTACTACTACTACTACTACTACTACTACTACTACTACTACTACTACTACTACTACTACTACTACTACTACTACTACTACTACTACTACTACTACTACTACTACTACTACTACTACTACTACTACTACTACTACTACTACACTACTACTACTACTACTACTACTACTACTACTACTACTACTACTACTACTACTACTACTACTACTACTACTACTACTACTACTACTACTACTACTACTACTACTACTACTACTACTACTACTACTACTACTACTACTACTACTACTACTACTACTACTACTACTACTACTACTACTACTACTACTACTACTACTACTACTACTACTACTACTACTACTACTACTACTACTACTACTACTACTACTACTACTACTACTACTACTACTACTACTACTACTACTACTACTACTACTACTACTACTACTACTACTACTACTACTACTACTACTACTACTACTACTACTACTACTACTACTACTACTACTACTACTACTACTACTACTACTACTACTACTACTACTACTACTACTACTACTACTACTACTACTACTACTACTACTACTACTACTACTACTACTACTACTACTACTACTACTACTACTACTACTACTACTACTACTACTACTACTACTACTACTACTACTACTACTACTACTACTACTACTACTACTACTACTACTACTACTACTACTACTACTACTACTACTACTACTACTACTACTACTACTACTACTACTACTACTACTACTACTACTACTACTACTACTACTACTACACTACTACCACTACTACTACTACTACTACTACTACTACTACTACTACTACTACTACTACTACTACTACTACTACTACTACTACTACTACTACTACTACTACTACTACTACTACTACTACTACTACTACTACTACTACTACTACTACTACTACTACTACTACTACTACTACTACTACTACTACTACCACTACTACTACTACTACTACTACTACTACTACTACTACTACTACTACTACTACTACTACCACTACTACTACTACTACTACTACTACTACTACTACTACTACTACTACTACTACTACTACTACTACTACTACTACTACTACTACTACTACTACTACTACTACTACTACTACTACTACTACTACTACTACTACTACTACTACTACTACTACTACTACTACTACTACCACTACTACTACTACTACTACTACTACTACTACTACTACTACTACTACACTACTACTACTACTACTACACTACTACTACTACTACTACTACTACTACTACTACTACTACTACTACTACTACTACTACTACTACTACTACTACTACTACTACTACTACTACTACTACTACTACTACTACTACTACTACTACTACTACTACTACTACTACTACTACTACTACTACTACTACTACTACTACTACTACTACTACTACTACTACTACTACTACTACTACTACTACTACTACTACTACTACTACTACTACTACTACTACTACTACTACTACTACTACTACTACTACTACTACTACTACTACTACTACTACTACTACTACTACTACTACTACTACTACTACTACTACTACTACTACTACTACTACTACTACTACTACTACTACTACTACTACTACTACTACTACTACTACTACTACTACTACTACTACTACTACTACTACTACTACTACTACTACTACTACTACTACTACTACTACTACTACTACTACTACTACTACTACTACTACTACTACTACTACTACTACTACTACTACTACTACTACTACTACTACTACTACTACTACTACTACTACTACTACTACTACTACTACTACTACTACTACTACTACTACTACTACTACTACTACTACTACTACTACTACTACTACTACTACTACTACTACTACTACTACTACTACTACTACTACTACTACTACTACTACTACTACTACTACTACTACTACTACTACTACTACTACTACTACTACTACTACTACTACTACTACTACTACTACTACTACTACTACTACTACTACTACTACTACTACTACTACTACTACTACTACTACTACTACTACTACTACTACTACTACTACTACTACTACTACTACTACTACTACTACTACTACTACTACTACTACTACTACTACTACTACTACTACTACTACTACTACTACTACTACTACTACTACTACTACTACTACTACTACTACTACTACTACTACTACTACTACTACTACTACTACTACTACTACTACTACTACTACTACTACTACTACTACTACTACTACTACTACTACTACTACTACTACTACTACTACTACTACTACTACTTTCATCTTCAATGAAATCCAGTATATCTTGTTTTTTATCGTTTAAAATATCTGCTATAAGTTCGTCATTGATCCCAATTTTGTACACTGATGCATCAATTTTTGTCCGATAGTCTCGAAATCTTTTGAAAATTGGTATAGATGGACCATTCGTACCTGGCCAAGCTACTTCTGCCACATTTTTCAACATTAATTCCGATGTATGATGGCGACAAGCTAGATACAACAAATCATGACCAATCATTTTTTCAAATATAGCCCAAGCGCTATTTACATAACCTGAAAAGTTTATTTTTATTATTAAATTTAAATTGGACAACGAAATCTAAAATTGAATTTGTTAAATTGTTTATTCATAAAAGCTTTTGTTATCAAAAATCTTTGTTGCTTTAATTTGCCGGACACATTTGAAACATTATATAAATAAAAAAAAACTTAGCAAATATTTGTAAATCATTCTGGAAGACTTGACCCAGCTATTAGCTTTTTGAAATTGAATCATAATTTGTTTATTAGAATAGAAAACGCAAAGTAGAAAAAACCTTTTTACAATAGTTAAAACTATATTTCCGGGTTAAAAAAATTACAAAAACATTAATCAATAAAATTACTTAGACAAAATAAAAATTTACCAGTATTTGAACTAGTTGTATCGAAACACGTCGCTTTGATTTGATCACAAAGATCCCATTCAGTTAATGTGTTGAATACGGCTGAAGCTTGACTCGATCCAGTGCCATCAGAAAGAAACGGAGCTTCTAGAATTCTTGAAGTATGTGTTCCAGAAATATGTATTGCCAGTCATTCTGCTTTCAATGTCCCATGTCCTGTAGGAAGTTTCTTACCATCGCAGTGAACTACAAGAGATTCGTCATCTTCTTTCTTCTTCTTTATGGTATCAACAATTTCTTCACGTTTTAAAATGCGCGCATTACGAATTGAGGAGTAACTTAAATTATATTTCTCGGCATCGAGAACCAGACTTTTAATAACAGCTGCTATAATAAACATCGCATTTCTATCGCTGGTTTGAGTGCGATCAAGCGCTGATACGAGTTTAGAAGTCAAAATGTTAAGCTTTTTTATTTTCGGAGCAGAAATTTCATATTCAAAATCAGACCGAGTTCGTTTTAATTCACTAGAACTCGATACGTTACTAGAAAAACTGGTCAAGACTGTTTGTTGAGATAGTTTGAAACCTAAAAAGGAAAATTTTTAGAACTTAATTGTTAAACATAATCGTTAGAAACAAGTAAGAAAAGATTTTTAAAAATGAAAAATATTTTTGCAATTGTTTAAAATCACGACTCCACTGTTTTGTGAACATGAAATCAATTTTCTTTGACCGATTATTTAATTTATTTCTTGAATTTCATCAAAAATCAAATATTTAAAAATATGCAGAACCAAGATTCTGAAAAATTACCAATTTTTTTAAGGATTTATAATTTTTTTATCAATGAGAAAACCCCAAGTTGATGTTCAAAAACTAACCTGTTTCTATCTCAATGTTGACGTTATCTTTATCAACTACATCTTGTTCCATAGCTGACTGATTAGCTGTCGATGTTTTTTAATGATCATATACTCAGCATAAAGCTTTTCTAGCTTTTTCGTACTGTGCTGAGGACGAATAGTTGGAATCAAAAAGCCGGCCCAAACAGCATTAACCTCACTAAGAACATCTGATGAACTATTTCGAATAGTTTGTTTCAAAGAATGATGTTTGTACATAAACAAGCTCAATACGTCGCGATATAAGGGTAATTTATTTTTATTAATTGTCTTTATTTCAAATCCGATTAAATAATTGTAGATTTTTTACCAATTTGTTCAGACATTGTTAATAATGATAATGTTGAACTGAAATACGTAATGCAACGTTGACTTCGTATGATCGACGCTATGAGGTTAGTGTACACAAAGCTTTGTTAAGAACCCCCGCGACGCCAGTGTTAAGTAGTAGAGATTAAAGAAAGCGCTATATTTAAGCGGTAAATTAAGTAAGCTCAATCAAGGTCAAGCCAAAGTCTGATTGTTGCGCTGAAAGGAGTGGGGTATTACAGTAAACAAAAGGAATGATCAGTACTAGATTACTTACGTACATTTCACCTCTTTCTTCTCGTTACATATTTTAGATTTTGCTAACGTAATCTTATAAATTACAAAAATTTCTTACCTGTCAATTTATCAATAAATGTAAAACATTTTCTTTTACATTCAATACTAACATATTTCCAACTATTTATATTTTTTTATCATTTCATTAAAAAAAAAAAGTAATCAGTTAAGAAAGTAGTGATAAATAATGAAAAAAAATATATTTTTTATAATTTGACGTGATTTTCGATAAAAATTTTAAATTACAAAAACTTTATCATTAAATATCTCCGGAAATATTGATTTTAGCGGCTTGCTGCTTAGGACCTTTTTTGTAGGAAATTAAATTTCCTACAAGTTTGTTGTTTTCATTTTTTCCGTAGCTCTTGTTATTCACGAGATAACTGCGACAAAACGCGAATTTCATGGAAAAATCAAGTGTAGAGGCCTGTTCTACCTCGCTGGTTCGAGTAACGACTTGGCCGCAATGGACATTTTTGTAAAGCATTCAATTCTAAAAAAAAACTCATCCATTGTCGAAGCGATACTATAAAATGCCACCGAGCTATAGAAATTTAAACATGAAAAAGCCAAAGTTTCTGTATTTTTTTAAGGGGAAATCGTCAAACGCCTGGATCGAGGTCTTAATATTAATATTAAGGGTCCAAACTTTCAGGGTATTTTTTTTTTTGGGGTACTTGCAACAAAATTTCACGATGGGACCGAAAAAAAATTACCGAGGTCGAGTTGAAGATAAGCGAAATCGGTCGATTAGTTAAGAAATGGCGGTAATTTAAAATTTTCAAAATTTTGTAAATTTCAAGTTTTGTAATTTTAAACGTGAATAACTTTTGACTGATAGAAAAGAGCTCATTTCTGGAAACTTTTAGTGAAACTGATTACATTACCTTTAATTTGACCTATACCACATATACTTCATGAGAATTCTTATTTTTATAGGCCATTTAAAATTATTTAAATAATAAAAACTTTTTTTCAAAGGTGGTTTTCTTAAGATCACTTTTAAACAGCTTTACCGACCGATTGCAAATACTAATCAGCTCTTAACATAAAAAAACTATGTCGATCGCCTCCGGGACAATCAAAATCGTTTGGCTCGTTTGTGAGATATCGTTGACGAAAAAGATGGAAAACAGCGATTTTTTCAAACAAATTCCGAAATTTTTTATCTGATCAATTCTCCGTTTGAAATTCATCATAGAATTCAAAAAACTACATTGAATGATGTCAACTGCGTGATAATCGGTTGATTTATTCAAAAGTTTCCATAAAATTCTGTCATTTAAGAAATTAAATAACAGAAACAAAGAAGATCTCATATCACATGAAATCTACCTTCCATTTCGGGCGAGACCGAATGGAATTTTTTTTAATCGCAGGGACATGTCGCGTTTGATAAGCCCAGTGTTTTGCGCTGAGTGCATATTTGTTGCCTTTCGTTTGTACAGTATCTGGTGTAATGGTCACCTGCTATTCCGCAATTCAAACACACGTAGTCTTCAGCAGGACCCTGGTTTGGTGAACTCTTTTTGCTTGTCAACGGACTTCTGTTGGTGCCTGAGTCTTTTATATCTGTAGCATAGCTTACGTGTCTATCATTGCTTTTATTTTTTCGAAACTCGGATCCTTGGTTCCGTGTAAAATTTCCCTTGCGCGGTGGATAATTGTATTTACGTCGTTATTTGATGAGTCAATTTCGGTATCGGTGATGACTTCGTTATCATCTAGTTGAATTAACTCTTGTGATTGTGAACTCACTCCGTGAACTTGGTTGACGAGGCTCTCAGCTCAACTTGGAGTTGTTTGGTTAGTCTCTGGGCAATGATATTGACTTGAATTTCTTCGGATGGCGGAGTGGTCATCTCCATTAACAGATTCCGCATGTCGACAATGAATATTCGCGCTTCCTGGTCAGCTGTTTGATATTTATTGTGTCTCTGCACTGATTTCTGGACCTGCCCTAGGATGAATAAAATATACAGTAAATGCGTTCACAAAGTCTTCCCAAGTGGTCCACCTATGAGAATTTAAACGTAATCATTGGGCGTGTTTTTTGGCGAATAAAGCCTTCACTAGACGGAGTGCGTCCCTGTCATGTATTTGCTGGTCGGCCTTAAACTCTTGTAGTTCCTGTAAATATATTTTAGGCTGACTTTCCTCTTCAGGAAAACTCAGATTCCGTGCACGAGCCAGTTTTTCCATCGCAATCAGACCTTGATCACGCGGTCGACTCCTTTTGGTGGAGCCTGAGATTGGTCTTCGCTCCAAGTCTAGCTAGCTCCTGCCAGATTTCAGTAATCTGGCCCTCTGTTGAATTATCGGACATTTCTCCTTTCTGTTCAACCCTACTCCTTCTCGAATTATTTGATATAACTTTTCTTTATTGGCGGAAATATTTTTTAAGTTGTCGCTAGCTGACCTCGGGCTAATGAAGTTGGGATTTAGTATTGACCAATTTTTCGCTTCCTCCTCAGTCCATAACTTTTCGCATATTTCAGGTACCAACGCGACTGCTTTAGGAATTCTAGAAGTGTAATTCAGCGTCGTTCGTAACGCAATTTACGCCCCGGTTAGCATTTTTCCTAACTCGGTCGTAGCGTTCGCTATTTTCCCGATCTCGTCTTTCATAGCTGAATTCGCTTCATTCCCGTTAACAACTTTGTCTCGTTACTCATGGACTTGAAATTCCAGTTCCCGGACCGCTGTGACTTGAGAATCTATTGCTTGGACTCTATCGTGAAATTGATTGTGTTGAGTTTCCACTTGTACAACGCGGGTATTGATCATCGTGATCCGATCTCGAATATTTTCATCACACGCTTTTTTGACATACCATCTCGATAGCGGCTTTTAAACAGAGAGTAGTCACCGCAGTATTAGATAATGAGATTAAGGCTTGTAAAGCATATACTAAATTGCCATCTATTTGATCGACTCGCTGAGGCAACCAAAGTATACAGTCCGTGATAGACAGAGCATTCTTTGCTGGCTGGAATAATTTCTCCTGATTAAACAAAGCTGTTAATAAACTCATGTCTAGAATCGACGGTATTAACACCGGGGGTAAGGAGTCTTCCGCGTTCGTTTGAATAACTTGGGACATTTTATCATAGGGGTTTGGCTTTAGTTTTAATGGAGAGGCCAACACCTGAATCTTCGTCACTTTCGGTTGGTTATTTATCGTGCCGAGTGGGGAGTTATTTGTATGACTGTTTTCTGAAGATTTATCTGTTGAAGAGTCTTTCGCGTCTTCTTGGGATTTTTCGGAAATGTTAGATGAATTCAGTTAGTCAAAACGCGCAGCTCTGCGGCGTAGGGATTTATTTTTCTTTCGCGTCTTCTTGGGATTTTTCGGAAATGTTAGATGAATTCAGTTAGTCAAAACGCGCAGCTCTGCGGCGTAGGGATTTATTTTTCCTTGTAATCGTTCAAATTAATTGAAATTTTATTATGCTAAAATAAAGTGGTCAGTTCGTACGTCAGGGTGTTCTGGTCAATTATTTTGGTGCTGTCAGTCACTAGAGGACCTGGACCCAGATTATTAATTGTAATTTTTTAGTTTCCGCTAAGAAAATGAAATATTTTTTAAAATCGGGAAGTTATTGGTTTCACCCCATTTTGCAAAAATTGAGTATTCAACAGATCTCGACGTTTTAAGGTCCTAGGAAGCCATTTAGAGGATTCCCGAGAGGAAGTCACTATGTCTGTATGAATGCGCGCGCGCGTGTGTGTGTGTGTGTGTGTGTGTGTGTGTGTGTAAGGATGTGACCCACTTATAACTTTTAAACGGCTTGACCGATCGAAACGCGGTTGGTGGCAATCGATTAGGTTCTACCAAACTTAGATTTCCTCAAAATTTGAACCGATTCGGACACGTAGATTCCAAAAAATCTTAAGAAAACTGCAAAAATACATTTTTTTAAAAGTTGTTTTTTTGGAATAACGTTCAAACAGCTTGACCAATCGATTCCAAAAACTAATCAGCTCTCAACTTTTAAAAGCGACGTCGACCACTGCCAACCGCGTCAAAATCGATTCATTCGTTCGTGAGATATCGTGAACGAAGGAAATCGAAAAAATCGAAAAAATGGAATTTTTTAAGAAAAAACTTTGAATTTTTACAACTCATCAATTTATGTTAACTTATAGTTTAGAGTACTTAAACATCTGCATCAATTGCTGCAAGCCACTTGGAAATCGGTTTACTAATTTAAAAGTTATAGCAATTTGAAAATGAAAATAATTGTTTTTCATCAAGCTTTCATTAGACTTTTGGGCTCGAAGAGCTCAAAAGCATGAAACAGCTTATTTTTGAGCTTTAAGAGATTTCGTATTCTAATTTTGTATCTGAATTATAATAATTATTGATTAATTTTACTAATCAAACTATCAATGGTTTTTTCTTTTACAGAAATAGAATAGTCAAAGATAGCTTGAAACGATGACAGATTTCCTTACAGTGATAACAATTCAAATAGTTTTTTTAACGGAGCAATTGTGTAGTACCTAGAGATAATAGAGTGAATTACCTATTTTTTGAAGGTTTTACTTGAGTGATAGGTCCAGAAAGATATACCCAGAGTTAGCTTCTTGCTGGAACAACTCAAGCAATAGCTTATTTATCAATTAAATGGTACTAACAGATAATTCTAGTTTTTACATAAATGAGGTTACTTCATTTTCAACTTCCCGCTAAAAATATCACAAATTTTCGAAAATCGGATATTTATTGGTTTTACCCCGTTTTTAGAACATTGATTTTCCAACAGATCTCGACGTTTTACGGTCCTAGGAAGCCATTTAGAGGGTTCCCGAGAGGGTGCCACCGTGTCTGTACGTACGTATGTATGTATGTATGTATGTGTGTATGTATTTATGTATGCATGTACGTATGTATGTATATATGTGTGTTTGTGAGTTTTTTTTTTTTTTTTTATAGAGGTGCGAAAAAAGATCTTCAAAAGACACCGTCATCGTTAATACTCTGGCGTCCATCCTACGGCAGATAACAATGGACGGTAGTGTGGAGATTTTTACCCACTAAAAAAAAGACTCCTCTCCCCTCACCCCGCAGATGGTACCGGGAGGACTGGATTAGAACCGCGTTAGCATTACATCAATCCAGTCTGTGCCACGTCTTGCGACACCTATTCCTGGCTCCTGGTCCCTTTCTCCGGTTTTATCCTTTAAAAGCTGCTGTGCGTAAGCTGCCATAACTGACCAGTTTTCTTCTTAATTTATCATATAGGTTGCCAGGTTTGAGGGGGAAGGCGTGGTGCCCGTAATATCTTCGGTGTTGCTCCTATGGTCCTTCCACCGAGCACACTCGAAGAACGTATATTCGGCGTCATCAATTTTGTCTGGGCAGTAATTGCACGTTGGCGTGCTGTGCAAGCCGATCTTGAATAAATAGGCATTGAACTGTCCATGTCCCGTCAGTAGCAGGGTCAGGAAGAAATCCGTGTCCCCATGTCGTCGAGAGAGCCAGACGTTAACGTCTGGAATCAGGCGTGCCGTCCATCTGCCCGTCTCTCCCGGCGTCCATCGGTTTTGCCACTCCTGTCGAGATGTCTTTTTATTCTCGTCCTTGTCTCCTTGGAGTTGTCACCATTTCTTTTAGCGTCGTAGAGTTTCACGAATGCTAACAAGTCAATCGATGTGGCTCCTGCTATTACCAGTACTGCTGCTTCTGAAACCGTGCGATAGGCACAGCTAAATCTCAGCGCTCCTCGTCTCCTCGTCTATTTTGCGCCGATAAGTCTTTTGCTTAAGAATATCCGCCTATATTTCCGCTCCGTAACGCAGTACAGAGTGGATTACCTTAAGCAGGACTTGTCGTTTTCGGGTTCGTGGTCCCATACAGTTGGTCATGATTCTTGATAGGTTGGATACCGTCTTGCTGGCTTTTTTGCATGCACTATTGAGGTGTTCACGGAAGGATAGCTTCTCATCTATCATTACCCCCAGATAGCGCAGAGCCCTCGTTGACGTCAAAGTTGTCCCTCCCATGTCTACCGTGAACGACTTTGGATACCATTTCTGTCGAGTCAAGACAACCATCTCCGTTTTCTGTTTGGCAAGCTTTAGGTGGTGTTTTTCAAGCCAGGTCTCTATGGCATCGACGGTCTCCCGAACGAGTATTTCTGCCTCCTCGGTGCTGTCCACTATGTTCGTAGCTGCGACGTCGTCCGCAAAGCCCGTGAGTTCCACCTGCTTCGGCAACAGGATCTCCAGGAGTTCATCGTAGTCAGCATTCCATAAATCGGCCCCCAAAATTGAGCCTTGAGGCACACCAGCTGTAACGTCGTGTTCTTGTTGACCTTCCGTCGTTTCTACTATCAACTTTCGGTCATCAAGGTAGTCATCTATCAGTCCCAGATTTTCTGGATTTTAGTTTGTGAGTGAGTCACGTTTAATAGTTTATTAAAAATAGTTTTGGATTTCGCAGAGAACAGTCGTGTTTCAAAGTTGCCACTGGTCACATCAGGTAATCGGACGTGCGTACCGTTTCAGTTCCAGGGTAAGGTTTTAATCTTTTGCGTTTTATTTTCGGCTCCAGATAAAGTACAGAGTTATAAAGTTGTTAAAAATAAAATGGAAAGTTACTCAGCATCGACATTATTTCTATATGGTATGAGATCGCTTTATTCATTGTAATTTGAGCATTAATAATTGAGTTCTTGGTTAGGAGACATTAGATAGCCGATTCTACAGAATACTTTTATGTTGTAAATAATTTAGAGTACGTTGACAAATTTATTTAAGAATATTGATCAAGTTGGTTAGATTCATTTATTTATTTGAGATTATGATGTTAAGATTTGTTTATTAATTTGTTTAATTTTATAAGAGTAAGAGTTTGTAACATGACTATAGCGTTACATATTGTTAGCTGTCCCGTTCCAATAATTTTATCGTGAGTTATAATCTAGTTTGTTATTTAAGATAAAATTTTGGTTGAATAAATAAGAATTTTGTTAAGCATAAATTTTTGGTGTGGCGAATAAAATCATTGCAATCATGGATCCACTCGCTACTCGAATCACGCCCTCTCTCCACTAACCAACACATTGAGCAACCCTGAGCTAGCTCGTTGTCTTTCCGGTCTTTGGTTATTAGGTGTTTAATTTGTTAAGTTTTTGTGTTTCCGATTAAGTTTACGTTTATTGGCTAGTTTTAATAATTTCTAGCGAATCAAAAAATATCTACTTTCGTTTTCAGTGGTTTGGTAATTCCAGTAATTAAAAATTACCTGGCGCCCTAATTTTTTTGTGACCCAAGACTGAAAATCAGAAAGATACCGAATTGTAATCCAGAATTTTAATTAGAAGCAAGTTCCCGTATTGCCCCGAGCAAATTTCGATTATAATTTGAAAAATCTGATTATGAATTGGCGTCTAACGTCAAGGTCTCGAAGCGGGGAACACTGTTGCGATCGAACACCTGTATCGCATGTATGTAGAGTATTTTTTGACGAAGCGATGAGAATATTCTTTAGAATATTTCTATTTTCAGTAATTTTAAGAAATGTAATGTTGCTTTGATATCTTATAAAATAAGGTATAACTGAATTGTTCTACTACGGTATGCTTAGGCCTAGGTAGACACATGGGTGACATGGAGCGGAGTGATATCTGCGCTTAGTAAAGCGTGGGAAGGCTCAGCGGCTCAGTGGCTGTCTCAAGCAGCAATTCCGGGTATACAGTGACTGCAATTGAAAGAAGTTTTTGTTTCACGTTTTAGTGAACGGAAAACTGCGACAGCGGTTGTGCTGAAAATTCACCAGGAGTTATTAACCAAGGATTAAAGTATCGGTGCATTCGACTTTCGACTTCGATCATCGCTGAAGGCCCGCTGGAGGTCTCAATCGGTCGACGAAATCACTAATGCGGTTGTGCTTGCGCGATTGACTCACCCCTTGACAATCGGGTGGAGCGGGTGACATTAACTACCGACATCAAAACGGAAGTCGACTTTTTGAGTAAAATGCGAGGCTTTTTCTGCACCCGAAAAAGACCTGTGTCAGCATCAGACAACTCTTCTACACCGCATTCAAAGCTTTTCAAGCCAGCGGTGTTTGTGAAGTGTCATTTTTGTAAGGAAATAGGCCACAAAAAGTTTGAGTGTCCTAAACTTAAGAAGAAAAACACCAAGCAGTAACTATCGTGGCACCAGAAGATCATTATTTACATCGCACTCTGTGACGTGTTTCAAATGCGTAGCGGCTGGTCATATTGCGTCACCCTCAAAATTAAGATAAAATAAATTCGAAGTTTCGTACAACACAAAGAAAGTGAAAAAAAGTAATTTAGTCGAAATAAAATGAACTCAGTTATTCAGATACTAATACATACAATAATTTACTCAAAATTAAATAAAATAAAATCAATTGACAAATTCTCCATTCGGAGATTAAAATTGAATGAATTAATTAGTAAACTCTGACAAAACGAAAACAGATTAACTAAAATAATTTATAGATTTCAGCAAAAGCTAGTTCAGAAAAAATAATTTATAAACTGGAACTAAATCAATATTAATTAAAATAATTAAGTAAAATAATATTATAAAGTTTGGCAAAAATAAAATCGACGAAGTAAAATAAATTTGTAAAAAACTCGGGCTTAACGAACATTTTGTGGCAGATTATTAATACCATTGTCTTCAGATTCTAATCTACTAATACAAGATACGAAGACCTCTTGGCATTAAATATTTATTGTTTTATTATTAAGACGACTGCAGTAAATTAGTGAAGAATTTTATTTAGGAAATTAACCTAAAAAGGAATTCGGATTAGGAAGGAATGGAAAATTGAATCAAGAGAAAATTTGTTAATTAAAATTTAATTTGGATTTAGAAAATTTGTTCATCAGATTTAATTTAAAAAAATGAAAATAAGTAAATAAAATTTGAAAAAAAATTAATTTGTGAAATTATGAAAATATTAAATTGTGTGTTTTGATAATAATTATATTGTGGGTGCGTGTGGAAAAATGGAGGAAAATAATTACAGTAAGAAACCGTGATATGGTCGCTCCATAAGGGTATCGTCGGGATTAGACACTATGATAAGAAACCGTGTATAGATGCCCAGGGGGGGGGGTACACGGGAATATGATAGAAACCGCGGTATGCTCGCTCCATATGAAAGTACTGTCGGGAATAAGAAACTCTTATAGAAACCGCGGTATGGTCGCTCTATAAGAGGATACTGTCGGGAATAGGAAGTATGATAGGAAACTTTCGTCTAAACGGAAATAGGACGTAGAATTAAATGTTTATTGATTGTAAGGGGATTATCATTGTACATGGGGTTGGTTAAATAAAATTTCTGGTAAAATGAATTTCTTTGATAATTTTTGTTTCCTTCCTAGTAATCTCTCACGACCCTGTAGAACTTACTCCATGCTCTGGTCCAATTTCTGGATATTGTGTCTAAAAATCCAGTGGCGCCCTAAATAAATTAAGGGCTGACCAAAGACAACGAGTGGAACAGTTACAAGCAGTTTCCTTCCGTTTTAGTATTTCATTACAAAACTACTCTTTTTTTCGGTTCAACCTATAGGTTTATTCTAAAATTTAATATTTTACAAATTACTGAACAATGTATGCATAAGTTTGTCAATTTTTCATGAAAAAACAATTTTTAATAAATCAATACGCAGTAAAATAAGATGTCTTTTTGATACTAATAACTTCTCTAGAAATATTCCGATTAGGTCAATTTGAAATGAAATATTAAAGGAAAAATTATACAATAAAATAATTATTAATATGGTAAAGTTGAGTCAATAAATGTTAATACTCTACCTTCTAACAAATTATTTGTTATATAAATTATATAATTGCAATAGAAAGAAACATGGAACAACAGTCAAGATTTGTCCAAGTTTCCACATTAATCTATCAATTAAGGATTTTGAGTAAAGAATCGTAGTTATATATATTCATACAATTTTTATAGGAAAATTAAGTGAAAGAAAAATTGTTTCAACAAAAATTATACATAAAGAATTTATAGATAAATGTGAAACGTAAATATGTTGATGTTAAAAAAAAGAATTTATCAACATTGTCTATATTTGATGTAATTATTATAATTTTATTTTGACTGCATATTTCCTTTTAAAATTTACTTCATTCATCATTATTATCATTAATTACGGATAAATGTAGCTGTAAATGAGATCTAGTTCCATTTCGGCTGCTGAATAGCCTTTTTATCAATCTCTTTGAAGGCTAAAAATTAATAATTTCGCTATCCTTGGATAAGAAATTCTTAGTGACTCTTACAGATTTCAAGAATTTAATGGATAAATTATTTCTATGATTCGCTTTTCCATTTTTTACGTCTGGGAAAATTTTTCCTACGGAAGCATTGGAAAATGGCGGAATGAGTTTTATTAAATCAGTTAAAAACATCTAACTTTTCTGAGGTTTCTGAATATAATATATCCATCAGCTTTCTTAAGATTTAAAATTTGATTTCAATAATGCTTAGCTTTTGAATTAATATCAATACTAAAGTCACTTAGATTTAATAAAACATGCTCTTTCCACTCGTCATCTAATTTTTGAAGCATAACATAGTATTGTTATAACAGAAGTCGTTTTAAACCAACACCTATGGATTTAATAAGATCTAGCTGCTATTGCTTCTAAAATTTGTCAAAATGTATACAAGGAGTCACTAAAATCAAATAACTTTTTGATTTCACTTATTGTTTCAAGGTAAAAATTAATAATTTTCTATATAAATTCAATGACATCTGAACCTTGAACCTTAGTATTTTCTATCAATTCTAGTTTACCTTCATTTGCATTTAAACCAATATATATTTCATCTAATGGCACGAATAAGCGAGGATTTTCATCATCTAAATTATAAATATCATTTTTTTCTATGTATGCAATCATCCATGTAATTGGTATATAAATATTTTATAAGCTTTTGGAATTTTCAATTTAATTTTATGCTATACAGGTTTTTCGGTCTGGAACATTAGGTTAAAATTAGTAAAAATACTTGTAACGTAGAAATTGTAGAGTCGCAAATGTAAAACGTTTATTCATCGTTTTTAACATAGTTTGTAATATTGGTGATGCATCGTTCAGTAATTGGTTTTAAAAACAAACTTAAAGTAGTGCGTATTGTTTAAAATCACGGTTAACGCAACTTGTTAATAATAACCTACGTGTATTATTAGGAGGTTAATCTCGTTGAATATCTATTTCAAAATATTCTTGAAATTCTTGGAATTATTTGATCCTTTTCTAACTGTGATGAAAATAAGATCCTAAATTCCGTAGTAAGTCCAGCTGATGTCAATAATTTAGGACATACTTTTTATCCAACGAGGTGAATTATGTTCTACGAACTTTTAACTGTAACAACCCCTTTAATATTTTCTTTCAACAGAGCAAAAATTGATTATCACTAGCCATCACATCAGTAGAGGAGCTGATTTTCAAAAGGCTATCTTTTAAAAGAGCAGTTTTGTCAACTTTTTAATCTTAATTACTTGGAAAATTATGAAGTTTTTTGAATGAGAATCGAACTGTCGTTTCGTAACCGATAGCACTTCACAGCAAAATTAGAAAAGTTCAATAAAAATATTTATAATTAGAGATAATCAGGTTTTTGTCTTGATTAATCAAAATTAAAAACATACCCCTTTGAAACTTAACTCCTCAGTTGTGTCTGACAAAAATCTAATCAAATCATCTGATAGTATTTTTCTGTCACATCGTTTTCCATAATGAATAAAGCCTTTCAGCGTCACCGAAATCCGTTTCCGCTAAGTCAAAAAAATTAGATGTAATTTTTTGAGTCAATTTGTCATCATAAATTACAGTAAATGCACATTGCTTCACGTTGTTAAAATCTATCGTTTTATACATTATCAATGAAAAGAACTTAAAAAATCACAAAATTTTTTTCATCAGAAATAAATTATAAATGAACGCATTAAAAAAAAAAAAAAAAAAAAAAATTGGAAAACAGTTTACCCTGAAGGCCATCCCTGGAAATTCCGGCTATTTCATACGCTTATGACGTTTTTGACGACGTCACTTATGACGAGCTCTTCGAGTTCAAAAATATCGTTTATAAGGCATTTTTAGCTCTCTAAGCCTAAAAAGTTAGCTATTCTATGCTTCTGAGCGATTTCTTAAGTCTGATGACAGTTTAATAAAACACTATTCTTTAAACTCTCAAATTACAATTACTTTTGACTGATTAAACCGATTTTTACACGGTTGACAGCATTTCTAACAAAAATTGATCAGACCAAAAATTTCAGAGAAATTTGGAAAATTCACTTTTTCCAAATTATTTCAATAATTTTTTTGAGCTTTTACAGTTACATCATTGCATCAAATATGGTCAGAAAACAAATGACGGAGTGAGGTTGAAAAAACACTTGTTCCCAAATTATTCGTTCACCATATTTCACGAATAAAATTAACCTATTTTGATCGCAGACAACAATCGATGCAGTTTCTTAAGCTTAGGAGCTGATTAGTTTTCGGAATTGATTGATTGAGCAGATTACTACTTACTTGAAAAACATCATTTTTTGAAAATTTGACATCAGGGATTACTCATAATTTACGGACCCGAATCACCTCAAATAGTATAAAATATCTAGGAGAAAAGAAACTCTTTCAATTGCTGCTAATCCCGTTCGAATTGGTCAAGCCGTGCTAAATCTATGAGAGGTATACTTACAAACGTACACACCATCGTAGAAGTAGTCAGGAAAGCTTTCTAGGACCTAAAAACTTCATAATCTCATGAGAACTCGATTTTCGAAAACTGGGGTGAAGCCAATAAGTTCCCGATTTTTTTGAAAATCATTGATTTCCATAACGGAAACCTAAAAATATACTTGATTTAATGATTTACTTTAAATTCCAATTTTTCTGACTAGAGCTTCATGGGCCTTAATAAATTATTTTGCGTTAAATTTGGTTTATTCGTTAAGTTTGTTTGTAACAGTTTTGCTTTTCTGTCTAATTGGCCCCTAATCAATTAATAAATAAACTAAAAATTTAACAATAAACTACAATAATAATAAGGGCGCCACCATATTTATTATCATGGTTCCTGGAACCGGTCCAGAGCTCAGAAATCCTATCTTAGGGTGAAGAGAGTGGAGGAAGGTGCTGTTGAATAATAAAAATTTAATTAACAATCTGATCAGTATTTATTAACAATAAAAATAACAAATTTAACAATTTAAGCACTCACTCACACACTCTATAATTACTTAAAACTATAGCCTAACTGACGGCTGACCAGGACCAACTTAGAACTATAGCCTAACTAACGGCTAATCAGAACTGTTGAATTACTCTGCCCAAAGACTGCAGTGCGATAGAGATCGTCTAGCCTAACTACCAGCTAACCAGAACCAAACTAAACTAAACTGTATTAATCACCCTGCACAGAGACCAATCATATGCAAGGGATCGTTGACTCGACTCACAGGAGTAACAGCCCAGTGACCAAACGTAGACCTAGATGTTCTGCAGCACACTCTCAAAACCCGCTCAAGCTACAGCAGTAACAGCCCAATGACCAAACATAGACCTAGATACTCTGCAGCTCAGACATGACCCATACCTGAAAAATTATCAATTGAAATATTCAATCATTAGTATTTAATAAAACAATACTTTCAAATTAATAACAAAATTCTAAAATAACTCTAAACTAATTAATTTTCAAATTCTCAAATTCCGATTTTGTAATTAAAATAGATTAAAATTCCTAACTAATTTATTTCCATGGTCTTAAAAATACAGCAATAAATATCTAATAACAAGAGGTCTTCGCATCTTGTATTGAAAGATTAAAATATGTAGATAGAGGTTTTAATAATCTGTCGACATAGTAACTGCCCCGATCGAGAATGATTTTCGATAATTAACTTCATCACGACAATAATAACTTTGGTAATTAAATTCGAAATTATTCATAAAATCGACGACGAAAAATTAATTAATTATAACCAAAATCATTAGTGAATTTCTTCAACATGAAATAACTAAATTACTGGACTTAATGTCCACGCTGTTAATTATTAATTTTTAGTAATTTTATTTTATCTAAATCTCACGAACTTATGTCCAAACTAATTAACTAAAATGTAATAAAATTTTCCACAACCTAAATTAATTCAATTAATAATTCCTAACATACATTTGACAAATATTCCATGTTAAATTATAAATTGTAAAAATCGACAGAAGTCGACGCACTCAAATTTGGAGGCCAGAAAATTTGTTAGTTCAGTTGTGACCTTGAGTATATCAGATTCACTGCAACATAAAATTCTATTGACGCTCGATCAAAAATCCCACGAGAAAACACTTGTCAATTATTTTCAAGCATAAAATATAATCATTTAATTTACCTGATTAATTGATTCTAAAAATTATAACAATTCATAGAACGAATTTCAGATGTTAAATAAATTTAATTGATTAATTTTAGTTCATTGGAATTTCTCGGTAGGAATGTTAAAAGATGATTATTGACCTCAAAGTCGACTGAATGACTCTCGGGTATAGATCTCTATGAAAATCACTCAGTTCAAACCAACGAATATTATCAAATTCTGATTAATCGAATAATTGTCCATTAAACGATTTGTAATTTATCTTATCATTAAATATTTATTTTGCTGGATCGGGATGTTGGAAAGAAGGTATATTCTCACTTTAATTCGTGTTTTATCGTTTATTCATAAACTATCACAGTTTTATATTAATGAACACATGAATCTTAAACTATTAACAATACTGTATTTAATTAATTGATTAATTTAACCCGAGTATTAATAGTATTTAATTAACATCATTGAACGAGAATTTTGAGAACTGATTATTAATATTCGTGACGTCACCACCGATATTAATATTGAGATTGTTTAGAGCGATGATAATTATTTACTTTAACGAAATTAACATTGAACTTATAACGTTTGATTGCATGAATTAAGCACGTCGAATTACATTAATCACTATTAATGACGCGACAATATGATTACGAGCGATAAAGCGAGTGATGAGCACTGATCGAAGTCTGAATGTGAACTCTAGACACAAATCTGCAGTCATCAGAGAGAACCAGCGTATTGAATTATTAAGAGAGTGTCTGGTATTTGGTGACATCACTTCAGCCAGGTATAATAAGCAAGAAAATTGATTACTGAATTGTTGAATGATGAATCATATTTCATTAATATATTAAATACGAATAAAAGTAATCCCTGTTGACTGGAGATTAGTGTTTGAGCACAAGGTTATAGTGAATTGCCAAAATTTCAACGGTTTACCGGTAGGTGAAGTTACAAGGTCGGCATTTTTCACTGATAATTATTGAACGAGTTTAAGATGAGAATTATTTTGATGTACAATTAAGATTAATACCTGAATCGCCAATGGTGTTGAACGTCTTCGTGGAACACTTGAGTAAAAGAGTTGAGCACAAAGAAAATAAATTGAGACTTGAGTTGAAATGAAATATGCACGTGATGGTTACTGCAGCGTGTAGATTTTGTGTGTTATGCCGGTTGGCACACCGGCAGATGTTGAATCCGGAAAATGACGTACAGAGTACGCGTGAGTCGCTGCACCTCTGGTGAGGTTGATTGCGGACTTACCACACTTCAGGCGCGACCATGTGGTATTTTCGCAACACGATTCAATTAATAAATTAAAACGGAGAAGTAACTGGATATTAGGTAAACCGCGGTCCACTCCTTTCCCGCAAAGTAATTATTAATACCTTCACAAATAAAACGATGATCTAACTCACTCGTTAAAGATGGAGTCATAGTTGTAGTTGGCTTCCTTCGTCTCGTCAATACTCCGGTGATCGTTGCTTCTTGATTTCCCTTGGCACTCTCTTTGGCGGACACACTACTTCTCTCTTTTCCACTGCACAACTTACCTATAATAACCCAAAACTACCCCCTCCTATTCTCTTTTTAGGCCCGAAGATCGAGACGCGCCAGTGCTGCGTCGAATAATTATCGATACCCCTGACTTTTTTTTATGTAAAAAGTAACATGCCACTGACTAAATAATTCTAAAATAGATGGTAATTCTTGAGCAGATGAAAAACTATAGATAAAAAGAGATATTTTACGGCTTGCATCTACATTTACCAGGGTGCGCTGGAATCATTTTTACTTAAACTGTAGAGCTTCAAGGGGATGATACAAATTGAATCATGTTGTAGAGTGAGAAAGAATAGGAGTTACGATTATTAATATGTAAAGCATTCGACATTCACGTAACAGGATACTCGGTAGAAAAGGATTAAGGAAAGAATGTGGAGAGGATCTTTTGAATGTGAGTTTATAGAATAGGGAGAAAAAATTCAAATAATTTGCCATGAAAAGTGCAACCACGCACTACAAATACATTCCAAAATTGTTTCTTTTCATTTTTGAATTTTGTTTAGTAAACAGGCCCAGCCGCAATGAATTCGCCCCTGAAGGACTCCTAAAGTAATGAGCCACACCTGACAACCGCTCGTTTTCGCAATTCTTAGCCTACCAGAAAATTTAACGCTTTGAATTTCCTGACGCTTGCGCAAGCCGAGTTACTCTGACGTCACCAACACGCCAGATGTATTGAATTTTTCTATTGGTTATCGGTGTCGACATCGATAGAACGAATTTTCTGATTGGTTAATCGCTCCGCTGACATGTTTAGTCAGACTTCTCCCCGAATCTGACGACAAAGAAGACGCATTATTATAATTATCTTTTGCAACCATGCTTTTTGTGTAGTCGTATCGCCATTATTATAATTTCTTATCGCTAGTGCTAAAATTCTGCTTTGCTTTGCATAATTAATAATTTGATTAGCTTAAATTAATTGTGATTAATTTTTTCTTGAGTTTGCTATAGATAATTTAGTATGTTTGTGCAGAAACCCACCGCTTAATTCCTGTACCGTTTATTCTCTACCACGTATCAACCGGCTTCGCTTTGTTACATACGCTATGCTTTATTTATCTGATTATTTAACAACAATCCGCTAAATAGTTGATTAAGTATTAAGTGTATTTAGTGTAAATAAATTTACAGACGATATATCCAATAATATTTCCGCTGTTTTAATTGAGATAACCAGTCTAAACCAAATCCATAGTTTTCCCGCTATTAATACATTTTACAAATTTACAACAGAATTTTTTTGTCTCACCAAGAATCATATACAGTCATGTCAATAACTTAGATAGTTTTTTTGTTTTATTTCATATCTTTTTGTCAAGGGAAAAAAATTTTGTTCTTTTAAAGGTCTCCCAATACCTGCTAAAACTAGTTGGGCTTTTCCTGACAAACGGTCTTCCACACCTGTCCTAAGGCTATTTGGGCTTTTTCTAACAGACGGTCTCCGTTACCTGTCCTAAAGCTAATCTAGATCTATAAATCTATCAGACTACCAAAAACCAAAACTTTCTTAATATCTCCACACACTTTGTATCTTAAAATTAAGTCCATCGGACCACGAATATTGTACGCTATTAACACTCTTTAACTCACAAAACCCGTTCCAAATTACACATAACCTATACACACTATTTTATAATTTGTAAACAATTTTTTCTTACAATTTAACTTAACGTCGAAATTGACTTGCTAAATAATCAGTCATCAGTTATGAATTTTACGCTATTTCAACTACTATAATTAATTCCGAATATAATATTCAGTTTTGATAATTAACTATATACAAGCCAGTCCCATGGCTAAGCGTTACAACGCTTGGCATGCTTGTTTGGGACTGATGAGGAGTGGGTTCGACTCTCTGTGTGAGCTGAAAATAAATTTTCATTGAAAATTGGTGCTCGTAACTTACGCCGGGCTGTACGAGCTTGGGTTTTTCGATGGTTTCACTAAGCTATTCGTGAGGCACAGGTAAAGGCGTGTAGTTTGCCCAAAGTCGGTCCATCACCGCATTACTCTCCAGGCTGAAAAAGAATGTAATACCTCCAATTCTGCCAAACTTGTACCGATCAGCTTTGAGTCCCTCTTCGGTCTTCTCAATAAATTCTCAATAAATCTAACAAAATAACTTGACTTATAAATTCATAAACGTCAGTTCGATTACAATAAGTATAATTCTCAACAATTAATTCAGTCTCAATAATAAATTTTAAGATTAAGTTATAAATATATGAATTCAAATTTATTCACAAGCTGAGTTTGGTCAAGCTCTTTTGAATGGCGCCAATCGCGACGAAATCGGTCGAGCTGATCAAAACTTATGATAGGTTTACATACGGCCGTAAACACACACGGACACACACACACACACACCTTTTTCAGAAAAAAAAATTTGCCGTTTTCCTTATTTTTTGTAATTGATCAACCGCGATTATTACATAAGCTCCCGTAAATTTGATTCTGCTGGGTATTAGAGCTGTTCTCATGTCGCCTATGTGAATATTATCTTACTTTCATTTTCGTGTAATCTTTTAGCGATGCTCGTAATTTTCAAGCCCAAGAATTGTCACCAGAAGAGATAAAACCTGTTTTTTTTTCTTTTTTGAGATTCAGCCTATTTACTGAACTAATTAGTACGATAAGGCATATGGGGATAAGGCATATTTACGGTTAGACAACTATTCGTCATTTTGTTACTTTTGAGACCTGGACGCTGTCTTTGTTATTATTGTATTCATAAATTGATCTTCAAATCTTCTATGATAGCTTGTGGGACTAGATACAGAATTTATGCATTCCACTGTTCTATTGAAATGATTTATCATCATCACAACTGACAAGAGTTTCTCTTCATGTGATCTTTGAAAAAAAAAAAAAATTACTACAATTTTCTAATATACACGCTTAGAAATATAAATTTATTCGTAAAATGTTTTTATGCCTAACTACACAATTATTCGATATTGTTATTGTATCATATTATTGAATTATCAAAATTGAGATAATTCTCTTATCTTATCTCCAACAAGTTGAAAATCAAACTGTTCACGTTCTACGAAAATGATGAAATGTATAGTTTCACTGTTACGGTCGATGAATCTCTTATATACAATGAATGACCATTTTCGTTTCTAAGTATATCTGTTTTTTCTTTCAGACACTAAGACTTCAATGATACTTGGGATCCAAAAAAGCTGGGTCACAGTGGTTCTAGTAATAATCACTCTCATCATATTAAGTATTATAATTGGAGTAGCAACGTGTATCTGCAAAAAATATGATAATACACCTGGTCATCCGCACAACACGCTAACAGTGAGAGCTAATAACCCCGCCAATTTTCCCTGTAAGTAGAGACTTCAATATTTTATTATTGGACTGTCATTAATGACATGTACAAAAGGTGTAGGTTATTTATCAATTTGAACAATTCCAATTACTATTTGTGAGGATATGTGATGTAATTGGCCGACTCAAGTATAATTCGCGGAAATGATGATATTGATCCTTTATTGTAATAAGAGGTTTATTTAATTGATTAACTAAATATAATTTCTTTTCTGTAGTAAACATATGTCAAAAGTGCTTCTAGCACGAATAATTACGCTGAAAATTGAGCTCAACATCTCGAGAACTAAGCTTACACACAAAGAGACAGTTGCTTGGCCATTTTAAATACATAGTAGAAATTATTTTTTCTCATATTTCTGAAATTTCTAATTTAAAATTATAGATTTCCGAATTTTGTTCTAGGATCTCGATGTTTCGAAGTCCCAGGAAACTTCCCTAAATATTTCCGCGATGGTGTCTATAGGTCTGTATGCATGTATGTGTGTGTATCAGTATACATGTATGAATGTGTATGAATATATATATATATATATATATATATATATATATATATATATATATATATATATATATATATATATATTATGATGGGTTTTTCTTCACGGTGCTGGCGTCGACAGCGCCGGGGAGTTCCACCTAAATGTTGGCTTACCTGGTTCGTAGCTTGTTGGGCGCCAGGAACGTTACGTTCCGCGGTTCGAATTCAGCAATTGATCGTCGTCGGGCGGCAGGTCAACGTCGAAGAGATCCTAAATTTTGTAGAGCGAGTGTAGAAATCGAGGCGGAATATTTTTACCACCAGAGAATAGAAAAATAGAGACAGCTCAAAGAAACAAGTAATGCGCAGGGACTATTCAATTAAAAAAAAGAATCTGAATATGATCGAAATTACAAATAATGAGTTATTCTTGGTTCGGTTAACAAACAAAATTTCGAATTAAGGAAATTAATTGCATTCGCTTTATTATCGCCAACAACAAATAAAAAAAACTAACAACAAAAAAAAACAAAAAAAAATAATCGTTTCGCTTATCGTATCGTAACAAGAAATTTCGAATTTCTCAACAAAACAAATTAAATGTCGCCGCTTCGTATTAACCAATTCAAAAAAAAATTAACAAAGAGAAGGAAAAAAAATGTTCTAGTTCGCGTTTATTTTCCTAACAACAAAAATTTTGACTTCATCAATATAATTAATTATCGCCACTTTCTTCGTAACAAATAAATTTGAGTTTTCAAAAAAATTACAAAAATATAATTGTCGTAGCCTTTCTTTCGTAATAACAAATTTTTAAATTAAAAAAAAAAATCAACAACAAAAAAAATGTACTGTTTCGTATTTCTTTCCTAACAACCAATTTCGCATTTATCAATAGCATCGATTTGTCGTATACTGGTTCGATGATACAAGCGATCGATCAATTATCCGCCGCGGCGGGTAAGTGAACCGTCGGTAACTGTTGTTACCCGGCGGGCAATATACGGGACAAAGCTCGAGGTATAGTTCCTAGTTACGCTCGTAGATGGACCTGGGTTCGCGTCAATTTTATTCGGCATGCAATCTCAAACTTTGGTCAATTAAATTGACACTGTACACAACATTCCTTACAACGGATTAAATATTTTTGGCACCGAATACCTGGCTGACACCACCCCGAAGCCAGAATTCAACAACGCAATTGTTGAATTTCGGTAAAATTCTACCTTTTGACTTAATTACAACATTCGTAATTATCTGATTTTCGATAACAATAAAAGAAAATAATTAATTAATTGCAAATCATAACTCTCTGCGTAATCGTGGACCGCGGTGAAGCCACCCAGGTGTATAATAACTGCGACCGCACTTACCCCAGTGCAATCGACTTCTCGGTGAAGGTGTGAATCCAGGCAGAAGGTCACGGCGTTGCTGACGGCGGCAGAGGTTCTCGGCGATGGCCTCCCGGAATTTCCGTTGTTGAAATGACCAAACGTGTGTCGAATTCTCGACTTTGTCGGTTGACAATTACAATAATTCACGAGAGAAACTCTAGCGTCGACTGGATCGACACTCAAAAGAACAATTACTCAACAAAATAAGCAAATTCACCACGTAAGCGACTGAACCCTCGCAATAACAATCAATATTCGTTTTAACTTTCTTTCGTAGCGCAACAACAAAAAATTATCAGCGGTTCAACAGTGGCTTTTTCGGTGTCCGGCTCAGAATTTTCACAATCAATAATTGCTATTCGACTTGACTTTTTCCTCTTTTTTTTTTTCTGACCAAAATTAACAATGTTCAACAGTCGTTTCGGTGTCTCGCCCAGAATTACTGGCTTTTCCGTTTTTCAGCAACATGTGGTTTTTTCGCTAGCGCAGCTACCAAGCTGCGCGTCCAATCAGCAGTCGTTGGATAAATTTCCATCGTCGATGGTTGGTCGATACTCAATTCAGTTCGGCATTCGGCGTTCAGGTGGAGCCCTGGTGTGCTCCCGGTGATTCAACGTCCTGTCATTGGTCAATTCTGATTCCACTACGATTTCGGGTTTCCCTCGTTGATCGTTGTCGCTTCCAGATATCTCCTCGGTCGTTGATTGCGAACTGAACTGCGGGTTCGCTCGGTCGTTTTTGTCATTCTCTCTCTTTATCACACACATTCTTAATTACATAGTAAATTTATTTCGGACGCATCCATCCATACTCATTTTGATAATTTGGCACGGTTCGGCTTAATTTTTTTTAATTACCTCGAGCTTCGCCTTCTGACCGCAAACCACGTAGGGCGACACAGGCACGTCGAATCTCCGCATTCCGTCAGCTTGGCCAACATTCTAGACTAATTACTACTTAAAAAAAAAAATAATCTCGAATATGAAATTTTAGTGGGAAAATTTTCCCACGTCACAATATATATATATATATATATATATATATATATATATATATATATATATATATATATATATATATATATATATATATATATATATATATATATATATATATATATATATATATATATGTATATGTGTGTCTGTGTGTGTGTGTGTGTGTGTGTGTGTGTGTGTGTGTGTGTGTGTGTGTGTGTGTGTGTGTGTGTGTGTGTGTGTGTGTGTGTGTGCTATTCTAAAGAGCTTGACTAAAGTTATATTTTGATTGCGATAAGGGCCGATTCAGACCTATAGATTTTGAGAAATCCAAAAAAAAACTACAAGAAAGAAATTTCTTTTAAAGGGGTACTTTTGAAGCTATTTTTGAACGGCACTCCCGATCGATTAAGAATACTAATCAGCTCTCAACTTCAAAGAACCACTTTGATCACTGCCAGTCCTATCAAAATCGGTTGATTCCTTCGTGAGTTATCGTCAACGAATAAAAAGTATAGAAAGTGTTTCTTTGGAATCATTCTGAAATTTCTAGTCCAATCAAATGAAACTTAAAAATTGCATATGAGGCTTAAAAAAATGCGTTAAATTCCGTTAACTGGGTAAAAATCGGTTCATTCATTCAAAATTTATTGCGGATTGAGAATTGGAAAAAAAGTGTTTTATAAAATTTCTATCCGACATCTGAGCTCGAGGAGTTTAAAAGCCAACAAGAGTTATTTCTTTGAGTTCGACGAAGAACTCAAAATCACACAAAAATTAAATGCTAGGCTCGAAGAGCCCAAAAACGTCCTAGGTGTAATTTCTAGCGTCGGTATGGAATTGGCGGAAAGTTGAAGAGATAGCCTTTAAATTCAAACGTTTTCCTGATTTTTAACTTGGCGCTAAAAAAATTAAAAATTTTTAAAAACTGGGAAGATGTTGGTTTTACCCCGTTTTCGAAATAAAATCGAGTTTTCATCAGATCTCGACGTTTTAAGGTCCTAGAAAGCTTCCTTGATGGTTTTTGAGGTTGCGTCCAAGTAGCTATATGTTTAAATGTATTGTATTGTAACAGGGTAAAATAACCCTTAATCGATAAGTCGCCGGATATCGATAATTATCCGCCGCAGCACTAGCGCGTCTCGATCTTCGGGAGCCATTTAGCATCACGTGGGGGAATACTGGGGATTACGTGCGAGCAAACAATTTTCTAACCGTCAGAAGTAGTTGAGTGATCAAGACAAGTGCCAGCAGAAAAGTCCAAAGGAGGAAAACAACTGGATCAAAGGAGTGCTCTTCAAATTCAAAAATTTTACAAGGTATTGAGACTTTATATATATATGAGCCGCGGGGTCATATACTCGGCTCATCCAACTACTCCTCATTTTCAATTTAGTAATTAATTTTTTTCAATAATTAACATTTATAATTTAGTAGTTAATTAAATGGAATTTTCTATTCGCTAGTTTCGTTAAGAGTACCTCAAGGGGGTTTATACCTAAGGACTCCTCAAGGACCTTGTGGTGTTAATTGTCATAAAAATTTATCATTTGATTAGTTATGAATAATTCCGAACGTCGGGAAAATTGATTCACGTACAACTGTTATGTTTAATAAAATAAAATCAAACAGAAATTCTTCGAGAAAATTCCATGGTATTCTCGCAAATGAGTTGAGCATTCTGTAAAACGTGCAACGCAGTAAACATATACCAAAGGTCAAAAAGTCACCACGCGCTAGCATAGAAATTGATGTCAGTTCTGAGAGCGCAAATCTTTATCTAATGTTAATTACTGAGAATTTGTTTTATTAAACCTGGTCAAAATTTATAATTCCAATTAACTGAGAAAATTATTTATTATTTAATAATTTTTAATTAACTAATCGGAAACTCCCACGAGGAAATTTTGTATTGAATTTAAGTTCTGGAAAAATTTATTTTAATTTTATTTCGTCATCGTGAAAAAATCGTAAGAATTTATTTAGCAACGTAGATTATAAGTTCAAAATACGTTAATTGAAATTGTTGAAAAAATCTATACGAAATGGATTTATTTTAATGTTAAGAATTAAACTCGTGACTAATTTTTAATCAAAATTTATGAGTCAGATTAAATTCGGATTTTAGAGAATTAAATTGTTAATTAAAAATATTCGGTAAATATAATTATTAGCTGATGACTGACTTTTTTGAGTCAATGTAGTAATTTGCATAAAGTAAATTTTTGTCAATTTCTTTTTAATATTCGAAAAAAATGAAATAAGGTAAATCAGTGTGTGTGTGAAGAAGCGTGGGATATGCGTGTAAAGATAAGTGTGGGTAATTTGTGTACGGTCTTCTGCTTGGTGATGTTTTGCCGAGCAGAGGAATCGTGGAGTGCATAACGAATTCTATTTGTTGATGTTTTGCCGAATAGAGTGATCCAAAACCTAGATCGTGAGAGTCCAGTGGACAACGCGACTTAGTTAATCATCACGAATTCTAATTGTTGATGTTTTGCCGAGTAGATGGATCCAAATCTTAGAGCATGAGAGTCTAGTGGACAGCGCGATTTAGTTAGAAACCGCAGTATAGAAGCTCCGTAAGAGAATACTGTCGGAATTAAGAAAATTTTTGTGTGAGTGTGAGCGTGTATACTTTGTTATCTTATTTTTGTTATAAATAAATCGCGATAATATTGTTAAATGAAAATTTATTTAACAGATCACCTTTTTCACTCTCTCTCCCTGTAAGATAAGCTCTCTACTCTGGATCGGTTCCAGGAACGGTTATTAAAAATCCTGGTGGCGCCCTTTTGTTAATAATTTTAGTTTTTAATTTAGGTTTAGTTTATTGTTTAATTAAGGAGCCAAACTGCGCGGTGTAACCCGTTACAAATTAATGAAACAAAAAATGAACAACAACCGGAATAATTAATAGGTCGTCACCAGGTCTCCTTGAACAATAATATAGGGTCTATAAGAAGTATTTCTAACTGACCAGAAGTAACTACGATTCGGGGAAAACCTGTGATAAAGGAATTTTTAAAATTTTCTAAAACGGAATTAATGTAGTTTTATCACTACCCGTAACGTCAGTATCTACTTTGTTGAAATTAATCTCATTAGGGACTGTTTCGCATGTATCGACGAAGTTAGCCTTGCAAATAGCAAAATCATTTTGCGTAATATTTACTTCGAAACCCTGACCCAGAATTTCACGACCAATCATTATATTATGTCTCAAATAATTATCGGGAATCACATGAAAGACTATCTCCAATGTTCAGTTATTTATACTAGCAGTAGATGAAATCAGTAATGTACATTTGACACAATTATCTCCTATACCTCTTATTAAAACTATATCATTAATATGTTTTCCCAGAAATATCTTATCAATCGATTCTTTAGTTAGTGAGCACTCAGCTTCTGAATCAAAGTAAAATGAAAACGACTCACCCTTAAGAGTCATTGTACCCGCTAAAATATCCACAGTGCAAAAGTCCACTCAGCGTTCGGTGCTAGAGTGCTGATTTCTACTGTTGTTGCCACTATTGCTGTTGTTCTTCCTTGACGGACAGTTTGGTGCAATATGACCCTCTTTATGGCACTTAAAGCAGGTTACTTTTGTCGCAATGGATGATCGACTTCCTTTTGGACTATGAGAATTTTTCCTCTTTTCCAGAAATGACCTTGCGACATTCAGATATTTTGTAGCCAGGAATACCGCAAAAAAGACATTTAATCTGTGTCTCCATCAGCTTGGAGCGTTTAGGAGCTGAATTTAGCTAATTCTCAGACGATTACAACGGTCGCTTCTTTGCGTACGAGTAAGCCCTAATTTCAGTAAGAAAATGGTTTTCCGTTTTTACCTCACTCGTAAGCGCTGTACGAGGTTTGACCTGGTGATTTTGCGACGTTAGTCAATAGAAAACAGCGCCGTTGATTATATCCGCCATACTCAAATTTTCCCACCACACCTTGAGAAGAGAGCGTAAACGAATCCCAATAGCTCCAGTTGTCTCGTCTTTTAACGGTTGTTCGTTAAAAATCTACATAAGAACAGAAGCTGCGATTTCTCTTCCATCAAAACGGGAAATAATAAGTTCCTTGAATCGACCAAGTAATAGTTCCTCCAACCATAATTTAAGTCAACAACTGTGCGGCAGAACCCTCTAAAGTGCTACTAAGCACTTTAGAGGGTTCTAAGAGCGGAAAATAGTGCACTGCCTTGCATAGGATCTTAGTCGTATCCCTTTTAAAGTATTTAGCCCAACAATTTAGTAAGTTGTTCCAATTAAAAAAAAACTAGAGTCAGAAAATAATCATTAAACTAGTTAATCAAATAATTGGCTTAAAATTGCAAATTCAAACACTTGTCGAATATAAAAATTCAACATAACAACTTACAACCTTGAAAGAGTTAACAATCTTGTCACGCGGTAACACTCAGCATAATACCTCTTAAGGTCAAGACTAAATTCTCTCTTATAATTTTTTTCATTTATTGTTTAAAAAATTGTTATAAACAAATGTGTTAATTGTTGGTAATTTAAAAATTTTTTGTTGGATTCGCAATATTCAATGCGAATGATAAATTAAGAAAAAAATCGTTTCTTAAAAAAATTTTTTTTTTGCTTGAAAATGGATTTGTTCATTAACAATTTTTTTTTACGACTGAAAACCCTGTAAAATTTCAAGTCAATCAAAACTCCAGCCCAAACCATAACAGATTCTCCATTATACACTGCTACGGACGAGTTAAGTTATGTAAAAAACGATCTCCCTGACGACGCCAAGCTTACGGTCTTCGATCATTGCTAGATAGGCAAAACCGTGATTCTTCGGAAAACAAAAAATCGGTCCATAGCCTCATGGTCCATGCAGAATATTGATAAGCGTTAGTGAGGCGAGCTTGGTAATGAGCAGTTGACAACATTGGTATGCGCGCGACTCTTCTAGCTCGTACTCCAGTCTCGCGGAGACGGTTACAAACCGTTTGTGCGCAAATGTTTCGCGGCCGTTGAAATAGCAGTTGTTGTCGGTGGTTCGAGAAGTCCTGAACGATAATGTTTGCAGGAACAAAAGGCTCTTAATTAAACGCGTCGAACGATTGCTCGATCATCGCGGGAAGTCGTCGCACGAGGCCGACCTCGGCCAGCTTGTCAAGTATAACCATCAGTTTCTAGGTACCGATTGTATGCAAGATACACGACGGAGGCAGAAACGCCCAGTCTGTCGCTAACTTGCTGATACCTGCACCCCTCTTGCACCAGAGTCACTAAGGAAGCGACTGCTGTCGCAGATAAATGTCGTCTGAGCAAAATCAAAAATTGAAAAAAACAAACCAAGTTTTCGAAAGCCTTCCGTAAATTTCTTTCGACAAAATCGCGAAAATATACAGTAGTTGTGGAAAAAACTGAAAAATAAATTTTTTTAACAAAAAGTCGGAGTAATGTCAAGAAAAGCTGTTGTTAGAAATACTGATTAGCTTTACGAACACAACGCAAGGATTTTGTGACTCAATATTCGTCTGCATGTATGTATGTATGTATGTGTGTATGTGTGTGTGTGTGTGTGTATGTATGCATGTATGTATGTATGTATGTATGTATGTATGTATGTATGTATGTATGTATGTATGTATGTATGTATGTATGTATGTATGTATGCATGCATGCATGTATGTATGCCGTTTCGAAAACCGTGTGATAAGCACAGGCAACTCTGAGAGCGCCTCGCCGTTGTACTGCTGCCATTGTTTGTCCGTAGGTCTTCTGTTTCAATATGTCCACCCAAATCTCCGCTTCATAAGCAGTACCGAATGGACTGCTTCCAGGAGGACTCTCTTTTTTTGGCTCTTGGTCCCATTGTGTTGGCCATAATTCTTGCTAGGCTAGACACTGTCTTACTGGCTTTTCTGCATGTACTGTCTAGGTGTTCGCGGAAAGATAGTTTCTCGTCTATCATTACCCCTAGATAGCGTAGCATCTTTGTTGACGTCAGTGATGTTCCTCCCGTGTCCACAGCAAATGGTTTGGGTAAGCATTTCTGACGTATCAGAACGAACATCTCGGTTTTGTGGGTGGCGAGTTTCATTTGGTGTTTGTCAAGCCAAGTCTTGTCAGAACAAGTAGTTCAACCTCTTCTATGCTGTCTACTAGTATCGCGGCTGCAAAGTGGTCGGCAATGCCTGCTAGTCCTACTTGCTTTGGCAACAAATTTCTAGGAGCTTGTCAAAGTCTGTGTTTCATTGATCGGGTCCCATTATTGATCCTTGCGGTACGCCAGCTGTTATGGTGTATTCTTGTGGACCTTACGTAGTTTTCGCTATGAGCTTTCTTCTATTCAGATAGCTGCCTACTTATGCCTGCTTCTTTGACTCTGCATCAAATTGTGCTCCGGTGTGTTTAAAATTCCTCCCCAATATACGCTGTTAAAGACGTTGTTAACGTCTAGTGTGAGGAGAAGCCATCCTTTACGAGCTTTGAGGCTACCAGACCATGCTTGCTTTGCTGTCATCATGACTTTTTCGATTACTCCGACTGTAGAACGGCCTTTCCGGAAGCCATCTTGGTTGGTGACAAAGCTTTCGGCACGTTCAAGTGTGTGTGTGCGTGTGTGTGTGTGTGCGTGTGTGTGCGTGTGTGTGCGTGTGTGTGTGCGTGTGTGTGTGTGTAAGTATGTGACTCGCTCATAACTTTTGAACGACTGAATCCATCGAAATCTACTATGCAACATTCTAAAGAGATCCCTTGAACTCAGATTTTCTGAATTTGAACCGATTCGAACTAATAGATTTCGAAAAATTTTGAAAAATGTCAAAAAAGCTATGACACAAATTCTTTTTAAAAGTGGATTTCCTGCAATAACGTTTGAATAGCGGCATCGATCATCTCTCAAAACTTATCTGCTCTTAAGCTTGAAAAACTACGTTGATCGCCGCTATTTGGTTCGAAATCACTTTATTTGTTCGAGAGATATCGTAATCAAAAGAAAACCAGATAAAGTGTTTTTTCGGAATTCGTCCGAATTTTCCAGTATTATTAATTTAAACTCGAGAATTTTTTGTGCGGTTGAAAACACTGTGTCACATGCCGCCAACCACGTGAAAATCGGTTGATTATTCACTCAAAAGTTAATGCAGTTAGAAAATTCAAAAAATATTGTTCTATGAAACTTCTATCAGACTTCTGAACCCGAAGAGCTCAAAATCATAGAAAAGCAATTTCTTTGAGCTTGAACAGCTCAAAATGACACATAATATACATTTTCGAACTTGGAGAGATCAAAAACATCGTAAGTGCAATATTACGCGCCTAAGTATAGAATTAGCGGAAAGTTGCAGGGATGGCCTTCGAGGTGAACCGTTTTTCTAGTTATTTGTCATTCTTATTTTGTCATGCTCAATATTATAGTCGTAAGTACGTCTACTTCGGCAGAAAAAGTAAACTTTTGAGGAGTATTTATTTTTGCATTCCTTAACGTTTCAGGCGTACGTTTATTTATTCTGGCAGGGAAAATAACATTCAAGAACAATTTTCTTTCGGCACTTCTCGACTCTTGGTTGTGAGTATATCTTTAGTAAAAAGTGAGTAAACTTTTCGAAAAAAAATACACTCAAGAAAATTTTTTTCCGGCATTTCAGGTATCAATACATTTAATATAACTAAAAAGTTAAAGTTCTTAGTAAAAAAATATTTTTTGTTATACTCGCTGAAAAAGTCCATCTTTTGAGCGCTCGGTGACGTTCGTAAAGGGACTCTTTTCTAGAGACTCTACCATACCGTCTGTTTTTTACGGCCTAGGCCGTGAAGATTTACCCCCTCCTTTTTTTAAAGAACTTTTCGAGTACACCCAGATGAAATTGAAAGAGTTTGTAAAAAAAAAGTCACATTATAGCGTACCAACCAATGATTGAGAGTAAATTTTAAACAGTTACCAGAGAGTGGTGCAAGTACTTTTTTGTTGGCAGTTTATTATGAAAGGGACCTAATTTTAATAGAATAACAACTACGCCATAAATTAATATTAATAAAACGATAAGTAATATAAAATTAAGTTTTGTTGCCCTTGTAAATCTTTATAAAATTTACATATGTCATTATTTACCTCCTATCCCTCAAAAGCCAAACTTATGGAGCGATAATAACAAAAAACATCATGTCATTCGGCCGTTTAGTTGCAATTTTGACAATGACTTTTTTTCGATATTTGCTTTAATGATTGTGACGTAATTGTTTGAAAACAAGTGTTAATTTCCGACCTCAGCTACTCCTTAGACGTTAACATTACGCCCGTTACGGACCTTTCCGCCGCCGACCTTAAACTCACATCGAAATATCTATTTTGAGAAAAATTTGTCTTTGACATTGCTTATCAATTCAGGTGTGAGTTCATACATTCTAGTGAAAAAATTAAACTATCGAAGATAATAATTTCCGAAAAAAATCGTATTTCATCGAAATCCATTAGAATTTCCGGCGTAAATTGATCATTTTTCATCGATAGAGGTACATACACTTTTGAAAAGAAAATTAGGAAAACGGTTAAACCTCAAGGACATCCTTGTAACTTCCCGCTAATTTTATACTTGAGCAATTGAAATTGCACTTATTACGTTTTTTTTAGCTATTTCAGCTTAAAAATGTAATTTTGGTGCAATTTTGAGCTCTCCAAACTCAAAAATCTGATAGAAGTTTTATAAAACACTATTAATGGAACTTTCAAGCCGCAATTACTTTTGAATAAATTAACAATTTTCACGCAGTTTTTCAAGCTTCTTACGAAATCTTTTAGTTCAATCGATCACACTAGGAATGTCGGAGTAATTTTAGACAAAAACTTTTTTCAGTTTTCTTTCGACAACGATAAGGCACGAACAAATCAACAGATTTTTACGTGGTTGGCAGCTTTCGACGCAGTTTTTTGAATTTTATACTTCATTTTTGAACACAAATTGATCGGACCGAAATGGTTTCAATTCTCTAGAATTTTTTCTTCAGGATTTTTTATCAATTTAATTACTATTTTGTTAAAATAATACCGTAATTGAACTACTTCTATCTCGATAGTTTTTTATCATAAGCTGTACCTTTATTATTCCTCAAAATTCTTAAAAAAATCGTTCCTTTATAATAACAATTTTTGAAGAGGTCGTAACTCTCAAAAGCTTTTTCTTCAGGATTTTTAACAATTTAATTGTTATTTTATTATAGAAAGTCTTTTTCAGAACTACTTTTTTGTTAATAGATTTCTTCTATCATGAGCTATTCCAATTTTATTTCTAAAAATATTTTAAGAATCGCGAATTTATGATAATGATTTTCGAAGAGGCTTCAACTCTCAATAAATTTTTCATCAGAATGTTAATCAATTAAATTATTTTTTAGTGATAAATAAGCTTTTTTTTTTAAATAGTTCTGTCTCAAAAGTTTTGTTGTATCATAAGCGATTCCAGAGTTATTTTTAGAAACTTTTTCGAAATCATTAGTTTATGATAATGGTTTTCAAAATGTTCAAAAATTTCGAACATTTTTTCTCCAGGATAGTTGTCAATTTAAGTGTTCTTTAATTCTAGAAAGCCTTTTTTAGAACTTCTTCTGTACGAAAAATTTCCTTCTATCATAATCTATTCCACAGTTATTCCTCAAGATATTGTAAAAATCATTAATTTATGATAAAGACTTTCGAAACGGTTTACACTTTCAAAATATTTTTTTTCAGGATTTTTGATCAATTTAACTGTTATTTTATGATAGAAAGGCTTTTTAAGAACTACTATTGTGTCAGAAGTTTTTTTCTTTCATGAGATTTTCCACTGTTATTTCTAAAAATGTTTTAAAATCATTAATTTATGATAACAATTTTCAAATAGGTTTAACCATCTTGTACCTTCTAATATCGTTTCATTATGCTATTTTTAGAAGAAAAATGGTTTGAATCTACAGATTCGGTAGAATCTACTGCCAAGTTCCGTTCATTCCGTTGTAAACGGAGCGCCAGACTACCGAATGTGTTTACCGTAAGCAGAACGACATTTTTAGGTTGTAAAATTTTATTAATTCTACAGAACTTTTTTTTCTCCAATATTACTCTATAATTATACATTATATGTTATATTATCAATATTAATTGATAATGGTCATTGAAAATAATAAATTCTATTTAAAATTAATTAAATTCTCTAGCATAAACTATAGCGACCCAGATTTTTAGATTTTGAACTTTTTTCTTATGGAGAAAGTGACATGCCACAGACTAAATAATTCGAGAATGTATGGTAACTCTCCACTAGATGGGAGACTACAGTTAAAAAAAAAAGTTATAAGCTTGCGTCGATGCTCACTAGGGCTCGTCAATGTTACTCTAACACAAACTGTAGTTAGAAAGTTCGAAATCGAAAATAAAAGAAATAGTAACAATCATCAATATTACAAAAACCATGGAAATTTATTTTACGATTTTATAAAATATAAATATTATGATTGATTTGTCTATCAATCTAAACCAAAGGATATACTTGATGGAATTTTATTAATGCTTATTAGTTACTCTACGAGAAATAAAAGTTTAACGTGATTTTATTGTTACAATGGTACGAACACTAATTTTCCGCGGCAAAAGTACATAATTTGAATTGAAAATTTTTTCAATCACATAAAATGTTGAAATTTTTTTTTAAAAATAAAATCTCTAGAATTTACTATCTATCAACTTTACATATGAATTTTTTTAAATTAACTTTTTTTTAAATTAAGTATTATTTATTAACTAGAGTCAATATCTACAAGAGCTCACATTGTTTGGGTTTAGTTTTTATGTAATAGTCAGCTGATTATTGCCTAAGTAATTCTGGTCGAGTGTTTTACAGATATAGGTGGCACTGCTATACTGCGACCGAACTACGCGGACATTCAAAACGACAATATTCTGTACATAATGCTTATATTCATTATGAGTTTGGTAAATCGTATTATTTACTAACAACAGTATGATAATAACAATAATCAATAGTATTAATCATCACGACAATAATAACAATAAAAATAAAGATAATTTCGATAATTATTATAATGTTAAGAATAAATTAATGATCATACTAATGATAACGATAATAATTTTGATTAGTGTTATTATTCTACTACATAATTAGGTATTGTGGTATTAGATTTAGATTAACAATTTCCTAAATTATAAAAAACATAGAAATATTTTCTACGATTTTATAAAATATAAATATTATGATTGATAATTCAAGTCTATCAATCTCAACCTAAGAATATACGCGGCTTACTTACATGAACTTTAGCAATTCTATTAGTTACTCTACGAGAAATAAAAGTTTAACGTGATTTTATTGTTACAATGGTTTGTGCACTAATTTTCCGCGGCAAAAGTACATAATTTGAATTGAAAATTTTTTCAATCACATAAAATGTTGAAATTTTTTTTTTTTTTAATAAAATCTATAGAATTTACTATCAACTTTACATATGAATTTTTTTAAATTAACTTTTTTTTAAATTAAGTTCTATTTATTAACTAGAGTCAATATCTACAAGAGCTCACATTGTTTGGATTTGGTTTCTATGTAATAGTCAGCTGATCATTGCCTTAGTAATTCTGTTCGAGTGTTCTACAGACATAGGTGGCACTGCTATACTGCGACCAAACTGCGCGGACATTCAAAACGACAATATTCTATACATAATGCTTATATTCATTATGAGTTTGATGAATCGTATTATTTACTAACAACATAATTATGATAATAATAATATTTAATAAAAATAATCATGCTAATAATAACAATAATAATGAAGATAATACTGATAGTTATTATAATGATAACAATAGATTGATGTTAAAAATAATTGCATTCATAATATTGAACAATACGATTATTTTATTAAATTATTAAGGATTGTGGTATTAAATCCAAATTCACAATTTCCTAAATTACAAAAAATATAAAAAGTTTTTCCTACGATTTTATAAAATATAAATATTATGATTGATAATTCAAGTCTACCAATCTCATCCAAAAGATATACGCGACTAATTTTCATGAAATTTTATCGATACTACTAGTTACTTTACGGAAAATAAAAGTTTAATTTATTTTTATAATAATTTTATGAACATTTCATATCCGTGTGAAAAGTACAAACTTTAAATTAAGAATGTAAAAAAATTTCTTATGAATACAAAAAAATTTACAGAGTAAACTACTAACTAAACTATCCAACAACCTTCTATGTGTATGTTGTTAAACATATTGTTCTAATTTAATTTAATTTATTAACCAGACCAAATAGATAATACGCTAAACATTGTTTGAGTTTTACTTTCTTCGGATATACCAGCTGTTCAGGGTCTCGAGAATTCTCATTAAGCAGTGTGTACATTCTATGATCTTTTGGTCATTTCCTGTAGGTGGCATTGTTATTCGATTGAGCGGGTTTCAAATAATCATAATTTTTAGATAATTCGTATTGTAATTATGCGTTTGATGCATTATCTTATTTACTAGCAACACTATCATAATAATAATAAATGATAATTTAGGAGCTGATTTTTAAAATGGTATCTTTTCATTTTTGATTAATCGAGACACAGAACTGATTATCTCCAATTCTAAATATTTTTATCGAACTTTTTTAATTTTGCTATAAAGTGCTATCGGTTATGAAGCTACAATTTGATTTTGATTTAAGAATCTTCATAATTCTTGAAGTAATAAATATTTAAGAATTCAAAAAACTGCTTTTTTTTAAAATATGAAAAGATTCCCTTTTGAAAATCAGCTCCTCAATTGTAATCATATCATAATAACAAATAAAAATAATAATAGTAATATTTATAATAATGGTAATATCGACAAAACCAAAAGTAATAATAGTTATAATACTAAAATTATAATATCGACAAAGCTAAAAATAACAATAGTTACAATATATTAAAAGTAATTATATCGGTAATAATAAATTGATGTTACAAATAATAGTAATATTAATATTTATTATTATTATTATTATTAAGTTTTAAACATCATAAAATTAATAACAGTAATAATAATAATAATAACAACACCAATGATGGCAATACCACAACTAATTACAATCGGCTTATTAATTTGAGTAGTGTTTATAACTGGTCAAAACTAGTGGAAATTCAGGACCCTGATAATTTCTTCATTACTCTTACTGATAGTATAAAATCACTAGTCAATAAAGCCAAAAGCAAGCCTAGAAATGTCCACAATAAAAATAAACCGCGAAATCAATGGATCACTAATGGTCTCATGATCTCATGTAAGACTAAGGAGAATCTTTACTATATGTGGAGATTAAATAAAAATAATGTGGAACGTGAAATTCAGTATATTAGTAATGCAATCTGGCCTAACGCGCTGAAAAAAGCTGATATAATACCAATTTTCAAATCTGGCAATAAACACCTGGCAACTAATTACAGGCCAATATCACTGATATCTAATTTAGCTAAAATATTTGAAAAAGTAATTTATGTAAGATTGTACGAATTTTCTATAAGTAATAACTTGATCTCAGATAAACAGTTTGGATTCATGAAGAACAGAGGCACTGATGATGCTCTAGCTTTTGCTTCTAGTTTTATATACGATAATTTAGATAAGAATCGTGCATCAGTACTGGTTTTCTTGGATCTAGCCAAAGCTTTTGATACAGTAAATCATAAAATTTTGTTAGATAAATTGTGGCGCAAAGGAATCAGAGGTCTACCTCATAAATTGATTGTAGATTATCTAACAGGTAGAGAACAATGTGTGAAATTAAATAATTGTTCTAGTGATTATAGATTAGTAAAAATTGGTGTTCCTCAAGGGACTATCTTAGGGCCTCTTCTCTTTATAATGTACATAAATGATATATTTAGTATTCTACCTCCTAAAGCGCTTGTATCATATGCTGATGATACAGTAGTTCTGTGTAGTGGATGTAATTGGTTGGTCGTTGCTGACCGTTTAACTGACTGGTTAAATAAGCTAGACCATTGGTTAAAAGGCAATCAGCTAACGCTGAATGTTGATAAATCTACTTTTATTAATTTTGGTTGTTCTACGGACAGTGTACCTAGTAATTTTCATTTGTTCATTAAAGATAGAGAGTTGAAAAGAGTTGAAAGTTGTAAATATTTGGGGATAGTTTTTGATTGCCATATGAAATGGAACATACATATTTCCGAACTAATGAAAAAGTCAAGTACTTTACCTTCCTCTTTTATAAATTAAGTAATTGGTTAAACCCATCGATACTGAAAATTATTTATCATGGTCTTTTTGAAAGTGTTATAAACTATGGAATTATTGCATGGGGTGGTGCCTATGAGAACGCTTTAAAACCGATTGTAAATCTGCAAAATAAATTGTTAAACAAAATGAAAATTACCGATGATTTGTTAAGACCACTGAAGATTAAACAATTTTTTATTATCCAAGCTTTAAATCATTACTTTTATGATTGTCAGAAATTATATTTTGAGAGAATAACTAATACCAGGTCTAAACAGATAACTCTTCCAAAAGTTAATAGAACAATAAGTACCAAAAATGCAAATTACATAGCAATAAAATACTTCAATCGACTTCCAAATAATTTGAAAGAACTAAATTATAATAAAAGATTAAGAAAACGTATTGCGAGATGGATTAGTTCAATTAAACTTTAATTAATACTAATCGATATTTTGTGAAAAATTAGTAAAGTTATTCTTAAGTTACTTTGTATACTGAATAAGTTACTCTAATATTTTGTATAAATTTTTATAAATGTATTATATTCCTTGTGGTGTCTATGCGCAGGTGCTTTATGCATCTCTATAGAATATTTTTACCAGAAGTAAATGTTATTATTATTATTATATCCTAATGGCTATTATCCTAATAAGAAGTATAATTTTGAATTTGATGTATTTGTATGCAGTATTTAACTTAACATGTAATATTCATAAATAAATATTACTATGATAATTATTGTTATTATTTAATTATTGTGCATTGACGTATTTAATCTAAATTAACAATTTTTTTGATTAAAAAAAAAGCGTTAAAAATTTCTTTATGTATATAAAAATTTAAAATTCCCATTGATCATCTGGTTTATTGATTAAAACTGAAGATTAAACGATTCTTAGTCATATTAAGTTTTTTAATGCTACTAGTACTATAAAAAAAAAAACTAATTTTTTGATCAGGATTTGAGCTCTTTAATTAACGAACATACGACCTTTTATATAATAATATCTTTGCCTGCAATAATCCATTTATTTGTGACTTTTTAATTTTGCGCGGGAAAAGTACAAACCTTAAATTAATAATGTTAAAATTTTTATATGAATACAAAATTTTTCGTATAAACTACTAAATATTCTTATATGTCTATATTCTCAAACATTTTTTTCTTATTGAATTTTATTTATTACCTAAACTAAACACAGAACAATCTAAGCATTGTTTGAGTTCTACTTTCTTCGGATTAGTAGCTGTTCAAGGTCTAGAAAATTTTCATTGGACGGTGTACATATTTTATGATCTCTTGGTCATTGCCTGTAGGTGGCACTATTATTCAATTGAGCGGGTTTCAAATAATCATAATTTTTAGATGATACCTAATATAATTATGCGTTTGATGCATTTAGTTATTCAGTAACAACAGTTTCACTAAATATTTTGAGAATGCATAATAATCCTTTACTAGACGGGAGACTAAAGCTAAAAAAAGATATTTCGCAGCTTGCACTTACACCCGTCAGGGGCTGCGCTGGAAATATTTTTACATCAACTGTAGCTTCAAGAGGATAATTTTCTATGAAAAATACAGCCATTTCAAGATTTAGGTTGGTAACGTAGAAAAGTGAAGTAAAATCTTAGAGAGACTCTCACAGATGTTAATAGAATAAAGTGTCGTTGCTGTACTTATTTTGTTATTTATTGACTTTTCAATTCGAGTAGAACAGTATTACATTTGGACAATAAACTTTTTAAATGACAAAATATATCAAAATAAATTCTTTCAAAAGAAATTCTTTCTTTTTCTTAAATTTCTATTATAACAGTAGTTAATACCTTATTTTCCTAATATTAATTAATTGAAAAAATATGAAAAAATTGTTTAGTTCTATGAATCAGAATTATTTCGGTTCAGACAGCGTTGAATATAACTGCTTAAATTTTGTCCCTATTATAATTTTTTATTTAGATATCTCTGCATAGGAACACTTTTTAACAAGAAATCTAATTTCTAATGTTTCATATTTTCGATAACAATAATACTAAAAGTAATAATATCGGTAATAATAAATTGATGTTAAAAATGACAGCAATAATAATATTTATCATTATCATTATTATTACTAAAATAATTGTTTGTTATTTTCATTGAATTAATGTGTATTGCAGTATTAAATCTAAATTAAAATTTTTTCTTATTAAGAAAATGTCAAAATTGTCTTTGTATATATAAGAAATGTATAATTTCCATCGATAATTTAAGTTATCGATTTAAACCGGAGGCGTTTACGCGGATTAGTCAGTTTAAATTTTTTAATACCACTAGCTAATATGAGAAAAGAAAACTTTAATTTTTTTTATCAGAATTTGAGCTGTAAAATCAAAGAACGAACGACTTTTCATATGATTATAGCTTTGCCTGAAAAAATTCATTTATTTATGAATTTTTAATATTGCGCGGGAAAAGTTTACGTTTGAAATTAAAAAAGTAAAAGTATCTTATGAAACAAAAAATTTTATAGAACAAATTATCATACAACCTCCCATGTTTATGTTTGAAACATATTTTTTTAATGAAATTTTATTTGTTAACCAGTTTAAACACACAAACATTGTATGAGTTATACTTTCTTCGGATAAACCAGATGTTCAGTGTCTGGGGAATTCTCATTGAAAAGTGTGTACATTCTATGATCTTATGGTTATTGCATGTAGATGGCACTGTCATCCAATTGAGCGGGTTTCAAATAATCTTAATCTCTTGATAACATGTAACTCATTAAAAAGTGTGAACATTCTGTGATCTTATGGTTATTGCCTGTAGGTGGCACTGTCATCCAATTGAGCGGGTTTCAAATAATCTTAATCTCTTGATAATACCAAACATGACTATACGTTTGATATATTGCGTCATTTACTAACAACAATATCATAATAACAGTAAATAATATTGGTAACCATAATAAAAATAACAATAATAGTAATTATAATACTGAAAGTATTAATATCGGTAATAATAAATTGATGTTAAAAATGAAAGCAATAATAATGTTTATCATTATCATTATTATTACTAAAATGATTGTTATTAATAAATCCGAACAAAAACAGTTTCACTGTAAAAAATTGCGCCAAGTCCACGTTCATAAAACTCATCTCAATAATATTAGCACTTTACAAAACAAAATAAGTCTCGTTTCAAAAATTTTCATTCTTTACAAAAAGATGTTATGTCGGACTCAACGTCCGACATTTTTATTTTATAACAAATAGAATTTAATTATTCATAAATAATTTTATGTTCTTACAACTAATTACATATATTTATTTTATTTTTAAAATTTTGTTATCTTCAAATTTATCAATAGCATTTTCGAAAGAAACTTATTTGAAAAGTTTAGTTTTAGTTGGGCCTGACCATACTAAGGGATTTGAGCCTGAACAAATACCCTAATAGAATTTTAAACTTTGTCGAGATCCGAAATAGAAGTTTTCGTTAACAAAATAAATGTATATATAAACAATAGTTTAAATAAAATAAAAGTAAATAATGATAAAAGAAAAAAATAAAAAGGAATGTTATGATAATTCTAGTATCAACAGAAGAAAAAAAAAATATATATATATGTTGATAATTTAAGGAACAAAATTTAATAACTATAATTTAAGTTTAAACAAAAAAAAATAATAAATAAATGTTTTCTTTTATTTTCGAATAAAATAACGACTTAAATAAAAAGAAAAATTTAGATCTAAAAACTAATGACAATTTGTAATCTATGCACAAATCAATTTTTATCTAACTAATTTAATATAAAAATTTGGTCACAGTAAATAATTTAATGTAAAATAGTACACATGTATGTCTTTGTCGATGCATAAATGCGCTTACGTATACACAAACACATAGATGTATAATAGAGCATAAGAGTAAAGGAGAAGCGATATTGTACTCTGACCCAAGTAGAGGGGACTCATGCAACATTATAGAAAAATCTAAGAGAGAGGGCAAGGGCTCAAGGAAATAGAAAAATAATTGGACATTATTTCTCCCATCTAGTAAAAATAAGTAACGCCCTAAAATTCGACACCTTTATGATTTTTCAACAAAAATATCTCTCGTTGTCCTGACGTCCTAGTGTTAACATCGAAAAAGTTTTTATAAGTTTTAATGAAACCACGCGTCAGATTAAAAAAAAAACAATTGTTAGTAAAGTAAATTTCAATTATGTAAAGAAACGGTAACAATGACATTTAAGTAAGTTCTTAATTGAGATTTTTATGTTTGTTTTAATAATTCAAATCTTTGTATGATAATTTTATAATATATTTATTAAATTGAATTCATTTTCTCATATTATAACTTCAACCCCTTCCCATAAAGCTTCAGATCCTTATCTATTAGCCTAACGGCTAGGATAAAAATAATTAAATTTTAGTTGCGTTTTCGACGTAACAATGTGAAATCCGAACAAAAACAGTTTCACTGTAAAAAAATTGCGCCAAGTCCACGTTCATAAAACTCATCTCAATAACGTTTGCACTTAACAAAAAAAAATAAGACTCGATATAATAATTGTCATTCTCTACAAAAAAAAGTGAAATACAAAAAAATACCAAGAAACTGTCATAATGTTAAAAAAATTGAAAGAAAATTTGTTGAAAATTTAAAAATTAAAAAAAAAAATTTTTTATCGTACTTGGCGCACGTCATTGAGTACCCCAAATTTTTTCAGGATAAATAAACATCCTTTTAATGATTAAAAATTTATAATTAAGTCAACCTATAAACTGCATGAATTTAATTAATCAACTATTATTATTTAATAATAAGTTTTACAAAATTTAGGTAAAATCGACATGTCATACGTATGTTATTTGAAATTTTTTAATCTTCCAGACATCATTTATGATTTTACTAAAACGCCCTCTCGTATTTGGTTATGAAAACTACTTCAAAGTGGATACAATTGAGTGCTCTAGAAAAGAAAACATATGGCCGACTAAATCGAGAAAATGCGGTGTGATTGCCAATCAAAATGTGTTAATTACAATTAAACAAAGCAATATCAAGTTTCTTCATTGAAGCTTAATGGCAGAGCTGAAAAAAATTGAATCCAAAAATTTTATATAATTTCAGATGATTTCACCACACCACCATATTGATAGTTATGTCCACTAAACATTTAAAAAAAAAATTTAAAAACGGATTTTTTCACTGAAACTCATAATTAATCGAGTAAGCAGTGTTTTTAATGAGTTGAGTATGCTTGACTAATGTAAATTTATAAGTATAAGAATGTAAGAAATCATATATTATGTAATTAGAGCTGATCAGCCCGAATATGTATAACTATACATAATTACATAAATTCGAGCAAAATCGTTTTTTCTCGGGTTGAAATTCTTCCGAAAAAATTTTTGGTACTCAATGACGCGCGCCAAGTACGATAAAAATTTTTTTTTTTTAATTTTTAAATTTTCAACAAATTTTCTTTCAATTTTTTTAACATTATGACAGTTTCTTGGTATTTTTTTGTATTTCACTTTTTTTTGTAGAGAATGACAATTATTATATCGAGTCTTATTTTTTTTTGTAAAGTGCAAACGTTATTGAGATGAGTTTTATGAACGTGGACTTGGCGCAATTTTTTTACAGTGAAACTGTTTTTGTTCGGATAAAACTTTACGTGGACGTTCTCATGTCATTCGATTCCGTATGTACCAAGGATTATTCCGAACAAATTAATATTTTGAGATCGGGCATTATTTGTCTAGGAATTCGATGAACGTGTGCCATATTTCACAACAGTTGCCTAGCTTTCAAATTTTTTCATTCATCGAATTTTAATTAGAATTCACTATGATACACACGTAAAAAAACGAACGAATTACACGGTTTACAGCGTGGAGCACGTAAGGTTGTGCTTTATGCCCAACTCGTCTAGGTTCAACAATTGTGTGATCTTCACATGCCATTATCACAAGCATATTGTAATTATACAATAATATAAATAGATATTCACCGAGAAAACACTTAAATTCAACTTTCTTGATTTCTTAATCTGACGTGGACGTTCTGATGTTATCCCATTTTGGATTTACCAACGATAACTCGCAAACGAATTGATATCTCGAGACCGACCATTTTTGTTGGTTAAAGAAATCGATGAACTAATGCCGTATTTCATATCAGTAGCCTAGTTGACGTATTTTTTTATTTTGAATTTGTATTAAGATTCCCTACAAAATACACGTACAAAATCTAACGAATTATTATCCTCGTGTCTCTCACGTAAGAACTATAGCACCAATTGAGAAAGCTAGATTTTCTTTTCTTAGGTCTAGAATTCCCATTAATTCTATACATATATGCTCAACATTTCACTTCTTCTGTTTTTGAGATCTTCGATTGTAAAAGTTTGTTAGAAATTTCATAGGACACTATTTTTTGAATTTTCAAACCACCATAACTTTTGAATAAATGAACCGATATCATCGCGGTTCACGATATTTTGAGTTATTAGTTATATAGTTTTTGAGTTATTCAAAAATTTTTAATGGATAACCTAGTCAGACTGAAAATTTAATAGAATTTCTTTAATAGAAATTCTTTAATAGAATTAATTAATGAATTTCACCAATAACTGATTTTCACGTTCTTGGTGGTGATCGACGTGATTTTTTGAGCACTAACAATTATATCATTCCATCAAGAACGATCAAAAACGGGGTAAAACCAATAACTTCTCGATTCTCGAAAATGTTCGATTTTCTTAGCGAGAAATTATAAAAAATGCAAAGCGACTGTAACATGTAACTTATTGTGATGTTGAGCTCTTTTCGGAATCTAACAAACGGAATTAGTTCAAATCTTCAGAAAATTTAAGGACTTCGACATTTTTTGCATCGCTACTGAGTTGGTTCTGAATAATCAAACTGTTTCAAAGTTATAAGCGGTTTACATACTGTGACGTTATTTTAACGACCGGGGTCTATTTAAAATGAACGTCCCTAGCACCAACGAATTTTTGCATTTTTAAGCTGATATTTCAAGGCCAAATGTCACAGAAAATATTTTCTTGAAAATGAAAGATAAATGTTTCGCGAGTGTCGATGACAAGTAACGAAGTGCTATAAGTTTATAGTGAATTTAGAGAGTTAAAGTTACAGTTGAGATATTGGAATTCTCGAGAGTAGAGTCAGTTTTTAGAGTCAAGTCTTTGGAAAATGTCAAGGTCAATTCATTTAAGGGTTTTATTGAGTCATTTTGAGTTTTAAGTTTTGAATTTCAAGTTTTGAGTCTTGAGGCTACAGAGTACGTGGGTAAGTCAGCGTTACCGTGGAGCGGGACCATAAGTCACCCGGTTTTGTTTGATGTTAGACGCCAGTCTAACCCTTTGATTTTTCCAGGTGAAATGCCTTGGTCTGGCTGAGATGCCAACGCTCCAATGTAGAGGAATATAACGAAAGCATATGGGATCAGTTTAAGTTACATTTACGTTTAACGTTGTTTTAATTCGAGTTCAAGTTACGTTCTTAATTACGTTTTTGGTTTTAATCCCAGTCGTAGTCAGTTCCTGGAGAGCTTCCACTGAAGGAATATCCGTACTCTGAGCTTCAGATGTTTGATTAACGATTAAAATGTTTTGGAATTAATTGAGTATAGAAATTTTAGCTTGTCAGTGAGTCACGCTTAAGAACAGTAGAGTTGAGTTTTGGTCATCATTGAATTCAGTTGCAACAGTTGAGTTAAAGATCACTTCAGGTGATCGGATGTGCGTACTGTTGCAGTTATAGGTTAAGATTTTAGTTTCTTGCATTTCATTTTGAGCTGCAGATATAAATACAGAGTTTATAAAGTTATTTGAAATAAAATGAAAAGTTACTCAGCATCGACATTGTTTATATTAGGTATGAGATTTTTCTACTTATTGTAATTTGAGCGTTAATAATTGAGTTTGGTGTTGCGATACTAGATAACCGTTCAATATAATAATTCTATAGTGTAAATAACTTACTTAAGCACTAATTTTTGGTGTTGCGAATAAAATTATTACAATCATGGATCCACTCTCTACTCAAATCAAGCCCTTTCTCCACAAGCCAGCCCACTGAGCGACCCCGAAGCATCCCGTTGTCTTTCCGGTCTTTGATCCTTTGGTCTTTATTTTGTTGAGTTCCTGTGTTTTTGATTAAGTTTACGTTTTTGCTAGTTTTAATCATTTCTATCGAATAAAAATTATCGAATTTTGTTTAAATTCCAGTTCACTTTGAATTTCGTTTAAGTTTTAGCTTAAGTTTGGCTAGTTTGATAATTCCTAGAGAATAAAAATTATTCGATCACGTTTTCACTGGTTTGGTAATTCCAGTGATTGAAAATTACGTGGCGCCCTATTGTTATTAAGACCAGAGTTCGCGGATCAGAAGAATACCGGTGTATAACCCAGAATTTGATGTTAGAATTAAGTTCTCGTACATCCCCCCCCTCCGACAAATTTTGGTTGTAACACATACACACATACATACATACATACAGCTGCACGGACACCACCGTAAAAACCATCAGGGAAAATTTTTAGGACCTCAAATCGTCATTATCGTTATTGGTAGAACCAATAACTTCCCGAATTTTAAGAAATTTTCAATTTTTCTTAGCGGGAAGATAAATATTAGGAAAACGGTTAACCCTAAAGGCCATCCCTGCAAACTTCTTGATGATTCCATATACAAGTGCTTATTATTGCACTCATTACGTTTAAGCTCTTCGAGCCCAAAAATATAATTTTTGTGTCATTTTGAGCTCTCCGCGGGATCGTTGACGAACGAAAATCGAAAAAGTTGTTTTTCCGAAATTACTCAAAGTTTCAATTTAAGCTCAGAAATTTCCATCAGGCTCAAAAAATTGCGTTAAATGCCGCCAATCGCGTGGAAATCGGTTCATTCATTCAAAAGTAACTGCTGTTTGAAAATTCGAATTATAGTGTTTCATTAAACTTCTATCAGACTTTTTAGCTTGGAAAGCTCAAAACCGTACGAAAACTATATTTTTGAGCTCGAAGAGCTCAAAAACCTAATAAGTACAATTTTGAGTGCTTAATTACGAAAGTAGCGGGGAGTTGCAGGGACTTCAGGGTCAACCGTTTTCCTAACTTTTTTTTCTTTAAACATACTACCACATTGGAAAATAATAATTGTCAAATAAATATGCACTATTTTCGTAGAAACTTTAACGCTTTACAAGAAAGGTCCAAAATGTTTAATTGAATACTTCAACCGTTTAATAGATATTCGTATCTAAACTCCAATGCTTTCTGATTTCAATAATTTTTTGATCTTTTTTAAATTTATCTACGAAATTCACAAATTTTTGAGAATTTTATGAGAATTTTAGCTAATGCCTATAAAATTAAGTTTTTTTATTTGAATTTAACTTGTTTCCAGGTATATAATATTTGCCAATTAGCTTTTATTAAATATTTTTAACTTCCCGCTAAGAAAATCGAAGATTTTCAAAAATTGGGAAGTAATTGTTTGTACCCCCTTTTGCCAAAATTGAGTTTTTATCAGATCTCGACGTTTTAAGGTCTCAGGAAGCTTCTCTGACTACTCCTGCGATGCTGTCTGAATGTTTGTATGTGCGCGCGCACGTGTGTGTGTGTGTGTGTGTGTATGCGTATGTGGGTGGATGTATGTAATAGGGTGGGTCAAAAAAATCGAATAATTTATTTTTGATTTTATACTCTGAAAAATAGGTTCGTAGACACCTAAAAAGAATTCTCTCCAAGTATAAGCTCTTAATTATAACGGGAAGGTCCTCCGCTTTGCGGGTTTCTATTTTTTTCGAATAATCAGATAAAAAAATTTATATCTCGCTTCCAACTGCTTGGAAAAATATTCCGTGGCATAGATTTTGTGAGAAATTGAATGCTTTACAAAAAAGGTCTCTTATGACTTTTTCAAAAACTCAACCGATTAAAAGATATTCATAGTTGAAGTTTGGCTATTTTAAGGAAAATATTCGTTTTTATTATGAATTTTATAAGTCGATGAAAAAAATTATTTCGGATTGCGGAACTCATGATTTTGTAGGAAATTTACTGCTCTACAAAAATGGTCTCTTATGATTTTTTGATTAAGTGAAGCCGTTACGAGATATTCATCGTCAAACATTAACGAATATCAATATTTCCAGTTTTTGATCAATAATTCGATAAATTTTAATTTAAACTATGAGTTTCAGGAAAATTCACATAAATTTGAGTTTCGATCGATAAAGAAATGTTATAAACAATTTTTTTAATATTGTTTTCAGTCTTGAGCTTGTTTGATTGCATTAAAACAAGAAATTAGAGCATTTTTTCGACATATAGCCAATGATTAGTTTAATTTGAAGTGAATGACATATTTCTTTGTCAAATTTAATATGAAAAGTATTGAATCAAGTGAGAAACAACCAGTATTTAACTTTTTTATAGATAAATTTTTTATTGAATTATCAATTGCAATATAATTGTCTATATTTTTAACATAACAGTACGCTATTACTATAAATAATTTCTTTTATTACAATTTGGGAATGTTTCTTGATGTCGATGTTGAATTATGGCCTACTAATGAGAGTTATCTCGAAAATAAAGAATACTTTCAACAACTAAAAGTTGTCAATGATTCAGCAGAGCGAGCTGTTGCATTAGTCAGTGAATATAATCAATGCTTGACAAAAAATGAAGAACAATTCCAGTACTTATTGCAAGTTGTCAAAGAACATCAAAAAACATTCCCAAATTGTAATAAAAGAAATTATTTATAGTAATAGCGTACTGTTATGTTAAAAATATAGACAATTATATTGCAATTGATAATTCAATAAAAAATTTATCTATAAAAAAGTTAAATACTGGTTGTTTCTCACTTGATTCAATACTTTTCATATTAAATTTGACAAAGAAATATGTCATTCACTTCAAATTAAACTAATCATTGGCTATATGTCGAAAAAATGCTCTAATTTCTTGTTTTAATGCAATCAAACAAGCTCAAGACTGAAAACAATATTAAAAAATTGTTTATAACATTTCTTTATCGATCGAAACTCAAATTTATGTGAATTTTCCTGTAACTCATAGTTTAAATTAAAATTTATCGAATTATTGATCAAAAACTGGAAATATTGATATTCGTTAATGTTTGACGATGAATATCTCGTAACGGCTTCACTTAATCAAAAAATCATAAGAGACCATTTTTGTAGAGCAGTAAATTTCCTACAAAATCATGAGTTCCGCAATCCGAAATAATTTTTTTTCATCGACTTATAAAATTCATAATAAAAACGAATATTTTCCTTAAAATAGCCAAACTTCAACTATGAATATATTTTAATCGGTTGAGTTTTTGAAAAAGTCATAAGAGACCTTTTTTGTAAAGCATTCAATTTCTCACAAAATCTATGCCACGGAATATTTTTCCAAGCAGTTGGAAGCGAGATATAAATTTTTTTATCTGATTATTCGAAAAAGATAGAAACCCGCAAAGCGGAGGACCTTCCCGTTATAATTAAGAGCTTATACTTGGAGAGAATTCTTTTTAGGTGTCTACGAACCTATTTTTCAGAGTATAAAGTCAAAAATAAATTATTCGATTTTTTTGACCCACCCTAATAATGATAGTTTGAATTTCGCGCTTCTTGTACTAGAGCCATCTACTATCAGTTTATTCTTAGAGCGTGAAAGCTGTCAAATCATAAATATTAAAAAAATTTTCTAGTTATATATACATATATAGAATAATACATGACTTTTAATTTAAATAAAAGATAAATAATTATTATTAGTTTATAATATTTTGTTATTAATATTATTATTATTTATTTAAATTAAAAGTTATGTATTATTTGATAAACTAATATGGGGTTGATGTGCTCTGTATCGTCAAATCCAAAATCTTCTATATATTTTGAAAATCAATACTCAGTTTTTATTTTTAAAATGGTTATATAAAATAATGCATGACTTTTAATTTAAACAAATATTAATTATAAAATTTTAGAAAACAAAAACTGATTATTAATTATCATAATTAAAAATCAAAAACCATTACGCCATCTGTTGATAAGTATTAATATCAGTAGTAGTGTTGGAAAATTATTTGAATTTAATAACTAACAATAATTAATTCTATTCTGAATTAAATGTGTTAGGATGAAATAATAATAACAATTATAATTCATTTATTTTAGATTTATTGAGTGCTTACAAACCAATCTTTTAAATTTTTTACATTTTCCAAGGCACATAAATCAGATAAACGATCATGATAATTACAAAAATGATTGTTACAAATTTTCATACTTTTTAGAGAGGGACATTTGAAATTATCGAGATCGATTACAATTTTATTATTACAATCAATTAAATTTTGAACCCATAACTTTTTCTCGATACCTTTGACATAAATAATTTTTTTATTACAAGTTAAATAATTAAGAACTTCTTTGAGCTTGTAATATGAAGTTGTTCCAGCGTTCCAACCGATTCCATGATAATTTCGAATCAGCCAGGTATTCAGACGTTGATAGTTGGCTGGTAAAACTTTCCAGTGATATGGCGGTTGAAATAGTGTGTATGACAACTCTTCAATATTAACAATATCATGTTGAATTGTTATTGAGGCCAACTCCTTAACAATAAAGCGATTATCAGCTCCTCTGAATCCTTGAACGTCCAGAATGATCTCCATTTCTCTGCTCTTGACAACGAAGAGTGACTGAAAGATGACTCTTACAATCAATTCAACCTTTTTATAACCCGATCTCTGGATTTTACCCCCCACCACTCGATAATCTTATTGGTCAATTATTTCTTCTTGGTTAATTGATAATTTGATTGGTTATTCAAAGTACACAGTAGATGTTTGAACCACGTAGTATATGACACTATCCAACAGTTCTGAGCCTGTTCAAGGTTGTATAATTTTCAACTGCGTAGTTGATATCATCTCAATTTTTAGGTTATGTTTATGATTTTTAGGTTATGTTTATGCTTTCCCGCCATTTAACTTATGATTTCAGGTTATGTTAAACTTCTTGTGCGTCATTTATCATAACTGCGCAGTTTCTATTTTTAGATTATGAGTCATACTATTCTAGAATTTTTCCAACTGCGCAGTAGATGACGTCATTACCTTGCTATAAAAGCAGCGCGACGCGAGCATACTTCATCGAAGTGAAGTACGAGTGAAGTACCATAGTGTTGTGTGTTAGAAAATATCAAGCTTTTGAAATCTGCTGTTCTGAAACTGTTTTCTGAAGCCTGCTACCAGCTGTTGAAATCTGCTACCTCGTGCTGGAATCTGCTACTTGAAATCTGCTGAAGAAATCTCAATCATGGCACCGTACCGTAAACATCCTGTTACTGATACAATGCATGAAATTGAGAGATCAACAACTTTCAAGCGTGTCAAAGTTGAAGATAAAACTCCAAGCCCGTTGATGTTCAAGAGGATGTGTGAACTTGAGGTGGGAAAAACTTACAAGCTAACTGGGATTGGAACGGTTATGACAGATCATGGACTCAACGTTGAAATCGATCTGGAAAACCACTTTTCAACGTTCTTCCCTGCTACCACCAACCAGAAATATCTCAACAATCCTGATATGATATTTAAAATGAAATTTTTAATCTTATGCAATACTTTAAATCGACACTACATTGGGGCCAATTATAATAAATTCAAGCTTATTAATCACTCTGGGAAATCAATTACAGAAATTGTGAGAGAATTGTGTTTTGATATGTGCACTTAACTTTTATTCTAAATAATTGTTTTATACTTAACTTTTATACTAAATAATTTTTATACTTATTCTAGTAAGGTTTATAGTTAAAAACGCAAAATTACAAAAAAGTTTTTTCTTTATTTGCTATTTTTAATTACATTAAGTTTATGGATTATTTTTAATCACAATAAGTTTTTAGATTAGTATAGGATCAATAATTTTATTTAATTCTTGTATTCGTCGGCGAAATCGTTCTCCGTCTCTTGCTGCTTGTTCCCATGGACCTTTCCTCGCTTGTCTGGATGCAAAGTCCCACACATACATGTATTGTATGGTGGGCTTGGGGTCAAACTGTACCATTAAGTAAGTTTTCTCACAGTGCTGCTGATGGGATTGTACTCAACTATTCGGTCGTGAATTATTAAGCAGTAAGCAGCAGTTTGATTTGGAAACTGTGCTGACGATTCAAACTCCAGACGTATATCCACAGGTCCAGACTTGATTGACTCGTTCTGCTTGGAACAGTCAATTATATACAGAGGTGCTGTACTTAGAAATTTTTTCTTAGCCAATAGCGGTTCAGCTTCTTTCCCATAGTAAGCACTTTGAAAATTTGTGTACATATCAAACATCAAGGCATACTGATTATGCACAATGTTGAGGTTCAAATTTCCATATGGATAACTCTGAGAGTTCAAGAACAGCTTAATGTCTCTTATGCTGCAGTGATCAAATTCGCTTGCGTTTTGATTCGATTGATTCTTTCTTGCTGTTTGGAATCCAAGGATAACAAAACGAGGTTTCTCAAGCTGATTTGTCGTTTTGATTACCCAAATATGCTTGTTGGTAGCTGGTAGCAGTGGATACTCATACAATTCCCAAGTCCGGAAACTGATTGGAATAGCTGGATCGGAGGTTATGTAATTCAACACCTCGATTTTTTGCTTGTCAGACATTGTTATGTATGGTACAATCTACTCAATTTTTTGAATCGTAATTGAAACATTTTCATTCTCAACGGTAACAACATAAGCATTTTGATCAGTATTTGATCTGATCAGTATCAATTCATGCTTGGCATTCACGATAATTCGTTGATAATCTTCAGCAAATCCAAGAATGAAACTCAGCGGTACTGAGACATCAAAGTAACCGCTATTATCAGTCAGCTTGTTGTCATCTTCATTAACAATCCAACCAGCATTTTCCAGAATATTTTGTTGTCCCGGACTCAGAGAAGCGTATCCTTTCATAACACTGGTGATACCAACATTCTTACATCTATCGATTTCTACACCATTGAGCTCATAACGTATCTCTTCAAACATATGACAAACAGCCATGTTGACCATCTTCGTAGTAGCACTTACAGCAGTACCATCAGCTTTCCTCATTCTTCCATAAAAATGTAATGTGCTCTTGCTTGGGAGCAAGCACAGATCTTGATGTTGAACAGCAATCCTGATTTCATCACTGTTGTTGAATGTTGATGATGCATATGGTAAGTGTGAATGAGCTTCACAGTGTGCAATAGACTCATCGAAAATAATTGATTTTTTTATATCTAAGATTTCCGCCATGGTATCACACAAGCTAGACAACAAAAATTTATTTTTATCTTGTGAATTTTCCACGTAATTTTAGTCCTAGACTTTTTAGGAACTCTGCGTTTTGACGTGTCAACACTTTCAGAGCTCGATGATGACTGATAATCTTTGGACGTCCTGCAATCCTTTTATACCCGTTACCAGTCTTTGTCTCATATACGATACCCATTACAGACTTTTTATATGCAGTCTTATCGTTATAGTCTCGCCACGGAAATTTGCTATTCTCCCGTCCTGATCAACAATGCGGAGCCTCAAGTTGTGTATTGCTCGTACGGCGACTGGTAGGTAAATGATGTTTGTTGGCACTTCCACTATCTTATATCCTGCTGGAACCCTCGGGAAAAATTCATGGATTGTGTGATTCTTCTCACCATTGATGTACGATCCAGTAGTTATATTGCATTCGACTCTCAGAGCATTGATTTTCAATATTTTGACTGGTAAATCAGATTTATGTGCTGTGTTAGGTTCAAGCACGCGGTTGGTAAATCCAAGTAATGATCCAATGGAATCTTCAGGCTCAAAATTTATATATTGATCACATCTTATTTCACTTCTCAACTCATTGTTGTTTGCTTTTAAAGCGAAACTTAGTTCAGGTAATGTCTTGTTTATATAAGTTTCAATATCTTTAATTTCATAACTCCCTGGTATAGTTATTTGGTATAGTTATTTCTTGAAATCTCTTGATTGTACTTCTTTTGGATCTTTTTGATGACACATAAAATTTATTAGCACCAACATCAATATTTGGTATTGAATTAAATGTCAGGAGCTTAACGAGTCCAAGTACATAATTTTTTGTTGGTGATAGCTCAATCGGCGGAAAATAATTTGCCTTCAGTATGGAGGAGTTTCCGGATAGTGTCAAGGTGAATGACTCTGCCATGACTGACGCTTGTTGTCCCGACTCACTTCAATTTATAGTTGTCCAGCCAGGAATTTTAAGCACAAATGTCCACATATGATTGTATCAAAGTCTTGATATCTTTTATGATTGTACTTTACGCTACCTACATCGAGATATTTCATCAAGTCTTGTGGAGGTTGTAGATTACCAAAACTGTCAAAGTAAATTACTTGATTATGATTCTTCTTGTATGCAACCCAGTGAGTTCCAAGTCCAAGTTTATCATCTAAATTTATTATTGCTGATTCGTTTGTCTTTGGTCCAGATTTTGGTAAATCATTTCTCATAAAAACTCCTCGAAAATTTGGAATTTTAAGCAGCTTGGCATACTTTAATAAGTCGATGTTAGTCAGTGCTCGATGTGGTAGCTCTACTGGTTTTTTTGACTTCTTGCAGCAAGCTCCTTCTGGGTATGGTTTCAGATAAAGTCCCATACCACTGCGGTAAGGTTTGAGGTATAATCCTCTACCTACAGCTATTTCCTCCATCTTCAAGTTGTGACGCTTCTTTTCAGCTAATTGATTTTTGGCTGCGCTGGCATCGTTCACAGCTTTTGCAACACCTGCAGCTCCACCTGTTAGAGCACCAACCGCTGATAACCCTGCAAACAGGGGAATCAAGAATGGAAGTACTCCACCAATCTTTGATGGAACTGGTAGAATACGAGGCAATCGAACGTTTTTCTTCCCACCAACTTTCTTGACAGCTTTGCGGGCACCTCCAAGAGCTGTTTTAACTGGATCTCCACCAGGCTGCATGGACTTTTTAGCTTCATCAACAATCTGTCTCAGAGCAACATCCTTCTTCTTGGTTGTCTTTCTTTTGACTGTCTTACGCTTCATTGTTTTTCTTTTAATTGTCTTACGCTTTGTAATAGGTTTTTCTTTTTTAAGACCCATACCGAAACGTCTTTTCAACTTCATGATTTTATTCACACTCCAAGCAGCAGCTTTTTCACCAATAGCAGCGTCTCTTGCTTGAAATCGTTGCCACGCTTTCTCAGCAAGGATTTTATCAGCCTCGTGACGGGCTTCTAAATTTTCACGATTTTTCGAGTAAGCTATATCATGTTCCTTACACGCAGCGTCCAGAGGATTTATGCCTGGATCACCTCGAGCTAACCTCTTAGCTAACTTTGTTCCCGGACCACAATACTGATATCCTGGTATGTGAAGTTCAAGTGGAAGCTTATTGATTATGTTGTTGAATAAACCTTCACCACGTCTGCTCTCAGACATGTCACATCAAAGACTGACTCGCTTATCTATATAAGCCGGTATATATACCTCTTGAGCTCAGAATACAATCAGCAGTCATGGATAGCAAACCAAGAGCTCAGTTGCCAGTTATCAATTTTGATCAAATTGTTCAAGGAACCGATGCGAAACTCAAACGACACGGTGCTTTACTTCCCAACAGTATCCGTGCAGTGTTTTGCGGACCATCAAACTGTGGAAAGACCAACGCTCTACTATCCCTTATTGTACATCCAAACGGTTTGAGGTTTGAGAATATATATCTTTACTCAAAGTCTCTTAACCAACCAAAGTATCAGTTCCTGGAGACGCTGCTTAAACAGATTGATGGTATTGGATTCTTCACATTCAGTGAACATGAAGCTGTAATCAAGCCTGAAGATGCTAAACCAAACTCCCTGATGATATTTGATGATGTTGCTTGTGAAAAACAAGATCACATCAAGGCTTTTTTCTGTATGGGTCGACACAAGGATGTAGACAGCTTTTATCTCTGTCAAACTTATACACGAATACCGAAGCATCTGATTAGAGATAATGCAAACTTTCTCGTGCTATTCCGTCAAGATGAAATGAATCTGAAGCATATTTATAATGATCATGTCAATACAGACATGTCGTACAACTCATTCAGAGATTTATGCTCGGCATGTTGGAATAAATATGGGTTTGTGGTAATAGATAAAGACAGTGAATTGAACAGTGGTAGGTATCGCAAAGGATTCGACTGCTTCCTTAGTATAAATTGAGGTACTTTAGAGTGTGATAGTCATACATGCTGTAGACGTTAACCTGTCAACATGAAGCCTGAAGAAATATCAAAGCAGAAAGATATTCTGCATCAGATATCTCAAGCCAGTGATGCCATCCGACGGAAGCACAAGATGTTGAAGTTGGGTAAAGATACAGCTGAGAAAGCTATGGAGGAAATGTTCAAGCCTATTGTGACACCACTCCAGAGTATAGTTGAATCTTCAAAGTTGAAAGGGGAAAATATTAAAAAGAAGAAAAACCACAGGTTGAAAAACAAGAGGTTGAAAAATCTTTATATGATAATCCAGAAGTATACAACAGTTTAATAACAGATGATGAAAGTTCATTTGAGAATACAGCACTTGCTATTACTCAGCCACCACCATCAACAAGTACTCCAGCTCGTAGAAATCCTCTTCTCACTAATTATCTACAACGTTTAAGTAAAAAACATAAAGATAATGATATGAGATATGGTGTACGCAGAAAACGCGGTGAAATGCATATAGGTGATTCACCTATTTCATTTGCACATGATACAATAACTGTCAAAGAAAAAAATTATCCAATAACTCCTGGGTTGTTGGAATTATTATTTAGAAAATCACCAGAGGATGCACTCATCACCCCAGATGATAAGAAAAAGTGCTTGGACATAATTCAACATACCAACGCTCATAGGAAAAATTATGACCCAAATCGTACTATTTATGAAGATACAACAATCAAGTTCAATAAATACATTGCTGATTTTATCACCAAGTTCGGTAAAGGGTTACCAAAATATATGATTGCAAGAAAACAGAGATTACCAATGGACTATGTTTACTGGGATGATCCAAATGAACTAGTTGATCGTTTGCGACTACTTATGGCATCTCAAGCTGCTGGAAATCCAAGTCACACGAATGAAATCATGTCAATTATTGAAGAGCTTAGGGATGCTGGAGTTATATATTAAAAGCTTCTGAAAAATTAAATCATTCACACATTGACAGTCAAAGTGTTCACAACCATGAGCATCGATATATTTGGACGTCCACTGGACAATAACTTAGGTCAACGAGGGCCAGCTGGTAGAGGTTTCAATGTAACTTCTGATGGAAACTATAACATTGAGAATAAAAGGCTGTGCAATCTCGGTAATCCTTCAAATGAACATGATGCGGCGACAGTGCAGTTTGTACTGAGACAGATGTCTGAACTGAATAAAAGTATAGACAGTGAACAGAAAGAGATTATTTCACATTTACACTCTGAAATAGTAATACTGAAGGCTGCTGTGAGAAATTTGCAGACATCTATTGAGGAAGTTAAAGCAGTACTTTCCTCTCACCAAAATAATATCAAATATCTCACTGAGAAACTCAATGAACGACAAAAAGACAGTGATAGCTAATGAGCTTCACAAACCGGCTCGCAGGAACTATAAACGTCGTCATGTTGACATCCGAGGTCTCGACGAGACTTGGCAAGCTGACTTGGTTGAGATGATTCCATATGCGACAGTCAATAAAGGACACAAGTATCTGCTTACAATCATAGATATATTTTCTAAATATGCCTGGGCAGTTCCAATTAAATCAAAAGGTGGTGTAGATGTCACCAGTGCTATGAAGTCTGTACTCCAGCAAGGTCGTGTTCCTAAGAATCTCCATGTTGATCAGGGTAAAGAGTTTTACAACAAAGAATTCAAAGATCTGATGAAGCAGCACAAGATAAATCTTTACTCAACATTCAGCAATCTCAAAGCATCCATATGTGAACGTTTCAATAGAACACTCAAGAATAAAATGTGGCGAGAATTTACAGCTCGTGGCAGCTACAAGTGGACTGATATACTTGATGACTTGGTGAATACTTACAACAACACCAAACACAGTACCATCAAAATGAAACCTGTTGATGTTACCGCTGCTCAGGAGAAACAACTATTGGAAAATATATATCAACCACTGAAAACCAAATCGAAGCAGAAGTTCAAAGTTGGAGACAAAGTCCGAATCAGCAAGTACAAGCATGTTTTTGACAAAGGATACACGCCAAACTGGACAACCGAGATTTTTACCATCAAGTCGGTGCAGAACACGAATCCAACGACGTACAAGCTCGTGGACTATCTGGATCAACCAATTGAAGGCGGATTTTACAACGAAGAACTCAGCAAAGTCAAATATCCAGATGTATATCTTGTTGAAAAAGTAATTAGAAAACGTGGAAATAAATACTATGTTAAATGGCTAGGTTTTGATACTAAGCATAATAGTTGGATCAATAAATCTGATATGTAAAACACAAATTATATATTGTTTTTATTTACAAACCTTAAAACTATATTTACATTGTTTTTTAATATTACAAAACTTTTTGCTTCTTATTATTATTATTATTATCTTGCACAATCTTTCTTTTCTTAAAAACTAGTGGCCCCTTGTAACCCCATGGTAGGGTATCAGTGCTAGCCTCAATAAGTTGACGTTTATCATCACCCCAACTGAGAGCAAGTTTCTCCTGCTTTATTGTTTGTACTTGATGATTTTTACTTTTTATCATGTACTGCTCTTTTCTTAATAATACGTTTTCAAACAGACATCGTTTGAAGTCATCAAACGTGATTGTCTTCAAGGTTGATCCTCCAACACCCTTTGCCCGTTTCTTGATCCTATCTCTTTCCTTCTCAGGATTGTGAATCTCGAAGGCGTAGAGCTTGGCTCTGAGACCCACAAACTCGGACATGATTTTTCCATTGTTCTCATCCTTCATAAGCCCCAGGACCTTTTTGTTTGCTAACGGCATGTTGAAGACATTGTCGGGTGGGTAATCGGAAGTATCAAACCTTGAGATATCACGTTTGATGTCTTCATAGATGTTGGGTACATTAAATTGGTAAATTAAACTATCTGTGTCGGTGTACAATAATTTTGAAGTATTTACATAATTTTTAAGCACATAATTGTAGTGAAAGTCGTAGATATAAATTTTAGATAAATCTAATATACTAAACCCTACATAGATTGGCTTGTTGAAGCAGACTCTAGCTTTTTTAAGTTCAACTATAACCATATCCTCATCAAAAATTGTAAGGCTGTGGAAGTTTGGTCTACATACTAAATCTGATACATTGTATCGACCTTGCCACTTTGTTCTTAAATATATATCTTTGTACTTCCTTACATTCTCCATCGTCTTTCCGAAAACCGCATTATTCATTAATTTATAAAAGTTTTTTTCGAACTCATTTTTTGCAAGCTTTCGGCATTCAGTATTTTTATCGATATATGATTTGAGCCAGTCTGATTGTTCAAATTTCAAGACTCGATGTATTTTCTTAAGAACTAAACCTAAATCTAAACATTGTTTTAAATTCTTATAGTGAATTACATAATTAGTCTTATCATACAGAGTTGTTGTTAATTTTTGTTGTTTGCTGCCAGGTAGTATAAAATGTTCTGGGCATAAAGGTAGATTTTTGTGTAGATCATGTAATTTCTCAGGATAGTGTAGATCTACTTCAAGGATGTAGCCTACACTCTCATCATCATTGAAAAACTGATCTACATCATCTACATTTTCAACCCATTCGAATTTACCTTTAGGTAATGACATACTCATCGCTGCGCCATACAAATTATTTACATCGTAGTACATCAGGTATGTTTCAGGGTTGTTTGAATCAAAATCTTTGCCCATGTACCGGTTGTTAGCTTCAGCGTGTCTATTAGCACACATCGATACCCCACCGCGAACACCCTTCTCAATGAAAAGAAGCATCTCAGGATCAGTTAACAGTTCAAGTTCTACTTCAGTATGCTTTAACATTGCAGCGTTTGAAAGGCCTGGTGCTGTATAAAAATGTAATGCATCTAGATTGTATGTTTTAAAGCAACTACGTCTAAAGTTTTCAAAAACATCAGCCAAGAGGAGGACATCAGTCTTCAAGTATAAGTCCGAGTACTCTCCAAGCGTGTTAATATTAAATTCATTCCAAACTACTTGAGCAAAAGTATAATCATCATCAGAAATAGTTGAGCTTGTTAATTTTGAATAAAATGAATCCTGGTCAGGTAACTGTGTCTCGTCTAGTCTGTCAATACTATCAATGTACTCATACGGAAATACACCCTTACGTATTGCTAATTTGAATTTGTCAGGGTCAGGGTAATGTAGTCGCGTAATCTGTTTGTCTTTGTCATCAAGGTATGAAGCTAATTTCTCTAAGCTGGAGGCCATGAATCTAAAAGAGTCAATAAATCTTAAAGAGACTGAAGTATTTTTAACTGATTTTGTAAAAGAAATGTAACGCTCTTTATTGATTGGTAGTAATGAAATTTCACCTTCAAATACTGTAGCTAAGGATTTAATTATGAAGTGTGAGTCGTAACCGGATAAATTATGAAAGACAACTGGGATAATGGTAGATTTTTGATAATTAACGTTACATGATTTATGAGCTGCGTTTCTATAGTTACCGGTAAAGTGACAATGATCATAGACTTTATCTGTCGTAGAAGTGATTGGTTTTTCACAAATGTGACACTCAGTTGCCTGGTTGTGTCTATCTTGTTGCTCTTTCGTTAATGGTTTCATTTTAATAGGATTCTTTAGAATTTTTTCAAAGTCTAGAGCTAATGACTCTAATTGTTTAACGAACCAGTTGATGCAATCAGGAGAACGGTTTAATTGGAATCTAGACAGTGTATTGCCATAGCTGCAATGCACATAGTAAGCAATACTGTGTGGAACATGTTTATGAACTGTCTTTTCATCATCTCCTGGGGTTCGAGTGTGCATTCAAGATCCGCGTAAACTACAAACGGTACAGTATCTTTGGACTTAAAATCTTTGAATTTCAAAATTTTATTTTTTCACTGGGAAATTCCATGCGGACTTTGTTAGTTTTAAAACAATCTGCTCGGTGTTCTAAATAACATTTTTCTAATTTGAAATGATTCAAACAACGATCACAAAAGTACAATTTATGTCTTCCTAGAGTTATTTGACTTTTAATTAGTCCTGAAAGATTATGTATCCACGCAAAGTGATAGACAGACTCAATATTATCTAAATTATTGGTATAATTTACACTTTTTTTAATCATCAATAAATGAATTGCAGGTATTTTTGATTCAGAGTTACTTAAATATAATGGGATAATAGTGCTTTTTTCAGACTTTTTACCCGTGAATTCTGACTCTATACCATATACATTAATGCTAAGGTTATTCATTTTTTCAAATTTCGACACATCATTAAGTTTAATTGGAAATTGAATACCTTCATAATTTAATCTGACGCTGAAGTGACGATAACTTGAAGGGTCAGCTGGAACCAATACTGGTGGATGCAAGGCAGCGTTGACACACCACAGGAAGCAGAACTCATCATTGTTCTGGATGTTCGTAACCGCATGCTTCCTGATAATATCCTGCGGTAATCTGACGAAGGTGGAGTTTCCAACTTGGGTTGGTGCGAATCTTGACATAGTCACCATCAAGCTGTTCGGTCCAAGCAGACTCCATCCGAACCCTCATGTTCAAAATCTTCGATTCTTTGAAGTAATTTGTCGTATACATGTTGACTAAACCAATCCTGAAGAGATGTGGCAGGGAGAATCTCACGGCATTTAGTAATAAAAGATTTCCGCTCTTCAATATCTTGTTGATGTTTCCGGAATGTGCAGAAGAATTCCACATTCACTTTCAACCCTGCCAAATCTCTCAACGCACTCTGCACCTTGTTAATGATGGTGTCTCGTGAGGCCTGGAGGATTGCTGCTGGATCTTTGTGATGCTGATTGATAACACATCCAGTCTGGATGTTGCCAGCAAAAGCATTCTCCAAGTCCTTCCATTTGACTCCTTGGTTGAGATCTCCACCAACAACTAGGTTACCGAGTCTGGAGAACTGATCGGCAAACCAGTTGAGTTGGTTTATGTGTGCTTGAACACTTCGTCTTACTTGAATTGATGTTCCAGGATCGAGTAATATAGTGTTGAAGTACTGGATAGTTTCATTGCACACCCTTAAACACCTTTGACGATGATTATCAGTGAGCTGCTCTCCTAACAGATCAGCATATGAGACAGCAATAGTGTCCACCAAGTTTTTGAGAGCCTCAATGAGGTTAGGTGGAGCCATCTTGGGAAGACGCACACTTCACTACTGTCTGTTTACACAATATTGAAGGTTATGCACACTGTTTATAGGTTATATACACTGTTTATAGGTTATGTACACTTTTATAGGTTATATACACTGTTTGTAGGTTATATACACTGTTTATAGGTTATGTTCACAATAGTTTATACACACACTGAATTTACACGATAGTTTTTGGTACACTGGACTATTTAATTGGTATTACTATTGGTACACTAAACTATACTCGCGTACTTCACAACACTAAACTTCACTATATTTTATATAACACTGAATACTGTTTAATCATGAGATATGTACTTCGTTTTTTATGAAGTACGCTCTCAGCAAGCTGCTTATATAGGCAGAAAATACTGCGTAGTTACCCCCACTCCTCTACCTCGAAACCGGTTTGATGACGTCATCTACTGCGCAGTAAGAAAATTCTAGAACAGAATGAGTCATCTACTGTGCAGTTAGAAAATTCTAGAATAGAATGAGTCATCTGGTTCGTGGAAATTTCCCCCACCCCTTTCACAAAACAAGTCTAAACCTGTCTGATGACGTCATCTACTACGCAGTTAGAAATAGAACAAAGAAAACTACGCAGTTACGCGACCTTGAACAGGTTCAAACCTATCTGATGACGTCATCTACTACGCAGGAGAACAAAGAAAACTGCGTATGACCTTGAACAGGCTTAAACCTAAGGTTGACAAAAACCTCACCAGATGGTGTATCTTCTCGCATGTACTCGTCATACATGCAGTTTGAATATATAAACCTTTTAAGATTATGAACAATAAAATGCACCTGTGATCTAAGCAACTATAGTTGATGGTTAGATCACAGGTGCATTTTTTAACAAAATGGTGAATTCACAATTCAAAATGGCGGATAACAGCCACCAGATGGCGGAAATCAGATTCAAAATGGTGGATAGCAGCCATCAGATGGTAGATAGCAACCACCAGATGTCGGATAGCAGCCACCAGATGGCGGATTCAAATGACGGATTCACAATTCAAAATGGCAGATAAATTTTAAAAATGGCGGGAAAATGGCGGACAGTAAGATGGCGGCGGAATTCACCACCAGCGCCACCTGCAAAACCTCGACCATATCCTCAAACTGTCGGTAAAACAGGTCATCCATACCCACAGATGATACCCGCCACGAACTTACAGTCGGTTATACAGATCCCTTAGTATGAACACGAACCCACAAATCTGTTTTACCGGTGGAGTCAGACCCCCCTGTTTAACTACTATCCTTAGTAATTAATTTATCACGAATTGCATTCCACATATTCTTTCCACTTATAATCCACTTATAATTAACGTTTGTTACACTTTCAAATTTTTTGCGCTTATCTGTATTCTCCATGCAGCTGTAATCTGACTTGTGCTTTTGTACTGCATTTACCCTATTCCCCACCCCTTTCTTTCGGCTGTTGGAATAGTGGCAATAGGGAAACCACAGAGAAAACCCATGCCAATACAGTTCGGCTACTGAAGCAAGCCCCTACGGTTGGTGTTGGAACTATTCGAACAACTGTCGGGGCTTGAACCCTTGCTTCACGACATGATGTGCGAACGAACTAAGAGGATAATAGCTTAGTCCGCTTGGCTATCATGCCGCTTTTATTGACCAATATATTTGATCATCACAATATTGAAACTATAACCCACAAGTTTTAGAATTCAATATCGCGCTGTATGCATAGAACGCAATTAAAGTCGTCAGACGAGTTCATCGAACAATTTTGCGATAACTTAAAGGTTCCTTTACCTCATGCTCACATCGCGAAGCAACAAGCCAGTTATTTAAAATTTGTAAAGCATCATTTAAAAGAAGAAGACTTTTTGATTGTCTGTGATGTTGCAAAGAATTACGATTTTGTGAGGCAAAATGCTGCATCCGTTTCCACGGGAACAATAACATGGCTACAGTTCTTCTAGTAGTAATTTATTTCAAAAATAACAATGAGATATGCCACAGAAGCTTAGTCATTGTATCAGATTGCAATAATCATGATGCTGTAGCAATTAACGTTTTTTTGAAAATATTGACTAGTCATGTAAAAACTATTTCGGAAAACGTGTGAAAAATTTATTACTTTTCCGACGGTGCACCTCAACAGTTTAAATATTTCAAAAATTTTTTGAACTTGTATTCTCACGAAGAGGATTCTTAAATTCTAGCTGATAGCACTTTTTTGCTACTGCGCACAGAAATGGGCCATGTGATAGAATTAGTGGAATATTTTAGAGGATGGCCGCACATGCCAGTCTCCAATCGCCTGTGAATTGCCAAATAACAAATCAGTTTGAACTTATCACATGGGCAACTCAGCCAAATAACTTGCCAAATATAGCGATTAATATTCCACCCTCGAATGCTTATACTCTTGCAAATGAAAATTTCAACAGTATAATCATCCTCGATGGTGACTCGATTCACAAAAACAAAATCCATCATAGAAACTCAAAAAGTTCATTGTGCTATACCTGACAATAATGGTTGTCTCTTAGTTAAGGATTATTTAAGCTCTACAGAATTTAAACTGTGTAAAATATTAAAACGTTCACGAAAAAAAATGACTTTATTAGTTTAAGAAGTATTGCCTTTAAAATTGTTTTTTAATTTTCTTTGGTGTTAAAAAAATTTGAAATATTATGAGAGACGTTTTTTGATAAGGAATACTCTGTCTATATATATATACATATATGTATATATATATATATTGTGACGTGGGAATTTTCCCCATCGATATTTAATAATAGAGATTATTTTTTTTACGTATTAATTAGTCTATAAAGTTGGCTATGCTGATGGACTGCAGAGATTCGACGAGCCTGTGTCGCCCCAAGTGGTTTCCGGTCAGAAGGCGAAGCTCGAGGTAATTAAAAATTAAGCCGAACCGTGCCAAATTATCAAAATGAGTATGGATGGATGCGTCCGAAATAAATTTACTATGTAATTAAGAGTGTGTGAGCGAGAGAGAGAGCGAATGACAAAAGCGACCGGGCGAACCCGCAGTTCAGTTCGCAATCAACGACCGAGGAGACATCTAGAAGCGACAACGATCAACGAGGGAAACCCGAAACCGGAATGGAATCAGAATTGACCAATGACAGGATGTTGAATCAACGGGAGCACGCCAGGGCTCCACCTGAACGCCGAATGGAACACTAATTTGGGAATTGACCAACCATCGATCCTGGAAATTTATCCAACGACTGATGATTGGACGCGCAGCTTGGTAGCTGCGCTAGCGAAAAACCACATGTTGCTGGAAAACGGAAAAGGAAAAAGAAATTGAGAGCCGGACACCGAAACGACTGTGGAACATTGCTAATTTTGTTATCACGATCCAAAAGTACAATTGAATCGAGTATTATTATTAATTTTGGAATTCTGATCCGGATACCGAAAAAGCCACTGTCGAACCGCTGTCAATTCGTTGGCACGGTCCGAAATAAGATTAAACGATTAAGTATTTTTTTTTTTGTACAAAATTCAGCCGCTCCTTGGTGAATTGATTGAATTGACGATTTTGTTAATTGTGTGAGTTGATCGAGTCGAAGCTAGAAATTCTCTCGGGAATTATTGTAATTGTCAACCGACAAAAGTCGAGAATTCGACACACGTTTTGGTTATTTCAACAACGGAAATTCCGGGAGGCCATCGCCGAGAACCTCTGCCGCCGTCAGCAACGCCGTGACCTTCTGCCTGGATTCACACCTTCACCGAGAAGTCGATTGGACTGGGGTAAGTGCGGTCGCAGTTATTATACACCTGGGTGACTTCACCGCGGTCCACGATTAAGTAGAGAGTTATGATTTGTAATTAATTAATTATTTTTTTTATTGTTATCGAAAAATCAGATAATTACGAATTTTGGAATTAAGTCAAAAGGTAGAATTTTACCGAAATTCAGCAATTGCGTTGTTGAATTCCGGCTTCGGGGTGACGTCAGCCAGGTATTCGGTGCCAAAAATATTTAATCCGTTGTAAGGAATGTTGTGTACAGTGTCAATTTAATTGACCAAATCTTGAGATTGCATGTTGGATAAAATTGGCTCGAAGCAAGGGCCATCTGCGAGCGAAACTAGGAACCATACCTCGAGCTTTGTCCCGCGTATTGCCCGGCGGGTAACAATAGTTACCGACAGTTCACTTACCCGCCGCAAATGATAAATGATCGATCGATTGTGACATCAATAATCAATATTCGATAAATCGATGCTATTGATAAATTCAAAATTGGTTGTTAAGAAAGAAATACGAAATCAGTTATAATTTTTTTGGTTGTTAATTTTTTTTGTTGAAATGGTATTATTGGTATTACGAAGAAAGCGAAACAGTTAATATTATTTTTTTTAATTCATTATTGTGTCACGAAAGAACGTAAAGGCAAGTAACTTATTTGGTCGACATTCAAAATTTGGTGATTTACGAAAGAAAAGCTAAGACGATTATTCTTTTTTTGCTATTTTATTTATTTATTACATTTGAGAAAATCAAAATTCGGTTGTTACGGAGAGCAGTGGCGATAATTCGATATTTTTTTTTTAAAACTCGAAATTTGTTGCTAGGAAAGAAATACGAACCGTATAATTTTTTTTTTGTTGTTAAGTTTATTTAAAAATGTAAAAATTTGTTATTACGAAAGGAAGGCTACGACAATTATATTTTGTTTTCTTGGAAATTCAAATTTGTTTGTTCCGAAGAAAAGCGATGATAATTAATTGCTTATTGCTAAATTCGAGGTGTTGTTGTTACGACACGATAAGCGAAACAATTGTTTTTTTTTGTTTTTTTGTCTGTTATTTTTGTTTGAATTTATAATTTGTAGTGACGATAATAAAGCGAATGCAATTATTTTCCTTAATTCGAACTTTTGTTTGTTAACCGAACCAAGAATAACTCATTATTTGTAATTTCGATCATATTCAGATTCTTTTTTTTAATTGAATAGTCCCTGCGCATTACTTGTTTCTTTGAGCTGTCTCTGTTTTTCTATTCTCTGGTGGCAAAAATATTCCGCATCGATTTCAACACTCGCTCTACAAAATTTAGGATCTCTTCGACGTTGACCTGCCGCCCGACGACGATCAACTGCTGAATTCGAACCAAGGAACGTAAAGTTCCTGGCGCCCAACAAGCTACGAACCAGGTAAGCCAACATTTAGGTGGAACTCCCCGGCGCTGTCGACGCCAGCACCGTGAAGAAAAACCCATCATAATATATATATATATATATATATATATATATATATATATATATATATATATATATATATATATATATATATACTATTACTAGCTGTCACCCGCCCGCTTCGTTGGACGTTTTATAGAATTGTATTTTCAGATCTAAATTTTAAATTTAATTAGAGTATTGCTTTGACTTCCACAAATTCAAAATTTCATCGAATTAGCATATGCCTTTTATCCATGTAATTATTCCATCTAATATTCATTGTAACTTTCAATGTGTAAGCATTATATCGTTTGCATGGCTTATTTTCAAAAATGAATAATAATTGACACGAAGAAAAAAGTTTTAAATGAGAATTTGGCGTCTATAGAAGCTATAGCTTGAAAATTGACAATTTTTAATGTTAACACCGACCTTCGCAAATTTCTGTGAGATGAGCTATCGTGAAATTTGCCCGTAGACTTTTTCTACATTTTTTACAGAAAATTCCTACCAAATTTGAATTTGATGGGAGCTATTGCTTGAAAATTAAAAATTTTAATTGTTAATAGCCACCCCCTGCAACTCCCTTATGGGGTCGAGATATCGTAAAATTCGTTCATAGATTATTTCTACATCTCTTACAAAAAATTCCTTCGAAACTTGGAGTCGATAGGAGCCATAGTTTACAAACGGGAATTTTTCATTGTTAACGCCCCCGCAATTCCCTTGAGGGGAGGAATTACTTATAATCCGTTCTTAGCTGACCTCTACACGAAAGAGGTAATATCCCGGCCAAATTCTAAGTCTATAGGTCTTATAGTTCCAGAGATATCGTGATGACTCAATCTATTGATAGAGCAGCTCCTATGTATGTATAGATTACCGACATGAATTATCATTAAATGATGTAATTATTATCAACAGTATATGAAAAATATCCTACATTACCGACACAAATTATCATTAAATGATGTAATTGTTATTAACGACAGATAAAAAATACCCTGCGTTACCGACAAAAATTATCATTAAACGATGTACTTATTATCAACGGTAAATTTTAAAAAAATCCAAAATTATCGACAGATGCAGACTCTAGTTAGTTAAGATGTAGGTAAAACAGCTTAACAAGATAATCCACAGAAATTGGCATTAGTCGGTACAGCAGTAGATAGGGTTTAAGTCCGGACCGGGACTTAAACCTGGATCGTTTGGTTACGCGCCAGAAGCTCTACTAGTTAAGCTATCCGAGACAGTGTCCGTAACTACTGTTCAGTCACCTAATAACTATCAGCTCGAAGAGCTCAAAATTATAAAACAGCTAACTTTTTACGCTCACACAGCTTAAAATAATACATGAATTATCCTTAAAGAGCTCAAAAATAACATCAATAAAATTTTAAGAGCTCAGGCATGGGATCAAGTTGCAGGAATGGCCTTAAGGTTCAAATGTTTGCCGGATTATTTTATTATAAATTAGTGATATTTCGATTTAATGAAGACCAACTTTTTCATAAATTTCTTCTGCTCGTCGAACGTTAAGTGTTAACTTACTTGCAACTGCGCCTAACAAAGTGACCACATTCCGACTACGTCGAGCAGACAAATAGTATACACACCTTGGTCATCAAGCAAAACAGATTTAGATCACATGTGTGTCAACTTCGGCCTTGTCTCGTGCAAAAATGTTATGCTAACAGAAACTTAGCTCACTTTACTGGCCTAGAATTGGAAGAAAATTTATTATGTTGCATCGTCCAATTCGAATTTTCAAGCTCTAGGCTTCTGAGCTTGCTTTGCTCATGCAGACAACTACGTTGTTTGAAAAATCATCTTTTTTCTTTCCTAAATTGCAGAAGATAATCTTTGTGCTCCAGAAATACAACGAAAGGGGAAAGAAAGTTTTTTTTATGACAAGAATATATATGAATATAATAAAATTTATGTCAATTGTTCTCAAATCAAAATTGAGTCCATTTTCTCCACTTACCCTTCTAGTTACTGTATTGTTTCCAACTCTGAATATAATACGGAATTCGACTTTTTAAAATAATAGAAAAGCCATTATTAAAGGTAAAAATTAAAAACAATATATTGCTTTTACTTATTTCATGAAAATTTCTCACATACATTATTGAAGAAAATAAACATAATTTTTAACTTTCAGATAAGAAAATCGAAGATTTTCAATAATCGGGAAGTTATTGTTTTCACCCTGTTTTGCAAAAATCGAGTTTTTATCAGATCTCGACGTTATAAGGTCACAGGAAGCTTCCTTGACTATTCCCATTGTGTCCATGCGGCTGTGTGTGTGTGTGTGTGTGTGTGTGTGTGTGTGTGTGTGTGTGTGTGTGTGTGTGTGTGTGTATTAGGGTGTGCCAAAATGTAACTTCCTTGGAGGACCTCTTAAAATTGGAATTTTGAGTTCCGCCTTTAACAGGGGCTGTGCTTGGGCATTTTCTGCGATATTTTGGGGGGAGAGGATTTTCTTCGATTTTCATAGAATTTTTTAGCAGAAGCTTAGTTTGGGCATTTCCGCTGAAAATTCAAAATTTAGCCGGAAGTCCCCAATTAAATCTGCTGTTAAAAACTATAAAAATTGAATAAATCCTCTCCCCTCAAAATATCGAAGAGCTCAAAAGCATAGAAAAGTTGTCCCTCTCAGTTCAGGGGGCTTAAAATATCTCAAAAATTGTGGTTTCGAGCTCGGAGAGATCAAAATCATCTTCAGTGCAGTTTTAGGCACCTGATATGAAATTAGCGGGAAGTTGCACGGATGGCCTTCAGGGTCTACCGTTTTTTTGATTATTTTTTAGTTTTAACGAGTTCATTTTATTACTATTCGGAGTATCAGTACAAATGGAAAAGTCATTAACAAAATTACTTTCGTACGCAGCTTCATATAAAACATCGATGAATTGTGGCAAGACTGATGGCTTTTACAATGTTCTAGTGCAAAAGATATACGGATCAAACGGAATAAACAATATAACAACAGCAAATATGACCGGGACAAAGGAAACAGCCAAAATTCTCGATCCCACGATTGCTGCAAACCCTGTAGGCATGGGAATTGGGTCAATGGGTGTCACGACTTTGCCACGGTCGGGAAACTGGCTACACCCTGCAGGCCTCATGCTCGGGCGCAGCGGAGTTTGGGTTCGTCTCTATTGCCAGGAAAAGTAAAGATTCACGGATCAGACAGGTTAGTTACTACTCAAATTGTAAATCTTGAAAAATAATGATTGTGCTGACAGGAAACACCACAGTTTAGAATTCAATACTAATTCTCCATTTGCTGCCAAATTATCCGAGTAATCTGATGAGCCTAAGCTTAAACTGTGACGGAAAAATTTTTTTTTCGACTAAAAAGTTTTCTGGTTTTTATAGAGTCAATTTAAATGTCATGAAACTAATATAAGAGGAATTCACACTAAAACGACTACTTTCCACTCCAAAGATTTTCTTTTAAGCCTGAATATTTCTATCTTTTTCTACTCTACATAAAACGATCCTTATAGTTTCTAACTTTCTGCTACAAAAATCAATAACTGTCAAAAAATTGGATAGTTTCTAGAAGATTTCGTAGCAATCGAACTATTGCAATGGTCCTCTTGACGAAATTTAAAATAAAAAGGTGCCGGCTAACCTGATTGCGTCAGTGAATGCAGTACTGTCTTTTGCCTTACGACTCATTTCCAAATACACGCCTCCGTTGCTTCTGTGTCTGATTCTTAATGTTTACACTAGTTTCCGTGGCCCTTATTTTGTCTTTGATCTCTAAGAGATCTAGATATATTTGTTATACGATTGATTTGAAAAAGACAGCCTTTGTTCGTGGTTTTCTTGTTTTCGTTTTTCACTGAATGCTTCCGGGGACGACGGTTTTATTCATTTATGGCTTTCGGCTTTTACTTGCAGAGGCCTCCAAGTTGATAGGTTTTTACTTCTATTGTCATCTCTGGTATATTTTTGTCCAAACAATTTCCTTAACTACTTTCTTTGTTTCGCATGCATCTGAGACTGACGTGAGACTGGGGATGGACATCGGCCTTATCCTTGTGCTGTTCAACTCCTGTGATATGTTTTATGGAATAACCATCGCTAAGAATTGTATCCGGAAAGACATTTATGTAGATGTCACTGCTTTATTTGGTATTTTCTTTAGGACATCTTCCTAACCCTTGAGAGCCATATGTTGTTTCAATAGAATGATTTCATTTTCTGATTTCACCGAGGACGTTCGACTTAAATTCGATGTAATCAAGCAGCTCGTCAACATTCATACCCAGTCGCTTGATTCGCGTTTGATGACTTGTGATGGTATTTACGAAGCGAATTAGTCTACTATTAAGGGCACTGCTCGGCATTTGATGTATGTCCTTTTAGACTTCGTTCACAAAATTTCTTTAGTTGCTTGAGTTTAAAATTTCTATGCATCGAACGTGCTTTCAGTTTTATAGTGCATCTTACGCAAAGGAGCAGGTTGCTAACACTAAAAACGAGTGTACCTTGAAACGGTATATTACTCTTTTGAAAAAAAGAACATCCACTCGTCCTCTTTGGTCACCCCTAAATTTATTTAGGGCGCCACTGGATTTTTAGACACAGTATCCAGAAACTGGACCAGAGCATGGAGTAAGTTCTACAAGGTCGTGAGAGATTGCTGGGAAGAAAACAGAAATCATCAAAGAAATTCATTTTTCAATTTATTTAACCCACCTATTACAATGATATTCCCTTACATTTAATTAACACTTAATCCTAGGTCCTATTCCCGTTTATAAGACGGTTTCCTATCATAGTGGCTAATCCCGACGGTACCCTCTTATGGAGCGACCATACCGCGGTTTCTATCATAGTTACTTATTCCCGACGGTACCCTCTTATGGAGCGACCATACCGCGGTTTCTAATTATTTTCCTCCATTTTTCAATTTTCCATAATTTTCCATAATTTGCTATAGTTTCATAGTTTCATAATTTTCCACACGCACCCACAATATAGTTATTATCATTCAAACACACTAATTAAAATTTCCATACTTTATTAATTATTTTCTAAGACTATTATTTACTTTTATTTTCCAAATTAAATCTGATTATTAAATTTTCTAAATCCAAATTAAATTTCAATTATTAAATTTTCTGTTGAATAAATTTTCCATTCATTCCCAATCCATATTCCTATAGCGATTAATTTCCTTTTTAAAATTCTTAACTAATTTACTGCCGTGGTCTTAATAATACAATAATAAATATTTAATACTAAGAGGTCTTCGTATCTCGTATTAATAGATTAAAATTTGATGACAGAGGTCTTAATAATCTGCCGACAAAATATTCGCTACGTCCTAGTATTCTTACAAATTTATTTTACATTTGTAGATTTTATTACGCCATATTTTATTATAAAATTTTACTTAATTACTTTAATTAATTTCCTTAAAATTAATTTAGTTTCATTTTTCCGACTTTTGTAATTTTATTTCATTTACTTGAATTGTTTTAATCTTGTCCAAATTATTTGTCAGAGTTAATTAATTAATTTATTTAGTTTTAATCTGTGAATTAAGAAATTGACAATTGGTTTTATTTCACTCAATTTTAACTAAATTATTTTACTTGTCTCTGAATAACTGAGTTTATTTTATTCTTGCTAAATTACTTTCTTTACTTTCTTTATGTTGTTTGAAACTTGAAATTTATTTTATTTTAATTTTGGGGATTATATTTCACCTTACAACGCCTTGAGATTTTTAGTCTCGAACTTGTACGTCCTTTACTCGGCGTTTTAGCTCGAAACAAGATGGCGGACCCTCTCCCAACTTTTGTTGAATTTTTCTTCAAGTGAAATTTACAACTGATTTATTTTCTACTTTTATCAAAATGATTTTAACAATTATTCTAATGATTTTTTACGATTCTAATTTGACTTCTATTTTATTTCACACAATCAAAATTCGTTCCAAATTATTTATATTGATTTTAATTAATTTTAACTTCTGATGATTTTACTAAAATATTTTACTGAAATTATTTTAATGATTTTAATTGACACAAAATTAACTGATTTTACTCAAACTCAATTACCAGAGTTCAAATTTTCACGTGACACCAAAATCATGAATTAACAAACTGAAATAATTCCTAGTAAGATTAATCCCGACTCTGCCTACGTGTTTAATTAATAACCCGAAATAATTCCTGGTATTATTAATTAAATATTTAGTTATTTCATTTCTGACTTGTTCTTAAATTTATTCTTAACTTTATTCGGTCTTTTATTCAAACTTTAGTTCAAGTAACGAGTGCTTAATTATTGACTAAACCAATTGCTTAAATTTTGGCAAGATTAATTAATTAAACTTTTATTTAAAAACTAATGATTGTAATCGAACACGAAATTGCGATAACCTCCAGCCGACATAAGGCCTGGCTAATGCCACTTCACCGAGAATCTATTTAGACATATTTATTGTACCTGGAGTCTTCTTGGGTTTTTCTTTTCTCAAAATCCCTCGACGCTCTTACTTCCAGATTTCTCGTTTTTCCTTGATGTTTTCCTCGATGAGGTCTTATTGTCAGCACGGTCCTGAATCGCCACTTCGTAACTTAATTCTCAGGGAATATTTTATTCTGGAACACGAAATTGTTATTAGAATATTTCTTAGATTAATTAAACTTAAGCGAGCTGGCGTTGGGCCTAGCACGCATTAAATTTAACTAAATTTTATCGCCTCGTTCCACAGAAAACAATAGAATAAAAATAATTACCTGAGTAAGATGTTTGCGATGTCGATTCTTCGATCGTTCGAACACAATAAAACTTACCAAAATTTGTTGGTTTGTTTCTTCTTGGCTCTCTCTTCCCCACTCTCTCTCTCTCTCTCTCTCTCAGCACTGGCGCTACCCTCTCGGGGACTTACTTACTAGCTTAAGACTATTCGCGCGAGTACTTCGGAGCACAGCGCCCTGGAGAATTGGTCGATAATTATAACTCGGACCGAAGACCTTCTCCGGATAAGGAAGGTCCCGTGTACTCCGTTACAACCTTAAACCATAGAACAATTGTAAACAGTGACGCTTCGTGTAAGTTTGATATTTCGTGAACTGTCGTATTGAATTGTAGTCCACCAATTATAGAATTACTATTTCGAAGGGTACTATAGAGATGCACTGTTTGAAACGCTCGACAAGACATCAGGTAGACGTACTCTACGTGGGCATTTCAACTTCTGATGTCAGAATGCAGACCTCAATAATGAACAACTCTTTAAATTTCGACTCTACATAACCTAATTATTACGTGTTCATATTCGTTTAATTTTAGTGAGACAATGTCCATTAAAAAATGGTCTACTCGATTCTCCTCAATATCGCAATCCTTTTGTGTCAAGCACAAAATTCCAATCAATGATTCTATATCTGAATCAATAAAAATTTTAAAATTGATAATCGGAATCAAAGTTGATAATAACATTTCTGTAACTTAAGGCACTACGTTCTTTCCCGAATTTCTCGAGGTACCAGTATTCATTCTTTCAATCTTATTGGATGGATAATCCTAATTTTATTTCTAATTTGAATTTCGAAGCTTCCATTCAAAAACGTCTGCAAGATCTCACCAAGACCATCATAATGGTAACTAAATTTGTAGGGTTTTGGTCGTTTTGAATGAAACAAGTTTTCGGTTAAGTTTACATTTTAACTAGTTTCGATAATTTCTAGCGACTAAAAATTATCTACTTTTGTTTATATGTAACGTTTACGTTTTGAGTTTTTGAGTTACGATCCCAGCCGTAGTCAGTTCCTGGAGAGCATCTACTAAAGGAATATCCGTACTCAGAACTTCAATTGTTTGTTTAACGATTACAATATTTGGGAATTATTTGATTATAGAGATTTTAGTTTGTGAGTGAGTCACGTTTAAAAGTTGAGTTTTGGACTTCGTAAAGAACTGTCATGTCTGAGAGTTGCCGCTGGTCACTTCAAGTGATCGGACTTGCGTACCGTTTCAGTTCCAGGTTGAGGTTTCAGTCTTTTGCGTTTTACTTTTGGCTCCAGATAGAAATAAATAGTTATGAAGTTGTTATAAATGAAATAAAAAGTTACTCAGCATCGACATTGTTTCTATAAGGTATGAGATAGCTTTATTTATACTAATTTGAGCGTTAATGATTGAGTTCTTGGTCATGAGACATTAGATAGCCGATCCTACAGGATACTTTTGTGTTGTAAATAATTTAGAGTACGTTGACAGAATTATTTAAGAATATTGTTCAAGTTGTTCAGATTGATTTATTTATTTCGGATTATTATTTTAAAATTTATTTATTTATTTATTTATTTATGATCTAGCTTGTTATTTTAGATAAAGTTTTGGTATAATAAATACGGATTTCGTTGAGCATAACTTTTTGGTGTTGCGAATAAAATCATTGCAATCGTAGATTCACTCTCTACTCGAATCACGCCCTCCTTCCACAAACCAGCACACTGAGCACCCTCGAGGTATCCCGTTGTCTTTCCAGTCTTTGGTTATTTGGTGTATATTTTGTTAAGTTTCTGTGTTTCCGATTCAGTTCACGTTTATTGGTTAGTTTTGATCATTTCTGGCGAATAAAAATTATCTCATTTCGTTTAAGTTTTGGTTACGTCTACGTTTTCGTTTAAGTTTTTGTTTGAATTTGGCTAGTTTGATAATTCCAAGCGAATAAAAATGATCTAATTACGTTTTCACTGATTTAGTAATTTCAGTGATTCAAAAATAACCTTGCGCCCTAATTTTATTGACCAGAGGCCGAAAATCGAGAAGATACCGAAGTATTATTTAGAATTTTAGTAAGAAGTAAGTTCCCGTATAACCCCAAGCAAATATCGGCTGTAAGTTGAAAATTCGGATTATAAATTGGCGTCTAACGTCAAGGTCTGTAAGCGGGGAATACTGTAACGATGGAACACCTGGATCGACGTCAAAAATTCAGTTACAATATATATATATATGTATATATACAGGGTGTCTCTGAAGTGGCGGGAGTAATTGTTGGGGTCGATAGAGAAAAAAATACTGAATCGAAAGTTCCTGAGCCAAAAATTTTTTTGGGCCATAGAATTTGAGTTATGAATTAAAAACGATAGCCAATCAGAAGCGCGTTATTCGAGAAATGAAAATGAGCGGGGAAGTAGAGGAGACGCGAGAGTGAGATGCTGCAATAGCAGCTTACTCGCTCACACAAAGCCGAGCATGAGAGGGGATTGTGACGCTATGAGCCGAGTACGTAAGTGTGAATGAGTGGATGTATGAGGTCGCAAGCGGACGGCTTAATGTATGAGTGTGTGTCCGTGTATCGCAGCATTATTGGAGGCGTTGTAACGCTGAATTAAAGCTAACCGGGTACTCTAAGACAGAGGAAAAAATTTTTATTTTTATTTTTATTCGAAAAAATTTAATAAAAAAATAAAAAGGCCCAAGATTTAACCAGACCCACAGAAACGGAGAGTAAATTTTTAATTCTCATTTATTTTGCTGGGGATTATTTTCAAATACAAAAAAAAAAAAGGCTAAGATTCAACTGTTGAGTTCAATTTTTTTCTTAATTTATAATTTGACATTCTACCTGTTAATTCACTGATAGATAATTCTATTAAAAATATCAAAATTATTCGGACTTGAGTTCAATTTTTTTTTTTAATTTATCATTTGACATTTCGCTTGTTGATTAAGTGATTAATAATTTTAATAATAATATCAAAATTATCAGGACTCGAGAGCGATTTTTTTTTAGTATATTTTTTTACATTTTACCTGTCAATTAACTGATAAATAATTTCAATTAAAATATCAAAATTATTCGGACTTGAGTTCAATTTTTTTTTAATTTATTAGTTGACATTTTACCTGTTAATTAACTGATAAATAATTTTAATAAAAATATCAAAATTATCAGGACTCGAGAGCGATTTTTTTTTCAATTCCTTATTTGACATTTTACCTGTCAATTAATTAAAAAATAATTTTAATTAAAATATCAAAATTATTGGGACTTGAGTTCAATGTTTGTTTTAATTTATTTTTGACATTTTACCTGACGATTAATTGAAAAATTATTTTACAGAATAATTCCCAGCAAAATAAATGAGAAATGAAAGTTTTCCATCCGTTTGGTTGGGTCCGGTTGAGTCTTGGGCAATTCCTTCTGTTTTCAAAAATTATTCCGAGCATAAGAAATAAGTAATAAAAATTTTCTATCTGTTCGTTTTGGTCCGGTTGAGTCTGGGGCCTATTTTCTTTTTTTGAAATAATTTTGTCAATTAATAATTGATAATAAATTTTTTCAATCAGTTTTTTATCGTCTTGTCAAGATTAGGCTGATTTTTGTTCAATAAATTTTTGTTTGTTATTGAAAAGAGAAAATAAATTTTTTTGCATTCTTCTATTCTTGGCTCTGGTCGAGTCTTGGGCATTTTTTCGTTTTTAAAAATAATTCCTAGCAAAATGAATGGGAAATAAAAGTTTTCGATCCGTTTGTTTGGGTCCGATTGAGTCTGGGGCCTATTAATTTTTTTTTAAGAATAATGTTGTTAATTAATAATTGATAATAAAATTTTTCAATCAGTTATTCGAAGTCTGTTTGAGATTGGGCCTTTCTTTTCAAGGAAAATTAATCTTGGTGATCAAGTAATAAAAATTTCTATCCGTTTATTTGGGTCCTGCTGCGTCTTGGGTCTATTTTTTTTTTTCTTAATAATTTAGTTAATTAATATTTAGAAATAAAATTTTTCGATTTATCTTTTTTCGGGTCCGGTCGAGTCTTGGGCAATTTTTTTTGTTTCGAAAAATAATTCCCAACAAAAAAAACAGGAATAAAAGTTTTCTTTCCGTTTGTTTGGGTCCAGTTAAGTCTGGGGCCTATTTTCTTTTTTTAAAAAATTTTGTTGATTAAAAATTCATTATAAAACTTTTCAATTATTTTTTCTTGCTCCAGTCGAGATCAGGCCCTTTTTCAAAGGAAAATAATTTTGCTGATTAAAAATAGAAAAACAAAGATTTTCAATTTATTTTATTTCGGGTCTGGTCGAGTCTAGGGCATTTTTATCGTTTTCAAAAATAATTTCCTGCAAAATAAATAAGTAATAAAAATTATTTATCCGTTTGTTTGGGTCCAGTTGAGTCTAGGGCCTCATTTGTTTTTTTAATTAGTTTTGATGATCAACAATAAAAAATAAAATTTTTGGATCATTTTTTCTGGGTCCGGTCGAAATTGAGCCTTTTATTATAAAAAAAGTTAATTATGATGATTAAAAATGAATAGTAAAATTTTTTTATTCATCTCCCTTTCGGTCTGATGGAGTCTTGGGCATTTTTTTCGTTTTTAAAGATAATTTCCAGCAAATTAAGTAAGTAATAAAAATTTTCTATCCGTTTGTTTAAGTCCGGTTAAGTCTGTGGCTTATTTTCTTTTTTTAAATAATATTTGATTAATAATAAAAATAAAATTTTTTAATTAGTTTCTCTTAGTCTGTTTGAGATTGGGCCTTGTTTCGAAAAGAAATTAATTTGGCTGATTGAAAATGAAAACAAAATTTTTCAATTTATTTTTTTTTTTTTTTTTTTTGGGTCCGGTCGAGTCTTGGGCGATTTTCTTCGTTTTTTAAAATAATTCCCATCAAAATAAATAAGTAATTAAAACTATCTATCTGTTTGTTTGGGTCCGGTTGAGTCTGCGGACTATTTTTTTTTTTAAATAATTTTGTTGATTGAAAATTAATAATAAAATTTTTTAATCATTTTTTTTTGCTCCAGTCGAGATTGGGCCTTTTTTAAAAGAAACAATTTTGCTGATTGAAAATAAGGAAAAATTTTTGTACTGTTATTTTTTTGGATCCGATCGAGTCTTGGGCATTTTTTCGTTTTTAAAGATAATTTCCAGCAAATTAAGTAAGTAATAAAAATTTTTATCCGTTTGTTTGGGTCCGGTTGAGACTTGGGCCCATTTATTTTTTTATAATAATTTTGTTGATTGAAAATTAATAATAAAATTTTTCAATCATTTTTTCTTGCTCCAGTCGAGATTGGGCTCTTTTTTAAAGAAAAATAATTTTGCTGATTAAAAATAAAAATAAAATTTTTTCATCCATCTCTTTTTGGATTCCAGTTGAATCTTAGCCTTTTTTTTTTTTGTATTTGAAAATAATCCCCAGCAAAATAAATGAGAATTAAAAATTTACTCTCCGTTTCTGTGGGTCTGGTTAAATCTTGGGCCTTTTTATTTTTTTTTATTAAATTTTTTCGAATAAAAATAAAAATTAAAATTTTTCCTCTGTCTTAGAGTACCCGGTTAGCTTTAATTCAGCGTTACAACGCCTCCAATAATGCTGCGATACACGGACACACACTCATACATTAAGCCGTCCGCTTGCGACCTCATACATCCACTCATTCACACTTACGTACTCGGCTCATAGCGTCACAATCCCCTCTCATGCTCGGCTTTGTGTGAGCGAGTAAGCTGCTATTGCAGCATCTCACTCTCGCGTCTCCTCTACTTCCCCGCTCATTTTCATTTCTCGAATAACGCGCTTCTGATTGGCTATCGTTTTTAATTCATAACTCAAATTCTATGGCCCAAAAAAATTTTTGGCTCAGGAACTTTCGATTCAGTATTTTTTTCTCTATCGACCCCAACAATTACTCCCGCCACTTCAGAGACACCCTGTATATATATATATATATATATATATATATATATATATATATATATATATATATATATATATATTATGATGGCTTTTTCACGGCAATGGCGTCGACAGCGCCGAAGAGGTCCACCTAAAGTTTGGCTTACCTGGTTCGTAGATTGTTGGGCGCCAGGAACTTCCGTTCCACGGTTCGGTGGTTCACGTTCGATCGTCGTTGGTCGGCGGGTCGAGGTCGAAGAGATTCAAAAGTTTATACGGAGCAAGCAAGGAAATTGGTTCGGAATAATAATTAAATAAAATAAAATAAAATAAAAATAAAGAGAGAGAAAAAAAAATAAATGCGCAGGGACGATTACGAGTCACTTTATTTATTTAATGATTAAAGAGGTCGAATAACAATCGCAAGTTCAATAAAAAAAAATAACAAAAAGAACGAATAAGATCAATACGAAAAAAAAAATCTTTATAAATAATTCATTGTTGAATAATTTCGTGAAATCGCCAAAATAACAAAGCCAATCGGAATTGAGACCGCAGTCAATCGCAAACAAGGAAGCAAAAATTAATTTTCTTGCACGCCAGACAATAAACCAAATCGAAAATAGTTTCGCAGACAAAGAAATAAAAAAAAATTGCTTGGTGAAACGCAACAACAAAAATTATGTTTATCCGTTCTTCTCTTAACAACAAATTTGCGCAGGTCTCTAAAAAAATTTTAATCGTTCGCCCTTCTCGTCTTAACAACAATTCGTGAATTTATTAACATAACAAAATAAAAATAAAAAAAATAATTGTTTCGCTTGTCTCGTCGTAGCTACAAATTAGAGGCTTATTAATAATAATAAAGGAATTAATTGTTCGCCTTGTTCCCATTAACAACAATTTACAAATTGATCGATAATAAAAAAATTATTTGTTTCGCCGTGTTCGTCTTAACAACAAATCATGAATTTATCCACAATGATAACAAAACGAATAGTACCAAATGAATTTATCAATGGGATCGCTCTGCAATAAATCGATTATCGATCGTACAAAGTCCTTCAGTTACCCTTCGCGGCGGATAACAGGACCGTCGGTAACTGTTGTTACCCGTCGGGCAATACGCGGGAACAAAGCTCGAGGTATAGTGCCTAGTGTCGCTTTCAGATGGCCCTCTCGTCGAGCCAATTTTTTTTACGGCAGGTAATCTCAAACTTTACCACATAAATCGACAACGGTACACAATATTCATTAACAACGTATTACAAAAAAAGATTTGGCACCGGGCATCTGGTTGACGTTACCTCGAAGCCAGAATTCAACAGCAATTGTTGAATGTCGGTACACAGTTAACTTCGGACTTAATTCCGAAAAGGTAATTAATTATTAATTCAAGAACAAAAAAAATTAAGTAAGCACTTATCACTTAAAATTCGGATTAATCGCGGATCGCGGTGAAGTCACCCAGGTACACTAACAAACTGGGACCGCACTTACCCCGTTCAGTCGACTTCTCGGCACGGTGTGAAAAAATCTAGGAAGTCGGTATCGGCTGTGCTGACGGCATCAAAGGTCCTCGGCGACGGCGTTCCCCACGGAATTGGCGTTGTCGGAAGACCAAAAAAAAACAACTTTTGATGTCGTCCTTGACTGTCTGGTGTACGGCAATGACACAATTCAATTAACTTCGGCGGGATCGACACTCTCACTTTACAAAAATAATTAAATGTAACAACAAAGCGGCTTAATTTGCAATGTAATAAGTATTTCCGAATTTCGATTAGCAACAAAAAATTTTTTTTTCAGCGTATCAAAGGGGCTTGATCGAGATCCAGATCAGAATTGCCTTCGTTTCTCTTTCGTTTTCCAGCAACATGTGGTTTTTCTCTAGCGCAGGTAAAAAAGCTGCGCGTCCAATCAGCCGTTGTCGGATAAATTTCCATGGTCGATGGTTGGTCGATTTCCCACATTAGTCCTTCCTTCGTCGTTCAGGTGGAGCCTTAATGTGCTCCCGTCGCTTCAACGTCCAGTCGTTCGTAAATTCCGATTCCGGGTTTCCCTCGTTGATCGTTGTCACTCCCAGATGTCTCTCTGGTCGTTGATTGCGAACTGAATTGCGGGCTCGCCCGGTCGCTTTTCTCATTCGCTCTCTCTCTCTCTCACACTCTATAAAATACATTGTGAATTGTCGGACGCATCCATCCATACTTAATATAGTTTTAATTTCTTTGGCGCGGTTCGGCTTAATGTTTACCTCGAGCTTCGCATTCTGATCGGAAACCACTTGGGGCGACACAGGCGCGTCGAATCTCAGCATTCCATCAGCTTAGCCAACACTCAAGACTAAATAATACTAAAAAAAAAATAATCTCTATTTTGAAATCTAGATAGGAAAATTTCCCATGTCACAATATATATATATATATATATATATATATATATATATATATATATATATATATATATATATATATATATATATATATATATATATTAGGGTGGTCCTTATGTTGGGTTTTTTGAAATTTTTTTTCACGATAGTTCAAAATCGGTTCAAAATCTATAAAAAAAAAATCATGCCAAGTTATAGCTCTTAATTTTAATATTAACCCGCGCCCCCCGACGGTCAAAGTTTTAAAGGAAAATAACATGGGAAAAGTTATATTTTTACTTTGGAATTTTTTACGTCATAAACTAACCAACAAATCACATCAAAAAATATTTTTTCTAATGCAAAATTTAACGGTCTACAAAAAAGGTCTCATCATTTTTTGATAATTCTAACGGTTTTGAAGTTATTCGAGGTCTAAATTGAAACTATAATCTTTTTCATAGTTTTTTCTGTTTTTTTGGTCATTTAATAGTTCATAAATCATGAACCGGTTATGCTTTATAAGCTCATTGGATTTTTTTGTTTAGAAAATTTTCAAAGTAACTGTAACTTTGGAATAATAGTAACACCAATTCATATTTTTAGCCTGAACTGTCGAACATTTTAAAGATTTATAACTTTTTGTGGTACAAATATCAACAAAGTCCAATTTCAAATTTTGATTTCTGGTTAAAAACATTTTAGAAACCGATCATGCCGCCATCTATTAGATTTTACTTCAATCTCTAACATTAAAATTAATTCTCAGATTACTCATAACCTACATTTATTTCTCAGCTTGATCAAAATCGTTCAATTACTAGTACTGATGCCTTTTTGATATATAAATAAATTTTTTGAGTTCATTTATCCGATAATTAAGTAATCAGTTAAATATGGAGTTATCACGTTTACGTCAAAACATTTTTTTGATTGGTGATGTTGACGTTCAAATCGTAGGTAACAAATTACCATCGAAATTGCAAGCTTTGAAAGTGTTATTTTTTTATACACGTATTTTAAATAATACTATCACAGATAGTGTTGCTGCAGTGATTGATGAAATTATTGTGTTTTGGAAGAAAGCTCGAATTCCCGTTCAAGGTGTGCAAAGATGTCGAGATAAGTTGAAAAAACTGTATGATGAGTGGCGCATACTTGTTAGACATAGAAATCGGAGTGAAGTTGCTGTGAAAAAACAAAATGAATTTTCCTGTTCATTAAAAAATTATTTGACATCGCACCGTCAAATGTATTTGAAATGGTTGATGAAAATTCCAAAAATTCTTGAATAATCAGAGATCAGATGAACGAATTGGTTTTATTGCAAATATTAAGACGAAATACGATGACGATGAAATTGGTGTTAAAAAATTAGAGAAACAATTGGATTTCGAAAAACGAAAATTGGAAAGTGAAAAAGAAAAATCATTATTTGGTAAATTATAATAATCAACTTACTCATTGATATTTTATTATTTTATAGTGAAGATATTTTTGTCTTATCATTATCCTTTTTGTAGACAAAAACGTTGAACTCTTATCAAGCCAAGGAAGTGCTCAATCAGTCTCTAGTGGAGAAGTATACATTCCAACTACTGCCGGCCAATTTAAATCAAGAAATATAAGAGGAACTCACAATATTCTCAACGAAAGAGTTGTAGCTACTTTTGACCGTTGTAAAGTAAGCGACAGAGATGCTGTGTTTATAACTACAGCTATTTGTCAGTCGCTTATCGATTTAAAATTATTAGAAGTGGATATTAATTCCATTATTGTCAATCGATCATCTATTCGCCGATGTCGGCTTACTATGCGAGAGTCAAAATCAATAGAAATCAAAAACATTTCCAAGACTTAAAGTTATCATCTATTGTTGTACATTGGGATAGAAAATTATTACCTAATTTGTTAAATACAGAAACTGTTCATCGATTGCCTGTAATAATTACTTCAGAAAGTAATGAAATTATGTTAGGTGTACCAACGAGTGAAGATGGAACTGGAATGGCACAAGCTTCTGTAGTTCATAAGACATTATGTGACTGGGAATTCGACATATCTGTAAAAGCAATATGCTGTGACACTACTCCTTCAAATTTAGGCCGTCGTAATGGTGCTGCTGCATTACTGGAAAAATTGTTAGAAAGAGATTTGTTGTATCTTCCATGTAAGCATCATATATTTGAAATAGTCCTAAGATATATCTTCGAAGCTGTTTTTCCAAATACTGTTGGTCATAATGTTCCACTTTTTATCCGATTCCAAAAGCAATGGGGAGATTTAAATAAACTCAGTTACAAAACAGGTTTAGATGATCCGAAAAATGATAATATCTTGACAAATGAAAAAATTGAATCTATTAGAACTTTTGCGACTGAAACTCTTGCATCACAACTGCCTCGTGATGATTACAAAGAGTTATTAGAGCTTACTTTAGTTTTTATCGGTGTCATCCCCGAAAAATTTAGTTTTCGTAAGCCAGGAGCTTGTCACCATGCACGATGGATGGCAAAAGCTATTTATATATTGAAAATGTACATGCTTCGGGAGCAATTGTCATTGAAAAAAGGTGAAGATAATAAACTACGGCAAATATGTGTTTTTGTGACAATGGTTTATGTAAAAGCTTGGTTTTCGTCGTCAAATAGTGTCAAAGCTCCGTACCATGATCTACAGTTTATAAAAGAACTCAACAACTTTAAGGCAATCAACAGTAATCTTGCTACTGTGGCAATTAGTAGATTTATGAATCACTTGTGGTATTTATCACCAAAATTAGCAATCATGGCTATTTTTGATGAGGATTTAGAAAAAAAATTTTTTGATGTGATTTGTTGGTTAGTTTATGACGTAAAAAATTCCAAAGTAAAAATATAACTTTTCCCATGTTATTTTCTTTTAAAACTTTGACCGTCGGGGGTGCGGGTTAATATTAAAATTAAGAGCTATAACTTGGCATGATTTTTTTTTTATAGATTTTGAACCGATTTTGAACTATCGTGAAAAAAAATTTCAAAAAACCCAACATAAGGACCACCCTAATATATATATATATATATATTAGGGTGGGGCAAAAAAATCAACTTTTTTTTTTTACAATTAATACGGAAAAATGGGTTACTAGGCACCTTAAAAAAATTCTCACCAAATATGAACTCTTAATTTTAATACGAAGATCCTCCGCGTCGCAGTTTTCCATTTTTTTCTCAGTTCAATAGAAAAAAATTCATTCCTCATCATTAATTGGTCGTACCGAAAAAATTTTTTTAAGAATTTTATAGGAAATTTAATGCTCTACAAAAAAGGTATATTATGTTTTTTCCGTAAACCTCACCATTTCACTAATATTGAAGATTTAAGATTGATTATTTTAAGTCAAATGTCTCTTTTGTTTATGAATTTTTTAACTCGACAAGAAATGGCTATTATTGAATGGGCAATAGAAATTTTTGTAGCAAATTAACTGCTCTATAAAAATGGTATCTTATGTTTTGGCGATTAAATTAATCGTTCAAAAGATATTCATCATTAAACTTTCATATATATCGATTTTAAGAGTTTTTGATTAAATAATCGAAGAATTTCAATTTAATCTATCAGTTTTGAGAAAATTTCATTTTTTGTCTTTAATGTAAGTATTATTTGAATTTTTGTTTTCAAAATTTTTATTCAATAATTCCAAACTTTTTATTTTTCATCATTAGAAATCACGATCATGTTGTTTTTTTATAACGTCTTCAAAACGTCTTAAAAAATTTTTCCACTCCAGCTGTATACTGTCCTTGGGAAAATTTCTTCTGTAGAGAATTTTTGTTTAGTATTCTATTTACTCTGTTTCCCTTGTGAACTAGCGCCACCTACATTTTTCTTTATAGTTATATTGTTTTTATTTGTTGACATTTTCTACAGCATTTCTAGTGTTTCCACAAGTTATGATCTTGTATATGTGATAAAACGATTAAATATTTACAAATTTTGCGGTCACAACATAAATTTATATATTTACGAAAATATGGATAAGGAAATTCATTTGATCGGAAAACCCATGCAAAACATTTCAGAACGTAAGTTGCCAACAGTGACAGAGGTTATGAGTGTTTTTTTTATCAGCTCAAAGTGTTAAAATGTTCTATCAAACAAAGTGGTAAAAATGCAACTGATCAAGTTATTGAACTATGGAAAAACAACCAGATTCCGACTAGTAGATCAACTAATGTAATACAAAAAATTCTTCGCTATCATAACCGATGGTTGAAATTGCAAAAATCTTTTGTGCGAAAAAAATCATCAGCCCAAAACAAAAATGTAATAATATTTCAGAATGAAATCAAAGCATTATTTGATATTGTAGATCATAAATCAAGAAAACTGCTTGATAATGATATTCGTGAACTATATTCAAATCAAAAAAGTGATACCCGGAAAGAAATTCTTTCAAATAACCCAAATAAATTAAACAGTACTATGAATACGATGGAAGTAGATGAAATTCGTGAGTATTTACAACATTTAATTATTATAAATTTTAATCATAATTGAAAATAAATTAAATTGATTATAAATTATGAATAATAAAGTATATTATTGTTTTTCTAATTAATTATATCATAAATGTCAATATGTTCGTAGATGATAAATAAAAAACTCGTTGTGTTCCTTATTTAATGTCAAAATGAATGAGTTCCATATTTTTGCTTCCATTAATTAAATAACAACGCTTATTTTAGATTTGAATCAACCCTCAACCAGCCATGAGATTGTTCGAAGTGAGGAATCAGAGTCATCTTCAACCCTTACATTAAGTCAAGCTACAAATTTCGGTTCAGATTTAGAGTATGTGCCTCAAATACCGACAACACGAGCAAAAATAAATATTCTAACTCCAGAGCTTATCTCAGCACTCGACAGAGCTAATGTTAGTAGTAGAAATGCGATGTTCATTATTGCTCTAGTTCTATCAAGTGTTGGTGTTAATGTAGAAGATACAACTCTTAGTTATCGAACAATTCAACGAACTCGCATGCTCTTACGAAAAGACATTGCTATAGGACTAAAAGATAACTTCAAAGCTCATGATAAATATGTCGTGCATTGGGATGGGAAAATACTGAATGACATTTCTGAATCGAAATTTGTGGATCCATTACCGATTATTTTGACTGCTTTTGGTACTGAGCAGTTACTTGGAGTTCCAAAAATGAATAGTGGATCGGCAGAAAATCAAACAGCAACCATCTTGTCAACGTTAAATCAATGGGGTATTATTAGTTACATCAAGGCGATGTGTTTTGACACGACTGCGGTTAATACGGGTAACTAATCAATGATAAAATATTTAAAAGAAAATTTTATTTTCATCGTTCTAGTTGAATTGTTTTCATACATTAATTAAATTTTCGACACGTGCCCATTAGTTATAATTCTTTATTTATTTATAGATTTTAAATATGCGTTACAATTTTTATTAAATACAGAACTTAAAGTGTAATTATCTATTTTTACTATACAGGAATCCATCATGATACATGTACAGAAATTGAAAAGGCCTTAGGAAAAGAATTAATTTGGTTACCATGTCGCCATCATATTTATGAGATCATTTTAAGGAGTGCATTCGAAGTCTATTGGCCAGTATCATCCGGACCAAATGTTCCAATATTTGGCAGATTCAAAAAATTTTGGGACACATTCGATAAAACGAATTATAAATCTGGTGTTGAAGATGGTATTGTTGCTAATATTATTACGAATGAAAAAATAATCTATCTTCATTTATTAAGCGATACTTACAGGTATTATTTAAATACAATTTTAAGTGTAGAGGATAATTTTTGATTTTTTACGAATAATTGATTACTTTTGGTAGTTATCGCAACCCCGAGATGACTATAAAGAAATATTGGAATTGTCATTAATTTTTCTGGGAGAAATGCCACGAGAGCAAGTTTTCTTCAAGCGTCCTGGTGCAGTTCATCATGCAAGATGGATGGCAAAGACAATTTATTGCCTAAAAATGTTTATTTTTAGAGATGAATTTGACCTTTCTAAGAAAGAATTGGATGGTCTTCGACAATTTTGTATTTTCATAGTTATGGTGTATGTAAAAGCTTGGTTTTCATCAACTTCTGCGACTTCTGCTGCTAATCACGACTTAGAGTTTATGAAAAATTTAATTGAGTACAGTAAAATTAATTCTTTAATTTCCTTGGCTACATGTGAAAAAATGACTTCACATTTATGGTACTTAAGTGATGAACTTGATATTTTATCACTTTTTGATGATCCCGTTCCATTAAACATAAAGAAGAATATTGTCGAAGCTGTTAAGACTCGCGAAGGTACAGATTCTAAAGCAAGAAGATTTATTATTGATAGAAAAAATTTACATTTAATTCTGAAAAAAATATAAGTGACTTTGTTTCTAAGAAGTCATTAAAACTTTTGAGATCTTTGATCTGCCGTATGATTTTCTTGACAAAAATACTGATTTATGGTCTACTGATGAGAGTTATAATGAAAATAAAGAATTTTTCGCACAATTGAAAGTTGTTAATGATGTGGCAGAGCGAGGTGTCGCATTAGTAAGTGAATATAACCAATGCTTAACGAAAGACGAAGAGCAATTTCAATTTTTATTGCCAGTTGTGAAAGAGCATCGAAAAAACTACCCTACTTGCAACAAAAAATTGTTTGAAAATAAATAGCTCAGTTGAAAATTGAAATACAAAACTTTCTTATAACTAATTGGACATTTTTTCTCTAAAACTGAAATCATAATATATTTATAATGAAAACTTTGCTTTTTTATTGATAAATGATTAACTAAGCGATAAATAATGTACAATTTATTTTTTTAAATGTAGATAAAAATACTTACACATAAAAAAAGCTTGAAAAACATTTTGAAGTTTCTCAGTTGATGAAAAAAAATTTTTTTCGTGTAAATTTTCTCAAAACTGATAGATTAAATTGAAATTTTTCGATTATTTAATCAAAAACTCTTAAAATCGATATACATGAAAGTTTGATGATGAATATCTTTTGAACGATTAATTTAATCGCCAAAACATAAGATACCATCTTTATAGAGCAGTTAATTTGCTACAAAAATTTTTATTGCCCATTCAATAATAGCCATTTCTTCTCGAGTTATAAAATTCATAAACAAAAGTGACATTTTACTTAAAATAATCAATCTTAAATCTTCAATATTAGTGAAATGGTGAGGTTTACGGAAAAAACATAAGATACCTTTTTTGTAGAGCATTAAATTTCCTACAAAATTCTTAAAAAAATTTTTTCTATACGACCAATTAATGATGAGGAATGAATTTTTTTCTATTGGACTGAGAAAAAAATGAAAAACTGCAACGCGCAGGATCTTCCTATTAAAATTAAGAGTTCATATTTGGTGAGAATTTTTTTAAGGTGCCTAGTAACCCATTTTTCCGTATTAATTGTAAAAAAAAAAAATAGTTGATTTTTTTGACCCACCCTAATATATATATATTAGAACAAAATTATAGTATTTTCTGTACGTAAATGAAATCTACTTTTATTTCGGCTGCCGAATGGTTTTTTTTTTCTATACATTGTTTTTTCTCAATTTACTCCGGTTAGCTTCTTCACGCACTTTCTGTTTTTTCTATACAACTTCTTGTCTTTTTCTCTGTTTCTGGGCAATTTAATTTTTATATTTTCTCTTTTGAATGTATTATCGCCATTATCTGAAAGAAACCAAGCGGAAAGGCTGATAAAATAACTAATTTTAATGTTAAATAATTTTCTACATTTTCTAATTCATGACTTACCTCGAATCAGTACATAAATAGTGATATTAAAAATTTTATGTAGAAAAACGTATTCTTGATCAGTTTTAAAAGACTCGTATTTAGAAGGTTAATAACTGCATAGTCAGACAGAACATCACAGAATGCTTAATAATGCCAATAGTTGGCTGTATGAAAAGGTTAGAGTACCTTTAATTTTGATACGTAAAGGATTTTTCTTTCCATATTCATCCATTATTGAAAATAAAGCATGATATTATTCCACTCTAACGATTGTGAAAGATTAGTCAAGTGGAATCATCAGGTGTCTTGGTCAACTCTTAGAAGACTCCCAGGGAAATTCCCGTAAAATAATGTGAGGCCGAGGAACATTAAAGAGATGAAATGAATCATTGGGAGTTTTGTTATACCTAAGCAATCTCACTTATGCTTAAAATGAGGAATACTTAAATAATGACAAAGAACATTACAGAAAAATAATCATTCGAAGCCAAAAGATTTTAGAGTGACTTAATTACGGAATTTAAGTGTTGAGACAAATGTCTCAGTAAATTTTAATTGTGTTTTTTTTTTTTTTTTTAATTTTTAGATAATTTAAAAATTAAATATTAAATAACAGATGAACTTTACGAATATAAAACAAATAAAAAATACAATTCAATAGTTAAACAATCTAAAATAAAAAAAAATATTAAAAAGGAACATTCTAAAATAACACAACAAGATAAGATAATCACAAAATGACAAGAACGGAAATTCTCCTGCAATTAAATAATTAAACTCAAAATACATAAGATAAGCTAAATTGAAATACACATTTTTTTAGACGATTTGAATAAATTAATTAATGTTAAACAGTATAAATATATGTTTGTGTCTGTAAGTAAATGCGTTTACGTATACACAAACATATAGATGAATGATATAACATCAGAGTAAGAGATAAAACGATATTGCACTCTGACCCAAGTACAGGGGACTCGTGCAAGATTGTAGATAAACTTGAGAGAGAGAGAGTAAGGGCACAAGAAACCAGACAAAGAATTGAAAATTTTTTTTCTTCTCAGCGGAAATTAGTAACGCCTTAAAATTCGACACCTTTACGATTTTTTCCAAAAATCGCTCTCGTTGTCCTGAACGTCCTAGTGTTAACACCGTTTAAAGTTTTACTCAGTTTTTGGAGACACGTGTAAAAGTAAAATTAAATTGTTTTTACGAATTGAAGTTATGTAAAGAATAAATTCAAGCAAACCAACGAAAAATATCAACAAATCAAGTCCAAATTGAATTATTGATATTTGTAAATTTGGTCATATTAAAACTCGTTATATGAAAGGAAAAGTTATCATTTAATTACTGTGTAATGATTGTAATTCATCTAGTAATATTGATTTCGAATTTATGAAATATATGTATTAAAATTGTTCAACTCGATTGATTTATTCGAACAAACATATTATTTTCAGAAAGTTCAAACTCGGAAGTTCTCAGTCTATAAGCCTAGCACGCTGGGGCCGAAATCTCAAAATTCAAATAGTTAAAATAAATTAATTACCGTAAATTAGTTTTTATTACATAACAATTTTGGACATGAAGGTAATCAGCGGATAGGGAATTTTTAAGCATCGACTAGTGACATTTTTGAGTTTTTTAGATAATATTTATTTAAAAAAGTGTAAGTAAATGATTTTGTTATTATTTTGACTTCGCAAAATCTACAATGATAATTGCTAGTATAATTACATAACGAAAATTAGCTTTTGAAGATGTAAAAAATTTTAAACTCATGATTAAGAAGTGAAAATTTACTTGCGGCTTTAGTTTGGTTGGAAATGGAAAATATTTTTTTACAACAAAGGTAACTCCTATTTTTCCCGCTACACAGCATTACATAATTTGTAAAAAATACTTTCCGTAAGATGGACGGTGTGACATAATGGATTACGAATAAGCGAAAGAGAACTTCAGTATAGACCGGATAGCTCAAATGGTTGAGTAATTGACATGTCTTCAGAAGATTCTAAGTTCGAATCCCAGTTAGAGATATCTGAATTTTTTCTCGCATAGTCTACAAACTTACATTAAAATGATCCTCTCCACATTCTTTTCTCAATCTTTTCCTATCAAGTATCCTGTTACGTGAATGTGGAATGCTATACGTAATAATAATCGTAACACTTATTTTTTCTTGCTTCATAGCATTATTTAAGTTCCTTGAAATCAAAATTGGACATTCTCGTAATCTGGAGGTTTAAACCAATAGAAATAAATTATTCCTAATAGAAATTAATAATTAAATTTATTTAAAAAAAGCAAAACTAATTTAAGTGCTACTGAGAGAATCCTCTCGACATTTGAACAATTTCACAACAGGCGGTAAAAACGATGAATTCTTAACATTAATGAAATCAGATTCGAAAGATGTAAATATTGTTATGTCCAAGGGCGTTTTTAGAGCGGTAGCGTAAACGGTGGAGGTTTGGACTAACAATTTAAAGAATACACAACGGAGGTTTTAATTCCGTTGTTTTAATTATTTATGTGGGACGTTTTCGAAGTACGAATTTACCACGCCTTCGTTTGAGACTGTTCACGGATTTATTGAGAGTAGATGTACTTACTGTTACTGTTGGCTGTTGATCGCCTTTTTAAATACTCGCGGTGCTGAGATTGCAGAAGTCCCCGCTAGTCAACCAGCAGTCGCGTAGCTTATATTTTATTGTGGCTTTCGCGCATAGAGAAGTCTTCCATCTGCGCGGGAGATTTAAATTTAAAGAAAAATTTTGGGGTGGACATAACAATATCTATATAAAAATAGTGATTAAACTATTTAATCCTTGAAATTCTCATCTGATTTTCATAACATTGTTATGATTCCAATTTTCGAAAAAGTCAATTTGTCATATCTTGTAGTATACGACGTAGTAGATAACGTACATCTTGGGTAAATCTATTTTCTAATTTTATTGTACAGTCTTTGTAATTAGGTAATTTTTTAATATCATGCAGAGATTTTTCGGTGATAGATATGTTCTAGTATCAAAGTCCTTAAATTTTCTGAAGTTTTGAATCAATTCCGTTTCTTAGATTTCGAAAAGAGCTCAGCATCACAGTACGTTACATGTTATAGTTGCTTTGCATTTTTATAACTTCCCGCTAAGAAAATCGGAAATTTTCGAGAATCGAGGTTATTGGTTTTACCCTGTTTTGCGAAAATCGAGTATTCATCAGATCTTGACGTTATAAGGTCACAGAAAGCTTCCTTGACTATTCCCGCAATTGTGTCCATGCGGCTGTGTGTGTGTGTGTGTGGGGGGGGGGTGTTACCCTCTTGTAACTTTTGAACAGCTTGCCCGATCGGATCGAAATAGGTGCCGATCTGAAGAGTGTCATTGCCATTGGATTTTTGTTGTGTCGGATACTTTCTCTCAATCGATGATTGGTCGATTTGTATCTTAACGCGTCGCTCTACATTCGTTGATTTGAATTCTCCAAACTTTCCCTCATCGCTCGTCGTAGCTCCCAGATGCCTCCCTGGTGGTTGGTGGCTTTTGAAATTCCGGGTTCGTCCGATCGCTTTGTTTTAAATCGCTCTCTTTCACACTCAATGTCATCCACGGCATAATGATTTTACACTCATTCACCCATACCTAATATTTAAATTTGGCGCATTTTCGGCTTATTTTCAACTCGAGCTTTGCATTCTGACCAGGAGGCCGCTTGGGGTGACACAGGCGCGTCGAATCTCAGCAGTCCTTTAGCTTGGCCAACATAATCATACTAAATAATAATAATCTAGTTTTTTATCAACGGGAATTTTTCCCATGTCACAATATATATACATACATACATACATACATACATACATACATACATACATACATACATACATACATACATACATACATACATACATACATACATACATACATACTAGGGTGGTCCTTATGTTGGGTTTTTTGAAATTTTTTTCACGATAGTTCAAAATCGGTTCAAAATCTATAAAAAAAAATCATGCCAAGTTATAGCTCTTAATTTTAATATTAACCCGCGCCCCCCGACGGTCAAAGTTTTAAAAGAAAATAACATGGGAAAAGTTATATTTTTACTTTGGAATTTTTTACGTCATAAACTAACCAACAAATCACATCAAAAGATATTTTTTCTAATGCAAAATTTAACAGTCTACAAAAAAGGTCTCTTATCATTTTTTGATAATTCTAACGGTTTTGAAGTTATTCGAGGTCTAAATTAAAATTATAATCTTTTTCATAGTTTTTTCTGGTCATTTAATAATTCAACAATCATAGACGGGTTATTATTCATATTAGATTACTTTTTTTACTTATGCATATAATTTTGAACTATAATTTACGTGAAAAGTATTAATCAATTAAAGAAGTGTATTATTAATATTTTAATGAATCGAAAATGTACAAACATTACCATTTTTATTTTTAATTACAGATACTTTCATGAAGTTTTTTCATTAGTTTTTTTAAGTGCGTCAGGAAACATTTGACGATGATCTTTAACCAATTGTAACACGTATTGCATTTGTTTTTCATCCTTAGTATAACGATTACAAAAATCTTGCACTAGTTTAACTCCTCTTTCAGCACAGTCATTCACAACCGATAGTTTTTTAGCGAATCGTAATGCAGTTTTATAGTGTTCATTATGAGCCCATTCAGAAGGATGAATCTTTAAAAATTCTGTTTGTAACTCGAATCTATTGAAAAAATTGATCGATTCTGCAGTTACGAAAAAGTGAATATCATTATATAATAATTCAGTTATGCTCTTAGTTTGAAAGCGTTTAACACTACATTTTTCACTAGTATAATCCAAGTCTTCGTCCGGAATATCATCAATCACAATTGTTTCTTCTTCTTTACGCAGCTTAGCGACAATTTTTAATTTTGTTTCTTGTGGAACTTCCTCATCAAAAAAAAGCCATGATTGCTAATTCTGGTGATAAATACCACAAGTGATTCATAAATCTACTAATTGCCACAGTAGCAAGATTACTGTTGATTGCCTTAAAGTTGTTGAGTTCTTTTATAAACTGTAGATCATGGTACGGAGCTTTGACACTATTTGACGACGAAAACCAAGCTTTTACATAAACCATTGTCACAAAAACACATATTTGCCGTAGTTTATTATCTTCACCTTTTTTCAATGACAATTGCTCCCGAAGCATGTACATTTTCAATATATAAATAGCTTTTGCCATCCATCGTGCATGGTGACAAGCTCCTGGCTTACGAAAACTAAATTTTTCGGGGATGACACCGATAAAAACTAAAGTAAGCTCTAATAACTCTTTGTAATCATCACGAGGCAGTTGTGATGCAAGAGTTTCAGTCGCAAAAGTTCTAATAGATTCAATTTTTTCATTTGTCAAGATATTATCATTTTTCGGATCATCTAAACCTGTTTTGTAACTGAGTTTATTTAAATCTCCCCATTGCTTTTGGAATCGGATAAAAAGTGGAACATTATGACCAACAGTATTTGGAAAAACAGCTTCGAAGATATATCTTAGGACTATTTCAAATATATGATGCTTACATGGAAGATACAACAAATCTCTTTCTAACAATTTTTCCAGTAATGCAGCAGCACCATTACGACGGCCTAAATTTGAAGGAGTAGTGTCACAGCATATTGCTTTTACAGATATGTCGAATTCCCAGTCACATAATGTCTTATGAACTACAGAAGCTTGTGCCATTCCAGTTCCATCTTCACTCGTTGGTACACCTAACATAATTTCATTACTTTCTGAAGTAATTATTACAGGCAATCGATGAACAGTTTCTGTATTTAACAAATTAGGTAATAATTTTCTATCCCAATGTACAACAATAGATGATAACTTTAAGTCTTGGAAATGTTTTTTGATTTCTATTGATTTTGACTCTCGCATAGTAAGCCGACATCGGCGAATAGATGATCGATTGACAATAATGGAATTAATATCCACTTCTAATAATTTTAAATCGATAAGCGACTGACAAATAGCTGTAGTTATAAACACAGCATCTCTGTCGCTTACTTTACAACGGTCAAAAGTAGCTACAACTCTTTCGTTGAGAATATTGTGAGTTCCTCTTATATTTCTTGATTTAAATTGGCCGGCAGTAGTTGGAATGTATACTTCTCCACTAGAGACTGATTGAGCACTTCCTTGGCTTGATAAGAGTTCAACGTTTTTGTCTACAAAAAGGATAATGATAAGACAAAAATATCTTCACTATAAAATAATAAAATATCAATGAGTAAGTTGATTATTATAATTTACCAAATAATGATTTTTCTTTTTCACTTTCCAATTTTCGTTTTTCGAAATCCAATTGTTTCTCTAATTTTTTAACACCAATTTCATCGTCATCGTATTTCGTCTTAATATTTGCAATAAAACCAATTCGTTCATCTGATCTCTGATTATTCAAGAATTTTTGGAATTTTCATCAACCATTTCAAATACATTTGACGGTGCGATGTCAAATAATTTTTTTAATGAACAGGAAAATTCATTTTGTTTTTTCACTGCAACTTCACTCCGATTTCTATGTTTAAGAAGTATGCGCCACTCATCATACAGTTTTTTCAACTTATCTCGACATCTTTGCACATCTTGAACGGGAATTCGAGCTTTCTTCCAAAACACAATAATTTCATCAATCACTGCAGCAACACTATCTGTGATAGTATTATTTAAAATACGTGTATAAAAAAATAACACTTTCAAAGCTTGCAATTTCGATGGTAAATTGTTACCTACGATTTGAACGTCAACATCACCAATCAAAAAAACGTTTTGACGTAAACGTGATAACTCCATATTTAACTGATTACTTAAATATCGGATAAATGAACTCAAAAAATTTATTTATATATCAAAAAGGCATCAGTACTAGTAATTGAACGATTTTGATCAAGCTGAGAAATAAATGTACGTTATGAGTAATCTGAGAATTAATTTTAGTGTTAGAGATTGAAGTAAAATCTAATAGATGGCGGCATGATCGGTTTCTAAAATGTTTTTAACCAGAAATCAAAATTTGAAATTGGACTTTGTTGATATTTGTACCAATAACAATAAAAATCGAGTCAATAGGTCCCGAATTTCTTTTGTATCCAAAAAAAGTTAAAAATCTTTAAAATGTTCGACAGTTCAGGCTAAAAATATGAATTGGTGTTACTATTATTCCAAAGTTACAGTTACTTTGAAAATTTTCTAAACAAAAAAATCCAATGAGCTTATAAAGCATAACCGGTTCATGATTTATGAACTATTAAATGACCAAAAAAACAGAAAAAACTATGAAAAAGATTATAGTTTCAATTTAGACCTCGAATAACTTCAAAACCGTTAGAATTATCAAAAAATGATGAGACCTTTTTTGTAGACCGTTAAATTTTGCATTAGAAAAAATATTTTTTGATGTGATTTGTTGGTTAGTTTATGACGTAAAAAATTCCAAAGTAAAAATATAACTTTTCCCATGTTATTTTCCTTTAAAACTTTGACCGTCGGGGGGCGCGGGTTAATATTAAAATTAAGAGCTATAACTTGGCATGATTTTTTTATAGATTTTGAACCGATTTTGAACTATCGTGAAAAAAAATTTCAAAAAACCCAACATAAGGACCACCCTAATACATACGTACATACATACATACATACATACATACATAAGGACCACCCTAATACATACATACATACATACATACATACATACATACATACATACATACATACATACATACATACATACATACATACATACATACATACATACATACATACATACATACATACAAACATACATACATACATACATCTCGTGTCAGGCTTGCTGGGTCCTGCATCGGGCGCCTTCCTAGGTGGTTATAGGGAGCACGAACACAGCCCAGATGGAAGAGAACAGACAGCCGAACATTGCTTCTATGATGAATGGAGGACTCACTGCTTCCGTCAATACTCATCATTATCGAGAAAGGACTAAGTCTCTACCAACCGTCACTGGCCGACAATCGCCATTGTAGCTGCTCGATAGCAAAAATTAGCTGATTTCATCAAAGACACACGTAACCTTTATCATGGAATCAGAAAATTGGTTACGTCTATTACTACGGGATTCAGGCTGGCTAACCAACCGGGATTGAATAAAAAATCACAGCCACTCCAGGTTACTTCAACCAAACTATTACGGCAAGAAAAGGATGACAGGAAGAGACAATTGTCTACACCTAGCCCTTCTTCATCCAACGACAAACCAGCACAGAGAAAGACAGCCCGAGACGATACCTGGATCAAAGTGATTCGGCGAACGATGGCAAAGGAAACAGAACAGAAGACAGCGGCTCAATCTACTTAAGCCCAAAACCAGCTAAATAAGGTCGGCTCCAAGAAACCGAGGAAGAAGAAAAGAACTATGGCTGTGCTGGTTCAACCCACTGAAGGGCAAACGTACGCTGATCTCCTTAAGGAAATCTAGGCCAAGGTTAACCTGACAGAGACTGAAGTAGACACTGAAGTAGTACACTGCTGCTTTTACGGCTGCAATAAAAACAGTAACTGCAAACATTGGCACTGTCAGAACGCTGGTACCATTAACGAAATCAAAGATTCTTTAGCTTGATGGAATTTCTACTGAAACTGACGTTCGGGAAGCGCTCAAGCGGGACTTAACGTCAAACCTGGAGATCAAACGGATTAACTTGACCAAAGTTACACTACGAGGCGATCGGGCAGCCTTCTGCGCGATAAACGAGGCTAGCGCGATCAAGATCCCTGACACTCCCCGTATAAAGATCAGATAGGTTAACTGTTACATACGCCCAGTTGCGAAAGTAATTCGATGCTTTGCATGCCTTGGTTTTAGGCACTAGACAAGAAACTGTACGGGACTGGACAGAAGCAAGTGCTATTATAAATGTGGAGGAAAAAATCACAAATCAGCAGACTGGATGGAAAACCCAAAGTGCTTCCTCTGTACACTGGACAAAGAAGCCCCAGATGGCTTATGTCACATTTCTGGTACAAGAGCTTGTACTGCATTCCACACCGCACTTGCCGAAGCTACGAGAGGGCAAAAATGACGCGGATCCTTTGAGGAAACCTTAATAGATGGGCGTTGGCGCAGAAGTTACTTCGCCAGCAAGTCTTTGAAGAGAAGATCGACGTTTGCTTCATCTGTGCACATTATCTCAACCTCTAAGACAGAACATGATTTGCAGACGAAACTGGCTGGGCAGCAATCTGAATTGTGAACACAAAAAACTTTACCGCCAACAACAGCGAAACTGGAGCAGGTTTTGTTTAGATACAAACCTCTATAACCTACTTTATGAGTGTCTATCTCTTGCCAAATGAAGTGATTAGTGTGTTCCGACAGAAGCTGGCAAACATAGAAGATGCGATTACTTAATTCAACGGTGAAGTCATCGTAGCTGGTGACTTTAACGCTAAATTGGCTGAGTGGGGCGCTGCTTTCTCCGACACCAGAGGAAACGAGGTTGCTGACGTCGCCGCTAGACTCAACCTAATGGTGCTAAATACCAGGAGCACCATGACCTTTAGAAGACTAGGATCCTACAGATCCATCCTCGACATCGAGTTGACGACTCCCAACAGAAGGACTGCCAACATGATCGAAGACTGGACTATATCAGAAGAATACAGTGGCAGTGATCACCAGTTCGTGACATTCAACGTTGGATTGGCATCTGCTTCGTTTTTACATCGCGATCGTTCTATGTGGAAGTGGAATGCCAAGAGGATTGATCCAGAGGCTCTGCAAGCTTCACTTGCACGAAGCTGGTTTATCCTCCAGAATAACCCTCCTCTGGATACCTACAGCGAGACGGAAAATGTAGCGCTAAATACGATGTAGGAAATTGATGCTGCATGTGACGCCTCTATGCCGCGACTGAAAAATAGGAGTTTTCACAGACTGGTGTACTGGTGGACAACAGATATAGCAGAACTTCGCAGAAGATGCCATTAGCTACGTTGCTGCGCAACAAGAGCCGCGAAACGCTCTCCAAGCCAGGACTTATATTCAAACGAGTATAAGCAGATCAAAAATACGATGAACCGAGCTATCAAAGCAAGTAAAGCAAGGTTGTGGAAAGAGATCTGTAATGATCTCGACAAATACATCTGGGGTAAAGTCTACCAAATTGTCGCCAAACGACTTGGAAAGGCTTCACCAGAAGCGCCGAAGTCACCTGCTCTAATAAATCGCATTGTAGCAGAGCTTTTCCCCAAACATCCTCAACGGGAGAAGAAACACTACGTTCAATATGGTGAAGAAACACCCTTTACAATCTAGGAACTACAAGACGTGGCTGTCTCTTAAGATAGGAAAGGCACCTTGCCCTGATACCATCCGGCATCAATGATCAAGACTCTAGCCCTGGAATACCCAGACATACTCTTGAACACCTAAAATGCATGCTTGGCAACTGGCACGTCTCCTGCCGTCTGAAACCGGCAGTGATTGGTTCTCTCAGACAAAGGTAAGGAAATCCGGGTGACACTTTCTTCGTTTAGACCACTCTGCGTGCTGGACATTGCTAGAAAACTTCTCGAGAAGCTCATACAAGGGAGATTTCGCAACGACATTGACCGTGCTGGATACTTTGCCACCAACCAACATGGCTTCTGAAATGGTCGATCGATAACCGGAGCGATCTAGAAAGTCATAAGGACAGTAACACAAGCATGGTCTGGTAGCCTCAAAGCTCATAAAGTATGTCTTCTCCTCACACTGGACGTTAAAAGTGCCTTTAACTGCGCAAATTGGGGAGATATTTCAGACGCACTAGAGTACAAATTTTATGCGGAGCCAGATAATCTGGCATTAATCGACAGCTACCTTAATGAAAGGAAGCTCATAGCGGAAACTACGGAAGGCCTACAAGAATACGCCAAAACAGCTTGCGTACCTCAAGGCTCAATAATGGGGCCCGATCTCAAGCGATTAGAACTAATGGGTTTTGCAGACAATGTTGCGGCCACGATAATAGTAGACAGCATAGAAGAGGCCGAACTACTTGTTAGAGAAACCATTGACGCCGTCGAGACTTGGTTTGATAACCAGCACCTGAAACTTGCCGAGCACAAAACCGAGATGGCCATTCTAACACGTCAGAAATGGTTCCCAAAACAATTTGCTGTGGACACGGGAGGAACAACACTGACGTCAACAAGGGCGCTACGCTATCTAGAGGTAATGGTAGACGAGAAACGATCTCTCCTCGAACACCTAGACAGTACATGAAGAAAAGCCAGTAAGACAGTGTCTCGCCTAGCAAGAATTATTGCCAACACTATGGGACCAAGAGCCAAAAAAAAAGAGTCCTTCTGGAAGCAGTCTATTTGGTACTGCTTTATGAAGCGGAGATATGGGCGGACATATTAAAACAGAAGACCTACAGACAAAAAATGGCAGCAGTACAACGGCGAGGCGCTCTCAGGGTTGCCTGTGCTCACCGCACGGTTTTTAAAGCGGCTGTATTAATCATTGCGGGAGCCGCACCCATCGACCTACTAGCGTTTGAGAAAGCAAAACTCTATGACGCTAAAAATAGTGACGAAAACATGAAGGACGTAAGACCGAGGATGCAGGCGGAAACGCAGCAAATGTGGCAGGACAGATGGATCTTCGGGAGAGACGGGCATTTAGACGGCGTGCCTGATCCTGAACATCAGCGTCTAGCTTTCTCGGAAGCACGGTGACACGGACTTCATCCTCACACAGCTATTGTTAGAACACAGGCAGTTTAACGCCTACCTCTTTAAGATGGGGCTGCACCGCACGCCGACAAGCAAATACTGACCGTACGACATCGATGACGCCAAACCCACTATTTTCGAGTGTATACGGTGGAAGGACTATAGAAGCAGCACCGGAACAATTATAGGTACCACATTTTCCCCCGAGAGCTTGATAGCCTGTATGCTCAGAAGAGAAGATGACTGGCAAGCTGTCGCAGCCTACGCGCAGCGCCTTCTAAAATAAAAAACTGCAGAAAGAGACCGGTAACCAGGAGGAATATGTTCGACTAACATATCTGTCATTGATGGTACTTGTCGTATTCGAGATTCGGTTACGCAGAAATTCATACAACGTCGATTCATATCTAGGCCTATTGAGTGTTCACATCGCTTGGTGCCTCGCTTGTTTTGGACTCGTTGTTTTTTGTGTCGTCGTTTTTTTCATTCTTGTAGCTCCAAATCGTAGCCTCGTTCTCGGTGTTACTCGTTCTATTTCGTTCACTCGTTCAACGTTTCGTATCTACACAAAATAAAATTATTATAAATAGTCAAATTTTTCATTCAATCACAGATACTATTCACAACATTTCGATTCTGGCTTCGAAAGTGATCATACCTAAATTATTGGGCGTCGAAAAAAATCTACCACGCTAAAACTCTTGTAGCTCCTTGTCGAGGACTTGAGGGCTTCGAAAAATATTTGATCTAGTTTGTTCTAAGAAATATACTGAACTCTTACCTAAACAACTTATTGGTTTCCTTATATCTGACACATTGATATAATTCATTCCTGAAAGTGCCCCTTTTCGTGGGACGTTATGTACAAAATCTGAGTAGGCGATTAAAAAAAAAATTATATTCTCATCTCTCAAAATGCCTTCGAACTTACCTTACGCATAAGCTATATTTGATCTAATTATTAGTAAGGATTTTTTATTTATTTAATAAATGAATAGCCTGAAATTATTTCCTCTGCCTATCTAAGATGAACGAACATGATCGACATCCATAGATCCTATTCTGGGTTAATAACCCAAAGGTTGTACTGCCTGCTAACCCTCATTGCATAGTTGTTCATTTTTGTTCAAGCAGTTAACTAACTTGTCCGAAATATATTAAGATGAATTTGTGTTTCTATCGTTGAGCTTTTTTGTTTCATTGAGTTTTCAATCACAATTATTCTAGAAGTTCACTTCAAAAACATATCTTTTTCTTTCAGACGTAACTTAGTTTTTTATTTAATGACCGTGACAGTTAATACTCTACACAGAACCCAAGTTAGGGACATGGTGACTTTTAGCTGATCTAGTGCCTGACAGATACTTCGTGCAACTTAAGAAACAAATAGAAGATGAGTTTTCTATTTTCGTTCCTGGTGTTGAATAGTTCCTTAGATGTCTGCTTTCTTATTCTCGGTTACTAGAAGAAATATCCCGAATGGAACAAATTTCTGCCCGCTATTTCTTGTAGCCCCTCTCGTACGACCGCTTAATTCACGTTCTTTATTATATTTGTAACATTAATAACTTCAAATTAATCGTAAAATTTATCAATTAATAGGTAAACTCGCGTTAAGCCCATTAAGAGAGTTAAATCATTCATTAAAAGCTTATGGCTTTGTTCCACAGAGCCAAGAGAATTACAGATTCTTACCTCGTTCCTGTATTTTCTTCGTCGTCTCGATGAGCTCCGCAGTTACGATGTCTTCTTTCCGACTTGTTGTTCCCATCTTTCCATCTCAACTGCGTTCTCCCACCAACCCTGGGCCAGTGTTTCCACCTTGGGGCCCCACTTACTACCTCAACACTTAAGGTATAAGGGCTTTGGATCACAGCGCTCTGTGATCCGTCGACTAATTACAGATAACTGATGAGAGACCTTTAACGAATAGAGCCAAGCTCGTTGAAATTTTTAAAAATAATTAAGAAATTATTTACTATTAAGATGACATCATTATTGAATCGCAATTTCTAAGCTAGTTGACGGAAAACAAAATCCCAATGTGTCTTTTTCAGAATCAGATTACAAATAACCTTGAACGCATTTAAAGGTTAAAAATTGTTTATGATCACTTATTCTTCTAAGTTTGATCAACTATGATGAGGAAAAATGAATTTATCTTAAATATAATTAAACATAAACATGGTCGATTGTACAAACGATAAATAATAGTTTTGATCTTATTTTCAGTGATATTTCTACTAGCCAACGAGAAGAATGGTTTGTGTAATTGAGGTAAGACTTACTGTTTGCTATGCTACTGAAGTCTCGCGAGTATTTTCATCCAGTAGGCAATTATATGTCAGTTATACGTTCTCAAATTTTGGGTGTAATTAAAATTCATTTAAATAATTTAAATCCAGATTTTGACTCTATTAGGAAGTCGATAGACTCCAGGTGGGTCATGTCACTGATTCCTCCGCGAAGTACTTTTTTAAAATATAATAATTTTATTTTTATGTATAAAATATATTTTAATATTTTACTTTTTAATTTACCTACCTACAGGTAAGTAATGGTCAGAGTGCTTGCACCCGAGCTAGCGCTCTGGGCGATTTCACCGGGGTGAGAACAGCTAATAAGCGTTCACACCCTGGGGGTAATAATTTGGATATCTAGAGGATAGGATACCTAAACGCTGACTAGCGCTCTCGGTAAAGGAACTAGAGTGGAACGCTGATAAGCGCTCTCAACCCTGGGATGAGGTTTTAATAAATTTCCATAATTGTTTAACAATTAACAAAATTTATTATTAAGGAGTTGACAGGCTCAGCCTCGGACCAGCAGAGATTGCTCCTCTGCTAAGTCCTCAGACTGACTGCCTCAGATAAAGTCTGAAGACAGAGTGTATGTCAATAGGGTGTGCCAAAATTCAATTTCCGTGAAGAACCTTTTAAAATTGGAATTTTGAGTTACGCTTTTAGCTGGAGCTGTATTAAGGCATTTCCCAAGATATTTTGGAGTGAGACGATTTATTTGATTTTCATAGAATTTTTAACAGAAGATTTAGTTGAGCACTTCCGGCCAAAATTTGAAATTCCAGCGGAAATGCACAAACTAAACTCATGTTAAAAAATTCTATGAAAATCAAATAAATCGTCTCACCCAAAAATATCTTGGGAAATGCGTAAACACAGCTCCTGCTAAAAGTGGAACTCAAAATTCTCATTTTAAAAGGTTTTTCATGGAAATTGAATTTTGGCACACCCTAATATGTCAATAATAATTACAATGAGTTTTATGATGAATTTTTAGCAACGTGGCATCTCAGGTTACCCTATGAGAACATCAACGCAGTCCAAATCCCACAACGTAGACTGTTTAGTCTACTGGGCTGCGTTGACGTTCTAAAAATCTGTTATCTCGAGGTATTTCCGTTACCAAATACCACGGATAATAATTAAATGATTTAAATAATTATTTATTACTTTTTAAAATAAAAGTCAGAATTTACGCAAGATATAAGCAACAAATGGGACATATGTGAATCATTATTTCACACTCCAGATGTACGATTCTGCCAAAGTCAAAATAATATGACGCAGTCACGACGTCAGCATGAAGTTTCAATGACATTGGTAACGTATCTGTAATGTCTACATTATAATAATAACATTGAAAATAATCATAGAAAAGTATTCGAAAGATCAACAGTCGCATCCTATGAGCTAGACTGGGCCAAAAAAATCAATTATTTTTTTTTTTATTATATCGAAAATTTGATTTAGGTTGACAACAAAACATGTAAAAATTTGAGCTCTTGATATTAATATTAAGAGGTCGATCGCAATTTTTTAATTTTTTTCCCAGAAAAGGATTTTGTCTCATAACTCCTAAGCCATCGATATATATAAATTTTTTCCCTGATATCTACTGTCTTTAGCGTTTTTTTAACAAAAAATTTTTTGAACTTGGTATTTTTTCCGATTTAATGATCCTTTGCAAAAATCGAATTACCACAGTTTGTAACAACAGTTAAACGTGTCTTTGACGCGAAGATTTACAGTGAATCTGTTTTTGTCAAATATCTCTTTTTTTGTAAAGAATATCGTAAGTGACATATTCAAATATTTTATAAACAATCTGAGATCACAAATATCTACTCCTTGAATAATTCAGCTGATTCTGTATTTATGAATTTTTGTAATAATTTAATAACAAATGAAATTATTACAATACTTTTGATTCCAATGACGCGCATAACTGGCCAATTTGACATCTAAAATACAGTGATAATGGTTTTGTGGCTCCACCTACTTTCGTATGTTGGAAATGAAGATCAACGACATATGAACGCTGAGTTCAGTTTTAGTATGCTAACTACTTAAGTTGTAGAATAACATGGTAAAGTGGTGCCAACTTCGAAAAAGAAACTTATCGACTATAGTGTAATATGTTATTGTCTTAGCAATAATAACAAAATATAAAGTTAAATATGGGAGAATGAAATGTTAGCATATTATCACAGAATAGAGACACGTTGTCTCATGCCAAATGATCGACCTGTACTTGGCGCGAGACTCTATCGCGTCTCCAGAAATGATGATTTTTATAATTTTTATACTTTTTCACAAGAAAATAACTCGAAAAAAATTAAACAACATATTTTTCGATATGTTTCTCGTTTTTACTTTCTTAATTTTTGAAGTAAAACTTATGTTATATAGCACAATATGAATAAAAAGCATTGAAAACTGATTTTAATACTTACTGCAAGCAATTAAAGTCACCATCAAAAATATCCTGATTGTAACAAAATACATTCACTTTGATTGTAAAATATTGAAAAAAAAAAAAAAAAAACTAGTAAAGTTTAGAAAATCAAAACGTGCACGCCTTATGACGCTTGTTTATTTTTCAAGAAAAAATAAATTGAGTAATTAATTAAAAAAACATCGAGAAAGAACAACTATGTATTTTCGCACAGGTATGTTATTTTTTTTGTTTTAAATATCAGCGGCCGTTTTTTTTACTTTATGCGCACGACGTGTAAGAAATTCTAGCTTGATGAAGTAGGACCATCGTTTTCACGTGCCAGAAACAAGAAAAATTCATTTTTTTAGCAGATGTGTATCGAAGTGAATTTTCATAAGAATTCTATTTAAAAACAAAAAATCTAGAAATCGATTAATTGCGCCGGCCAACCTTAGAACTTCTGGCTAAGTTCGAATTCAGAGCGGCTCAGATTCAATTCTTTTTTTGTAGTGTTTGTTATGTTCAGGAGGAGGTTTGTGTAGAAGAAAAAGTTAGAATAATTATGCGGAAAATTAGAAAATTTACGAGTACTTAATCACCTATATCTTAATATATATAAATCATATGTTATGATGTTTGTCCGCGATGGACTCTAAAACTACTCAACCGATTTTGGTTATTTTTTCTTCTAAATGTGTGTTTTGTTTCAACTTGAGAGATAGGATGGTTTTCATTTCAATTTATGGTCGCAATATTAATTGATTAACAATAAAATGATTATTTATGTTAATTATTGTTATTAATTGTAAGTTTCATAATTCTGAAACAGATAGCGCCTTACAGTCAACTATAGTACTGCCTGACATAAATATATCATAGATGGCGGTACGTTTTAATTCAAATATTCTCAGTGTTGTTCACATTTTCAAAATCACTCAGCCACAGCAACGCGTGGCCGGGTCGCTAGTATCTAATGGGGTGTTCCATGCCAAATCGATCACTTTTGAACTTTATCTCTTTATATTTCGCTGAAAATTTTTTATTTTCTTCTACTCGATGAAAGACGTTTTTCAGAATTTTTTCAAATTTTTTTATCCATCCCAAAAAAAGTTACGAAGCTTTCAAAAAAATAGCTCCTTTATTTTCAAATAGCCACAACTCTCTTAAAAATTGACCTTTCGGGAAATTTTTTTTTTTTTCAAAATTTTTGTTTTTAATTTAATTTTTTCTAAAAACTGAATAAAAATAATTCAACATGATCGCTTCTATGACATAATCGTGTTTCTTGTATGAAATCGTCATTTTTTCGAAATTCGTCGTTCTAAATTTTTTTTTTCTCAAAAAAAAACTTCAATCAATTCTACAATTATCCTCGTGTATATCAGAAAGGACTGTTTTTTTTCTATTTTTCTTATTTAGTTGAAAACAAAATTTTCAACATTTTAAAAATGCAGAAATTTTTTTTTTCATAAACATTATTGATATAACATAATTAATGTAATCATATGATTTTAAGGTATCATATTCTTCATATATTGTCCGAATTTACCATTATAATGACTAGGATTAATGATTGATGAAGTTAACATTTAATGACGCAAAAATAATGCAACAAATTATTTATTAATTTCTTCTTTGGCGTTTAAATATTTTACAAATTCTGTATTCATTCGAGTTAGAAATATTTTTAACGCACAAACAACCATTTTGATCGGGAATCACCCAGTGTAGTTGTTGAGTTCCTACAATTGGTTTTGTTTTCGAAAATCGTTCATTTAAGTCATCAACTGCTGTATTATAATCTTCTTCTGGTGAAAAGTTGACGACAATATTTAGAAAGTTATCCGAATCAGAAGTCCATTCAAAAAGTCCTACAGGTGTGGGTATTTGTTTATCAACCGCGAGTTGGAGACTTGCTCTTGCTGCAAGTCGTTTGAGGATGCCACCAATACCATCACACGGGCCTTTGCCATAGGCAGTCGCAAAAAAATGCCATTCAACAGGAATATCAAAATCATCTTCATGATAATATAAATTTACAAAGTTTTTGAAGTTTTTAAATTGTTGAGGAGCCCCATCAGAAAAATAATCAATCTTGTTACAACGTTCAGGAAGACTTTTTACATAATCAGTAATTATATTGATGAAAACATGAACAGCAACAGTATCGTGAATATTAAAATCTGAAATAATTACTAAACTTTTATGTTCAAGTTTGTCACCAACTTTATAATAAATAACGACCGGAAAAATTGTTGCCTGATTATTGTTCCAGTGATAACCGGATGCGGCATTTTGTACGACAAATACATAGTTCTCTGCAAAATCTCAAATAATAACAAATTCATTCGGTTTCAGTGTTTCTTTAAATGTTTTCTAAAAGCTGGCTTGTTCTTTAGCGATGAATGACTGAGGTAGAAGAGTTTTTATTTCACTACCAAATTCTTCAACAAATTCTTCCGTAGGCTTAGTAAAAGTTTGTAAACTGCTTCTTGGTTTTGTTATCCAATATTTATACGTAACATTTTCAATTTCGTCATTTTCAAAACATGACAATAAAATATTACTCACCTTATCTATCCCAGGACAGTTCTTACACCCACCCAAATAACATTTAGTCGATGAAGTTTCACATATAATGATGCTTAAGCAATCGCTATAGTGTTTTATGGGCTTATCTGTATTTTTGGTAAGAGAATGAACATTTGCACCTAAAATGAAAGTAATTTAGTTAAATAACAATTCACGCATTCATAATTAATAATAAATTTGATAATTACCAAGCATCATCAACTTAACGTTTTGATGGATTGTACATACACAGATGGTGTGTGTTCCACTTGTCCCTGCCAACACACAATGTTTCGGTCGCAAAGAAGCAAATTTCGAAAATCCAATTTTCTCTGCAGCGTTTAATTCCCGAAAAGATTGGTATAATTCTTTCAAGTTAGACAAGACAAGTCTTTTTTGGACGTGTACTCGATTACCATCATCACTTCGAATTGAAACAAAGTCTTTCATACCGGGCATCGGAGCACTATATTCATCATCGTTATAAAAGTTTTCAACTTTTACTTTCACTCCATCGATCATTATCCTCCCTATAAAAAAATATCAAGTGATTAAGTCTTAAGTTATATACTATAAATTACTTAAACCATAAATTTTATATTATTTATACCTAATTTCGATTCAAGTGTTGAAAGTAGGCCTTTCTCTTCAACCAACATTTTTGCTGCTCGTGACAAGTATCTTGATGTATTCATAATTTCGCAAATACGCCTTTCACTCCATTTTTCAGGTAATAATGTTAAGATTTGTATTTTTAGAGATTTTTCCGTTTCTTCATCATTAAATTTGTCATGCAGCATTTTAATTAAAGAGCGAAAATTTTCACTATCATCATCGATCGGTTTTTCATCGATAGAAGAGAGTAAAAGCTTTTTTAAGCTGTCAGATATTTCATTTATTTTGTTGTTCCGAAATTAATAATTATTTAATTTGTTTAATGGAATTGGTGATTGATTTAACAGTTGTAAAGCGTGATTTATTGCAGGTAATTGAGTTGCAATGCTAACTTGGGAAGTCGAGCTTGATTGTGAATATTTAGATTCGCAATTAAACAACATAGAACCTTAGAAAAAGCAATAGAACATGTAATTGCAATAAATATAGAGAATGAACGTATAAATAATTTGAAAAACTTACGTAATGATAACGGAAGATCTGTGGCAGTCGTGTGACTGTCACTATCAGTCTCACTATTGTTTTCATTACTGTCACTAGAGTTATCTTCATGGTCACTTTCATCAACATTAGGATCATCACTAGTAGTTGTTAGTTGCTTAACGATATTCGTAGCTTTTTTTCCGTCATGAAGTACATGATAAATAATAATCACCTAATCCTAATGTTGTTCTCATCATTTCAGTCGCTGGACGCAAACCAAATCTTTTGAAATGGGGCTTCAAATCAAAAGGATTACATCAACGACTGCGTTCCCCTTTACTTGATGCTATAATGTGGAAATCGAATTATCTCAGTAAATGTGGATTGGTACAATCAAAATAATAAACACCCTCAAAAAGAATAGATCAGGAAAATGTTCATAAACTAGAGATTTTTTTACTTAACAAACGTAATGGCAAAAATGTTTTATTCAACTATGTAAAGCACAAAAGATTTACAGGTCATGTTTTAGATCTCAATATAAACGAGCCGTATATATTTTATAAATGAGAACATACTCTAGTTAACTGGCTGTAGGTAAGTCTGTAATTATTATGCCCTAGGTTATCGATCGTATTGACGTATTAAAATTTGAATCTTAATCGTTGAAATGATAAATTCGGACAATATATGAAGTATATAATACCTTGAAATCATATAATTACATCAATTATGTTACATAGATAATATTTATGAAAAAAAAAAAATTTCTGCATTTTTCAAATGTTGAAAATTTTTTTTCAACTAAATAAAAGAAATTGATAAAAAAAAATCAGCCCACTCTAGGATACACGAGGATAATTGTAGGATTGATTAGAGTTTTTTTTGATTAAAAAAAAAATTTAGAACGACGAACTTCGAAAAAATAACGGATTCATCCAAAAAAACGCGATTATTTCACAGAAGCGATCATGTTAAATTTTTTTAATTTATTTTTAACTTCCCGCTAAGAAAATTGAAAATTTTCAAAAATCGGGAAGTTATTGGTTTCACCTCGTTTTTCGAAAATCGAGTTCTCATCAGATCTTGACGTTTTGAGGTCCTAGAAAGCTTCCCTGACTATTCCCGCGATGATATCCGTCCGTCTGTGTGTGTGTGTGTGTGTGTGTGTGTGTGTGTGTGTGTGTGTGTGTGTGTGTGTGTGTGTGTGTGTAACCCTTTGATAACTTTTGAACGGCTTGACCGATTTCATCGCGGTTAGCGCCATTCGAAAGGGCTTGATTAAACTTAGATTTTTTGAAAATTTGAACTGATTCGGACCATTAGATTTTGAGAAATTGTAAATAAAACTACAAAAAAAATTTTTTTGAAACAAGGTTTTTTTGGAATAACTTTTAAACGGCTCTACCGATAAATTCCAAAAACTAACCAGCTCTTAACATCAAAAAACCACGTCGATTGCCCCCAGTCCGGTCAAAATCGGTTAATTCGTTCGTGAGTTATCGTGAACGAAAGCAAAGCGAAAAAAGTGTTTTTTCTGGGTTCCTCTGAAATTTTCGGTTCGATTAATTAAAACCTGAGAATAACTTATGAGCATGATGAAACTGCGTCGAATGCCGCCAACCGCGTGGAAATCGGTTGATCCATTCAAAAGTTATCACGATTTGAAAATTCCAAAAATATTGATTTAATAAACCCATATCAAACTTTTGAGCTCAGAGAGCTCAAAACTACAAGAAAATTAGATTTTTGAGCTGGAAGAGCTCAAAAACATAATGAGTGCAATATCGAGCCCTTAATTACGAAAGTAGCGGGAAGTTGCGGGGATGGCCGTCAGGGTCAACCGTTTTCCTAATTATTTTTTTTTAAATTCAACTAAAAAGAAAAATTTTGAAAAAAAAAAAACGTCCCGAAAGATCTGTTTTTGAGAGAGTTATGGCTATTTGGAAATGAAAGAGCTATTTTTTCGAAAGCTTCATAACTTTTTGTGGGTTGAATAAAAAAATTTGAAAAAATTCTAAGAAACGTCTTTCATCGAGTAGAAAAAGATGAAAAATTTTCAGCGAAGTCTAAAGGGGTAAGGTTCAAAAGTGGTCGATTTGGCATGGAATACCCCATATATATATATATATATATATATATATATATATATATATATATATATATATATATATATATATATATATATATATACTAGCTGCCACCCCCCCCGCTTCGCTGGGCACACTATTAATGTTAATCTCTATCGACCGATTAAAACTCAGAGACTCTTACGGTTTTTAAATTTAAGAAATAGCATTATAGTCAACTTTTACCAGATTTTTGAGCTCGGAGTAAGTACAATTTTGAGCGCTTGAATATAAAATTAGCGGATAGTTGCAGGGATGGCTTTTAGGGCCAACTGTTTTTCAAATTTTTTTTATAATGTTACTTTTTTAAACCATAGTAATGGTAACTACGGTAACGGTAGCCATAGTAACGGTAACCATGGCAACAGTAACCAAAGCAACGGTAACCATAGCAACGGACATCATTTCAAAGGTAGAATTGCGTGGGTGGTTGTGGGGGAGGGTAAGGTGAGGTTAAGTTCTCTAATTGATAGGTACCACTGATGGTTTCTTAGATTGGAGAATCAAAATGATACCCCCACCCAAAAAAAAAGAGAGAGAGAAGGTAAAGAAAATTTTTTTTTTTTTTTTTCATTGAATTATCAAATAATTAACCCCATCAAAGATGATGCGTACGACTAATCTTACAAATTGTTATAACTTCTCAACTATTAATGATACGGTCTTTGACAGTTAAAACTGTAACAAAGTAAATATATCCTGAATTGATAAGTCGCCGGACATCGATAATTGTTCGACGCAGCACTGGCGCGTCTCGATCATCGAGCCAAAAGAGAGAGTGGGAGGGGGTAGTTTTGGGTTACTACAGGTGAGCCGTGGAGTTTGGGAGGGAAAAGTGGTGTATCCACTGAAGAGAGTGCTACGGGAAATCTAAAGGGACCGATCCCAGCAGTAGTTAAGAGACGAAAGAAGCTAACAACAACTAGGACTTCATAGTCAAGCAGTGAGTTAGATCGTCGTTTTATTCATCAAGGTATCAAAAATCACTCTGTGTGCAAGATGTAGACGGCGGTCTACCTAATACTAGGTTTACTTTTCCTCTTCACTTATTAATTTAATGATATGATTGACAATAATTTAAGTTTATTCCATTATCATATGCGTTTTTTTTTTAATACTGGATGATTTTCATAAGGATTTATACCCGAGAGTTATTCATCCAATTTTGAAGTGCACAATCATTTACAAACTTCGTAGCAAGAATTTCAATCAACTGAAATCAATCAATTCAATTTATTCGACATTTGGAATTTTTAATCTGAGTACCCAAGGTCATAACAACCAAACTAAAGAATAGTCCAGCGTCTATTTTAGGAACGCTGACTTGTGTCGATTCTTATATTTTTTAAATATTTTTACAACGGAATGCATCAAATTTTGCATTGGAATTATTTTACTTGAGTTAATTTATATCATAAAGATTATGTCGCCAATTTTTATTATGACGCGTTGTAATTTAATTATTGATTTATTCAACGGTAAATTATTTATGATAAATTAATTTCGATAATAATTTAGAATTTGATTTCTAAAATGGTTTTATTGAAATTGAAATAGTTCAGGGTTAATAAATTCGGGGAACTAGAGCTTATGAGCATGAGGTTTTTTAATTCAATTATATTGTTGGAATTTAGTAAAAACTTATTCATAATTGATTAATTGTTGGAATTAAGTGTTCAGCTTAGAGTTATTTTGCGATAAGTTTAATAATTTGGAATATTCTATAATTGATGTACAGATGACTGAACATTCTAGTTGAATTTTTAACGTTAGATTTAATTCCCAATAAATTTGAATCATAACGATAAAGTCAATTAGTCATGTGTGGGTTATGTGTGTGAAGATTGTACGGATTATAAGTGTTACGAGGATATTTCGTTGTGTGTTAACAATGTTCTTTCGCATACGACAGTCTCTGTGCGAAGTGGTTCTTGGGTGTTAAGTTGTTTTGGTTAGCCAATAGGTAGGCTAGACGATCTCTGAATACTCTGTGCAGAGTAATTTTTACGGTTCTGGTCAGCCGCCACGGTAAAGTACCTAGTAGCTGCTCAGGAACTATTACCTGGACACTCCATATATTTGTGTATCTATATTTATAAATATAGATTGGTCAATTACTGGTTCATGAGCAGCTACTTGGTACTTTACCTAACATTTATTTAAGTACAGTTTTTTGCATTATTTACCTTATCTACCATAATATATACAAATATATATGTATATTTATATATATATATATATATATATATATATATATATATTAGGGTGCTTTTTTTTGACTATTTTTTTTTTTCGTTCCCATAGTAAAAATTTGATGGGAGTACCAAAAAAAAAATTCCCTGAAATTTTGGGCCCTTAATATTAATATTCAGTACTCGACCAAGGCGTGTAATGATTTCCCATTTAATGATGGTTTTAATAAATTACATCGATATGAGAAATAACAAGAAATTTAATATTTATTTGAGTTGTTTCAAACCCAATTAAATAATGGTACATATTTTTATCAGCTTTTTCACACATTTTTATAGCGCAATTAGTTTACGTAACCTCAAATTTAATGCAAAATACGTTAAACGACGTTAGGCCGCTCAGGACTCGCGAAGCTTTGTTCTTACTCTCGCGGAACAAGTACGCGAAAGCGAAGAAAGCGCTGCAATTAATCGGAAAATTTGTGAAACTCAGGTGAGATTGAGTAATAACGTACAACGCCATGGTACCTAACGTAAAACAAAATTGATCAGTATCATAATACAAAGAGTGACGAAATACAATTCATCTAATCTTTGTTTTGGTTATTATTATCTTACTTTTTTTATAAACTTTGAATGTATTAGATGATTAAAAAAGGAAAAAAAAAATCAGGAGAGAAGTTCACAAAAATTTTCAATAGGAGGAAAAAAAATTTGAAAAAATCCGTTTAAAAAAATTTTTTTTTTAATATCAGTTTCAAAATGATCAATTATTCAATTTTTCATTTATTTGTTAATTAAAATATGGATAATTAATGTTTGATATGACAATTTATAGTGAAATTAATTTATTTCACAATTTAACTCAAAAATTCCATACCGCCTCAACTTAAAACCTCTATATCTCAAAAAGTATCATTCGTAACGATTTCGTGCTTAAGACCTTTTTTGTAGAAAATTTAATTTCCTACAAGTCTGTAATTTTCATTTTTTCTGTAGCTAGTGTTGTTTACGAGATAATTTCAAAAAAACGCGAATTTTATGAAAAAATTAGCTTTAGTGGCCCGTACTACCCCGCAGGTGTAAGTTATGACTTTGCCGTAATGGATACTTTTGTAGAGCGTTCAATTTTAAAAAATACCTGTCCAAGTTCTAGATTATCCCATGAAATGCGGCTGAGTAATAAAATTCGAAAGAAAAAAAATCAAGTTTTACGTGTATTTTAAATGGGAAATCATTACACGCCTTGGTCGAGTACTGAATATTAATATTAAGGGCCCAAAATTTCAGGGAATTTTTTTTTTTGGTACTTCCATCAAATTTTTACTATAGGAACGAAAAAAAAAAATAGTCAAAAAAAAAGCACCCTAATATGGATATTGCAGGGATTTATGTCCATATGCAGTAATAACGGTCTATTTTTAGAATGCCTAAACAAAGATAGATATGCATCTCCAACAGATAATCAATTTAAAAAATTATTTAATGGTCAAGATTTCTATTTACAGATGATAAGAAATTTTCAAACTAATTTCAGAAATAATAATAATCCTTAATTGAGAATAATATCACTAAGTAATAATGATTTGAAATTATTTCTAAAAATAATAACATTAAATATTAATAATTTCAAATTACTCTAACTATAATTTCTAAAAGTAATAATACCACTAAATAATATATTTTGAACCTATTCTAAGTATAATTTCTAAAGAAAAAATAAAAATTACTAAATAAATTTCAAATTATTCTAACTATATCAAAATAATTTTTATAATAATTATCTTAAATAAATAAAAATTGCCACGTCATAGGATATGTACAGATGTGCATATACATAGCCCTGTATAAAAGCGTGGAACAGTCAGTTTTCCGGCAAAAAAGTAGGGATAGATAAGGGAGGAACCTCGGATCCCAATTGGACTAGAGTTTCCCCCAAAAGATGGAAAACATGGGACCCACCCAAGAATATAAGGGAGTCTTACTCTAAGAATTGGGAGTGCTAGACGAAATTCCCAGGCATTGATTTCGCTTCCCGATCCAGTCGAATTGTCTATTACTTTTGTTGTAACAAAATTGGTGTGACTATCCCATCAAAGTTTATCAGTGAGGCTATCCCACTGTCAATTAATTTTATATTCTTGGTCTTCCCAAGTTTTTCATTTATTAGTGAAAATTATAATTCTTTTATACGAAAGTTATTAGTGAAAATTGTAATTCTTTTTATATAAAATTTTTGTGAAAACAAATTCTTTCGTGCAAGAGTTTGTTAGTAAAAATTAAGATAACCAATAATCACGAAATAAGGTACTGTAAGATTTAGGATATAAATATAAAATTTTTGTAGAACTTCATTTCAAAGAAAGAACTAAATCTAAGAATATTTGTAAAAATAAACACAAAAAAAAAAAAGATAACAGCTAATCTAGTTCCAATTTGAAACAAATTAAATATTTTATTTTTTACAAAATTTTGTTTTATTAAAGTATTTTTTGTCTTGCGTCCTTCAAACAAAGTCCCGGAATTCCTAGTCTATAGGTGTAATACACCTGGACTAAAATGTAATAATCACACTCTGAAGCTAGAGTTAGTAAGTGGTGATTTATAAATTGGGAGAGGTCCCTATTGCAATGCATATACCTCGTCAGTTTATAATCTAACTGAACCTCGAAAATTCAGACGTAACAAAATCAAAATTTGTTGGAATTTACGTGAAAATACCCATCTACATGAATTTCAAAGCAAAAATTTAAAAGCTAAGATGTTCCCTCAATCAGATTCCCAGCAGTTTGTTTGCTTAATTAAATATAAGTTTTTATCTGTTTTGATCAAAACAGCTAGTTTTATCAACCTTGATTCTCTAACGAAAAGTAATTTACTTGAAGTTATTGCTCGATAAATATGTTCATTATTAAATGCTTGTCTGACCCGATTAAAACATTTGATGAATATGCCACCAATTTTTTCATCATTATTTTGAAATTTAATCATAGTAGTTATTGAACCAAATGTCCCATTACCATCGTAAATGACGCAATCACAGAATTTTAAGTTTTTGGTGCCTTCGGCCATATAATTTTGTCCATTCAGTTTCATTTTTTTGAAACATTCGATATTTGTAGGATTATAACCTACTCTTAATAATGCTGCTCGTTCTTCAGCTGTAGGCATTCGAGTTTTCAATTTTTCCAAACCAACTAAACGATTTTTTACGCTACCGTCATTTTGCTGAAAAGGGACTTTGATTTGCTTCGCAATAAATTTTTTTGTTTCATGAGAAACTTTTTCATCGTCCAAGGCATTAATTAGAAATTTTTGAATGAGAAAGCGCGTTGCGATTTGGTCAGTTTGAGCAAAAGAACTTGTAACGAAGTCCATTATTTTTTTATTCATTGACTCGAATGTAAATGCTTCATGGACCCAGATTGGACCCCAGTTTCGAACAACGTTAACTAAATGCGCCATCAAGTGTATGGTGGAGGTCAAATTTTCAACACCGAAATATTGTTGAAAAAGATTTATATATGCTTTTAACAACATGTCACAACGATTTAATTGATCTGAAGTGATGCAATCACTATTTAAATGATGAATGGCTTCTGATAAAAGTGCATAATGATGAATGTACTTTGCCGGCAATACTTCCTTTAGACATATTGGACCGTAGTCTAACCAATTGCGCCATTCCGAAGCTTTCCATTTCTGATACGTTGTTATAGATTTTGGTTTACGTGACCGACATGATGGTGGCTTAATAGCTAACAAGCACTTATCTATTAATTTAATACTCCCAGGACTTTCTACATAATAGGGAGCTTTAGCTATCCTAAGAAATAGCCGAGTATGTTGCCGAACTACTCCTAGGTAAACAGCGTGCATAGCTTCGACAACAACTCCATCGCGTATATTGAATAATGGCAAAGCTACTAACGATGAGATAGTTTTCACCCCATGTCTCTTAGTATTATTATCATAAGCGTAAGCCATATCGTCACGTAATTCTGTATCAGTTCGCTGCTTTTTATAGAATTGATTTAATGGATAAACGAATTTTCCGGGTCTTAGGCTTTGTCCTTTCGCATAGCAATGTAAACATCCATAAAATCCATTAAATTAATTCAAACACGTCACTGCAGCTCTAGCTGGAGAATCAAGGCTACAAGTCGTAACAATAAACCTTGATGTTACCTCTAATGAATCAGAAGGTTTCCACGATACACCTGTCGAGTACAGTGTTTCCATTTCATCCATGAACGGTCTCAGAAAAGAGTTCATTACTGGATGTTGCTGGTCTACATAAATTGCTGCAAGGAGCATATGTTTTTTTCGCATACGTGGAGGTAATTCGTTGATTTGTACATATATTGGCCATTCACTTAAATTCGAAGATTTGGCGACGTTACATCCATCAGTATTAAATGTAAAGGAAAAATTATACCATTTTTCTAAAAATTTTCCAGGTAAGCATTGAGATTTATACTCTTGTCCATCAAAAAAATCTTCATATGCATCTGGATTTGTTTTCGTTCTCCAAAATCTATATTTCAGAGATTCCGAAATATTAGGTATCTTCATAAGTTCTTTAATTTGTGCAGTTACACTTAAGTATATAAAATAGCCTAAATTTGATTCTGATGCACCACAATAACAATTTGTTTTTAATTTATTCGTCTCCTTACATCTTTCACCCAAGTAGTGACGACAATTTCTACAATAATAATGATTTGTTAGGATATCCTTATTACGACCTAAAACGTGCCACAATTGTTCTTTATTTGTTGGTATACAATTGACATGATACTTCGATTTTATCCATTGCAATTCATCTAGAGTAGCCTCGTACGATAACTTGTGCCTAACTGACGTTGCAATTGCAGCAAGTAAGTGATCCTTAACAGTAATATTTAGTTTTGGAATCAAGGGGATGTCAAGATTCGGTTCTTTATTAATGTTAAGAAATGGAGAATCGAGCGACAAATTATTATCATTGGACCGGATACCGATTTCATCATCATCATCATCATCATCATCATCATCATCATCATCATCATCATCATCATCATCATCATCATCATCATCATCATCAACATCATCATCATCATCATCATCATCATCATCATCATCATCATCATCATCATCATCATCATCATCATCATCATCATCATCATCATCTCCATTATCATCATCAATATTTTCATCTATCACATTACAATTTAAGAGTGCGAAACTTATTTCTGGATGGATATCATCCTCATCGTCACTTCCATGTGGATGAATGTCATTCCTTACATTATATCTGGTACTTATATTACTGATGGCTTCGTCAGCTTCGTAAAAACAACCAAGCTGATTTTCATCCGAAGAACAAGGATTTTCCATTCTTGTGGCATGATTATCTTCATGGTCTTCATCTTCGTGTAAATATCCGTCAGGGCGTACATCTTGATCATGTATACCTTCCACACCCATTCTTTCAGCTTGGTGGTCAACATTCTGAAATTATGAGATTAAAATTAATACATGTTGGAAATATAATCGAAATACTTATAGTTGTATGAAATAATTTATATTCTATACTACACTAGTGTAAAACATCAGGGTCTAAAAAAAAGTCAAAATTTTTATCGAGTTTTAAAATAACCAAGTCAAAGCTTGAAGTTCCAAGTTTTAAGATCCTAAGTGAAATTACGAGAATTCTCAAAGCAAAGTCTATCGTTCAATACCTATGAATACCGTAAAAAAATGTGGAAAACGGCTGACCGAAAGGCCACCCCTGCAACTTCCCGCTAATTTTAGCGACAGTTATACGAACATTTTTTTTTTCAGATATTTGTGAACTCTATATAGTAAGCAAATCGTATGCGTTAAAATCCATGATTATCAGCATCATCTCCATTATCATCATTAATATTTTCATCTATCACATTACAATTTAAGACCCCATGTCTCTTAGTATTATTATTTTTAGAGCTTACGGATAAAATAATAAGAAATTCACAATATATTCACAGTGAATTAACTGTGAAATCATAGTAAATTCACTGTAAACTCATGGTCAATTTACAGTAAATTCACTATGAATTTACAGTAAATTCACTGTGAACTCACGGTGAATTCACAGTAAATTCACTGTGAACTCATTGTGAATTCATAGTGAATTCATAGTGAATTCACTGTGAATTTACTGTGAACTCATTGCGGCTTCACTGTGGTCGTACCATTGTAAACTCACTGCATTATCACTGTGAGATTACTATAAATCGATGGTAAAACTGCTGTAAGATACCTATCGAACCACTGTGAGATAACCATAAAACACGGTAACCGAATGGAACAAAATCATGGTGATTTCACCGTAATTTCACTATGGTCTCACTATCTTATTACTACCATTTCTCTAAAATTTCACTGTGATTTTACAGTGATTCCGAAACCGCGAGGGATATTCAACTTATCTATCTATTTATGACAAACTTTGGAACAATTACCGTAAAAAATTTTCTAACCAAACTACTGAACGCAATATATCATTGCCAAAAAAATGAAAATAAATGATTTAGGAAAAGAAAAAATTCTTTTTTATAACATTAGCCGGATATTTCAATTTTCGAGAATAGAAGAATCAGCTGAAAGAAATGAAAAATCTTTTGTGAATTCTACAACGAAACCTTGTTCATTACTTAAATAACAAGAGCTCTTGAAAAAAATAAAATTTATAGACAAATTTTTAAACTTTCATAAGAGATTTTATAGAAACTCAAGTCTTTAATCAATTAATTAATCAACAATCAAATAATACAAACAAAAGTCAAACTAAAACAGGCTCTTTCTTTAAGTGTTCCGATGACTATGTTATTAGTTCAGATTGTAAAATTAACATTGAATGCCATAAAAAAATTATTTTGTATCACATATATCGCTTGGCGTCAATGCATAAGTACTGAAACGGTCGCGCAGAGCCCAATTATCAACGTTAAATTAAAATTATAAATAATGGGGCTACAAATCAGGGAGTCAAGACTTCTATAAATAAAATTTTCTCTTCTTTTCAGATTTTTCTTCAAATTTCCAATACCTTCAATATTTTGGAAGTTATAGCTACAAGACAGAGATTCCCTTGATTACCCTTCGTTTTTTGTTAATAACAAATGATACTTTTAATGGTGAATTAATTAAAAAAAATACCACCTTTTTAAAATTGAATTCTGAATCCAATGCACCCAACGCCACATTTTTTAAAGCATTGTAACGATTTTTCGTAGAAAACTCACTTCTCGACTAGACTATATTGGGTTGGATCGTGTTAAAACAGATTGAAAAACAGAGATGTAAAAAATTCCATCGGATTGGGTTGGTTCGTATTGGACTTTATTTCAACTTTGATTGCTGGAAAAATCAAACAATTTGTTCGTAAGTTATAACTGTTAAAAAATTCGTAAATCATCTTTTTTTTTTTTTTTTTTTTCATATAACTTATGAATTGTTGAGCTTAAAGAGTTCAAAGTTCATCCGGACGGAAGACTTTCAATTCAATTTTTCAACAGACTCAAAAAAATTGAATTTACAGTGAAAAAAACCATGAATTCTATTTCGACTTCAACTTTAAGTTTGAATAGCTTTGAAAGGAGTAGATTTAGCTGGAATTTTTGAAAGATGTTTTTATATAGACGATTGAATTTCCATTAAAAACCTCTATAAGATTTGTTCAGGACACTGATTTTTAAGTAAATTACAAAATTCCAAATTCAAAAAATCCAATTGTGAAATTATACCAATTATCGAGGCGTGGTTATGAGAAAATGGTTTATCTGATAAAAGACATAATTTTGTTTTTTTTTTTTTTTTTGGAAATCATAAAATTTCATGAAAAAAATGTCTTTGAGTCAAATTCATTTATCTCCTTAGATTAGAACTTAAGAGTCGAAATTTCATTTAAAAAAAAATCAAAAATTGCAATGATCGACCTCAACATTAATTTTCAGGGCTCAAATTTTCACGATCTTTTTTTTGTTACTCCAAATGATATTTTCAATCAAGTAAAAAAAAAAACAAAAAATAGAATCATTTGGCCCAGTTTAATGAAGATCTTGAATATATCAAGTCGAAATTTTAGTATGTAAAGGGTGCTCCTTCAATTTAACGTATTAAAAAATAAAATTAAAGCAAGAGATGCGAAAAGAAAGTTCTATTAATATTTCTAACTATTGCAGTGTTATGGTCAATAAATCATGTATTTATAAATTCTTTGAGTTCATTAACTTTTCAAACTTGAAAAGCATTTTCACAGTGGTGATCACAGCAGGCCAAAGTCATTTCCCTTAAGAGACGGAGAGAACCAAGTAAAACAGCCTTCTGCATCCTACCTGCCAAGATCTCAGCTTTTGATGAGCAAGCTGGAACTTTGGCAAGTGAGGATACAAAAGACTGTTTCATCCCTCCTAGGACGCCAACAATCAGGACGACAAGCTTGACACGGTAACCTGGGTAAAGTTTGCCAATTTCAAACAGGAGATCCTGATATATTTGTCTTTTGTGCTCTTCTTTGGCTGAGATGTTGTATTCAGCCGGGGCCGAGAACTCAATGACATAAATGTCACGAGTGGCCTTGTCGAAGAGCACAATATCAGGTTTGTTGTGATCCATCCGCCGGGTTGTTGCAAATAGCATCTTCCAATAAATTTTGCAACTGTCATTCTCAACAACCTGGGGAATATCTCGTAGCAGATAAGGCAATACTGGTGTCACGTCAATACCGTAGCAATGACGAAGATAGTAGTACAGTACTCTCAGGGCAGCATTGAGACGCTGGATATATGCACCCCTCGCCAGCACTGGACATGCCGACAAAAGGTGCATAAGCGTCTCCGGATGTTGTCTATACCTCCTACAGGACCTGTCCGGAAGCTCCACCTGGAGCACCTTGCTACGGTACTCAAGAGTGTTAATGACACCATCTTGGCAGGCAAATATGAACCCTTCAGTATCGGACATCAAGCCAGCTGACTTTAAGAAGGAAAACGTCAGCTGGGTGGACAAGCCATGATCACGCACGTGTATAAAGAACACACTGTGCATGGACTTGTCCATCAGTTCGCCAAGGAGTAGTTTTTCCTCGGCGTTCCTGATGACGCTCTTAAATTCCTCCTTTCGGAGTTCCATAAGAGCGTTTATTTCTCCAAGACCAAGGGTTCTTGCCGCATATATTGCTGCCTTATACATGAATGACCCCTTATGCGCATTTTCATGTTTATGTACAATTTGCATAAGAAAGTCATCCTCGTCTGCAGTGAAATTGACAACTTCGTGTGTTAGACCCAGGACCAAACGGTCGTGAAGCCGCTCCAAACTCTGCAAACCTCTCCCACCGATGGACCGGGAGAGGTATAATCTGGCGACTGATGAATTGGGGTGCATGCTCCGATTCATATTAATGATCTTACGGGTTTTGATGTCGAGATCTCGTAAATCCTTTCGGTCCCATTTCAGGATACCGAAAGAGTATAGTAAGACTGGGACAGCGAGCATGTTAGTAGCTGAGACTTTGTTTTTGCCAGAAAGCTCGGAGGACCTAATTTTCCGGAGTCTCCTAACATACTCGCTCTGGAGAGTTGCTTGGGCATGCATGCGGTGCTCTTCCATACCTAGATATCTATACAACTCTCCGGCGTCTAATTGTCTTAAGACACTCCCATCCACTAACTCGACATCATCACCCGAATCAGACCATTTACCCCTCGCCAGATGTACGACCGCACACTTGTCCAACCTAAAAGACATTCCGACATCTCGTCTGTACTCTGCTACGATGTTGAGGGCTGCTCGTAGATGATCTTCATCAGCACTATATAGCTTCAGATCATCCATCGAATCTAAAAAAAGCTAACCGTAAGATGGACGGTGTGGCTTAATGTATATAGAATAAACAAAAGTAAAATTTAGTATAGACCGGATAGCTCAAATGGTAGAGTAGTCGACATGTCATCGGAAGGTTCTGGGTTAGAATCCCAGTCCGAGCTATTTGAATTTTTTCTCGCATATTCTATATACTCACATTAAGAGTTTCTGTCCCTAATCCTTTCTCAAACCTTTCCCACCAAAATATCCTGTTACGTGAATGTTAGAACGCTTTACGTAATAATTATTCGTAACTCCTATTCTTTCCCGCTTCACAGCATTAATTTCAAATTTGAAAAATGTGGAACGCTTTACGATTTTGCGTGTCATCCTTGCGCAAGAGCCATGCTAATCTGTGCTTAATCCAAGCTCAATGACCACGCCCATAGCTGGATAATATTTGTCCTCAGGAATTAGTGGTAAAGCCCGGGTAATTTTGGAATCCAGGTTACTAAAACAGAGATCGAGTATATTGAAATTATCCTGATGTAAAGTATCAAGTTGAGTCCATTCTAAGGAGGCGAAACTTTCATATAGTTGTTTAGAACAGTCATCTCGTGGGAGGTTGCTTGCTAAGTTATAATCACCCAGTAAGATGAACTTGGCACGTGGGAATTTTCCTTTTAATCGAGAAATAGTATTTAGATGATCCTGATAAATTTCGAGAGTGGATTGCGGAGGAAGATATGTACAACCGATGATGATGTCAGTGTCTCTGCCCTTGATTTTGATGAATAATTGCTCAAGGTGGTCATTTATGTAGGTTATCGGTTCAACTCGGAGTGTACTTTTAGTTGCAATAAGAACACCACCGCCGCGTTTGTAGATACTAGTTGTAGAATCTCTGTCCTTCCTGAAAAGCGTGTAGATGCTATCAATGACTTCACCGTTAGAGATTCCTTCATGATGCCAGGATTCGGTAATACAAATGACATCAACATCGGACCCAGCTGTGGCAGTTAAGAAACTGCTCAACTTAGTCCTCAATCCCCTCGTGTTCTCATAATATAATTGAAGGTATCCGGGAGGTCCTCTTTTCACTGATCGAGCGACAATTACTATTAACTATTCTGAGAAAGTCGTTAATATACTTGATTGTCTTTGCGGTATTCCAGTTTTAATGAAGAGATTCTAGCTTGATACGGAGGTCTTTGAGATATGACTGCTGTGCTGGAGTAAGATCAGGTTTGAAGGAGACTTGGTCTTTGTCTTTGATGCCAGATCCTTGGTTTGATTTTAGGATAGAAAGGGCTTGAGTTTCTAAGGTTGTTCCGATTAGTAGAGGACGAGTACGGTCAGGCAAGGGTCGTCCAAGCCTGCGGAGTTTGAAATCAGCTGTGTTCGCAGCTATATTTTGAAGCAGCATAGCAGAGAGTTGAGTTCTGTCATCGTTAAGACATTCCTTGCCATCCGCCGCCTTTTGATTCGACGATGTTCAGAGCTATAACATTGCGTTCACGTCGTTTGCGTTCACTCATTTCCATTATAATATCTTCAGAGGATAATTGAAAATTCCTTATTTTATCCTCCACTGCACCAAGTCTTTTATTGAAATTATTGCATTCATTTGCCAGCAAAATAGATTGCTTAGATACTTTAATTACCTCAGTCCTTATCTCAATGACCTCAGTCTTTATCTCAGCGATGTTATTATCCATAGCTGCCTTGAATCTATCGAATTTATGATTAAATAATTTGGTGATATGTTGTAATTGTTTACCTAATAATCTTTTCAATTTGCTAGAGTTGGCGACTTCATCGTGAGTCAACCTCAAACAATACAAATCTAACCTCATTTTCGCATGAATTACATTTCCAAATAGCCGCTTCTTTCTTGATGTTTCTTGCGAGAGCTTTGAGCTCGGGAATTGGAAGACCGGTGCATTTAGCATGATACCAATTACGACATTTATCACATTGGATACTAGATGTATTTTCTCTTATTAATTGTGAGCAAGCTTCACAGACAGTCTGTAGCGTGGTTTGTTTTTCCGGAGGAGGAGACATATTTTATGGATCACCAATAACAAAAAAGTTTAATTAATTTAAGAACCGTGAAAATTTACACTGGACACTGATGAAAAATAAATTAATTATGTTAATTAATTATTGATAAATTAACAATTTAGTAAGAGCGAAAAAAATAAACAAAAGTCTGGGAATGCCGCCTAGCGGAATTATCTTAATCTATTTTATTTCTGCAGTCCCGCACTAAGAAGAATTCATAAATTATGTAATCAGTAATAATAACTTGTATGTGAAATTCTTATTTCGTTCAATAAATTACTACATGTGTAAAATGTACTAATAGCAGGAAAACAGTAGATCAGGTCTATACTGGTTATCTCATTAAAAACTGCGGAAATATTATTAAATATATAAACTATAATTTTATTTACACTAATTATACTTAAAACTCAATTGATATGATAGCGTATTGTTATTGAATATGCTCACTGAACAATATGCAATGTTAAGTTTTGGAAACTTCACAATAACTTTTTCCTCGCCACCAAATAAACGGTTGTTGTAAAGAAATTTGTTGTAAACGTTATCGAAACTCAATAGACATGGCCTAAATTTCATGTTTCAAAAAGTTCTAGCTCATAAACAACAACATTTTTAGTATATTTATCATCATCAAACACACGATCACTATATAAATATAAGATTTTGACGTTCAGTTTACTAAACACAATTAGCTTCTTTCTTAATCATTTGTTAAATAACGTTAAATAAATCCAATATTGCGAAGATTATCTAATTAAAACAAACGAAAATCATTGTCAAAACAAATGAATGAAAAATTATAGTCTTTTGTTTCCATTAGGAAAAAAAAATGTGCATAAAACTGTTATGTCCAAGGGCGTTTCTAGAGCGGTAGCGAAAATGGTGGAGGTTTGGACTAACGAATTAAAGAATACGCAACGGAGGTTTTAATTTCGTTGTTTTAATTATTTATGTGGGACGTTTTCGAGATACAAACTTCCTTCGTTTGAGACTGACGGATTTTTATGTGAATAGATGTACTTACTCTTTGCAGGATTTTTGGTTGTTACTGGATCCGTGATTCTTGGGCTGCTGTTAGCGCCTTTTTCTGAATTGGGCCCTGTGATTGGTCCTTGCAGCGGATGGATTAGGATGGAATTGGGCTGCTTATTTTACGGGCTTCTTATTTTTTGAAATGAACTGATCTAAAACTGATTTCACTTTTATTTAGATTTATTTTTATAAACACTAAAACTTACAGTTTCACAAATTTGATTTTTATGTAATTTAATTTAATGAATCTTAATGATTTGATTGAGCTAACGTCCTCCAGTCTCCCGTAGGGTAAAGTGCGCAAATTTAGCTTTTAGAGATATTTTAATTAAACTTATTGGCCGGATTCTCGCCTAAGTGCATAGCAAATTAGAACTTTGAGATTCCGGTTCTCTATGGTTGTATTTAATAACTAATACGTGGCCTGCCGGTTAACCCGAGTCTCAACTCGTCTTAAGTGCAGCGCAAATTAAGATAAGGGACTATTACAACGCACGGGCCCGTCAACTAAACGCGGAAGTCGAATTAATTAACAACGATGAGGCGTTGGCTGTTGATCGCCTTTTTAAATACTCGCGTTGCTGAGATTGCAGAAGTCCCCGCTAGTCAACCAGCAGTCGCGTAGCTTATATTTTATTGTGGCTTTCGCGCATGGAGAAGTCTTCCATCTGCGCGGGTGATTTAAATTTAAAAGAAAAATTTTGGGGTGGACATAACAAAACTGAATCGTAAGAAAAATGAGCAAGAGTTGATAAGATCCTCAAAATTAATAGCCCATCAGCATCCATCGAATGGCAGCAGTTCCATTCTGATAACTTCAGCCGTTCTTGAGTTATAATTAATGTAGCTAACACGACTTTATTTTATAGATGTAGATTTTAAGGTCATAAATCATTTCGTCTGAAATTCAATGAATAACGCTCAATTGACTTTTGAGGCATTAATAATCATTACCAGGGCTAAAGAGTTGGTGTTTTAAGGTTAGCGGTAAATTTTAAGATTGATAATATTACCACAGAAATATGTTCAGATCGTATACAATTTCAGATATGACTTGGTATACTAGACTGAAGTTGCTGACTGAAAACGGAACACGGAATCGGACTGTAAATATTTGAAATTGAGTCCTTAAAAGTATGAGATTAAGTGCGCCAGTGACAAAATAAAATATTTGTGTGATATTAAATACCGTTGCTGTCAACAAGTGTGTTTTGCTCAACTAATTATCCCATCGGCAAAAAATGTTCAATAAAAATTTAAAGACAAAATTCAATACAATATTGAAGACAAAATTCAAGACAAATTCAAAGACCAAATTCAATATAAATTTTAAGACAAAATTTAATAAAAATTTCAAGACAAAATTCAATAAAAATTTTAAGACAAAATTCAATACAAAATAAATGACAAAACTCAATAAAAATTTTAAGACAAAATTAAGAAAAATTTTAAGACAAATTTCGAGACAAATTTAAAACAAAATTAAAAACAACTTTCAAGACAAAGTTCCGCATTCAGTCAGCAACTTCTGTCTAGTATACCAAGTCATCTGAAATTGTATACGATCTGAACATATTTCTGTGGTAATATTATCAATCTTAAAATTTACCGCTAACCTTAAAACACCAACTCTTTGGCCCTGATCATTACCTTCGACGTACAATACTTCATTTACCTGCGAAATTTTTAAGGCAAATTACTTAATAATCTGTAAATCTCATCAGCATATAAATTTTGTGCACCCTCTACACAATGCATTCTTCAACAAATCGGTCGATGACCTATTTCCTGTAGGTTCTCAAGGTTAAAAACATAATTGGCAAATTCTACACTTTCTCATTATATAGAAGTGCATATAATAAACAATTAGTAATAATTTGGAAATAGTACTAAACGAACATTGAGTTTATTTACGTTCGTGGTATTAGATTGACATACTAGTCCATTGAAAAGTTACATTTGGGGTGGCATTTGCCAAAGGACGCAATTTTATTTTTTTGATGTGTAAGGGGGGTCAGTGTTAAGCTAAAACGAAGTTTGTGGGGTTGCCACCCTTGTCCCACGGCCGCCATGTTGAAAATAGGGGTTGAAATGGTTTTTACGATATATCTCTTCAACTATTTATTTGATACAAAAAATTTGTTGACATTTTTTATTGCAAATTAAATTTTATTCAACTTTGGTCCAGTAACTTTTTGTCGTAGAACTATGAATAAAAAAGTTATAAGCGAAAATATTTAGAAATTCGAGAAAAAAATTTCTATTTTTCGAAATAACTTTTTTTTTTATCATTTTTCAAAAAAATTCAATTCAATCATTTTTGTAGATCGTTTCTTGAGAAATAACTTTTATAAGAAACTTTTTTTCATTAAGGCAATAGCTAAGGTTTTACAGTGCTCCGAAGTGAGTAATATTATTCAGTACTCTTAACTATACCTATATTATACAATGTTTTTCAATGATTTGTACCGGTCAAGAATTTTCCGGAAAATGGAATTATTAAAATTTGGGCAACTCTAAGTAAAGAAATCACTAAGTAAAAAATTTGTATAAATAATATATTGGAAATAATAAGAAAAAAATTAGGAATACGGTAGACCCTGAAGGTCATCCGTGCAACTTCCCGCTAATTCCATGCCTAGTTGCATAACTCTGCACTAATTTAGATTTAGATTCAGATTTAGATTTATTTAGATTATGCCAAAGCCTAGACCTGATGGCAAATTATATATATACATATATATTGATTGAAAATGTACAAAATATAATAAAATTACAATTAACGAAATAGTATAATAAAATCAAATAAAACTTAATAGAACATTTGGTAATAAATAGACAATTAAGTTGAGTAAACAGGAGAATAATACAATAATAATATGTATATTAGATTACATAAACATATTGATTTAACTGACAGCGGACTTTTGTTATAAATCTAGATTGAGTAGATAATCATATATTTTATTCTTAAAGATTTCTAAACTTGAAGAATTTATTATATCAGCTGGTAGTTCCTCCCATATACGTATTGCCGTTACAATAAACGAACGCTCATAGAGAGTCGAAGAAAAATTTGGTACTATGTAAGAAATATAATTCTTCTTAGCTGCAAGTCTCTCAGAATGTCGAATAGTCGGATCGTCAATGAATCATTCTCGTAGATAGCAGGGCTTACCAGTGTTTAGTAACTTATAGAAAAAGCAGGAAGTGTAATAAATAAGCCGACTCTTCACAGAGAGCCAACCTAATTCACGTCTATACGGAGTGATATGATCATCTTTTTCTAAATTATAAATGAAACGAATAGCTGAGATTATAGCACGTTGAAGTTTGATAATATTGTCAAAAGTAGCATTTGACATAACAATGATACAATAGTCAATAATAGGTAATATAGTTGCTGAGACTAAAAGTTTTTTAATATTGGATGTATAAATATTTTTGCGCAATTTTAAACTATAGAGAGCTGAGTTTACTTTAGAAACAGTTTTCGAGATATGAAGATTCCATGATAGGTCATAAGATAAATGAAATCCAAGAAACTTTGTCGAATCAGTATAAGGAAGAGCTCTACCTTCGATCAAGATCGGTGGTAAACCATCACTTTGAAGAGAATTCACTTTGTATTTAGATCCCAACAGCATTGCTTTAGTTTTAAGCAAGTTAACTTTTAGAACATTTTCTCTAGCCCAATCGACTACTGTTTGAGCATATCTAGTTATCTGATTTGTAGCATCGTGTAGTTGAAAGCTGTGAAAATATACATAAATAAATAAATAAAAATATATATATATATATTTTAGGGTGGTCCTTATGTTGGGTTTTTTGAAATTTTTTTTCACGATAGTTCAAAATCGGTTCAAAATCTATAAAAAAAAAAATCATGCCAAGTTATAGCTCTTAATTTTAATATTAACCCGCGCCCCCCGACGGTCAAAGTTTTAAAGGAAAATAACATGGGAAAAGTTATATTTTTACTTTGGAATTTTTTACGTCATAAACTAACCAACAAATCACATCAAAAAATATTTTTTCTAATGCAAAATTTAACGGTCTACAAAAAGGTCTCATCATTTTTTGATAATTCTAACGGTTTTGAAGTTATTCGAGGTCTAAATTGAAACTATAATCTTTTTCATAGTTTTTTCTGTTTTTTTGGTCATTTAATAGTTCATAAATCATGAACCGGTTATGCTTTATAAGCTCATTGGATTTTTTGTTTAGAAAATTTTCAAAGTAACTGTAACTTTGGAATAATAGTAACACCAATTCATATTTTTAGCCTGAACTGTCGAACATTTTAAAGATTTTTAACTTTTTTTGGATACAAAAGAAATTCGGGACCTATTGACTCGATTTTTATTGTTATTGGTACAAATATCAACAAAGTCCAATTTCAAATTTTGATTTCTGGTTAAAAACATTTTAGAAACCGATCATGCCGCCATCTATTAGATTTTACTTCAATCTCTAACATTAAAATTAATTCTCAGATTACTCATAACCTACATTTATTTCTCAGCTTGATCAAAATCGTTCAATTACTAGTACTGATGCCTTTTTGATATATAAATAAATTTTTTGAGTTCATTTATCCGATAATTAAGTAATCAGTTAAATATGGAGTTATCACGATTACGTCAAAACATTTTTTTGATTGGTGATGTTGACGTTTAAATCGTAGGTAACAAATTACCATCGAAATTGCAAGCTTTGACAGTGTTATTTTTTTATACACGTATTTTAAATAATACTATCACAGATAGTGTTGCTGCAGTGATTGATGAAATTATTGTGTTTTGGAAGAAAGCTCGAATTCCCGTTCAAGATGTGCAAAGATGTCGAGATAAGTTGAAAAAACTGTATGATGAGTGGCGCATACTTCTTAAACATAGAAATCGGAGTGAAGTTGCTGTGAAAAAACAAAATGAATTTTCCTGTTCATTAAAAAAATTATTTGACATCGCGGCGTCAAATGGATTTGAAATGGTTGATGAAAATTCCAAAAAATTCTTGAATAATCAGAGATCAGATGAACGAATTGGTTTTATTGCAAATATTAAGACGAAATACGATGACGATGAAATTGGTGTTAAAAAATTAGAGAAACAATTGGATTTCGAAAAACGAAAATTTGAAAGTGAAAAAGAAAAATCATTATTTGGTAAATTATAATAATCAACTTACTCATTGATATTTTATTATTTTATAGTGAAGATATTTTTTGTCTTATCATTATCCTTTTTTGTAGACAAAAACGTTGAACTCTTATCAAGCCAAGGAAGTGCTCAATCAGTCTCTAGTGGAGAAGTATACATTCCAACTACTGCCGGCCAATTTAAATCAAGAAATATAAGAGGAACTCACAATATTCTCAACGAAAGAGTTGTAGCTACTTTTGACCGTTGTAAAGTAAGCGACAGAGATGCTGTGTTTATAACTACAGCTATTTGTCAGTCACTTATCGATTTAAAATTATTAGAAGTGGATATTAATTCCATTATTGTCAATCGATCATCTATTCGCCGATGTCGGCTTACTATGCGAGAGTCAAAATCAATAGAAATAAAAAAACATTTCCAAGACTTAAAGTTATCATCTATTGTTGTACATTGGGATGAAAAATTATTACCTAATTTGTTAAATACAGAAACTGTTCATCGATTGCCTGTAATAATTACTTCAGAAAGTAAAGAAATTATGTTAGGTGTACCAACGAGTGAAGATGGAACTGGAATGGCACAAGCTTCTGTAGTTCATAAGACATTATGTGACTGGGGATTCGACATATCTGTAAAAACAATATGCTGTGACACTACTCCTTCAAATTTAGGCCGTCGTAATGGTGCTGCTGCATTACTGGAAAAATTGTTAGAAAGAGATTTGATGTATCTTCCATGTAGGCATCATATATTTGAAATAGTCCTAAGATATGTCTTCGAAGCTGTTTTTCCAAATACTGTTGGTCCTAATGTTCCATTTTTTATCCGATTCCAAAAGCAATGGGGAGATTTAAATAAACTCAGTTACAAAACAGGTTTAGATGATCCGAAAAATGATAATATCTTGACAAATGAAAAAATTGAATCTATTAGAACTTTTGCGACTGAAACTCTTGCATCACAACTGCCTCGTGATGATTACAAAGAGTTATTAGAGCTTACTTTAGTTTTTATCGGTGTCATCCCCGAAAAATTTAGTTTTCGTAAGCCAGGAGCTTGCCACCATGCACGATGGATGGCAAAAGCTATTTATATATTGAAAATGTACATGCTTCGGGAGCAATTGTCATTGAAAAAGGTGAAGATAATAAACTACGGCAAATATGTGTTTTTGTGACAATGGTTTATGTAAAAGCTTGGTTTTCGTCGTCAAATAGTGTCAAAGCTCCGTACCATGATCTACAGTTTATAAAAGAACTCAACAACTTTAAGGCGATCAACAGTAATCTTGCTACTGTGGCAATTAGTAGATTTATGAATCACTTGTGGTATTTATCACCAGAATTAGCAATCATGGCTATTTTTGATGAGGAAGTTTCACAAGAAACAAAATTAAAAATTGTCGCTAAGCTGCGTAAAGAAGAAGAAACAATTGTGATTGATGATATTCCGGAAGAAGACTTGGATTATACTAGTGAAAAATGTAGTGTTAAACGCTTTCAAACTAAGAGCATAACTGAATTATTATATAATGATATTGACTTTTTCGTAACTGCAGAATCGATTAATTTTTTCAATAGATTCGAGTTACAAACAGAATTTTTAAAGATTCATCCTTCTGAATGGGCTCATAATGAACACTATAAAACTGCATTACGATTCGCTAAAAACTATCGGTTGTGAATGACTGTGCTGAAAGAGGAGTTAAACTAGTGCAAGATTTTTGTAATCGTTATACTAAGGATGAAAAACAAATGCAATACGTATTACAATTGGTTAAAGATCATCGTCAAATGTTTCCTGACGCACTTAAAAAAACTAATGTAAAAACTTCATGAAAGTATCTGTAATTAAAAATAAAAATGGTAATGTTTGTACATTTTCGATTCATTAAAATATTAATAATACACTTCTTTAATTGATTAATACTTTTCACGTAAATTATAGTTCAAAATTATATGCATAAGTAAAAAAGTAATCTAATATGAATAATAACCCGTCTATGATTGTTGAATTATTAAATGACCAGAAAAAACTATGAAAAAGATTATAATTTTAATTTAGACCTCGAATAACTTCAAAACCGTTAGAATTATCAAAAATGATAAGAGACCTTTTTGTAGACCGTTAAATTTTGCATTAGAAAAAATATCTTTTGATGTGATTTGTTGGTTAGTTTATGACGTAAAAAATTCCAAAGTAAAAATATAACTTTTCCCATGTTATTTTCCTTTAAAACTTTGACCGTCGGGGGGCGCGGGTTAATATTAAAATTAAGAGCTATAACTTGGCATGATTTTTTTTTTATAGATTTTGAACCGATTTTGAACTATCGTGAAAAAAAATTTCAAAAAACCCAACATAAGGACCACCCTAATATATATATATATATATATATATATATATATATTCGGCAAACAGGCCATGTCTACTATACACCAATCGTTTAAAGACTGTGTTCATAACCAAGTGAAACAGTATTGGACCAAGAACTGAGCTCTTCGAGCTTAAAAATACAATTTATGTGTTATTTTGAGCTCTTCGAGCTTAAAAGTCTAATACAAGTATCGTAGAACAATATACTTTAAATTTTCAAACCGCACTGACTTTTCAATAAATCAACCGATTTTCACGTGGTTGGCACAATTTGACGCAATTTTTTTAGTTTCATGATGAATCTTCATGTTTGAATTGAGAAAACTAGGAAATTTGAAAGTAATTCCAAAAAAAAAAACACTTTTTCTGGTTTTATTTTGTTCATGAAATTTCTTGAACGAATTGACTAATTTTGACCGGCTTAACGGCGATCGGCGTAATTTTTTCATGCTAATAGCTGATTAGTTTTTGAAATCGATCAGTGCAGCCGTTTAAAAGTTATTTAAAAAAATGTCGAAGTTATTTCAAAAAAACACTTGTTTCCAAAGAATCTATCGAGGGTATCTCTCGAACCAATCAACCGATTTTCCCATTTTTGGCGGCGACCGACGCGATTTTTTAAGCTCTAAAATTATTCTACATCAAAAACGATCGGAGAAGAAATGACGAAGTTATATCAAAAAAACACTTTTTTCGATGTTCTTTCGTTCACGATATCTCTCGAACGAATGAATTGACCGGATTGGCGACGATCAGCGTGGTTTTTCAAGCTAAAGAGCAGATTAGTTTTTGAAGTTGATCAATAGAGCTATTTGAAAGATATTCCAAAAAAACCACTTTCAAAAATGATTTTTTTCTTATTTTTTTTTGAGATTTTTCAAAATTTCTATAAATCTATCGGTCCGAATCAGTTCAGTCGCTCAAAAGTTATAAGCGAGTCACATAGTCACACACACACACACACACACACACACACACACACACACACACACACACACACACACACACACAAATTTGATTTTCATAGAATTTTTTTAACTGGAGCACTTCTAAAAATTCAAATTTTCGCCGGAAGTGCCCAATTAAACCTCCTGCTAAAAAATTCTATGAAAATAAAATCTATCGTCTTACCCCAATATGTCTTAGGAAAGGCCTAAACACAGCTGATTTCAAAAGCGGAACTGAAAATTCTAATTTTAAAAGGTCCATCAAGGAAGTTACATTTTGACACACCTAATATATATATATATATATATATATATATATATATATATATATATATATATATATATATATATATATATATATATTGTGACGTGGGAAAATTTGCCCACTAAAATTTCATATTCGAGATTATTTTTTTTTTCTTTTCTTAAGTAGTAATTAGTCTAGAATGTTGGCCAAGCTGATGGAATGCGGAGATTCGATGCGCCTGTGTCGCCCTACGTGGTTTGCGGTGAGAAGGCGAAGCTCGAGGTAATTAAAAATTAAGCCGAACCGCGCCAAATTATCAAAATGAGTATGGATGGATGCGTCCGAAACGAATTTACTTGTAATTAAGAATGTGTGTGATAGAGAGAGCGAATGACAAAAGCGACCGGGCGAACCCGCAGTTCAGTTCGCAATCAACGACCGAGGAGACATCTGGAAGCGACAACGATCAACGAGGGAAACCCGAAACCGGAATGGAATCGGAATTGACGAATAACAGTACGAGGAAGCAACGGGAGCACGCCAGGGCTCCACCTGAACGCCGAATGGAACACTAATTTGGGAATCGACCAACCATCGATCCTGGAAATTTATCCGACGACGGCTGATTGGACGCGCAGCTGGGTAGCTGCGCTAGCGAAAAACCACATGTTGCTGGAAAACGGAAAAGCCAACAATTCTGGGCGGGATACCGAAACGACTGTTGAACCGTTTGTTAATTTTGTTATCACGATCCAAAGTAAAATTGAATCGATTATTAATTATTAATTTTGAATTCTGAGCCGGACACCGAAAAAGCCATTGTCGAACCGCTGATAAAATTATTGTCACGCTACGAAAAAGTGGAACCCGATTATTAATTGTTATTACGAAAATTCAGCCGCTTACGTGGTGAATTTAATTATTTTGTTGAGTAATTGTTATTTTGAGTGTCGATCCAGTCGACGCTAGAATTTCTCTCGTAAATTGCTGTAATTACCAACTGCCAGGCAGTCAAGAATTTGAACACAATTTTGGTTATTTCGACAACAAAAATTCCGTGATGCCATCGCCGAGAGCCTCTGCAGCCGTCAGCACCACCGACACCTGCTATCAGGAATTTCAAATCTCCCTGGAGAGCCGACTGAACGGGGTAAGTGCGGTCGCAGTTTGTTAATACACCTGGGTGACTTCACCGCGGTCCGCGATTAACTCGAGGTCGAATAAGGCCTATTGCTTGTCCGAATTGTAATCTATAATTAATTATTGAATTGTTTTATCGAAAGATCAAATCATTACGCATTTGGTAATTAAGTGAGAAAGTAAAATTGTACCGAAATTCAGCGATTGCGTTGTCGAATTCCGGCTTCGGAGTGACGTCAGCCAGGTATTCGGTGCCAATTTTTTTTTGTTATTACGTAGTAGAAAGATGTTGTGTACAGTTGTCAATTTATTTGGTAAAAGTTTGATATTGTCTGCCGCACCAATTTGGTTCGACTCAGTGGCCATCTAAGAGCGCAATTAGAAACTATACCTCGAGCTTTGTCCCGTATATTGCCCGCCAGGTAACAACAGTTACCGACGGTTCACTTACCCGCCGCGGCGGATAATTGATCGATCGATTGTATCATCGAACCAGTATACGACAAATCGATGCTACTGATAAATGCGAAATTGGCTGTATGAACGAAATACGAAACAGTGTAATTTTTATTGTTAATTTTTGTTTAATTTTGATTCGAAATTGTCTGTTAGGAAGAAAATACGAAGCAATATTAATTTTTTTTTGTTGTTAATTTTTTTTCAAAATTTTAGAAAAGGTTGTTGATTCCGAAAAAAAGGCTAAGACAATTATATTTTTTTTGGGTTGAGAAATTGAAAAAAATTTTATTGATACGAAGCAAAGCGACGATAATTATTAGTTTTTTGATAAATTCGAAATTTTGTGGTAGGAGAAGAAACGCGAAACTATTATAACTTTTCTTTTTGTTGTTAATTTTTCTATTCCTGATTTGTTAAGACGAACGACGACCAGTAAAAATTTTTTTTGTATCGAGAAATTCGAAATTTGTTGTTACGAGACGAGCAGCGAAACAATTATTTTTTTTTGTTGAATTAAAGATTTTGTTGTTGAGAACGGCCCAAAGGGACAGACTTTTGTTTGGATCGATTTATAAATTCTTGTGAAGATAATTTTTATTGCGAATTGCCGAACCTGTGTACTGGTTCAATCTAGTACCTTGTGAGTTAATAAATCGATTTGTAAGCAGTCCCTGTGCGTTAACATTTTCTTTTCTCTGGTGGGAATTATTCCGAATCGATTCCTAGACCCGCACTATCCAATTTAGGATCTCTTCGACGTTGACCTGCCGCCCAACGACGACCAAGTTCTAACTTTCGAACTGCGGAACGTAAAGTTCACGGCGCCCAACAAGCTACGAACCAGGTAAGCCAACATTTAGGTGGAACTCCCCGGTGCTGTCGACGCCAGTGCCGTGAAGGAAAACCCATCATTATATATATATATATATATATATATATATATATATATATATATATATATATATATACTAGCTGTTACCCGCCCGCTTCGCTGGGCAATTATAGAATTGTATTTTTCGATCTAAACTTAAAATTTGATTAGAGTATTGTTTTGACTTTCACAAATTCCAAATTTCATCGAATAAGCATATACCTTTTATCTATGAAATTATTCCAGCTAATATTCATTGTAACTTTCACTGTGCAATCACTATAATGTTTGCGTGGCCTTTTTTTTCAAAAATGAATAATAATTGACACGAAAAAAAAAATTTGAAATGAGAATTTGGAGTCTATAGGAGCTATAGCTTGGAAATTAAAAATTTTTGATGTTAGCACCCACCTTCGCAAACGTCTATGAGATGAGCTATCGTAAAATTTTCCCATGGACTTCTTCTACATCTCTCACAGAAGATTCCTACCAAATTTGGAGTCGATAGGAGCTATAGTTTAAAAACGGGAATTTTTTATTATTAACGGTCCTACAATCCTCTTTGGGGTAGAATATCGTAAAATTCGTTCATAAATTATTTTTTCATCATTTATTATAGAAAATTCCTACAAAATTTGGAGTCTGTAGGAGTTATAGCTTGGAAATTAAAAATTTTGATTGTTAATACCCACCCCCGCAACCCTCTGTGAGGTGAGATATCGTGAAATTTGTTAATAGATTATTTCTACATCTCTTACAATAGATTCCTACCAAAATTGGAGTTGATAGGAGCTACAGTTTAAAAACTGGAGTTTTTCATTGTTAACGCCCCCGCGAACCCCTTTGGGGGTGGAATTTTTTAAAATCTGTTCTTAGCTGACCTCTACAGGGCAAAAGTATAATTCCTACCAAATTTCAAGTTTCTAGGTCGGATGGTTCCCGAGATATCGTGATGAGTCTATCCATCTATAGAACAGCTGCTATATACATCACACACAATTTACCATTTTATTTTTAATCATTCAAATCAGTATAATCATTTAACAATATCAACATTAATATTTATGTTATATTTATCTGTTTTATGATATAATGGAGTTTATCCTTCATGATCATTTCAATACATATTAGCTATTTCAATTATTAATGATTTAGCTATTCTTTCTTAAAAAAAGTATGATTATGAATTCCTACTATCCCAACCATCAATCGATGAAAATCCATGTATTTGCCTAACATTGTGTAGAATAATACTATTGAATAATAATTGTATAGGATATTAATATTTAGTAACTTTCTACTTTTATTCTAATCATTCCTCTGAATTTAGTTTACAACCGAATTTATTATTACAATTTATTCATTTTAACAGTTGTTGTAGCAACGGTAACCATGGCAACGGTATCCATATCAACGGTAACCATGGCAACGGTTGATTAGCGTGGGTGGTTGCGCTGGGGGAGGGGGGGTGAGTTCTATAATTGATGGGTGCCACTTGATGGGTTTCTTAGATTGGCGAATCAAAATGACATTTTCTAAAAAAAAAAAAAAGAGAGAGAGATATAGGGAAGGGGAAGGAGTCACGGGAGGGGAGGGGAAGAATGAGAGGGAGGGGAGGGAGTAGCATAAGTGATGGTAGACGAAAAATTCATTATAGCTAGGAATTGCGTAAAATCCGTTCTTAGTGAGCGTCTACATCACGAATGGAGTAAGTATGCTTAATTTCAAGTCAATCGGGCGAATAGTTTCGGAGATCTCGTGATGAGTGAGTCAGTGGTATTTCGCTTATATATATATATATATATATATATATATATATATATATATATATATATATATATATATATATATATATATAGATAGATATACACATACATACATACATACATACATACATAGATAGTGACAACATCGCGGGGGTAGTCAGGGAAGCTTCCTGTGTCCTTCAAACATCGAAATCTGATGGAAGCTCGATTTTTGTAAAACGGGGTAGATATAATAACTTCCCGATTTTTGACAATCTGAGATTTTTAGCAGGAAGTTGAAAAAGTTTGGAAAATCCGAAAATGCACGACTCATCATGCTCATTTAATTATGAAATATTAATAAAATAAAATAGCTATCCCATTATTTGTCAATAAACAACGAAAATAACGAAAAAAAAAAACACATGAGTCGTACAAAATAAAAAGACAAAAAAAATTTTTAACATAACATCTGTACTAGGAAAGTGATGCATAGGCGCCCCTGGTGGAATAAAATGTACATAATATCTGTAGATATAGATATATCACCATCCATGTTAATTTTACATGGATATATATTAGGGTGGGTCAAAAAAATCGAATAATTTATTTTTGATTTTATACTCTGAAAAATAGGTTCGTAGACACCTAAAAAGAATTCTCTCCAAGTATAAGCTCTTAATTATAACGGGAAGGTCCTCCGCTTTGCGGGTTTCTATTTTTTTCGAATAATCAGATAAAAAAATTTATATCTCGCTTCCAACTGCTTGGAAAAATATTCCGTGGCATAGATTTTGTGAGAAATTGAATGCTTTACAAAAAAGGTCTCTTATGACTTTTTCAAAAACTCAACCGATTAAAAGATATTCATAGTTGAAGTTTGGCTATTTTAAGAAAAATATTCGTTTTTATTATGAATTTTATAAGTCGATGAAAAAAAATTATTTCGGATTGCGGAACTCATGATTTTGTAGGAAATTTACTGCTCTACAAAAATGGTATCTTATGATTTTTTGATTAAGTGAAGCCGTTACGAGATATTCATCGTCAAACATTAACGAATATCAATATTTCCAGTTTTTGATCAATAATTCGATAAATTTTAATTTAAACTATGAGTTTCAGGAAAATTTACATAAATTTGAGTTTCGATCGATAAAGAAATGTTATAATAAGTTAGATAAAGAATTATTGGAATTATCATTGATTTTCCTTGGAGAAATGCCTCAAGAAAAGATTTCTTTCAAACGTCCTGGTGCTGTTCATCATGCTAGATGGATGGCTAATGCCATTTATAGTTTGAAAATGTATCTATTCAGAGATGAATTCAAACTCTCTCAGAAAGAATTGCATGGTCTTCGTCATTTCTGTATTTTTATAGTCACATTGTATTTAAAAGCTTGGTTTTCATCAACTTCTGCAACAACTGCTGCTTATCATGACTTGCAGTTTATGAAAAATTTATTGGAGTACAAACATATCAATCCTTTGATTTCTTCAGCTACGTGTGAAAAAATGATTTCGCACTTATGGTATTTGAGCGATGAACTTGCCATTTTATCACTGTTTGACGATGGCGTTCCATTAGAAGTAAAAAAAGTATTGTTGAAGCTGTTAATACTCGTGAAGGTACAGATTCTAAAGCTAAAAGATTTGTAATTGCTAAAAAGATTTGAATTCATTGGCGCAGAGAACTCTGAGTGACTTTGTGTCTAAAAAGTCATTAAATCTTTTCAAAATCTTCGATCTACCGTATGACTTTCTTGATGTCGATGTTGAATTATGGCCTACTAATGAGAGTTATCTCGAAAATAAAGAATACTTTCAACAACTAAAAGTTGTCAATGATTCAGCAGAGCGAGCTGTTGCATTAGTCAGTGAATATAATCAATGCTTGACAAAAATGAAGAACAATTCCAGTACTTATTGCAAGTTGTCAAAGAACATCAAAAACATTCCCAAATTGTAATAAAAGAAATTATTTATAGTAATAGCGTACTGTTATGTTAAAAATATAGACAATTATATTGCAATTGATAATTCAATAAAAAATTTATCTATAAAAAAGTTAAATACTGGTTGTTTCTCACTTGATTCAATACTTTTCATATTAAATTTGACAAAGAAATATGTCATTCACTTCAAATTAAACTAATCATTGGCTATATGTCGAAAAAAATGCTCTAATTTCTTGTTTTAATGCAATCAAACAAGCTCAAGACTGAAAACAATATTAAAAAATTGTTTATAACATTTCTTTATCGATCGAAACTCAAATTTATGTAAATTTTCCTGAAACTCATAGTTTAAATTAAAATTTATCAAATTATTGATCAAAAACTGGAAATATTGATATTCGTTAATGTTTGACGATGAATATCTCGTCACGGCTTCACTTAATCAAAAATCATAAGAGACCATTTTTGTAGAGCAGTAAATTTCCTACAAAATCAGGAGTTCCGCAATCCGAAATAATTTTTTTCATCGACTTATAAAATTCATAATAAAAACGAATATTTTCCTTAAAATAGCCAAACTTCAACTATGAATATCTTTTAATCGGTTGAGTTTTTGAAAAAGTCATAAGAGACCTTTTTTGTAAAGCATTCAATTTCTCACAAAATCTATGCCACGGAATATTTTTCCAAGCAGTTGGAAGCGAGATATAAATTTTTTTATCTGATTATTCGAAAAAAATAGAAACCCGCAAAGCGGAGGACCTTCCCGTTATAATTAAGAGCTTATACTTGGAGAGAATTCTTTTTAGGTGTCTACGAACCTATTTTTCAGAGTATAAAATCAAAAATAAATTATTCGATTTTTTTGACCCACCCTAATATATATAGATATACAGTCTTGTAGTTTTCGTTTTTTATTAATTGCAATTAAACGACACTGAATTAATTAATCATTCACATTCAGTGACCTACAATCGTCGATTAGGATTAAAAAAAAAAAAATTTAACTCAAATAATGGATTTTTTCACAAGTTACAGTGTTTCCGGGTTTCACACATGACGGACAGGAAAATTTTTTGACCTATTTTGGTGTTTTTTTCAAATTCTTTTGAAGTAAATCAATTTTTAAAAAGTATGGAATTAATTTCCATTAAATTGTCTCGACAATAGTATGCAAAATATGTTGATTCTCTGAACTAACAAGGCTATAATAATAAAAATAGCCGCCAAAATGAGGCGAAAAAAATTTTTCGATTGTAAAGCACTCTCTGATGCTTCGCATCATGAGTCGTGCAATTGTTTGTAAAAAAAAAAAAAGATGATTTAAAATTTCGAAAATAAAAGAGGTAGGAATGTAAAAATTCAGTTAACAAAAAAAAGGAATTATTTTAAAAAAGATAAGCATAAAATTAGAAAATTTATAAACAAGATATTGTAACAATATTTTTCCCCGTAATCGAATTCTAAAACCGGAGGCCGAGATACTGGCCGGGTAGAGTAAACTACGCTCGCCCTGAAATTGAATAAATAGGCCCGATGACCCTCAGGCTGGGGTAGTGCACGATTTGGATGCCAGATAATTTTATCTAAAAATTACCAAAAGTAATATTCAGGGGCCGCGCCAAGCGATCAATCAGTGATTCAAATTCTTACAAACCAGTGAGACGTCAAATAGATGACTGAAATGTAAATTGTCTCAGAAAGTTGAAAGGAAACGAAAGGAAAATCAAATAGGATAGGCAAGCGAGCACAAAGAAGTTAATACAGTAATTGTTTAGATAGATAGATTGATAGAAAGAACAAGAAAAGAAATTCAAATTAAATAATTTATTTAATTTAATTGAAGGCCTAGGAGGTAGGATTTACTGAGAACCTCCAAGGGCCGGAATGATTGTATATATATTTAACAAAATGAATTCTTCGTGGAATTCTTGATTTAACAACAATCTTCTTTGGAATCCAATTAACAATAATAATCCGCTTAGCAAGAATAACGCTTGTGACAAAATACCAATCTTAATAACAATATAAATTCAACAATATTGAATATAAATAATATCAATAATAATTGAGGTTTGTCAAAACTGTCTTATTACAGTATTTATGACAGGAAATGACCTCTTAGAACCATAATAATAATAATAATAATAATAATAATAATAAATTGTATATACACTACTGGAAAAAATTAAGGGATCAAAAAAAAATTCCAAATTTTTCGGTAGTTTTCAACAGGCCGTAACTTTGAGAGAAATGGTCGTACAGGAAATAAAAAAAAAAGGAAATTGTAGCTCCAAGTGTCTAGTTTTTGGATTAGAACTTCAAAATTTTGTAGCCTCCGCGGTTTCTGAGTAATCGTAGAAAAACCAGCAACAAAAAAATTCTCAAAATTTTTTTAGTTTTTTTTTTGGTCTACGGGCGTGGAAAAAAATTTTTTAGCTTAACCACCATAAGGATCGGATACTTTGTTCATTTAGCTTTAATTTCTTTTTTTAAACACCCTGATACGTCCACTCCTCGCTCAGATATCGGTCTTCAAATGAAAAAGGATCTTTTTGTCTTTGATTATCGATGTCTCAGCAACCAATGATCGCACAGAAAGTTAAAGGTGGGTTTCAAGAACTTGAATGAATTCCCCTTAACGACTGTCCATTGTTTTTTTCGAAAAAAAATTTTTTCTTTCCGTCACATGAATTTGAAAATGCAACAAAAAAAGGGCTTTTAGTGGTTTTTTGGAAAATCAAGCGCTGGATCGAAAATATTGAGGAAACCACTAATGTTAAGTGTGCCTTTTACAGTTCAATATGTCCACAAAAACCCTACAAAGAATCAAATTAATCCAGCCAGCCGTTTTTTTGTTTCACTTGATCGAATTTTTAAAAAAATTAAAGGATCACGTTTTTTGCTCTGAAAAGCTCATAATTTTTAAAAATGAGAAAAAAAATTGTTTTTTCGAGCTTTTTCAACATTTTTGTTCCAGAAAGTGCTTAAATTGAAAAAAAAAAAAATTTTTTTTGAAATTTTTTCTCTTGAAAAGTTTAAGAAAACAATTACCGCCGGCATTAGCGTTATCCAAAGCGTACCACGTGGAGGTTGCGCGGTCGGATTTACGCTTCTCTCTCTCTCTCTCTCTCTCTATGTGTGTGTGTGTGTGTGTGTGTGTGTGTGTGTGTGTGTGTGTGTGTGTGTGTGTGTGTGTGTGTGTGTGTGTGTGTGTGTGTGTGTGTGTGTGTGTGTGTGTGTGTGTGTGTGTGAGGTATTTCAGGAGAATTGAGACCCGGTGGCTCGTCAGTTCCACCGTATTTAATGACTCCAAACTCATTCTCTGAAGGTTTTTGTTGGTTCAATACCGGGTATTACCACCCCTGTTTTCAATAACGGCTCTCAAACGTTCAGCCATGTTTATGCAGACGGTAATTTGAGGCTGCGGAATGGTATTCCAAATGTGCTGAAGCGCGCGCTCCAAAGCAGCTAAGTTCTGCAAATTTCGATACTCTCTGCGCAACCGACGGCCCATTATGTCCCAAACGTGCTCTATGGGGTTGAGATCTGGACTCATTGCTGGGTGTCGCAACAATGTGATGTCATGCCGCTCAAAGAAGCGCCGGGTAATGTTGGCTGTGAGATGTAACGTCTAGCTGTCAAATTTTCGCGTACAATTACCAAAGGTGTTCTCCAATTTCGTGAAACGCCGCCCCACACCATAACTGATCCACCGCCGTAGGCAACGACTGGACAGACAAAGTTCTGGCGAAAACGTTCTCCACGACGGCGCCAAACGAGAGGACGTCGATCGTTGCCATACAGATTAAAACGAGACTCATCAGTGAATAAAACATTTGTCCATTCCCTCAAGTTCCAATTTCGATGATCGTAAGCATACGCTAAACGAGCTCGACGATGTCTTGCTGTCAATAGGGGTACACGATTAGGATGTTGTGCATGTAACCCAGTTTCACGAAGACGGTTGATGATTGTTCGAGAGCAAATGTTTCGCACTTGATGCCGTCGTCGCTGTTGCTGTTGTTGTTGCTGTTGTCTGCGATTGGGGAAGTTTCGAGCGACAATATTCGCATTGACGAAAGGTTGTCGTCGAACTTCTCTAACAATTGTTCGATCATCGCGGGCATTAGTGACTCGATGGCGACCTTGTCCGGGGCGACGATGATATTGATTCGTCTCTTGGTATCTGGTATAAGCTCGAGATACGACAGATTGACTTACACCCATCCGGATAGCAACTGCATGTTGAGTGTAACCTTCGTCGATAAGAGTCACTAACCGAGCGACTTCCACCTCCGATAAATGTCGTCTAACCATGATTAAGAATCAAAAGTCAGAAATTTTCAATTTTGACCAAATAATTAAAAAAAATTTTTTTTAGCGCAGAGGGATTAGTTTTGAAAAAAACTGTTGAATGAAGCGATTTGCTAAGGATTCACACAAAGAAAAGAAAAAAAAAAGTCCGAAAAGCGTATGAAAAAAATCGAAATCCGATTGGGGGTATTAACTTTTTTTATTAATTTAATTAAAAGGAGATCAGTAGAATCAAGGAATACAGCGGTGGAAAGGTGATAAAAATCATTGGGCGATGGTTTTTTGAGTTTCCTTAACTTGTTAAAAAAAAAATTTTTCCAAAAAAAATTTTTTTTTTTAAATTTTTTTTTCGAACAAAATTTTTTTTTTGAAAAATTTTTTTTTTTTTGAAAATTTAAGCACTTTTTGGAACGAAAATGTGGAAAAAGCTCGAAAAAACCATTTTTTTTTCTCATTTTTAAAAAATTATGAGCTTTTCAGAGCAAAAAACGTGATCCTTTAATTTTTTCAAAAATTCGATCAAGTGAAACAAAAAAACGGCTGGCTGGATTAATTTGATTCTTTGTAGGGTTTTTGTGGACATAATGAACTGTAAAAGGCACACTTAACATTAGTGGTTTCCTCAATATTTTCGATCCAGCGCTTGATTTTCCAAAAAACCACTAAAAGCCCTTTTTTTGTTGCATTTTCAAATTCATGTGACGGAAAGAAAAAATTTTTTTTCGAAAAAAACAATGGACAGTCGTTAAGGGGAATTCATTCAAGTTCTTGGAACCCACCTTTAACTTTCTGTGCGATCATTGGTTCCTGAGATATCGATAATCAAAGACAAAAAGATCCTTTTCCATTTGAAGACCGATATCTGAGCGAGGAGTGGACGTATCAGGGTGTTTAAAAAAAGAAATTAAAGCTAAATGAACAAAGTATCCGATCCTCATGGTGGTTAAGCTAAAAAAATTTTTTCCACGCCCGTAGACCAAAAAAAAGAACTAAAAAAATTTTGAGAATTTTTTTGTTGCTGGTTTTTCTACGATTACTCAGAAACCGCGGAGGCTACAAAATTTTGAAGTTCTAATCCAAAAACTAGACACTTGGAGCTACAATTTCCTTTTTTTTTATTTCCTGTACGACCATTTCTCTCAAAGTTACGGCATGTTGAAAACTACCGAAAAATTTGGAATTTTTTTTTTGATCCCTTAATTTTTTCCAGTAGTGTATAAGTAAGTATTAGATTACCGCTTAATATTCGCGTTATTAATTAATAATTGAGTGAATTAAGCGATAACAAAATTTCAAAAATTAATTCAATAATCATCACCCTTTGCCAAGGTCGATTACATGCAGGACTGGGCGAACGAGTGTGTCGATATCTTTTAACAAGAATAATAGTAATAATAGTTATAACAATTTAAACGCAATATAATTTCTTACTTGCGCAAATGCGCCAAAAACTAACACGAGTCACAGGATGCACGTGGGATGTCAACCGACGCGAGATTTCCTTGAGAGGTTATTTTTGTAAGCAACAAATCATCCCACGTTTAATTCAAATTTTATTTAATTTCAATAATGAATTATTCAACAAAAATTTTCCACGTGCTAACCACGTGGTGAAAATGGCGGTCTCTCACAGAAATCGGCGCTCGTTCACGCCCGGGAGGTTCTCAATAATCTACCCCGGTGGAATAATGCTAAAGGACTTACCAAAACGAGTCCAATTAATTGACAATGAATTTTTAAGACAGTCAATCGGCAACAACTGGCCAGCAATAGTAAAAAATATTCAAGAATAACTGAACTCAAACACACTGGTGCTTACAAGTGCAGTTTTCACCCGTGACTGACTATATATATTTTTGCCGGCAGTATGCTGCCAGCTGGAGCTACCGAGCCGACCTCGTGAGGGACTTTCCGTCGCCTCGGGTCCGCCGCGGTGCTATTTGAAAATTCCAATTTCCACAACAATTGAGAAACCTCCTCGGGACGTGAATCGGACCGATATTCACAAGTAACAGGGCTTCCAATAATAAATAGAAACATTAGTTATATAATTATTTAGCAATCGAGATGTTATGTCCAGACAATTTGATTAATTGAAATTAAAATTAAAATATTTAAATAAGTCGAGACGATCATAAATTTCGTTCGCTGAAACAATATAAGAAATGAATGTAATTTTAAAATAGTTATTTTTTACATACGAAAAAATACGATAAGACTTAGACGGTAGAAAAAAAGGTTGCACTAATGACACCAGGGTCATTAACGCAACGCTCGACACAATCTGTGGATATTTTTCCTCGAAACTTAAATGAAAATCTTAAGCTTAAAATTAAACGGACCCAAGGATAAGAGGGCAATAAAAAAATGCAATATAGAACCTTAGGACTAAAGTAAGTAGTGATAAAAAGAAAAATATCTATGCGGGATGTTTGTTTAGGCTAGAGTAATTTAGTTACAATAGGTAGTAAAATCTAAAAATAATTTCAAAAAAAATTTCCAACGATAGAATCTGTCCTTTCACAAGCAACTCAATTTACTTAAGATTCAAATCAACCAAGGTTACGTTTTCGAAAAATTTTAACAGATATTTTTTTTTTCAATATTTAAAAACTTTAATGACAATTGTTAGGAGGTCAAGATTTACCCAAGCCCGCTTAAGCTTATTATTATTATATATCTATACTATTATTATTATAACTAGTGAGTTGGCGGCGACCTACGCGCCGCTTGACGGCGCATACGACTCCTCTCCCCACATTCTATACTTTTCTACGTATGCACGTTCTTCACTTGGTCGTGCTACAAGCTACCACGTGCTTTACATATATATTAATTATCTCTGTTACAGAATACGTTATATTATTACAATATTATTAATCACAGTTTATTAATTATTAGATACTTAGAAGACAAATAAAGATTTATCTAGATTATTTAATATAAATACTGGTGTAAATTAATTCACTTCCGAACAGGTTATTGAGGCCCAGTGCACGCTACCACAGCGTTTGTGATTTTTTTTTACTAAAAATATAATAAATTTTGTGGAAGTGATTTATTATAAGGTAAGAGTATTTATAAACATTAATTTAGAAAATAAAATATACAAAAATTAAGTAAGAAGATAAGACGAAATGAATAGATGAGTGAGTCATGCATGCACATAAAAGATATAACGCAATAGATGCGTATTAACAGACGACGAATTAGACAACTTAGGAAAAACTGACAAATATTTATTTGCGTCATTAAATACATTCATAGATTTCTGTATATATAATTTTCAGTATATTAGAATGTGACAAAGAGATTAACATTGAGTAGATTGTCTTTTGTTTTATGATGAAATAATCAGTGAAGCCGGTAGGCGCGAAAAATTTCAAGATGTCGGATAACGGCGTCATAATAATAATAATAATATATAAGAAATCACGTGTATTACACTTTAGATTACGATGCTTTAAGATGATTTAAACTAGATTTTGGATTTGATTATGAATCATCACAAATCTTGAAATAAAATAAAAATGTATTTGGACATGTCATAAATATTGATCAATATAAAATACATATCAGAAATATTTCGGTAACTTGAGATATGCGATGCTTGCGTTCGGTATCAAGTATCTTATAGTTTGTGAGGTTGTTTGTTTGCACAATGTATCCCGAGTGTGTGCGTGATCAACCGCCTTCAATGTCGTTTTATTGTCGTACGTAAAACTACACGTTAGAATAGGTGTGCATACTCGAGGTGGTACTGTGTCAATGATCAATCTTGCGTTTCAAATTAAAGTGAATTGCTGTGCGTTCATTTTGGTTTAGAAGCACGAAACAGAATAAAAATTAAGAAGAGTATCGGGTACTAGATGAATAGAATTTTAGAATATTAATAATAAGAGATAGACGATAAATTATTAATTAAATAATAAACTATTAATTAAATGTATATTTAAGTAAATTTAAATTCTGTTTCATAAAATCCGAAATAGATGTCAGAGTCAGATAAAAAGATTACACTGGTTGATTATGATAGTGAGGGAAGTCTTGAAAGAATTGAAGATCCTGAAAATGTGGAACGAGAATCAGAATTACAAATCAAGACTGAGAAAATTGTGGACACTTTTTACAGTCTGTCACAGTTTCACAAAGGATTGATTCAATCAGCAGATGAAGTTAATTCAGAGTCATCAACAACAACTGATAATAATAAGGAAGTAAAGGTGTCTTCCAAAAGGATGAATAACTTCTCAACTCCTGTCAAACCAAGCCAGTCGACGAGTAAGTAATGACTATAAAATAATTTAGAAGCTGTAAACATAATTAGAAGACACAATTTAAGAATAGATGAAAGTGTTTAAGAGTAGTTAGATGAGGCCTATTTAAGATGTATAAAGATGTATAGATGTTAAGAAAATCCCAGATATTAATTAAGATTACATGTTTACAGGTACAGATGATGCTAAAGATGATGATGCTAAAGATGATAATGCTAAAGATGATGATGATCTTAAAGACAAGAGTGAAAATACCAAGATTAAAATTAGAAGCAGCGAAAAGATGTTAATGCTTGGTAATAAAGATTTAGATGATATGAAGAGGTTGATGCTGGAGTCAAACAAGAAGACTCAAGAAATGGCAATGTCGATGGAAAGAACAGCTAGGAGACTCGAGGAAGTTTCAATTGCAATGTTAGATGCCCTAAAGGTAATGACAAAAGGGTATAAAGCAGAGTTAGATCGCGAAAAGACTAAGGCAGAAGCATAGGTAAAGAATTCACATACATTTCCTACTTTCCCAAATAAGAATGATTTAGAAGTTACAAATGGGAATCATATTATCTCTAGAGATTTGAATGTAATTAAAGATGCATTACTATCAAATCAAAGTAAGATTAATGTTAGACGAGAATATAGATTAACTCAAAAAACAAACTATAATATCTGGTTTGATTATTTAAAATCAGAACGTACTAGTTGTGATTTATTAGATGTAATAGATGAAAATAACAGTAATAATAATAACTTATCAAATTCAATAAATAATAAAAGAAAATGCCTTGTTAGAGATATTATTATTAATCATTAAGGTGAAAATTATCAGAAGAGAATTCTTGATATTTCTGAACCCGTAGAAATTTTGAAAAGAATTAAAGAATGTAGAAAAAAACAGATAAACCTTACATCAAGTTCAGTTAGAAAAAGACTGTATTCAATCAAGATGAAAAAGAATGAGAAGGTCAACGACTTCTGTGAAAAATTTGACCAGATCATTAGAGAATATGATTCTTGTGGAGATGGAGAAAAATTAACTGAGCAAGAGATTAGATCAGCTTTTTATCAAGCAATCACCCCTGTAACTCCTCAATTAATGTCCGCAGATTTTCTTAACAGATCTCAGTCAAAAGAGATGATGACACTAAATGAAATGAAATCTTTTATTCTACAGTTAGAAGCAGAAAAGAAGACCGGAGATGGAGATGATAATGTCAAAGCTCAAACAGCCAAATTTGACGGTAAAACAAGATGCTATAGATGTGCTAAGACCGGACATAGAATTGAGGACTGCTCATTGTCAAAAGACTTGTGGTTTTGTTATTTTTGCCAGGACATTAAAAATCACAAAGGTGCAGAATGCAAGGAAGGAAGACTCAAAAGTAAGGTTTTGAATAATAATGATAATATAAAATCTAGACGATAAAAATAAATCAGATTGGGAATACAACGCTTACTGTTGTAAAGCTGTTATGATTCAAGAAGATGACACCGATGAACCAGAAGTAGATTTACAAAGGAAGGAGGGAGATTCAGAAAACATAGAGGCCAAGGATTCTTCAATTAGGAGGGAGGAAGAAGTTACAACACCTCCAGAAATAGAACAACATCCTGAAAATCCAAATGATGACATATTTAATTGGGATTCTAGTTTAATAACTAGAAATATAATTAAGTTAGATGATATCGAGAGCATTAAGAATTTAGAAGAACTATTCACATCAAATTCATTAGAGCAAGGGACAGCAGAGTCAAGTAAAATAAATGAAGCTATGTTATGGCATGTAAGACTTGGTCATGCTTCATTAAATTATCTCAAGAAGTTACAGAAAGTATACAGCAAATTAGAAAAAGTTAAATTTGATGATTCAATTCTAAATTGTGAAATATGTATTACATCAAAGATGCAAAAATTACCATTTAAAGAAGTTAGAAGACGAGTATCAAGACCATTACAAATAATACATACGGACACGATAGGTCCAATGAAACCAACTTCACACCCAGGACACAAAAGATTTATTAATGTATACATAGATGACTACTCCAGATTAGCTAGAGCATATTCAGTAAAGACTAAAGATGAATCAGGAGAAACATTAGAAAAATTTCTAATATCTACAAGAAACCTACTCGGCAAAGATGAAAAGGTATGCTACGTTAGATCGGATCAAGGAACAGAATTCACTGGTGGAAAATTTCTAGAGGTTTTAAGAAAAGAAAAGATAGAATTAGAATTAACACCGTCTTATACCCCTGAACATAATGGAGTCTCTGAAAGATTCAACGCCACGTTGCAGAGAAAGGTCAGAACCTATATGCTAGATTCTGGTTTACCCAAGAGTATGTGGGAGTTAGCAGTGGACGCAGCTGTTCACTCATACAACCGAACACCACATAAATCTATAGATTATAATGTACCATTGATGAAATTTAATAAGGATGAAAATTGTCATTTTGACAAAATTAAAAGATTTGGATGTATTGGATATATTAGAATTCCAAAACCAGAGCACAAGTTCAGCGAGAGAGCAATCAAAGCAGTCATGGTGGGATATAAACCCACAGGATACTTGCTATGGCATCCAAGTACTGGAAAATTTCTAGAGTCACGACATATTAGATTCAATGAAAAATTAGTGTACAAAGATGTATATAAGATTAAACAAACAGAAGAAACTGAAGATGAAATTAGTTGGAAATCAGATGAAAATGTACCAAATAATTTAGAAGACAAAACCAACGAAGAAAAGGAGAAACCGGAACAAAGAAAAAGAGGAAGACCCCGTAAAAATTCACTAGATGTTAAAAACTTAAATGAAAAGAAGAACTCATCAGAAGAAATTAGACCATGTACTACAGGTGAGATGAAAAGAAAATTAGAATCTAAAAAGGATAAAGATAGAAAATTGATTGAAGACATAAGCTTCGCAAGAAATGTCAACGTGTCTGAAGATCAATCTAACATGGATGAACAAGAATCAATAAGATGTTTAATTACTACTTTAAACAGAGAACCTATCAGCTATGATGAGGCAAGTAACTTAAGTGAAAGAAGTCAATGGATGAAGGCTATCAAAGATGAATTGGACTCAATAACTAAAAATGACGTCTGGGAATTCGTAGAATTGGAAGAAGCAAGTAAAACTAAAGGAAAATTAAATATCATTGATTCAAGGTGGGTATTTAAAAGGAAAATAGAATTAAATAAAGATGTACTTTATAAAGCACGACTAGTATGTCGAGGTTTTAAAGATAAGAATGATTATGATCTAAAAGATACATATACGCCAGTATCTAGACTATCACTCACACGAGCATTACTTTCAATAGTAAATAAATATGATCTAGAAATCTGTCAATATGATGTGAAAACTGCATTCCTCTATGGAAATTTAGATGAAGACATTTACATGAAGATACCAGAAGGTCTAGATGTAGATGAAAAGACGAAGCAAACAAAGATACTTAAATTAAAGAAATCTTTGTATGGATTAAAAGTAAGTCCTAAGAAGTGGAATATAAAATTCAATCAAGTGGTAAAAGAGATTGGTCTCGAAAATGATCTACATGAACCATGTTTATACACTTGGAGGAAAAATGGAATTGTAGCTGTACTGCTAATTTATGTAGATGACATTTTAGCTGCTAGCAATGATCCAAAGAAGTTAGACGAAATTGGACACCATTTATGTAAGAATTTTGAGATGAAAGTTCTTGGTGAACCCAAGATATTTCTTGGAATTGAGATAGAAAGAAATAGAGAAGAGAAATACATTGTATTAAATCAAAGTAGTTATATAGAAAGCATTTTAAATAGATTTAAGATGACTGACTGTAACCCGCAGAATACTCCAATGGTTACCAGACAAGTTGAAAATAGAAGTAAAAGAAGAAAATTGGAAGAGTTAGAATCATCTGAATGTGAACAATCGTCAATAACTAGAAAAGCTCCATACAGAGAGGCAATTGGAAGTCTTATGTACTTAGCAAATGGAACTAGACCAGATATTTCGTTTGCTGTACATTACTTAGCTAGAAAACAACTAAGTGCTACCGAAGATGATTGGAAAGATGTAAAAAGAATTTTGAGATATTTGAAAGGTACAGTAAATTTAAACCTGAAATATACAGGTAACTCAGATGACTTAGAAGCTTTCTCAGATGCCAGTTTCAAAGATAATGATGACTCCACGTCATCAGGAGGATACATTATTAGATTTTTTGATGACGTAATAGCTTGGAGAAGTCACAAACAAAGGTACGTTACACTGTCCACTTGTCAAGCAGAATATTTGGCAATGAGTGATGCTTGCCAAGAGATAATATCTCTAGATAAAGCAATTAGATTTGTAATTGGAAAGACATTATTTCCTACTACTATTTGGTGTGATAACAAGTCAGCAGACGACTGTACTAAGAAGGATGGAAGTCACAAACTTAAGATGTTCGATAATAGTGTAAATGAAATTAAATTAGAATTACTAGAAAGAGAGAAAACAGGTAATAGAAAACACATGGCAAAAACACATGGTGATTTCATTAAACAATGCGTTAATGAAAATAGAATAAGAGTCTGTTGGATATCTACGAAAGAGAATCTAGCAGATATACTTACAAAACCATTACCTGCAGAACCATTTAGATATTTAAGAGATAGACTTTTGGACTAGAATAATTAGAAGTTCATAAAATTGATAGAATTAATTACAATTATATGTTCACTATGTTACAGAAAAATCAGTTGATCGTATGAAGTAGCGCAGTGGAAGCTGGACGTGGGAAAATGAAGGGAGTGTTAGGAGGTCAAGATTTACCCAAGCCCGCTTAAGCTTATTATTATTATATATCTATACTATTATTATTATAACTAGTGAGTTGGCGGAGACCTACGCGCCGCTTGACGGCGCATACGACTCCTCTCCCCACATTCTATACTTTTCTACGTATGCACGTTCTTCACTTGGTCATGCTACAAGCTACCACGTGCTTTACATATATATTAATTATCTCTGTTACAGAATACGTTATATTATTACAATATTATTAATCACAGTTTATTAATTATTAGATACTTAGAAGACAAATAAAGATTTATCTAGATTATTGAATATAAATACTGGTGTAAATTTATTCACTTCCTAACAACAATGCAATTAGATAGTATGTAAAAAAGAAACCAATCACTCAACAAATTAAACAACTAAAATTTTACTCAACTGAATCGTTAAATGAATATTAGAAACTGAGCAAATTCTAACGAGATGCAGAGGCTTGATAAAATTATTCAAGTTATCAGAAATGTTAAATATTCCGAACAAAAAAAGAAACTCATTTAAAACTCAACAAATTAGATAACTAAAATTTTACTCAAACTAAATCGTTAAATGAATATTAGAAACTAAGCAAATTCTATGAGAAACGAATTTCATATTCTCTATAATTAAATAAATTCTAGAATTGAATAAGATTCGCGATCGCAACTAAAACGATTAAATTAAGTTAATAATACCCGAATGAATGTTAAATTTAGATTAATAAACTAATTTTCAAACAAAAATTTAAATAAGATAAATAATTATAGATGAAATTTCTGGTACGAAGTGTTAAAATTAAGCTAGAATTTCAAACAAAGTTCCAGTACCAATATTAAACATCGCTGATTATTTTTAGAAAAATCTAGGAATATAAAAATTTTAAACAATAGCATTAATTAAAAATAGTCGAAAATAAATAAAAAAAGGAAAGTTTGCATGCGTGTGTGTAAGTGCGCGTACACACAGGCTTGCATAGCGCGTAACCTGGGCCGCTTTTTCTATTGGGAGGGGACAGGACCCGGAAAATCGTTCCTGATTGGACGGACCTTTTTCTCCCGCGCTCACGAAAAGGGACCCACCGAAACTATGTAAGACACTCTCACCCTCGAAAACAGCAGTTATTTTTCCAGCTCTTGTCTAGTTAGTTTCAGTTTTTGCTCAGTCTTCAGTACTGTTAGCTTTTTCAGTCTTTTGTTTTTGAGATAGTAGTGCTGAACTCGTATCACCCACGTGATATATTCGCGCCGAGTATTTTCTCGAAGTATTCAAATCATACCGCCGAACTCGTATCACCCTCGTGATATATTCGCGCCGAATTTTCAGCTCCAAATATCCACACAGTCAGCCAGTCGATAGTTTTTGTGTACCTATTCGTACACGGAAGGCCAAATCGTGAAGTATTTTATAGTTAAGAAGATATCACAGCGACTAAGGTATTTTAAGATTATTTTGTAAATAGAATTATATATCCAATTGTACTTCTACTGATACGTATATTTAGTTCCACAATAATATCTGTAGTTTAATCCATTCATTTTTTATATACATTTTTTTTGTTAATTCGAGTGTTTATTTTTAGAATAAAAACCCTACTCAAAATCCTCATTTACGTCCCCGGTCTATAGGTCTTAAGTGACTTGGGCCGAAACAAATAAATTAATTTAAAGTCCATAATTTGGACGTAACAGAGAATTAAATGTGAGTTCTTTGTATAATAAATTTGAGCCGAGCGTTAGGCTCGTTTCCTCCGGACTGGGAACCTCGGGCACTCTCAGGCTTGTCGGCCGCTCGCTCGGGCCCCGTCCGACCAAAAATGAAATCATAAACTTAAATTAAAAATAAATTGAATTTTTGTAATAAATCTCGCATTATACTCTCGCATATTTTAATCAGAAGCGGGCATCCCAGCTGCATCCTGGACTGAGAATAAAATAAATCAAATATTATAAATTAAACTAGATCTTAATTATACTAAAATTTTTTTATTTTGCTCGAGAGGTGCCGCCACCTAGCGGATCCCCCGACACCAATGTGTTCGAGTCCGGCGGGAAATGCCACAGTGGATAAACACTGTGACAATATCCGTGAAATTAGACAAACCATAAAACAAACACGTAAAATGACAGAGATTTAAAAAAACGAAAAATAAAAAATTTAGACAAGTCAATAAAAAGACAATTGAAAAATTTAGAAAAATATACAGTTCTTATTATTTGTAACCTTAATAAAATGGACATCTCTAAACATAGACAAGTAAATTTAGATATCTTTACGTTCGGACATCTCTAAATATTTACAAATATAAATTCTTACAATTTATAACAATGATGATTAAAAACGTAGTAATCATACGAAATAAGCGCTAAAAAATTTAAAATACAAAAGATACCTAAAAATTAATTAATTTTCTTGTAAATGCTGCTCCCGAAAGATTACAGTTATTTTTGATCGATTGTCTTTTAATTATAAAAGCACACCAAGATTTTGCTTTTAATCGTGGTAAAAAATATTTTTGAAGACCAGGAACTACCAACAGCTGCTGTGATCGCTGCTCCAGGAAGTTGAAACGGAATGCGACTCTTTTGAAAAGCCCACTCGTTCTCTTTGGTCACCCCTTAAATTATTTAGAGCACCACTGGATTTTTAGACACAGTATCCAGAAACTGGACCAGAGCATGGAGTAAGTTCTACAGGGTCGTGAGAGATTGCTGGGAAGAAAACAGAATTTATCAAAGAAATTCATTTTTCAAGAAATTTTATTTAACCAACCCCATGACAAAAGTATTCCCCTTACAATTAATTAACACTTAATCCTAAGTCCTATTCCCGTTTATAAGACGGTTTCCTATCATAGTGGCTAATCCCGACGATACCCTCTTATGGAGCGACCCTACCCCGGTTTCTATCATAGTTTCTTATTCCCGACGATACCCTCTTATGGAGCGAACATACCGCGGTTTCTAATTATTTTCCACCATTTTCCATATTTCCATATTTTTCCATATTTCCCAATTTTCAGTATTTCATAATTCCATATTTCCATAAGTTTAATAGTTTCATAATTCCATAACTTTACTCACGCACCCACAATGTAATTATTATCATTCAAACACACTAATTCAAATTTCCATACTTTATTAATTATCTTCTAAGACTATTATTTACTTTTAATTTTCAAATAAAATCTGATTATTAAATTTTCTAAATCCAAATTAAATTTCAGTTATTAAATTTTCTCTTGAATAAATTTTACATTCATTCCCAACGCCAAATTCCTATAGCTATTAATTTTCTTATAAAAATTCTTAACTAATTTACTGCCGTGGTGTTAATAATACAACAATAAATATGTAATACTAAGAGGTCTTCGTATCTCGTATAATAGATTAAAACTTGACGACAGAGATCTTAATAATCTGCCGACAAAATATTCGCTACGTCCTAGTATTCTTACAAATTTATTTTCTTTGTCGATTTTATTTCGCCATATTTTATGATATGATTCTAGTAAATTACTTTAATTAATTTCCTTAATATTAATTCAGCTTCTTTTTATTAATTGTTTTCTTCGAATTCAATTTTGCCGAACTTTGTAATTTATTTTATTTACATTAATTGTTTTAATTTTGTCCAAATTATTTAGTCAGAGTTAACTAATTGACTTATTCAATTTTAATCTCCGGATTAAGAAATTGACAATTGATTTTATTTTATTTAATTTTAACGAAATTATTTTATTCGTCTCTGAATAACTAAATTGATTTTATTTTTACTAAATTACTTTATTTTACTTTTGTGGTGTTTGAAAGTTCGAATTTATTTTATTTTAATTTTGGGGATTATGTTTCACTTTATAACGCCTTGAGATCTTTAGTCTCGACCTTGTATGTCCTTTTTATTCAACGTTTTAGCTCGAGACAAGATGGCGGACCCTCTCCCAAACTTTTGTTGAATTATTCTTCAAGTGAAATTTTCAAATGATTTATTTTCTACTTTTATCTGAATGATTTTAACACTTAATTTTAAAATTATTTTTTGATTTTAATTTTACTTTTGTTTTATTTTACACAATCAAAATTCGTTCCAAATTATTTATGTTGATGTTAACTAATTTTTAGTTCTGATGATTTTTACTAAAATATTTTACTGAACTATTTTAATGATTTTAATTTACACAAAATTAACTGACTTCACTTAAACTCAATTACCAGAGATCAAATTTTCACGTGACACCAAAATCATAAATTAACAAACTGAAATAATTCCTAGTAAGATTAATCCAGACTCTGCCTACGTGTTTAATTAATTACCCGAAATAATTCCTGGTATTATTAATTAATTATTTAGTTTTTTTATTTCTGACTTGTTCTTAAATTCATTGTTAATTTCATTCGGACTTTTATTCTGATTAGTTTACCACTTTTTGTTCTTAAACATTTCGTTAATTATTCTTGATGTTCAGTTAAATTAATTCTTCAACTTGGTAAGATTAATTAATTAAATTTTTGTTCAACTAACGAGTACTTAAATATTGACTAAACCAATTGCTTAAATTTTGGTAAGATTAATTAATTAAATTTTTATTAAAACTATTGATTGTGTCCGAACGCAAAATGGCGATAACCTTCAGCCGACTTAAGGCCTGGCTGATGCCGCTTCATCGAGAATCTATTTAGACGTATTTATTGTACCTGGAGTCTCCTTGGATTTTATTTTCAAAAATCCCTTGACGCTTTTCCTCCCGGATTTCTCGTCTTTCCTTGATGTTACTCCTCGATGAGGTTGTTGGTGGCACGGTCCTGAATCACCACTTCGTAGTTTAATTCTCAAGGGATATTTTATTCTGGAACACGAAATTGGCATTAGAATATTTCTTAGATTAATTAAACTTCAGCGAGCTGGCATTGGGCCTAGCACGCATTAAATTTATCTAAAATTCATCGCCTCGTTCCAAAAAAAGCGATAGAATATTTATAATTACCTGAGTGAGATGTTTGCGATGTCGATTCTTCGATCGTTCGAACACAATAAAACTTACCAAAATTTGTTGGTTCGTTTATTCTTGGCTCTGTCTTCCCCACTCACTTTCTCTTGGCGCCGGCACTACCCTCTCGGGGACTTACTCACTAGCTTAAGACTATTGGCGCGAGTACTTCGGAGCACAGCGCCCTGGGGAATTAGTCGATAATTCTAGCTCGGACCGAAGACTTTCTCCGTATAAAGAAGGTCCCGTGTACTCCGTTACAAAGTTGTAAAGTTATTTTTGACCAATTGTCCTGTAAAATATATACCTAGATTAAAAGCAAAATTTCTGTGGGTTTTTAAAATAAAAGGACAATCGATCGCAAAGAATTGTACAACTTTCTAGAGCAGTGGTCGCAGAAGCTGTTGGTAGTTCCGGGTCTTCAAAAATATTTTTTACCAAGATTAAATCAAAATTTCTGTGGGTTTTTAAAATTAAAGGACAATCGACTAAAAATAACTTCACAACTTTATGGAGCAGAGGTTACAGGATCTGTTGGCAGTTCCAGGTGCTTGAAAATAATTTTTACCAAAATTAAAAGCAAAACCTTGGTGTGTTTTTTAAATTAAAAGACAATCAATCAAACATAACTGTACAACTACCTGGAGCAGCGGTCATAGGAGAATTAATTAATTTTTAGTTATCTTTTGTATTTTAAATTTCTGAGCGCTTATTTTGTATGGTTACTACATTTCTAATCGTCGTTGTTCTAAGTTGCAAGAATTTATATTTGTAAATATTCAGAGATGTCCAAAATCAATGATATCTAATTTTACTGGTTTTTGTTTAGAGATGTCTTTAGTGATTTCTTAACTTAAAGTTTCCCAAATTTTTATGTTTCCATTTTCCGTAAGATTCTTGATCTGTACAAATCATTGAAAAACATTGTACGTGTGTACCAATAATGTGTCATCAGTTATTGTTTTTTTTTTTTTAATTTTGATATGATAATTTTTTTAATTATAAATTTATTAATATTACAAAATTTATAATTAAAAAAATTATAATAACAAAATAAAAAAAAAAGAGCAATAACTGATGACACATTATTAGTACACACGTATAATATAGGTATAGTTAAGAGTACTGAAAAATAGTACTCACTACGAAGCGCTGTAAAACCTTAGCTGTTGCCTTAATGAAAAAATGTTGTATATAAAAGTTATTCCTTAAGAAACGATCTACAAAAATAGTCTAATATAATTTTTTCGAAAAATGATAGAAAAAAAAGTTATTTCCAAAAATAGAAATTTTTTTGTCGAATTTTTAAATATTTTCATTTATCACTTTTTTATTTATAGTTTTACAACAAAAAGTTACTGGTCCAAAGTTGTAGAGAATTTAATTTGCGACGAAAAATGTTTATAAATTTTTTTTATCAAATAAATAGTTTAAAAGATATATCGTAAAAACCATTTCAACCCCTATTTTCAAGATGGCGGCCGTGGGACAAGGGTGGCAACCCCACAAACTTGGTTTTGGCTTTACATTGTCCCCCACCCCCCTATACATCAAAAAATAAAATTGCGTCCTCTAAAAAATGCAAGGTTAGGCCTAAAAAATGGAACATTTCAATGGATTATACGATGTCTTTCATTTTATTAGAAATGATGAACAATTACTTTTAAAATAACAAGTGCCAGAGATATTAAAAACAAATATAATATTGTAACGATATATGTCATGTATTAATTTTTTATTTCAATTCTGTTCAATAGAGACAACCTCACTGAAGCTTGCAGGGTGATTAAAGGGATGGAAGTGCCCAAAACGTCATTTTCAAATTTGGGAAGAACTGAAGAGAGAAAAAGATGATTATAAGTCGGCAAAACAAGTTCGACAGCCACAAGCATCATTATCTTAGAAATAGACTATTATTATTCACTACATTATTAATAGTTAAACTTCAATAAATAAATTTTTAACTATTTTGCTCATACTTATATTCTAGTTCAATAAATATATGAAGTGATGGATACTAATTTTGAATAGATTACAATGGTCATAGTTATGTATAATTCTGTATGTGAATATCTATTTGGATGTGCCAAAAATCAAATATCTTTTTTTTCTTTTAGTTGTAGACAATTTTTTAAAAAAATACAGCTAGATAGATGTTTTCTGTATTATTTTGCTTTTTAGAGGGTGTGATTTTCTTCTATTATTCATGATTAAATATGACACATGTAGTTCTGATAAAATTTCCTTGTATAGCACCCTTTTTCGATAAATACTCACGTAAGTAGGCAAGAAGAAAGATTTGCGCAATAGTTAATTGAAAAATTTTTCTCCTGGTACTATTTTTCAGTCCCGATGATTCAAGTTTAAGTAAAAAAAGTACCATTCAGTAGCCGAAATGAAAGTAGATTTCATAATAAATGTGAAAATCTAAGAATTATTCCGATCGCAAACGACGATAGCTATAATGAATACGGATCATTTTTCAAACTTTATATTCTACAGATAAATATGGAAGTCATGTTCAATAATGATCTTAATTAGTCTTCTTATTTCCACCTTAGAATAATAAGTATTATTATTATCTTCATATTAATATTTGCGGATATTTTATTCATAATATGAAATTATACAAATTTTCATCCAATGCTGTCAAATTTACAATATTTTATTGATAATAAATTTTTAACAAAATCATTACTTCACTGATACATATTTGGGAGAACATATGACATTTAGAGACGTTATACACGGAAAGAAAACTGTATGAAAAATTATGGTGAAAACGTCGTAATTTTTAGTATAGAATATTGTAGTGCCGGGCCAAAACTTAAACATCGTAATTTTTACGATGCAGCATCGTAAATTTCTATCACTCAAATTAAAAAGAAGCTTAGGCCAACGAAGAAAATAATTCTGTATCACTGAGGAATCGAACCCGGAGTCCACTCCGCCACAAGCCCAAGGTTTATCCCCTTACGCTATAGGAGAGAATAACTCAACTTTCTGTTCAGTCCCATGATAAGACCCCCCATACAGTAGTTGGTCATCTTTTGGTGGTGGCGCCACAGACTACTAAACTCTGTCTTTTTTTTTATTAAAACATATAGTATGCGTCCTTATTTACTTGCTCTTACAAACAAAATGTACTAAATAACATCGTAATTTTTAATAAATCAAATTGTATTCTGTAGACGACAGCGTCGTAAAAATCAAGATACTAAAAGTCTAGTCCTGGATGACGATATTACTATTGTAATTTGTCATATAATTTTTCTTCCGTGTATTATACGGGCATTCAATAGTGACTGGTGGGACATTTAACTCTGAAATTCTATTAATTATAAGCTACAATTGTGTGACTGAAATTTACTATTGTAAAATAAATCTTATAATTTAAAGAAATAACTAATTAGTAACATTATTTGGTCAAATTTTTGATTACTTTTTAAGTTTCTCGTAATTATTGTTTGACTGGTGGGACATCGAAAAATCCTTCTCTCTTACCGCGGAATACTTTTAGTCGAATTTCAGTTCAACCCCTAAGCACTTAAAAATATCTTCCCTCTCATCACAAAATTTATCCTACAAACATTCAATGTCATGAAGAATTAGACTTATTACCTGCGTAGAAACCATTAAAAAATTTTTTTTATCGTGACTGGTTGGACAAGTACAAAATACAATCATTTATATTATTCCAACAGTAGAAACATTATTGTTTGTATATTAAACTATTAATCATTTAGGATAAATAAAGTAAATAATAAAAGAACAGAAATAATGGACTTAGCATGCTAACAACACGATCTTGATAAATTTAGGTGTTATTTAATAGAGAGCATAAAATAAATTTGTTCTTAAATCTCGTTCAATTTTTATCCGCTTTTTATCGGGTTATGAATCTTAAGAGAATAGGAAATATATATGTATTCTGAAAAATATACGAGAAATGAAGTAAGATTAGGAAAAGATTTATAAATAAGGATGACAAGCAAAACCGTTAAGCGTTTCACATTTTCAAAATTAAATAATTTTATGAAGCGGGAAAAAATCGGATTTATGACAATTAAGACGTTAAACATTCTACATTCATGTAACAGGATAACTGAGAGCATAACTCGCGAAAAAATTCTGAATGAAAAATCGCCAAATTAGTGATTATTTAGGTTAAAGAAAAATTTATCATTTAACTGAAGATTACTAAGAGAAACAAAGCTGTAAATTTCATTACTTCGACTCAATTCTATGATGGATTGACTTGAAACGGAAGGAACTCTTTTGACAAGTCTCTTCGTTCTCTTTGGTCACCCCTTAATTTATTTAGGGCGCCACTTGATTCTTAGATACAGTATCCAGAAACTGGACCAGAGCATGGAGTAAGTTCTGCAGGGTCGTGATAGATTGCTATGAGGGAAACAAAAATTGTCAAAGAAATGTATTTTACCAGAAATTTTATTTAACCAACCACATGACATGTAACTGACTCGGATCGGAGACCTTCTTTGGATGAAGAAGGCCCCGTGTACTCCGTTACAGACTATAAGCAAGAGTCCCACCAGAGTCATATGTGACTGGTGGGACGGATTATAAATAATCTGGAAAACCTTATTTTGGATTTTTTGGTAGTTATAAGAAGTTTCATTCATTTTTAACATGTTTATTGTTACTTCTGCAAAGAAAAAAAAATTTAACAAGTCAGATTTGAGGTTGAGAAAACAATTTTTCTATCTTTTTGCGTGACTGGTGAGATATGTGATAAGCTTATGTTCAAATACAAAATATACAAAAACTAACGTATTTTCTCGTTTGAATCGAACCTAATTCTTTTCTTTAACTATTTTTCTTAAATAAAATGAATCACTAACTGAAATTTATAGAATAATTGAGATAACGTGTTGCCGACTTAAAAAATATTTGGCCCGGATACTAGTTAGTACGACTGAGAAGTCACTAGGAGAGGAAAATCGGTTTTCTTATTGACTGAATAAATTTTTCTTTACAATTTGGTAAAATATAGATTTTTAATGATAAATAAAGACTAAATCAGAATTAACGAGAGAAATTTTAAAATTGTGGTCATTTTCTCATCTCTCATAAAATGACCCTGTTATAATTCACTGACTAATTACAATGTTTTTTTAACAATTTTTAGTAAGTATAGGAACATTTTTCGATTACTCGTTCCAAAAATTAATTTTCTTTAAATTAAAAATTAAAGAGACATTAATAATAAAAAATTAGAATTACACAATTCACCATTCAATATCATGAACTTCACTGAATACAGTTTGTTTATACAAACATAAAAATTGACTTTATTCTAAGTCACTGTACACTAAGGAACTTAGACAGCAAAATAATTTATGAAATCTACTAACAATTTCATAATTGGAATAGTGAAATAGGACACAACTGTGGAACTACACATATGGTATGTGACTTTTTTTTTTTTTTGGGCGAGAGGAGGGAAATCTTCAAAAGACACCGGCTTCAATGTTGGAGATGTTGGTTGCCGGTAGTGTGAGATTTTTACTCAATAAAACCCTCCCCTCTCTTGTACCTGATACTGCGGTACCGCGATACCGCGCTAGCATTACATCGCAGTACCAGGCCCCCTCCATGCTGCTCCTGCAGCTTATTTCTCCGATTCTTCTTCTTTCTCCTCTTTCTTTTTCTCCAGCAGGACCTCTCTTACATATCCCGTCATTGCTGCCCAGTTGTTCGTAGTCGCCAGCATCCAAGGGACGATATCTTTAGGCCTTTGAGGCACTTCCCTCCCTTCCTGCCAACACAGCCGTATTTCAGACCATCGCTGACAGAAAAAGAAGATGTACTCGGCGGAGTCGATAACTTCCGGACAGTACTGGCAGTAAGGATCGTTTCGGATCCCCATACGGCAAAGATACTCATTGAACTGTCCGTGACCGGACAGAAACTGAGTGAGATCGTAATCTACCTCCCCCCGCTCCCGTGAGATCCAGTCTCGGACGCTTCCAATGAGCTGGTACGTCCATCTTCCCCTCTCCGAAGCATTCCACCGTTCCTGCCAAAGAGCAAGGGTCACCTCCCGTTCGCGGTTCCTTACCTTCATCAAAGGCCCATCACCACGTCTCTGGGCACCCCAGATGCGCCCCCGTTCGAATCCTAACAGATCGATCGGATACACACCCGCGATAACCAAAGCCGCAGCTTCAGAGACCGTTCGATAAGCACAGGATATCTTTAGTGCACCTCTCCGTTGTATCGATGCCAGTCGTTTCTGATAACTCTCTACTCTGAGTGCTTCACTCCAGACTTCTACCCCATAGAGCATAATCGAGTTTGAAACACTCATAAAAGCTCGTCTACGGCTACTCCTTGGTCCCCCGATGTTCGGCATCAATCTGGAAAGATTTGCCACCGTCGTCGCCGCTTTGGTGGTCGCACTGACAATCTGATCCCGAAACGTCAGTTTCATATCGATCGTGAGTGATCGGCCGTGAGTACCACTATCTCCGTCTTTGCCTTAGCCAACCCCATACCGTGATCAGTTAGCCAAGCATCAATCAGAAATGCGACATGGCACACTAATCTTTGTGCACTCTCCTCCACTCAGTTTCTTCATCATCTCTCCCATTGTAGTCTCATAGATTAAGAAACGATCACGTAAATAATCGTCTATGATCCTAATGAGATACTCTGGTATACCTAATTTCCTAATCGCTTCCATTATATCCGGCCATCGTTCCGAATTAAATGCATTTTTAACATCAAAGGTCATCGTAATGCATACTGGGAGGGATCTATGATTTCCCGTCCAAGCTGTTCGTGCAAAAGAAAGCGCTTCGGAAATTGCACCAATTGTGCTACGACCCGGACGAAAACCATGTTGATTCTCGGCCAAGCCACCCGCATCGGTCACTGCTTTTCTCAATCGGTTCCTTATCAAGGCCTCGAAGATTTTTCCTGCGACATCTAGCATGCAGAGTGGTCTGTAAGACGAGGGTGTATAGGGCGGACCCTTACCCTTATCCAACAGGACCAATCTTTGAAGCTTCCATCGTCTTGGAAATACCCCAGCTTTGATGCAAGCGTTATAAGCACCAAGGAGCAGTTGTTCGTGCTGTTTCGCAAGGACTTTGTAGACCTCGACGGGGATGCCGTCGGGGTCTGGGGCCTTGCCAACCTTAAGTGAGTTTATAACTTCCTGCAGCTTCACTGTTGAGAAAAGGAGGCACTCATCATCGGATAACGCCGGTCGAAAGTGCCCTCGCTCTCCACGCTCCGGGAACAGAAAATGGACTATTTCTGCCATCGCATCCGGATCTATAGGAGCTACTGGACTGCGACCCGCAATTTTTCGCATAACAATCTGGTAGCCTTTGCCCCATAGATCTTCATCTACTTCTCCACAGATCGCCTTCCAGCATCTCCCTTTGCTCTCCTTTATCGCCGTGACGAGTCGTTTTTTCGCTTCTCTGTACTCATCGTTCTTTTGCTGCCAAGTGTCTCGCTTTCGCGACCTCAGTGCTTGCGTCCGAAGACGCAAACACTGAGCCCTCAGCCGCGCAATTTCAGCAGTCCACCAGTAAACCGGTTTTCTGCGTGAACTTGCGGAACGACGAGATATAGCCGCGTCACATACTGCAACAATGACCCCTATCGTTTGACCAACAAGTCCCTCCACGTCTTCGCGCGACTCTACAGTTGAGTCAGAAAGAGCATTAATTCTTTCAAAAATTTTCTTTTGAAAGGTCCTTTCATTAAGAGTCGACACTTTCCATCCAAACCGTTTCATTTGTCGCTGCGGCATAGTCAGGATTTTAAAATCCAAACTATTTACCGTATACGAGACGTATTGGTGGTCACTCGCTGTATACTCCCCCGCAACTGACCAGACTGAGATTACACCAGCTATCCGTTGAGTAGCGAACGTAAGGTCTAATATAGACTGACGTGCACCAGTTCTCCGGAAAGTAGGTGTATTTCCCCTATTCAGAATGACAAGCTCAAGACCTGCCATCATGTCCAGGAGCTCTTCACCTCGTGTGTCGCTATATTCCATACCCCACTCGATCGATTTCGCGTTGAAATTACCACCTATCACGATTTCTCCCTCAGCAGAGCGGACAACTCGTTCGAGTTCATCAACCCTTTTTCGGAAGTCAGAGATAGGCTCGTTTGGAGTGAAATAACACGACACATAGGTGACTGCAGGAGTTTTAACCCAAACGATACCGTCCCTCGAACCACCATCCATTACGAAAACGCAACCTCGGTCCGGAATCCAGATCGCCGCTGTCCCAGAAGGATCGCATAGCCAATTTGGCCGGGACGTAGCACAGTATTGTTCTGATATCAGACCAATATCCACGCGACAGTCACGATTTCGCGTTCGAAGCAGATCGAAGGCCAGTTTGCATCGCTGTAGGTTAGCCTGCAGGACTCTAGCCATGTTTCTTTGTAAGTATCTCCCGATAGAACGTATATTGCCCGGCACCCGTCACGTGATCCGAGGATCGCCCGTCCTTCACCGCAGCACAGAGGTGACAACTCGGTGGATTGGGGCAGGCATTGGCCTGATGGTCCGCCTGTCCACATCGCCAGCAGAGCCCGCTCCGATCCTCCGCCTTACAAGAGCTGGCCGAGTGACCAAGCTCATGACAGCGGAAGCATCGGTCCAGGCGCTCCCAGCGCCGGATACGGCAAACCAACCAGCCAACTTTCACCTTTCCCAACGCTTCGAGGGTGTTGGCGTCCACAGGACCGACCTCGACGAAGGCCCAAACAGACCCCCATTTACTGGGTTTGGTGACGTTGATCTTCACCCTGTCCGTTCCCCCACCAAGGGACTATCCCAGCGACTCCCTCACCTCCTCCACGGTCGTCGCAGCGTCCATCCCATCCACAACCAATGTAGTGGTAGGGACGAGACAGCGCACTGCGACGTCTCCCCCGGCTGCCTCAGTGAGTTTTTGCTCAAGTCCAGAGCGATCCTTTACGGATCCCTCGAACTTGATCAGAAGACCACCTTTCCTCGCGTTCCTAACCGATCTTACACTTATGGTAAGATACTCCAGAGACAATTTAGATCGCAGAGCTTTCAGAACTTCCCCAGACGATCTTGACTCACCTGGTGTAATCAGGACTGCCTCCGGCCGTTGCCTCCTCCTGGGCTTGGTAGTCTCCTTGGCTGCTGTGGTCCGTTGGGTTCCTGGTCCTGATCCTACTGGTGGTCCTCTTGTGGCTGCCTCGCTATCACTCACTGTCACTCCACTGTTTTTCTTTTTCTTTTTCTCTTTCTTCGTCACGAGGATGGATGGTACGTCTTCCTCCTTCGTCCTCTTCGGCTCCTTGTCCTTCTGGGCCTCCTCTGGGCCTCCTCCAGTGGCCGTTTTTTCCTTTGGCCTACGACAGGAGTAACCGCCTGCACCACATCGGCGTAGGTTTTATAACGGAGTACACGGGACCATCTTTATCCGGTGAAGGTCTTCGATCCGAACTAAAATTATCGACCATTTCCCGAGGGCGCTGTGCTCCGAAGTACTCGCGCCAGTAGTCTTAAGCTAGTGAGTGAGTCCCCGAGAGGGTAGCGTCGGCGCTGAGAGAGAGAGAGAGAGTGGGGAAGACAGAGCCAAGAAGAAACGAACCAACAAATTTTGGTAAGTTTTATTGTGTTCGAACGATCGAAGAATCGACATCGCAAACACCTCACTCAGGTAATTATTTCTATTCTATTGTTTCTGGTGGAACGAGGCGATAAATTTTAGTTAAATTTAATGCTTGCTAGGCCCAATGTCGGCTCGCTTAAGTTTAATTAATCTAAGAAATATTATAATACCAATTTCGTGTTCCAGAATCTACAGATTCGGTAGAATCTGGTGCCAAGTTCCGTTCATTCCGTTGTAAACGGAGCGCCAGACTACCGAATGTGTTTACCGTAAGCAGAACGATATTTTTAGGTTGTAAAATTTTATTAATTCTACAGAACTTTTTTTTCTCCAATATTACTCTATAATTATACATTATATGTTATATTATCAATATTAATTGATAAAGGTCATTGAAAATAATAAATTCTATTTAAAATTAATTAAATTCTCTAGCATAAACTATAGCGACCCAGATTTTTAGATTTTGAACTTTTTTCTTATGGAGAAAGTGACATGCCACAGACTAAATAATTCGAGAATGTATGGTAACTCTCCACTAGATGGGAGACTACAGTTAAAAAAAAAAGTTATGAGCTTGCGTCGATGCTCACTAGGGCTCGTCAATGTTACTCTAACACAAACTGTAGTTAGAAAGTTCGAAATCGAAAATAAAAGAAATAGTAACAATCATCAATATTACAAAAACCATGGAAATTTATTTTACGATTTTATAAAATATAAATATTATGATTGATTTGTCTATCAATCTAAACCAAAGGATATACTTGATGGAATTTTATTAATGCTTATTAGTTACTCTACGAGAAATAAAAGTTTAACGTGATTTTATTGTTACAATGGTATGAGCACTAATTTTCCGCGGCAAAAGTACATAATTTGAATTGAAAATTTTTTCAATCACATAAAATGTTGAAATTTTTTTTTAAAAATAAAATCTCTAGAATTTACTATCTATCAACTTTACATATGAATTTTTTTAAATTAAGTATTATTTATTAACTAGATTCAATATCTACAAGAGCTCACATTGTTTGGGTTTAGTTTTTATATAATAGTCAGCTGATTATTGCCTAAGTAATTCTGGTCGAGTGTTTTACAGATATAGGTGGCACTGCTATACTGCGACCGAACTGCGCGGACATTCAAAACGACAATATTCTGTACATAATGCTTATATTCATTATGAGTTTGGTAAATCGTATTATTTACTAACAACAGTATGATAATAACAATAATCAATAGTAATAATCATCACGACAATAATAACAATAAAAATAAAGATAATTTCGATAATTATTATAATGTTAAGAATAAATTAATGATCATACTAATGATAACGATAATAATTTTGATTAGTGTTATTATTCTACTACATAATTAGGTGTTGTGGTATTAGATTTAGATTAACAATTCCCTAAATTATAAAAAACATAGAAGTTTTTTCTACGATTTTATAAAATATAAATATTATGATTGATAATTCAAGTCTATCAATCTCAACCTATGAATATACGCGGCTTACTTACATGAACTTTAGCAATGCTATTAGTTACTCTACGAGAAATAAAAGTTTAACGTGATTTTATTGTTACAATGGTTTGTGCACTAATTTTCCGCGGCAAAAGTACATAAGTTGAATTGAAAATTTTTTCAATCACATAAAATGTTGAAATTTTTTTTTAAAAATAAAATCTCTAGAATTTACTATCTATCAACTTTACATATGAATTTTTTTAAATTAACTTTTTTTTAAATTAAGTATTATTTATTAACTAGAGTCAATATCTACAAGAGCTCACATTGTTTGGGTTTAGTTTCTATGTAATAGTCAGCTGATCATTGCCTTAGTAATTCTGTTCGAGTGTTCTACAGACATAGGTGGCACTGCTATACTGCGACCAAACTGCGCGGACATTCAAAACGACAATATTCTGTACATAATGCTTATATTCATTATGAGTTTGATGAATCGTATTATTTACTAACAACATAATTATGATAATAATAATATGTAATAAAAATAATCATGCTAATAATAACAATGAAATGAAGATAATACTGATAGTTATTATAATGATAACAATAGATTGATGTTAAAAATAATTGCATTCATAATATTGAACAATACGATTATTTTATTAAATTATTAAGGATTGTGGTATTAAATCCAAATTCACAATTTCCTAAATTACAAAAAATATAAAAAATTTTTCCTACGATTTTATAAAATATAAATATTATGATTAATAATTCAAGTCTATCAATCTCATCCAAAAGATATACGCGACTAATTTTCATGAAATTTTATCGATGCTACTAGTTTCTTTACGGAAAAGAAAAGTTTAATTTATTTTTATAATAATTTTATGAACATTTCATATCCGTGTGAAAAGTACAAACTTTAAATTAAGAATGTAAAAAAATTTCTTATGAATACAAAAAAATTTACAGAGTAAACTACTAACTAAACTATCCAACAACCTTCTATGTGTATGTTGTTAAACATATTGTTCTAATTTAATTTAATTTATTAACCAGACCAAATAGATAATACGCTAAACATTGTTTGAGTTTTACTTTCTTCGGATATACCAGCTGTTCAGGGTCTCGATAATTCTCATTAAGCAGTGTGTACATTCTATGATCTTTTGGTCATTTCCTGTAGGTGGCACTATTATTCAATTGAGCGGGTTTCAAATAATCATAATTTTTAGATGATACCTAATATAATTATGCGTTTGATGCATTTAGTTATTCAGTAACAACAGTTTCACTAAATATTTTGAGAATGCATAATAATCCTTTACTAGACGGGAGACTAAAGCTAAAAAAAGATATTTCGCAGCTTGCACTTACACCCGTCAGGGGCTGCGCTGGAAATATTTTTACATAAACTGTAGCTTCAAGAGGATAATTTGCTATGAAAAATACAGCCATTGCAAGATTTAGGTTGGTAACGTAGAAAAGTGAAGTAAAATCTTAGAGAGACTCTCACAGATGTTAATAGAATAAAGTGTCGTTGATGTACTTATTTTGTTATTTATTGACTTTTCAATTCGAGTCGAACAGTATTACATTTGGACAATAAACTTTTTAAATGACAAAATATACCAAAATATTTTCAATGATACTAAGATATTTATTTTGATGAGTTTTGCCTGTAGGTGGCATCACGGGCTAATTGCGGGAGGTTGGAAACGACAATATTCTTTACATAGTACTGATAGTAATGATGAGTTTGATGACTTATATTACAGTGGAAGCGGTTTAACGTTATCCAGGTTGTCTTTCTCGTTCTTGTTACCGTTTCATGAGAAATTGAGATAAAACTAATGTAACTTTTAACAGTATTCACTGTATTTACTGACATAAATATGACGACAGCAATAAACAACAAAAAAAAATTATTATTATAATGAAGATAATATCAACTATGACATTAATTAGAGATAATACTGAAAATAATCATAGTGATGAAAAAAAATTGAAAATAAAAATAATTGTGATAATAACATTTATCACCATTATTGTTATTATTATTCTTTTCAAATTATTCAGCGTTGATGTGTTAAATTCAAATTTATAACCATCTCAATTACAAAAAATTAAAAAATTTATGTGAAATTAAATGCTTTCAATTTATAATTCAATTTATCAATAATAAATATCAACGGTACGAAAAATGAAACTCCAAGTTATTGATATTACAATTTTATGAACATATGTTTTCCGCGGGAAAAATACAAATTTTGAATTAAAAACTTTTTCAATTACAAAAAATGTGAAAATTCCTCCAATTTCAAATCTGGAATTAACTATCAAACAACTTTACATATTTATTTTTTTTATATTACATTTCCGTTTAATTATATTTTTTTATTAAATTATTTTATGTTTATAGTAAACAAAAAAAAATAAACGACGAACTAACGACGTCATAAAAAAAAAGTTCAAAAATTATTTAAAAAAAAAATTCTGGGGGACTAAATTTAGTGAGCCTTAATATTATATACATTTCAGGCGTATTTTCAATACATAAGTCATGAAGATGACGAATGAAATGCCACCTGGTGACTAAAATTTGAATCACCAACACTGACACCTAGTGTTTTCGTTTCCATTTAATGTAACTAGTTATCAAATTTGACAGTTTAATTGATTTATGATCCATCTGTCGAATTTTTAATTATTAGCGGTAACAGGTGTCGCGGTCAACAATTTTTTACAGACCTAGATTTTTTGTGATTAGTATATTTATGATTATAGTTCATTTACTAGTCGTGTTGTGTATTGTAAGTACAACTTGATTTTTTTATTTTTAAATTGATTTAATATATTGGAATAATAATTAACAATAATACTAAAGTTGTTGTTATTCTATAAATTAATTCAATAATTAATGAAATATAAATTATTAAAATAATTAATAGTTGCATAATTTTATTTATTTTATTTAGATTCAATGATGGCAGACAATGCGGTCCCTATGAGTGCCGGTAAGTAAATATGAGTTTTTGTTTTACATACTTTAAAATTATTTTTAAGTATTAATTAACAGCTTATTTTTCAATAAAAAATAAAATTTAATTCAATAACAAACTGAATCAATATGTTGTAATTGAATGAAATTTTATTGACATTTATTTGAAATTGAATTGGAAAAAAAATATATTGTTATTTTTATATAAAATTTTACTGATAGTTTTTCAAGTTTTCTTTAATTGAAATATATTTTCATTGTTTTGCAACAACTTTTTTGATAAAATAAATTCTCGGAATTTTTACATGTCTGAGTAAATTTTGAAAAAAATAATAAAAAATCATTTCTTTTTCTAGACGAATTGACAGGCAACCAGTTGCGGCAGGCTGCACAGCAGGCTGCTGATAATTATTATCGCTGGTTCCATCAGCAATAGCAGCAGCAACAGCAACAACAACAGCTACAGCCACAGCAACAACAACAACAGCAGCAGCAGCAGCAGCAGCAGCAAGATCAGCAGCAGCAAGATCCGCAGCAGCAGCATCAAGGTGAGGTGGTGGTGCAGCTACCACAACCACAGGAGCAACATCAACAGCTCGGTCAGGCAATGCTGCCTGCACTGCCTCCACCGCCTCCACTGCCACCACAGCAGCTGCAGCAACGGCAACAACAACAAGATCAGCTGCAGCAGCTGAATCAGGTGATGTTGCATCCACTGCCACCGCTAGCTGATCTGCGGGTACCGTTGCCACCAGCAAACAACAACCAGCTGCCGCTGATGCGAGCTGGAGCTCCGGATCAGCCGCCAGCACCAGGTAAACCTTATCAATCAAATGAGCGTGTTCAGCCGAACTAAGTCCTGAGTAAACTAAGTTAGATTTAGTATAATAGAAGCATATTTAATTAGGCTTAATCTAACTTGGTTTACTCAGGACTGAAATCGACTGAGCACACTCAATGGTTTTTTTTAACTTTTTAAAATTAAAAATTTTCAAAAATCGGGAAGTTAGTTTTTTCTAATTTTATTTCAAGTTTTTAATTTTTTTTTAGCTGAAAATTACGCTACTCGGCGCCATTTCCCAGGCCCAAGGGGACGGACCAAGTTTCGGGGGCGGGGCCGCGGCAAAATTGGAAGGCGTGGAAGGGGAGATAGGGGAGGAGGAAGGGGAAGAGGTGGGAGGGGAGGCGAAAGTGGTCCAACAATTAACCACATTTATTATTATAAATAATAATAATAATAATAATAATAATAATAATAATAATAATAATAATAATAATAATAATAATAATAATAACCGTGTCAAGCTTGTCGTCCTGATTGTTGGCGTCCCAGGAGGGATGAAACAGTCTTTTGTATCCTCACTTGCCAAAGTTCCAGCTTGTTCATCAAAAGCTGAGTTCTTGGCAGTTGGGATGCAGAAGGCTGTTTTACTTGGTTCTCTCCATCTCTTAAGGGAAATGACTTTGGCCTGCTGTGATCACTAACCGCCTCGTTGTGCGGAGTGGTCCAGCAGTAACGGATGGAGCTCAGGCTGGGCCCTCGGAGAATCGGACTCCGGGGATAACCCCCCTGAGCATTTAATAACAAAATAATAATAAGAATAATAATAATGTTAATTATTAAAATAAATTAAAAAAAAAATAATCAATAAAAAAAATTGTAATTTCTTAACCGATCCTTGTGTGCGTGTGTGTGTGTGTGTGTGTGTGTGTGTGTGTGTGTGTGTGTGTGTGTGTGTGTGTGTGTGTAATTTATAATGTGCAATCATTATAATGTTTGCGTGGCTTTTTTTCAAAAATGAATAATAATTGACATGAAGAAAAAAATTTGAAATGAGAATTTGGAGTCTATAGGAGCTATAGCTTGGAAACGAAAAATTTTTAATGTTAACACCCACCTTTGCAAACTCCTGTGAGATGAGCTATCGTAAAATTTGCGTATAGACTTTTTCTACATCTCTTACAGAATATTCCTACTAAATTTGGAGTCGATAGGAGCTATAGTTTAAAAACATGAATTTTTCATTGTTAACGCCTCCACAACCCCCCTTGTGCGTGAAATTTTATAAAATCCGTTCTTAGCTGACCTTTACTCCGCGAAAGGAATATTCCTGCTAAATTTCAAGTCTCCAGATCTTATAGTTCCAGAGATACCGTGATAAGTGACTATATCTTTAGAAAGTCTCCTATATATGTATATAATATAAATAAATATAGTTTTATTTTTCGTACAGTATCTCTTAGCATTAATTAAATTTTATATAAATAAGTCACGTATAATATTTGGTTTAGATTTAAAAACTAAATTATTAATTGGAAGCTTTTTATTTCACATAAATTTTAAAAAAATTTTTACATTTTTCGTTAATAAGATAGATTGTAAATTTAGATTTAATACTTCAATGCAGAATAACTTGAAAAGAAAACCAATGTCAATAATGATGATAAATGTTTTCACTATTATTTCTATTTTCAATTTATTTTTATTACTATAATTATTTTTAGTATTATGTTTATTGTTATTGTCAATATTGTCGTTATGATAATAATTATTAGTAGTTAATTGTTGTTTATTGCTGTCGTCATATTGTTGTTAGTAAATCACACAATTCGTCAAACTCATAATTAATGTACGTATTATAAAAGGAATATCATCGTTTCAAACTTGTGCTAAATTAGCCTGTGATGCCACCTACCACCTACAGGCAACAATCAGCAAGAAATTTTAATATCCGTCCATGCACGAACAGATTAATTAGACCTTGATCAGCTGACTTTTCCAAAGAAAGCAAAATCAAACAATTTCAGCTCTTTTAAGTATTGACTCTAGTTAATTAATAAAACTTAATTGGAAGAATATATATCTAAAAAAAATTCGTATAGAAACTTGTCTTATAGTTAATTCAACGGGTTTTATATTAATAAAAAAAAAAGTTTTGACATTTTTTGTATGTAAAAACATTTTTAATTCAAAATTTGTACTTTTCCCGCGAAAATGAAATGTTTATAAAATTATAATATATCTAAATTAAAGTTTTGTTTATCTCATAGTAGCTATTATCATTAAAAAACTTAACGACTAACTGACGATATAATAAGAAAAAAATATTAATATTAGAAAAAAAAATTGTGAGGGGCTAACTTTAGTGATCCGAAAAAACTTGCCTACAATGTGTTATGTCCAGCGAGGTCACTAGATTGCTCGTAACGCCTCTTCTGGACTGAGGTGTGAGTTGTAGTCACGCGGGATCAATTTAAATTTATTGTTGTTTATTAATTCAGTTTTATAATGGGATTGGTTAGAGTAAATTAAGAAAAGGGGAAAACTTTAGTTAGGGGGACTGTTTTAAATGATAAATAATAATTATCAGAGAGCTTGATTTTATTCAGTGGTTCAGCTACAGCAAGTGCTCGGTTACAGCTCTCAGGGAGAAGTGTCGTTACAAGGAGTCTCGGTTTTAGGTCCGAGTTTTCCAGTTTCACTTCCTCCCTCTCTGGTTCACACCAATACACTTAACATATACATGTCTTCATCTAACGTTTACAGTACGCATACAATAACATATATTCGAATACACACTGATACTTATAACTTTTATATGAAGGTTTACTGTATACTAGCTAGGTACCCACACACAGACATATGTGAGGGCTGTCATGCTATCTTATATTATTCTTATACTTAGATTCTTATATTTGTTAGTTACAATAGTTATTACTTTTGGTGTTTAACTAATTATTTCTACCCTTATTATTTATTATAATATTATTCTTAGTCAGTATTTTACTATTATTATTATAGTATTATAATTGCAAGTATTATTGCTTATTAAATATTAACAAAGTTAGATTATAATATTTCTTTATATATTTTTAGTGTTACGGCTGTGGTCCGACTTGTACCTATTGTATCGCATTTGCCCTGTTCCTCACTTTTCTTTAGGCTCTAAGAACAGTGACATGGGGAAACCACAGGAAAAACCCATGTCGATACAAATATATATATAGATATATATATATATATATATATATATATATATATATATATATATATATATATATATATATTATATACATCATATTAATATTAATATGAATCTATCATTATTTGTTTATTAATCCATATGAAACTATTCTTTAGTTAAACTAAAACATTAATATTATTTAATAATTATAAGATATTCTAAAAGTATTGTTTATTTATCTAACAAATGGTCCCAGTGTTGGTTGTTTTAAGGCTTTATCCTTTCTATTTCGTATTTATTATATCTTATAATTTATGACCTCTTGAGAATATTTAGCTAAAATAACTTTAACTAGGAAAACCCTTGAGAAATGTTTAACACGTGTTTTCCTTTTTATGAGTTTTCACAAAGGTCTACTTGTTAAGTAACACGTGTGCATTTTATTCAAGTACTTTTTGTGTTTCTGAGAAGTTTTAGTAAATGGTTTTGTTTATTGTATGTTTTGAGAGAGCGTTTTAACTAAATTTATGAGTTGCAACGGTTTTCGAGATTTCAAGATAAAAGATTTATTTTATATTTATATTTAAATAGAGTTAAGTAATTTAAATTTAAATTAATTACCGCGTAATGAATCGACAACGACACCTATGATATTATAGGATATAACAAATGGATGCGTTCGACCGATGTAAGTTTTTAGACAATATAGTAAGTTATTGAGTGTAATCACTTAAGTGGACTCACCGTTAGAACTTACTTCACTCAAGCGCGTCCAATGTCTAGGGATATTCAATTGGATATATAAAATCATTTTATTGATGCTGATTTATGTATATTATATATACTCAACCTAACCTAACAATATGTAATCCATTGTGTAAAAGTTTAGCTAATTCTATCATTACTTTCTGTAATGTAGCTAACACCGGTGTATTACTTTTTGTGAAATAGTTAACACTGGTGAAGTTATTGCTAAAAATTTTAATGAAAATATTTATTTATGTTAATAAATAAATATTAGTTACAATTTTCATTCATTTTAATATATATATATATATATATATATATATATATATATATATATATATATATATATATATATATATATATATATATATATTGGTGGTCCTTATGTTGGGTTTTTGAAATTTTTTTCACGATAGTTCAAAATCGGTTCAAAATCTATAAAAAAAAAAATCATGCCAAGTTATAGCTCTTAATTTTAATATTAACCCGCGCCCCCGACGGTCAAAGTTTTAAAGGAAAATAACATGGGAAAAGTTATATTTTTACTTTGGAATTTTTACGTCATAAACTAACCAACAAATCACATCAAAAAATATTTTTTCTAATGCAAAATTTAACGGTCTACAAAAAGGTCTCTTATCATTTTTGATAATTCTAACGGTTTTGAAGTTATTCGAGGTCTAAATTGAAACTATAATCTTTTTCATAGTTTTTTCTGTTTTTTTGGTCATTTAATAGTTCATAAATCATGAACCGGTTATTCTTTATAATCTCATTGGATTTTTTGTTTAGAAAATTTTCAAAGTTACTGTAACTTTGGAATAATACCAATTCATTTTTAGCCTGAACTGTCGAACATTTTAAAGATTTTTAACTTTTTTGGATACAAAAGAAATTCGGGACCTATTGTCTCGATTTTTATTGTTATTGGTACAAATATCAGCAAACTCCAATTTCAAATTTTGATTTCTGGTTAAAAACATTTTAGAAACCGATCATGCCGCCATCTATTAGATTTTACTTCAATCTCTAACACTAAAATTAATTCTCAGATTACTCATAACCTACATTTATTTCTCAGCTTGATCAAAATCGTTCAATTACTAGTACTGATGCCTTTTTGATATATAAATAAATTTTTGAGTTCATTTATCCGATATTTAAGTAATCAGTTAAATATGGAGTTATCACGTTTACGTCAAAACATTTTTTTGATTGGTGATGTTGACGTTCAAATCGTAGGTAACAAATTACCATCGAAATTGCAAGCTTTGAAAGTGTTATTTTTTTATACACGTATTTTAAATAATACTATCACAGATAGTGTTGCTGCAGTGATTGATAAAATTATTGTGTTTTGGAAGAAAGCTCGAATTCCCGTTCAAGATGTGCAAAGATGTCGAGATAAGTTGAAAAAACTGTATGATGAGTGGCGCATACTTCTTAAACATAGAAATCGGAGTGAAGTTGCTGTGAAAAAACAAAATGAATTTTCCTGTTCATTAAAAAAATTATTTGACATCGCACCGTCAAATGTATTTGAAATGGTTGATGAAAATTCCAAAGAATTCTTGAATAATCAGAGATCAGATGAACGAATTGGTTTTATTGCAAATATTAAGACGAAATACGATGACGATGAAATTGGTGTTAAAAAATTAGAGAAACAATTGGATTTCGAAAAACGAAAATTGGAAAGTGAAAAAGAAAAATCATTATTTGGTAAATTATAATAATCAACTTACTCATTGATATTTCATTATTTTATAGTGAAGATATTTTTGTCTTATCATTATCCTTTTTGTAGACAAAAACGTTGAACTCTTATCAAGCCAAGGAAGTGCTCAATCAGTCTCTAGTGGAGAAGTATACATTCCAACTACTGCCGGCCAATTTAAATCAAGAAATATAAGAGGAACTCACAATATTCTCAACGAAAGAGTTGTAGCTACTTTTGACCGTTGTAAAGTAAGCGACAGAGATACTGTGTTTATAACTACAGCTATTTGTCAGTCGCTTATCGATTTAAAATTATTAGAAGTGGATATTAATTCCATTATTGTCAATCGATCATCTATTCGCCCATGTCGGCTTACTATGCGAGAGTCAAAATCAATAGAAATAAAAAAATATTTCCAAGACTTAAAGTTATCATCTATTGTTGTACATTGGGATAGAAAATTATTACCTAATTTGTTAAATACAGAAACTGTTCATCGATTGCCTGTAATAATTACTTCAGAAAGTAAAGAAATTATGTTAGGTGTACCAACGAGTGAAGATGGAACTGGAATGGCACAAGCTTCTGTAGTTCATAAGACATTATGTGACTGGGGATTCGACATATCTGTAAAAGCAATATGCTGTGACACTACTCCATCAAATTTAAGCCTTCGTAATGGTGCTGCTGCATTACTGGAAAAATTGTTAGAAAGAGATTTGTTGTATCTTCCATGTAAGCATCATATATTTGAAATAGTCCTAAGATATATCTTCGAAGCTGTTTTTCCAAATACTGTTGGTCATAATGTTCCACTTTTTATCCGATTCCAAAAGCAATGGGGAGATTTAAATAAACTCAGTTACAAAACAGGTTTAGATGATCCGAAAAATGATAATATCTTGACAAATGAAAAAATTGAATCTATTAGAACTTTTGCGACTGAAACTCTTGCATCACAACTGCCTCGTGATGATTACAAAGAGTTATTAGAGCTTACTTTAGTTTTTATCGGTGTCATCCCCGAAAAATTTAGTTTTCGTAAGCCAGGAGCTTGTCACCATGCACGATGGATGGCAAAAGCTATTTATATATTGAAAATGTACATGCTTCGGGAGCAATTGTCATTGAAAAAGGTGAAGATAATAAACTACGGCAAATATATGTTTTTGTGACAATGGTTTATGTAAAAGCTTGGTTTTCGTCGTCAAATAGTGTCAAAGCTCCGTACCATGATCTACAGTTTATAAAAGAACTCAACAACTTTAAGGCAATCAACAGTAATCTTGCTACTGTGGCAATTAGTAGATTTATGAATCACTTGTGGTATTTATCACCAGAATTAGCAATCATGGCTATTTTTGATGAGGAAGTTTCACAAGAAACAAAATTAAAAATTGTCGCTAAGCTGCGTAAAGAAGAAGAAACAATTGTGATTGATGATATTCCGGAAGAAGACTTGGATTATACTAGTGAAAAATGTAGTGTTAAACGCTTTCAAACTAAGAGCATAACTGAATTATTATATAATGATATTGACTTTTTCGTAACTGCAGAATCGATTAATTTTTTCAATAGATTCGAGTTACAAACAGAATTTTTAAAGATTCATCCTTCTGAATGGGCTAATAATGAACACTATAAAACTGCATTATGATTCGCTAAAAACTATCGGTTGTGAATGACTGTGCTGAAAGAGGAGTTAAACTAGTGCAAGATTTTTGTAATCGTTATACTAAGGATGAAAAACAAATGCAATACGTATTACAATTGGTTAAAGATCATCGTCAAATGTTTCCTGACGCACTTAAAAAAACTAATGTAAAAACTTCATGAAAGTATCTGTAATTAAAAATAAAAATGGTAATGTTTGTACATTTTCGATTCATTAAAATATTAATAATACACTTCTTTAATTGATTAATACTTTTCACGTAAATTATAGTTCAAAATTATATGCATAAGTAAAAAAAGTAATCTAATATGAATAATAACCCGTCTATGATTGTTGAATTATTAAATGACCAGAAAAAACTATGAAAAAGATTATAATTTTAATTTAGACCTCGAATAACTTCAAAACCGTTAGAATTATCAAAAAATGATAAGAGACCTTTTTGTAGACCGTTAAATTTTGCATTAGAAAAATATTTTTGATGTGATTTGTTGGTTAGTTTATGACGTAAAAAATTCCAAAGTAAAAATATAACTTTTCCCATGTTATTTTCCTTTAAAACTTTGACCGTCGGGGGCGCGGGTTAATATTAAAATTAAGAGCTATAACTTGGCATGATTTTTTTATAGATTTTGAACCGATTTTGAACTATCGTGAAAAAAAATTTCAAACCCAACATAAGGACCACCTAATATATATATATATATATATATATATATATATATATATATATATATATATATATATATATATATATATATATATATATATACATACATATGTAGATTCTTCAATATTTATAAATTTTTTCATAAAGATACAATTGTAGTATACACACAGTTGTATTTTTCATTTCTTATTACATAATTAAAATTTTTTGCACTTTTTCTGTTTGTTGAGATTACACAACAGTAGAAAAAAGATAACAGTCTGCTGTGCAGCTGATAAAATAAAAATAACGGTCTGCTGTACGGCTGATAAAAGAAACATAACGGTCTGCTGTGCGGCTGATAAAATAAAAATAACGGTCTGCTGTGCGGCTGATAAAATAAAAATAACGGTCTGCTGTGCGGCTGATAAAACAAAAATAACGGTCTGCTGTGCGGCTGATAAAACAAAAAAATAACGGTCTGCTGTGCGGCTGATAAAACAAAAGTAACGGTCTACTATTTGATTCTTTAATCGTAAAAAAAGATTTGCAACCTTGTGAATAAAATAAATATTATAAATAAAATAAATATTATAAATAAAATAAATATTATAAATAAAATATAATTTTTCTGTAATTTATTTCCCATATTAACATTTTACCTCATCTTATTTTCAGAAACTATTGTGCTCAAAAATGTTTCCTTGTCATAAAGTAAACTTAACTATCATTGCTAATAATCAATTGTTAGAAGATGAGCATATAGATTATCTTGCTCTTCTGCTTCATAATCAATTTCATTATGCTATCAGAGAAAGTTGGTATGTTCAACATCCAGAAGTTATTGAAGAACTGGATGCTGATAAAGAACACATTCAAATATTGCATAGTTGTGACACAAACTATACTTTTAATCAAAATGAAAGGGTAAGGAAAAGGTATAGTACTGATCACTGGGTTTGCAGTTATTATGACACAAAAAAAATTTATATTTTCTATTCTGCTGATAGGAAAAAACTTCATGAAAAGCACAAGATTTTTTTAGAAAAATTATACCCTCAATTCACATTTAATAGTAATTCAATCGAATTTCCTGACGTTCAAAGTCAACCAAATAACTATGATTGTGGAGTATATGCAATTGCATTTGCAACTTCATTGGCCTTCGGAGAGTGGCCAATAAAATCTTCATTTCTCTTCGATCATAACCGAATGCGGAACCATTTGATAAAATTATATGAAGATGGTATTATAACTAGTTTTCCTAAGATACTTGGTGATAATGATAATAAAAAAATTTCCATCAAAGCTTTTTCCACAGTCTTAAAAGAAAAAAACGTTAAGGCTGATGACATCAATAATAACGTATTTTCAACTGATAAACTTAAGAAAACTGACGTTAAATCGAAAAATAATGCAGTGATAAGACCTGAAATTTTGGAAACTAATGCTTCTTCAAAAAATGTACGCAAAAAAAAATTGAAACAATAACTTTAACAAATGATAACGCATTGTCAACTTTGAATAGCAAAAATTCTGTCTGTAAGAAAAATATTGGACTCAAAATCAGTAAAAACGCTATTAAAATCGATTTATCACCTACTAGACAGAAAAACAAATTTAAAATAGTATCGTTGAATGATAACGATGCAGCTTTCACTCAAAATATTAAGAATGATATTTTTTCAATGAAAAATTCAAAAGTAAAAAATAGTTCAAGTTCAATGAAAATCAAGGTGATAAAAACAGAACGAAAAAGAAAATTTCAAACAACGTTAGATGAAGAACCATTATCAAAAAAAAGGAAAAAATACCGGTAATAAGAGTTTTTTACCAAATATAAATGACAAGATCTTGAATATAGTAAGGCATGGAGGTCAACTACAGGATGAGCATATGTATCATTTCAAATTAATTTTAGCTAATTGTTCAGATTATGATCTTCGCGACACGTTATATTTGGCAAGACCTGAAAAAATAGAAGCCGTGCCACAGTACAAGAATCATATACAAATATTATATAGTACTGATAAACATTGGATATGTTCATACTATAATACAAAAAAGATTTATATTTACGATTCTTTTAATAGATTTTCCTTAAATAACGATCAAACTACTTTTTTACAACATCTCTATCCTTACTTCAATATTGATTCAAAATCAATAATTTTCATGAAAGTTCAAAACCAATGTAATGGAACTGGTTGTTGAGTATTTGCCATTGCATTTGCAATATCCTTACTCTATAATCAAAAACCAGAGTGTATTGTTTATGATCAGGATCTTATGCGTTCTCATTTAGTTAAAATATTTCAGACAAATACGATAAGTCATTTTCCAACTACTCATAACAAAGGTACATTAGATTTACAATCATTGGAAGAAATAAATAAGAGAAATCGTAGAATATATAATCAGCGCATTAGAGGCCAGAAAGCATTGAATAAAAAATGTCCGAGTGAAGTAGTTCAAGGTTGTGAAAACAATAAAATAAATTAAAATCAAAAACAGTCATTGATCGAACAATTTAAAAAAGAAACTAACGATCAGTCGTCATCACATAATCCTAGTCTAGATCTTAGTACAAAGTTATCTGAAGTAACGATTAGTAACAAAGATAAAGATTTTGTAAATAACTCAATACTAAAACAGGATTCATTAACTAATGATAAGAACGGTTCAAATCAGAGCATAAAATGCACCGTTAATAAAAAAATTCTTAGACAAAAAGTCTTAAGAGCAAAAAAAATTGTGACAAAGTACTGTCGAGAAGATTCTAGAAAGAATCAGATTAAAATAAAATCTTCTGAACATTATATTAAAAAATTAGTTTTAGTGATAGATGGAAAAAATTCTGTTGAAAAATATTTAGAAGCGCAAAAAATTATCAAGTGTTGTATGTGTCAGAGAAAAATTTACGTGAAAACGTTAACAAATACTTTGAATATTTTGAAGAATAAAGCCGAATTACACCTTTCACACTTACCGGTAGATTCAGAAATTACTGTAGATAATTATCAAATTATTTGTGGGCGATTTCTCCATTGCTCTTCTACAGAACCTTATTATTACGATACATCATATTCATTTGAAATGTTAAGAAAACAAACCATTTCTATGAATTCATTGGCTCAAGCTACAAACATATTACCTTTAGTAAAAGATACAAATGCGAAAAAGAAATGGATTTACAATCATTTCTGTCGTTCAACAGTGGAAATTGAAATGTATGAACGATATAAAAATTTCTTGAAAATTTGAAAACCAAGCATTTAAGAAACTGTATGATATTCTTAAGTACCTTGTTTCCAAATCATTCATTAGATAAATTAGGTCACCACCAATATTGTTATGAATCTTGTCATTCTTGTGAATCAGATTTTGTATGTATTGAATTACTATCACCTCATTTTCCTGAAGTTAGATATATTAAACAACTTCTTTATAAAATTAAACAGAATTTTACTGATTTGAATGCTTTAGATACTGCATTAGAAACTGCAAATTCAGAATATTTAATAAATGTAACAAATAAAATGAAGGAAGTTGGAAATGTATTAGACACAGATCAAGACGGGTTGTGCTTGAATGACGATAAATTACAAACTGGATTTAAATCAGCTTTTACAGCTTTTACAAAGCGATCTTTAGATTTACCTCGATTCAAATGTATATCCTGTCAAAAATTAGTTTTCAGAAAAGATGTTACTGAATTGAGTAAAATGCGTCAGCCTATTTCAAATGAAATATGGAATAATTTAGTAAACTTTATTAATGAACAAGATCCAACTATGAATAGCGATTTGATTTGTGACTATTGTTTGCGAAAAACTCGCCCTGGATCTATGCCTCCAACTTGCTTACTGAACAATATGTATGTTGGAAAAATTCCAAATGAAATTTTCACATTAAATGAGTATGAAAAAGTACTTATACAGCGAGCAAAAGCATTTCAAGTAGTTCAAAGGTTAGGAACTCTTGCTAAAAAAAATCTACCTCATACTATGCGAATACAAAAACTCAAAGGTCAAACATTTCATCTTCCCTTACCCATAGAAGAAACACTAAAAAAAATTTGTTCTACAACTGATCCTTTGAATAAACATCATGAGTTATACATTGTAATGCGTAGTATACCTACAAAGTCAAATGTTATATGGGAGAACATGGTTAGCTTAGAAAATGTATTCAGAGTATTGACATGGTTAAAGACTAATAATACTCTTTATTCTGAAATTAAATTACCACAATGCCCTCAAAATTTACGTGAATGGTTAGATTCAAAAAATATTTCATTCCAAATTGAAATGACTGAAGATGAAAATTGTGAAAATGCAATAAACGGTAAAAAAAATAATAATAATAATGATGATAATACTCCTATCAGTATGGAACAAGAAAAAAATAACATCGTCAGTAAAGAAGAGATTCTTGATAATCAAAATGTTGAAGAGTTAAGTTATAAGTCAGAAAATAGAGAAAATAAAGGACTGAGCGGAGACAATCATAGTATTACTAAAGACCACAGCTATAGTAAAATGTCATCTGTCAGAGACAGAAGTATGAATTCTAGTGATCATACTTACAGTAAAATATCATTGTCAACAAAAGACAAAGAAACTAATGATAAAATTGATACTCAAGAAAGTAAAAGTAAAACACCTCAACATCAAGCTATGATTACTCAAGTATTAAATCCAGATAGTTCTCAATATACACAATACACTATATATCCGCTTCACGATAAAAGGAAGAATGATACTTCAACAAATATGTATCAAATGTTAAAAATTAATGTAAAGCATTAGATAATCGATTGAAAACATTAGATTTACAATGTTTTCCAGATTTATATCCTTATGGTAAAAACGGTCAATGTGAAGAAAGAAATGTACCTCTTACTGCTTTTGAGTATATTAAAGCAAGGTTAAAATCTGCTGATTCACGTATTCGCCTGAACCAACAATATTTATTCTTTTTATTAAATGACGCTAACATTCGACAGCTTGGTGCAGGTATTTATCATACGCTAAATATTACAAATGCTCGTGAAAAATACACAGCGAAAAGTTATTTGAAACATCTCAAAGATGGTCAGTTAGAAACAAATTTAACAACTCTGTTTGCTCGACTTCGAAATTCAGAACAATTTTGGAGTAAGCCTAGAAATAATTTGGCATGTATGACGCGTCATTACGGACCTGCAACATGGTTTTTTACTGTCAGTCCTGCTGAATGGCTTTGGGATGATTTAATAGAGTATATAAAAGACATTAATGCTCCACACTTTGATAAACTATCTGCAAGTGAAGTAATTGCAGCTGACCCAGTGTCAGTTTCAAGATTTATTGACAATAAATTTCAAGCTGTTCTTGAATTCATCAAGTCAGATAGCCAACCTCTCGGTCCACTTAGTCACTACTTTTGGCGCCGAGAATATCAAGGTAGAGGAATTCAACATTTTCATTTAATACTTTGGGTAGAAGGTGCTCCAATAATGGGTATTAACACCAATGAAGAAGTCGTTGAATTTATCATGAAATACGTAACTTGTAAATTACCAGATAAAAAAATATCACCAACACTTTACAGACGCGTAACTACACATCAACAACACAATCACAATAGTTACTGCTTACGAACAAAAAAACCAAAGTCTGGTAAAGTAAGTAAAGCCTGTCGATTCGGATTTCCACGGCCTGTTTCTGAAAACTTTGTACTTCGTGATACTGCTACTTCAATAGCTGGACGTAGAAACTTAAAAAGTAAAAGTCGACTATATGATATTCCTCGTAATGAAAACGAAGTTAATATTAATAATTACAATCCATCAGTTTTATCTGTCTGGGAAGGAAATATGGATATTCAATTTATCGGAGAAAAATCTACGATACTGACACAATATGTCACAAAATATGCTACGAAAAGAGAAATAACTAAATCATCAGAAACAATGAACGAAATTCACTCAACCAAAACTTTACCTCAGCTTTTGTGGAAGATTGCGTTTCGTAGTTTAACTCACAGAGAAGTCGGAGCTCTAGAAGCTGCTGATACTTTATTGGGCATTTCTCTACATGGTACAGATTCAGAAACTATTATTAAATAGTTAGATGTCCGAATGATAAGAAATAGAAAATTAAAAACCAAAGCAGAAATTGAAGAATTAGAGCATAATGATCCTGAATCAACTGAGATATTTTGTCCTTCATTAATTGATGATTATTACCCTAATCGTCCTAAAGATTTAGAAAATTTATGCTTGTATAATTTCGCTAAATGGTACGATACAACTAAGACAGAACCAAAAAAATAATCTTAATGAGTATTATGAAATACGTCCAGGATTATTTTTGAAAAAACGGCTACGAGGTTATTTAATTAATCATTTTAGATATAATATTGCAAATCGACCAGAGGATTATTTCTACTCATTATTATTATTATTTCAACCATGGCGTAATACAGATGAGCTTAAAAATGGATTTGAAACTTACACAGAGTCATTTGCTCATCAGCAGTATATGCTTCAAGAAGCTAATGATTATCATGAATACAATGAAGAATTTGAAAAAGGTTTAGAATACATAAAAAAATTGATTGAAAATAAATGTAATAATGACGATGATAATAATGATGATTCACAGAAAAATTCATCAAACTGTGATACTGCAGAAGTACATATAATCGCTAAAGAAATTAATGATGCTGCACAAAAGCATGATAATAACAATTGTACTCTAGCTGATATGATTAAAAACATGAACGCTGATCAGATGAAAGTTTTTGAAAAAATCAAAAACAACATATTATCTGATAATACAAAATTAAGATTGTATGTAAGTGGAGAAGGTGGTACAGGAAAAAGTTTTCTAATTAATGTAATAAAACGTTGGATTAGAGAAGAATTGAATCAAGAAACAGTTGTAACAGCCCCTACTGGTATTGCTGCTTTCAATATTAATGGATTGACTATACATCGAGTATTTCAATTGCCTGTCGAACATGGTTTTACACCATCTTATACGCAATTATCTGACAATGTGTTAAAAGCACTACGTGATCAGTTACAAAACACAACGCTGTTTATCATTGATGAGATATCAATGGTCTCAAATATTACTCTGATATATATACATTTAAGATTAGTAGAAATTTTTGATGTCGATGATTGGTTCGGAGGTAAACATGTTGTTGTTTTCGGAGACTTACTCCAACTCCCTCCTGTACATGAAAATCCAAGTTATGTCACATTATCATCTCAAGATGCTGAAAAGTATGTTGGGTCAATGTGTAGTGTTAATTTATGGACCGACTTGTTCTCTTATGAAGAATTACGAATTAATATGAGACAAAAACTGATAATATTTATGGTCAGCTGCTTTCTCGAGTACGAGTTGCTTCTATGACTAATGACGACATCAAATTATTGGAGCAGAGAAAAATTACTATGGATCCGTCTCTGTCGTATAATGAGGAATTACATGAAATATGTAATTACATTGATAAATTGCCGTCGGATTCAGTCTGTTTAGTACCTACTTGTAAGCAATGTGATTTAATAAATTCAGTTATGACGAGTAAAATTTTTTCTGAAGACATTATACTGACGGCTCGTGACCACTTAGATTGTAATAAATCATTGATAAAAAAAGTATCCGACACTTTAAATAAAATAGAAGACAATGCTAGTCAATCAGCTGGACTTGCTAAAACTATAACAATAAAAATTGGTGCGAAAGTTATGTTACGTCGAAATATTGATGTTACTCTTGGTCTAGTAAATGGTGCTATTGGAACAGTTAAATCAGTCTCCAAGTCGATTGATGGGAGTGAAATAAAAGCTATCAATATAGACTTTGGTGCAGATATCGAATACGCTATTGAGAAGATTAAAGTAAAATTTCAATTATTTGAAAGAGCTTTCGTTGTAAGAGAACAATTTCCATTATGCTTGAGTTATGCAGTAACTATTCATAAGAGTCAAGGTTTAAGTTTAAAAAATGCCATCATTGAAGCAGGGAACACCATTTTTAATGTTGGTCAAATTTATGTAGCCCTATCTCGTGTAACAGAGTTACGTGGACTACATGGAATCAATTTTGATCCTCATTCCGTTAAAGCAAGCTCTTGAGCAATTAAAGAATATAATCGTTTAAGAAAAATTTATAGGTCTGATTTACCTACCATACCAATTCCTGATACACGTTGGCAAAAAGTATGGGACATGATTTGGGCAGTTGAAGAACATTTTATTTAAATTGAACCCAAAAATGCGAAAAAAGCTTCTCTTAGTTTATTAGATTGTCGAGGTATCGAAAACTGTGATAACGTTTCCGATGGTCTTAATTCAATTAACGCGCTGCATAATATGCTGACGGGTGGCTAATCCTTCTCGCCTTTCGATTTCGCGAAGCCGTGTCGAGTGTCAGTATCGTCTCGGCAGTGAGTAGCGTGAGTTCTGATTGTCGCGATGTATTTTGCTGGAAGGAATTTTGAGGGGTATGGTACGTGGTACCAAATGGCCGTAATGGTTCACGGGGAGAAGGTAAGTTAAATTTTGATACATTCAGTGGGAGAAGGAATAGAAAAAGTGAAGGAAAGGAGAAGAATAAATAGATAAGGTACCCTTCTCATTAGAAAATATATTTTTTTTTTTTTTTTTTTTTTTCTAGGACATAAGAGCGGGCATTGAAATCTTGAAGGCTTTGGCACGTCCGGTGAATCCAAGCCGGGCGTTGCTTTTGGCCTCGATTCATGGACGTGTTTGGTCCACTCCCTCCGGAGATCGTGGAAGCGGCGACCTTTTTCTGCCTGCAAGGCGCCGAAGGTTTAGCGGGATCTTCGGATCTTGAGGAGATGGTGTGCCCCAACAGCGAGGACATCGGGCGTTTGAGGATCGCCTTAATTGAGGCGATCTTCAATGGTTTGGTCACCATGACGTGATGGTAAGTCATTGTAAAATACTTCACAAGTTTTTCTTTGGAATGCCTACTTAAGCACCATTCTGATTGTTGGAGATTATTTTATCTTTTGTTTGCTTCTTTGTTGCAGGCTAGGCGTATTGAGTGTCATCGGTCGCGCGAGAAGAGCTGATGTCAGGTCCCCTCTGCATTCCGGGGGCCGAGCCAATAGTAGCCAAATAGTAAAATACAGAAAAAAATATATGTAGATAAAGAGAAGGAAATTATATTTGTAAAATTTTTTTTTTTTTTTTTTTTTTTTAATAAATAAATTTATTATTAAAAATAAAAGGTATTATTTTGTCTCTCTCCTTTTTCTCTATACCCTTTTCCCATCTCTTAATAATAATGATAGTGATAATCGTAGTAGTTGTGACGAAAAGCAAGAAGGTAAGTAGAATTTGGATTTATACGAAAGAAAGTAAGAATAAAGTGAAACAGGAATTAAGTGAAATAAACAGATAAAGCGAAAGAAAGAAAACAAAAGTGAAATCCAAAAATAAAAGGAATAATTTCGATTAATAAGGATAAGAGAAGAAAATTTTTTTTTTTTTTTTGAATTAATTCTGGAAAGGTGGTACGAGAGGAGGGTAGATATCGGTACATGTATATAATTATATTCATATATGTATGTACGTGTGAGTTGTGTGTGGAGCATGCATTGAAGGCGGCACGGTTGTGGTGTAGTAGGCGTGGCTTACCGAGAGGCGACTGTAATTGAGCGAGTGTCGGTAAGCTACTTTGCTTGATGTAGCAGTTCTTTTATAATTACCGCTAGAGGACTCCTCCTGTTCTCTTTCTTACTTATACTCACTCTTATTGAATATTGAGTGTTCGAAATAAGAATTTTACAAAGAGAAACAAATCTTTATGATTTAATAATTTGGAACGATTTTAATGAGTGACGTTAGCTCGATTTTCTTAAAATCATTATAAAGTATAATTAATGTTAAAGTATTATATTAATAATATAATTAATATACTTATAAAATTTTGTTGAATACTCGGTTATAACATATAAAATGTATAAAATGTAATATAATAGATATAATAGAGTTATAATAAGTAGTTATATTTATTATGACGTATAATGATAAAATGGCAATAGTAAAATAATGTGTAATATATAATTATAGTGATAGTAAAATGAAAATTATGATTGGGAGAATTATTTGGAAGGAGGAAGAAAATTTTTGTTTTCGGAAAAGAAATTTTGAAATAACGTTTTGCGTTGTTCTCGCTCGTCCCCCCAAGGCCGGAGATAATTTTATTTTCGGTCTTGTGAGTCATAAAGCAGCAAAACTTTTCATAATTCGGATAATTTTACTGATTTTCATTATACTATCAGCTATCTATTAAGGTAGGAAAAATTTTTTTTTTTTTTTTTTTTTTTTTTTTTGTATTTTAGATTAGATTATTTGTTCAAACTGTTGACTCGTTTTTGGCATGAAGAATTTTACTATTATTTTTGTAAAACGAAATTATATAGGAAAGAAAGGATTCTATTATAATTTTAAAGTTATTTCTAACTTTTTCCGCAAAAGAGCCATCGGTTTGATTATGTAATAATTCTTTCATTGATGCTGGGTTTTTCTTCTAAATTGGTGATTTGTAGTCTCTTAATCGGAATGTTTTTGGTTTCTTTGGTGTTTTGACGATCTCTGGAGCTTCTTTGGTTGTTATTTTAGCTTTCATGGAGACGTTCATCTCGTTGTCGACATCGGTTCTTGTTGGAAGTGGTTCGTTGGCTTCTGGCAGGCTTGATGATTTTTCTTCGAATGTTTTCAGTTCGATTACGACTGGTTTTTCGTCTTTTCTGCTGGTCTGGCGAGGTTTCAATAGAAATCGGCGGACAGTTTTTGTATGGCTATCCCCCAATTATAAGTGATATTATTCCAACAGTTGATACTGTTCCTATAGTTATCTTCCGACTAGTTTCTTCTTTTTGATGATCCAGGGCAATTAGTGACATTTTCTCTTCGTTTTCTTCCAATCCTTGGCCCCAAGGTTCGAATTTGTCGATAATCGTAGCTGGATCTTGATTCTGTGCGAACAAATTTGGAGCTGCGTTGTTGGTTTTCAGGCTCGAGTTTAACGTTTCTAAGGATAGGTTAAAACTCGGGGCAATGAAGTTTATCTTTGTTGATTCTCTGGCAATCCCACGAATAGTGTATTCGTTACACGTCGCTTGGCATCCCTGATGGATATGTATCAGGCCGGTGCTATTAATTACCTGATTTTCGGCAGTTTGTCCTGGACATCTCCATTGAATATTTTCCTCCTTGCACGTCGAATATGCCCAGGTGTTTTTCTCGTTCATTTTTATCCAAGTTAATTAATTTGCATTTTGGAATTATTCTTATATTACAATTCCGTAGATTTTTGGTTTTCGGATTCATCAATAATTCCATCTCGCAATCTACCTCGTTCACCAACTTGGTTGTTTTGGACAAGAGGTCTGGTGGGCATGCCATGTCTGGTCCGATTGGCTTGCAGTTGTTGATATAATCTTGTTCAGCGAGAAAATATTCATCAAACGATTAAATTTCCCATTTCATTTATTTCGACTATTTCGTATGGACCGGTATAGTAAAGGTCTAATTTATTTTTTCTAGGTTCCTTCAACGTGTATATGAGGTCTCCTACACTAAATTTTGTTGGGTGTATATGTTTGTCGAATCGGATTTTAGACTCGTGTTTAGCTCTCGTTAAATTTTCCGCAGATATTCGTTGAATTTCGGAAATTCGACTAATTAAGTCTGCTAGATAATCGTTATATGATTCGATTTTACTGCAGTCCGGAAATTGAGTTGGACTTCGGGCTTTTCTTCCGTACAAAATTTCGTATGGTGTAAATTTTGTGGCTGTGTGCACGGTGGTGTTATAATTCAACATTGCCATTGGGACATACCGATCCCAGTTACTGAATTTATCTACATAAGCCCGGAGGTAGTCGATTAAAGGCTGGTGAGATCGTTCCAAGGCTCCGTTCGACTGTGGATAGTAGGAGGAAGTTGTTATTCTTTGAATTCTCAGTGCTTTGGCTAGCTGTTGAATTAATTTGCTTGTAAATGAGGTGCCCTTATCTGATAGAATTACGCGAGGGCACCCATAAAGAGCGATATAATGATTTAACAGGGCATCTGCAACAGTTACTGCTCTGATATCATGGAGAGGAACTGCCGCAGCTGCTTTAGAAAAATTATCCTGGATCGTTAGGATGTGTACATTTCCGTCAGGGGTCATGGGCAGGGGTCCTACTGTATCTATACTAATTTTTTCGAAAGGTTCGAAGGGTGTGTCTGTGATGAACATAGGCTGTTTGGTTTTTATTCGCGTGAGTTTATTTTTCTGGCATATCTCGCATGCTCGTATATAATTGTAGATTTTATCTTTCATTCCTGGCCAGTAATATTTTTCGCGAATACGCCAATATGTTTTTACCACACCTTTGTGGCCCCCTATTAAGCTGTTATGATTTTCCTCAATTATTTTTGTTCGAAGGGATTCGTCTGGTACCTCGACGTTCCCTTCGCACAAGGTAATTGTTATCGGACAGTCTCTTAGTTCGTGTAATAAATAGGCTTTTATGTCTAAGTCGTCAAATTCGTCCCCCTGCTTTGCACAGCGGAACGAATGAATGTCGTGTTTGTGCATTGACTGTCGAAGATTTCTCAATCCTTCGATCAGGTCGATAGGGTCTAATTTTTCGAAATGTTTTGTTTTGATAAATACCGTAAAGATTTTACAACGACCTAGCTTGGTGACGAATACGTCCCCCTTTGTAGGCTTTGAGGCGTGAAGGTCATCGGCATTTATAAATTTTAAGTCGCGGAGCAGCTTCGCTACGGGTTTTATTATTTCGCAATCAGCTGCTAAAAAGTGTACTAAGTGGTCTCGAGCGTAAGTAAGCCCGTCTCGGCTGGTTGAAAATTTGATTTTTATGTCGGACCCTTTTGGCGGTATACTTTCGTCTGAACTCGAGGGTGAAGATATTCTTGGTCGATGGCGCCTTTCAGCAAAAATATCTTCAGCCTCTTCGAAAGTTGGAGGGTCGTAGGCGACAAATGGTGGTCCGAATCGGCTGTTCCCTACGTCATCCCCCACTGTTTTATTCCCGCTTGTAGTTGTTTCGCGTCTAATTTTATTGGAATCGCTAGGCTTTTCCGAATTGCTAAGTGATTTAATATTATTATTAACCTGTGAATTATTTAGTTTTGATTCCGTTTCGAAAAGTGTGTTATTGGGGTTGGCCGATTCGGTTCCGGCCCTTTCGGTTATTGCTTCGTCGTTTTCGTCTACGATTTGGCCGCTAACATGGTCATAATGGATCCCCATGGCCGCTAATTCATCGGGAATGAGGACTCTTCCGAAGATTGGGGTTCGGGGTTCTGGACCGTCTCCTAAATATCCCGCGAATCGCGATCTGTTTACGTTCTGGGGAGTGAAAGAATTTATGTTTGACTCGTTTCTATCGTATGTATCGGTGACGTTTCTGAAATTAATGTCGTCTGTTTCAGTCGAGGGCTCTGGTTCTATGATGATGGGTTTTTCTGCTCCGCTGGAATCTCCGCTTTTTCCGGTTTCTTCTGGGCTGATATCGCTGCTTGATCCTTCCTCAGGGTTTTCGCTGTTGTCTCTTAGAAATTCGTCGACATTAATTTCGGTTGCAGTGTCATTGTCTAACGAGTCTTCTTCATTACTCCAGGGTGGAGGCATTTTGCTGAGTGCTTGGCGGATTGTTTTTGCTGTCTCAGAACTTGTTCGTTTTAATTCGGCTAACTCTTGGGGAGTGTAGTTGAATATCGCTTCTTCTCGTCGGATTTTCTCTAGAGCTCGCTCCCGATGGGTGTTTTCCGGTGGTGGCCGTCTTTTGAGGAGTTCATCAAACATTTCTATTAATTCGTGCGTTGACCGTCGTTGTTTTTGTAGAACCCTCATTTCGCTGTCACTTTCAGCTGCTTCATCCTTCTCTGCCTCGTCGTCCCCCTCTTGACCAATGTCAGGTGTTTTATTACTTGTGCTTGGTCCTGGCAGGAAAACCTCGTCGTCCCCCTGTTCTTCATTTCCGGCTTCTTGAGTCTTCGGATCTTCTAAGGTTATATCTAGATCGCTGGTTTCGTGATAATTCACTTTTGGTGGGACTCGTGTTTTTCCCATTTCTCTTTTCCTAAGTCGAGAGGCAATTGTTCCTCTTACTTCGGGAGCGCTGCTGACTCGTGGTCTATTTTTTGATTCGATAGGGCGACCGGGGCGTTTGACCGATTGGATCGCCTCTTCATCCGAGAGATTTTTATTTAATCTTTTTGGTTTTGTTAAAGCAGAAATCGGTAACGCTAGAGGATTATTTTCGGTATTATTATTTATTGTGAGTTCTGGAGATTCTGGACGCCCTTCCGGGTTGTAAGAGAGCCCTTCCGCGTATTGCTCGGTGATCTTATGCCGGACTACGACGTTAAATTTGTATCTACTTAATTTAGAGCGCCATTTAGCTTGTCTTTCGGTGACAGTTGCGCTATCCCTTAACCAGGTAACGCAAGGGCTACTGGTTATTAGAGTAAAATGTTTTTGTAGATACGGTCGGAATTGTTGAATTGCGTGAACTATTGCAAGGCATTGTTTTTCTACGTCAGTATATCGGGTTTCGGTGTCGTGAAATACCCTTGAAACGCAAGAGACTATTTTTTCTCCATCTTTTTCCGGATCGTCCCCCACTGTCGTCGCTTGACTGAGAATTCCGGATATTCCCGAGTCCGACGCATGGACAGCTAGGATGAAAGGTTTGTTAAAATCTGGGTATTTAAGGAAAGAATCTTCGCAGAGGGCATTTTTGATATCGTCAAATGCCGTTTGCGCTTCTTCAGTCCATATGAAAGGTTTCGTTTTTCGCGTAAGATCTGTTATGGGCTTAGCCCTTTCCGCGAAATTTTGGATGAATCTACGATAATAATTGGCGAGTCCCATAAATTTTCTGGCTTCTGTATGATTTCTAGGTCGCGACGCGTTTTTGAGTGATGAAATTTTTTTCGGGTCTGGTTTTATACCCTCTTTTGTTATTACGTGACCCAAATAGTCTACTTCCGGGCAGAGAAATTTACATTTTCAGGTTGGAGAGTGAGACCCGCTTCTCTCAATCTATTGAATAATCTTTGCACTCTCACCCCATGTTCTTCTAGGGTTTTACCATAGCTAACTAAATCGTCGATATAAATAAATAATTCCGTCCCTTTTAACCCGCTTAAGGTGGAATCCATCATTCGTTGGAAGATAGATGGAGCGCATTCTAGGCCAAAAGGCATGCAACAATATTCCCAGTGGCCATCTGGGGTCGAAAATGCCGTTTTTGGCGCATCCGCGGGATGCATTGGGACCTGGTGGAAACCCATGGCGAGATCGAAGACGCTGAAGAAGTTAGCGTCGCCTAACTGGTCTAAAATATCGATAATTAGAGGTAGAGGATAGGCATCTCCTCTAGTGATTTTATTTAGTTGCCTGAAATCGATAACCATTCTATATTTTTTTATAGAAGGATCATTAGATTTTTTTGGTACGATCCACAAAGGTGAGTTGTACGGAGAGTTAGATTTTCGAATTATTCCCTGTTTTTCGAGATTTTCGACCTGCCTGGCGATTTCTTCCCGATGTTCTGGGGGAAATCGATACTGTTTTATTCTCACCGGTTCATTGGTGGTGGTTTCAATCCGGCAGGTGAAATTTTTCGAGCAACCCAGCTTGTCTCCGGGAAGATGAAAGACGTCGTGATTTTTTTTTATGAGCTCGTGGACTTGTTCTTTTTCTTCTTCATTTAGATGACCTAGGGGTATTTTCTGAAGTATGGTCTTAATGCGTACTTCCGGATTGGCTATACGACTAGAATTTTCGATGGAAGGGTCATCGGACTCGTCCCCGTCTGAACTAGGGTTACTGAACTCAAAATCTTCGAGTGCTTGGGGTCCGATGTCTATGTCGACTGGATTTGAATTAAGATTAATGACCATACACGTGGCGTAACCGTCCTCTACCTTGACGACGGCCTCTCCTCCAAGGACTCCATCCGGAAGTTTCATTCGAGGGAGATATCCCTCGTTCTTTTCGAAGTCTTGGACTGGTATTGCTACTACCATTTTCATACGAGGTGGTAATGTATAGAGCTTGAAGAGGGCTTTTTTTTAAGGCTAAAAGAGGTTGTTTTTGTTGGAGAAGATAACAAAACCAAAGTTTGATTGTCATACGAGATTTCAGCTTTTTCGGTTTCAAGGAAATTGTTTCCCAGGATTCCCACTCCGGGGAATGGTAAATCCTCCCGACAAACCTGAAATTCGACTTCGATATTGAGAATTTTCAATTTAACTACTCCTAGGGTCTCAAAGGTACTGTCGCTGAGACCTCGGAATTTCCTAGCTTTTCCGGTGTCGATAATTGTTTCAGGTTTTAACGCGGATACATTGACGAGGCATACATCCCCGCCTGTATCGATGAGGAATCGCTGGTAGTTACCTAGGAGCAGATTACACGAGATATATACCTTTGGCCCAGTTCCTAGAGCGAGGATCTTTTGCTCGGGGAACCTTCGTGGGTTGATGATCGGTATTGGTTGAATAGGTCTGTTTTTCATTACTAGAGTATTCCAGTAAAACGAGATAGTTACGCGATTTTGAATGAAAAATTCATTTCCGAGAATAGCTTTATAACCGCCGGGTGGTTTTGGTACGAGATGGAACGTGATTTTAACTCCGAATATTTTTAGACTGATAGAACCGGTTATAGGCATTGAGCTTGTAGCTATACCTCCAACTACTCCTGTATCTTCGATGTTACAGGGGACTTCGTCGCACAGTTCTTCGATGCAGAGTAAGTTAAGGTCGGAACCGGTGTCGAGAAGGGCGTTTACTCCGCCTTTTCGAAGTTCTGGACTACGTAGATGGACTGTAGGGCCTCTTCCTGTAGTTAGGCACTTTGGTTCGTCCTCGCCTGGGCTCGTAGCTCTCCTGCGGTCATCAATTGAGGATTCTGCTGTCCTGCTGGTGACGTCAAGTTGTTTTGGATTGGTTGTTGTTCTGGTCTCGGTAGAGACATTGGTACCGTCATAGTCGATTGATGTTCTAAGACCTGCTTCTGGGAATTTTGAAGGATTGATCGAGGGTATTGATTTTGATAATTTCGGTATTGACTCCTTGGATATTGCTGATAATTGTTGGGAGTCCTCGCTGCAGTAGACGGAGACTGGACCGGCATACTCGCCATTGCCTCCGGTTGACGAGCGCCCGATCCGTTTAAAGGATTGTACGCGTCTCGACGTTCTCCTTTTGGGCAAAATGGACAGTTACAGATTATCGTTGGGTCCGATTTGTGCCGTAATTTTGCCTCTTCCGAATCTTCGTCTTCTTCAAAGCGTACCGCCCTCTTTGTAGGACCTGGTACTCCCGGATGAAAACGATTTTGGTTATAATTTTGGAAAGGTCGCGGTTGATAATAATTTTGAGTCTTAGGCATATATTGTGTATTTCGCTCGGTTCCGAACGTGAAAGTAGAGCCCATCATTTGTTGTTCTACTTGATAACCCGCGCCGTAGTGACGGTCAGGAGCGTAGTCTTCATATGTGTCGGGAAATGGGTCATCGTAATACCGAGGAGCGCTTGTTCTTGGACCTTGACTATATTCTTGATATGCCAAGGTGCGGGGTAATTCGCGATAATTACCACGATCGTCATAATCACGAGAAGATCTCGGCATTTGCGGATAATGTCGGTTACCATCTTGTCCGGGTCGTCGGTGAAATTCCACTGAGGGTGGAAGTGATTCTCCGGGAGTGAGTCCATCATCTCTCATAGATCGTCTTCGTTCCGGTCTTCTATACGCGTCGTTTTCGATGGCGAGATAGATGTCATTTAACGTTTCGGCTCTTCTTATTTTACATAGGCACCGTAAGAAGTCTGGTAGGTATTCGTATAGGGTAGTAGCCGCTGTTTTCTCAAATGTACGTTTTACTACGGCCCTATCAGCTTCGGGAGCATTGAGCTCTATACGACGAACCATCTCGCTTAACCGGTAATAAAAGTCTTCGATGTTTTCCGTATCTTTTGGGGCCGCAGCAGCAGCTAGATTTTTCTGCCACGTGATATATGGGTCGCCTCTTTTGAGTTTTCGACCTAGGACTAGTAAGATATCTTCTACCGAGCCTAATTCGACATGTTCAACCAATCTCTTGGCTCGTCCATATAGTTTTTGGGCTATACGACGGGCGAAGAAGTCTTGGTTGTCTGCTGGGATGCTCGGTAGCCAATTTCTTACTATCCCATCGAACAATTCGAAATCTTTTACTGCGTTTGGCACTTCCCCGTTAAAATAGGGGAGGGCATCGTGTAGCTCTTTGGCCAATGTTTGAATTTGAGTGTTAAGAAGTTCCTCGTTTATAGAGGTGTCTACGCGGAAAGTTCTCCTAGCCATGATTCCGAACGGAAAATCGTTCGAACAAGGGACAAAAAACGTTCCTTCTTCGTCCTCGAAGGGTTCCATGGTTCTAGTGTGATCTAACTTGAAGTAAAATTTGACTATTCTGGGTAACGTTTGAATTTAGACGAAGGTTGGGAAGGAACTTTTCGCTCGAAGAACTCAAAATAAAGGAAAAATTAAAAATCGAATTTTATTTGATTTAAATCGCGATGTATTTTTATCGGTCACTAGGTAAGTAGGCCACAGCTGTTGAGTGCAATAACCGGAGGAAAAGATTAGCTATCGTGTATACAGGGTGTCTCTGAAGTGGCGGGAGTAATTGTTGGGGTCGATAGAGAAAAAAATACTGAATCGAAAGTTCCTGAGCCAAAAATTTTTTTGGGCCATAGAATTTGAGTTATGAATTAAAAACGATAGCCAATCAGAAGCGCGCTATTCGAGAAATGAAAATGAGCGGGGAAGTAGAGGAGACGCGAGAGTGAGATGCTGCAATAGCAGCTTACTCGCTCACACAAAGCCGAGCATGAGAGGGGATTGTGACGCTATGAGCCGAGTACGTAAGTGTGAATGAGTGGATGTATGAGGTCGCAAGCGGACGGCTTAATGTATGAGTGTGTGTCCGTGTATCGCAGCATTATTGGGAGGCGTTGTAACGCTGAATTAAAGCTAACCGGGTACTCTAAGACAGAGGAAAAAATTTTAATTTTTATTTTTATTCGAAAAAATTTAATAAAAAAAAATAAAAAGGCCCAAGATTTAACCAGACCCACAGAAACGGAGAGTAAATTTTTAATTCTCATTTATTTTGCTGGGGATTATTTTCAAATACAAAAAAAAAAAGGCTAAGATTCAACTGGAATCCAAAAAGAGATGGATGAAAAAATTTTATTTTTTATTTTTAATCAGCAAAATTATTTTTCTTTAAAAAAGAGCCCAATCTCGACTGGAGCAAGAAAAAATGATTGAAAAATTTTATTATTAATTTTCAATCAACAAAATTATTATAAAAAAATAAATGGGCCCAAGTCTCAACCGGACCCAAACAAACAGATAGATAGTTTTAATTACTTATTTATTTTGATGGGAATTATTTTAAAAAACGAAGAAAATCGCCCAAGACTCGACCGGACCCAAAAAAAAATAAATTGAAAAATTTTGTTTTCATTTTCAATCAGCCAAATTAATTTCTTTTCGAAACAAGGCCCAATCTCAAACAGACTAAGAGAAACTAATTAAAAAATTTTATTTTTATTATTAATCAAATATTATTTAAAAAAGAAAATAAGCCACAGACTTAACCGGACTTAAACAAACGGATAGAAAATTTTTATTACTTACTTAATTTGCTGGAAATTATCTTTAAAAACGAAAAAAATGCCCAAGACTCCATCAGACCGAAAGGGAGATGAATAAAAAATTTTACTATTCATTTTTAATCATCATAATTAACTTTTTTATAATAAAAGGCTCAATTTCGACCGGACCCAGAAAAAATGATCCAAAAATTTTATTTTTATTGTTGATCATCAAAACTAATTAAAAAAACAAATGAGGCCCTAGACTCAACTGGACCCAAACAAACGGATAAATAATTTTTATTACTTATTTATTTTGCAGGAAATTATTTTTGAAAACGATAAAAATGCCCTAGACTCGACCAGACCCGAAATAAAATAAATTGAAAATCTTTGTTTTTCTATTTTTAATCAGCAAAATTATTTTCCTTTGAAAAAGGGCCTGATCTCGACTGGAGCAAGAAAAAATAATTGAAAAGTTTTATAATGAATTTTTAATCAACAAAATTTTTTAAAAAAGAAAATAGGCCCCAGACTTAACTGGACCCAAACAAACGGAAAGAAAACTTTTATTCCTGTTTTTTTGTTGGGAATTATTTTTCGAAACAAAAAAATTGCCCAAGACTCGACCGGACCCGAAAAAGATAAATCGAAAAATTTTATTTCTAAATATTAATTAACTAAATTATTAAGAAAAAAAAAAATAGACCCAAGACGCAGCAGGACCCAAATAAACGGATAGAAATTTTTTATTACTTGATCACCAAGATTAATTTTCCTTGAAAAGAAAGGCCCAATCTCAAACAGACTTCGAATAACTGATTGAAAAATTTTATTATCAATTATTAATTAACAACATTATTCTTAAAAAAAAATTAATAGGCCCCAGACTCAATCGGACCCAAACAAACGGATCGAAAACTTTTATTTCCCATTCATTTTGCTAGGAATTATTTTTAAAAACGAAAAAATGCCCAAGACTCGACCAGAGCCAAGAATAGAAGAATGCAAAAAAATTTATTTTCTCTTTTCAATAACAAACAAAAATTTATTGAACAAAAATCAGCCTAATCTTGACAAGACGATAAAAAACTGATTGAAAAAATTTATTATCAATTATTAATTGACAAAATTATTTCAAAAAAGAAAATAGGCCCCAGACTCAACCGGACCAAAACGAACAGATAGAAAATTTTTATTACTTATTTCTTATGCTCGGAATAATTTTTGAAAACAGAAGGAATTGCCCAAGACTCAACCGGACCCAACCAAACGGATGGAAAACTTTCATTTCTCATTTATTTTGCTGGGAATTATTCTGTAAAATAATTTTTCAATTAATCGTCAGGTAAAATGTCAAAAAATAAATTAAAACAAACATTGAACTCAAGTCCCAATAATTTTGATATTTTAATTAAAATTATTTTTTAATTAATTGACAGGTAAAATGTAAAAAAATATACTAAAAAAAAAATCGCTCTCGAGTCCTGATAATTTTGATATTATTATTAAAATTATTAATCACTTAATCAACAAGCGAAATGTCAAATGATAAATTAAAAAAAAAAATTGAACTCAAGTCCGAATAATTTTGATATTTTTAATAGAATTATCTATCAGTGAATTAACAGGTAGAATGTCAAATTATAAATTAAGAAAAAAATTGAACTCAAGTCCGAATAATTTTGATATTTTTATTAGAATTATCTATCAGTGAATTAACAGGTAGAGTGTCAAATTATAAATTAAGAAAAAAATTGAACTCAAGTCCGAATAATTTTGATATTTTTATTAGAATTATCTATCGGTGAATTAACAGGTAGAATGTCAAATTATAAATTAAGAAAAAAATTGAACTCAAGTCCGAACAATTTTGATATTTTTATAAAAATTATTTTTTAATTAATTGACAGGTAAATAAATAATAAATTAAAAAAAAAAAAATTGAACTCAGGTCCTGATAATTTTGATATTTTAATTAAAGTTGTTTATCAATCAATTGACTGTTAAAATCCTGAATAATAAATTAAAAATAAATCGCACTCATGTTCTCATAATTTTGATCTTATAATTGAAATAAATTTCTAATGAATTGACGGGTAAAATCCCAAGTATCAAATTAAGTAGTAATCGCACCCAAGCCCTGATAATTTTGATATTTTAATTTAAATTATTTATCACTTAATTGATAGGTAAAATGTCAAATGATAAATTAACAAAACATTGAATTCAAGTCCTTATAATTTTGATATTTCAATTTAAATATTCTTTTTATTCACTGACAGGTAAAATGTCGAAGAAAATATGAAAAAGAAATGGCATTCACGTTTTAGTAATTTTGATATTTTAGTTTCCCTTTTTCTTAGCAAAGAAATCATTTCAAAAAAATCTACAGGTGTTTCGGCAGTTCAAGGATAACTTTACTTTAATGTTATTAGTTTGCATTCACATCATTACACTTTACTCCTTTTATTAAGCAATTAAGATTCCAGTTGAATCTTAGCCTTTTTTTTTTTTTTGTATTTGAAAATAATCCCCAGCAAAATAAATGAGAATTAAAAATTTACTCTCCGTTTCTGTGGGTCTGGTTAAATCTTGGGCCTTTTTATTTTTTTTTATTAAATTTTTCGAATAAAAATAAAAATTAAAATTTTTTCCCTCTGTCTTAGAGTACCCGGTTAGCTTTAATTCAGCGTTACAACGCCTCCAATAATGCTGCGATACACGGACACACACTCATACATTAAGCCGTCCGCTTGCGACCTCATACATCCACTCATTCACACTTACGTACTCGGCTCATAGCGTCACAATCCCCTCTCATGCTCGGCTTTGTGTGAGCGAGTAAGCTGCTATTGCAGCATCTCACTCTCGCGTCTCCTCTACTTCCCCGCTCATTTTCATTTCTCGAATAGCGCGCTTCTGATTGGCTATCGTTTTTAATTCATAGCTCAAATTCTATGGCCCAAAAAAATTTTTGGCTCAGGAACTTTCGATTCAGTATTTTTTTCTCTATCGACCCCAACAATTACTCCCGCCACTTCAGAGACACCCTGTATAGAGTTACAGAATGTTGAGTACGGACGGATAGACACGGAAGAGTTGAAGGACGTGTGTTTACTATAAGCAATTTCAAGATAGTAATAAAGGAAGAATCAAATATTTTACTCAGACAGTAATGAATAAAATTGAAAGGAAATTCTAACACCTTGACCAATTCCTAGTTTCCAGCAAAAAAATTTTGAATTTTATTATTAGTTTTATATAAAAAATTTTAAATATAAAAATCTCAGACGAAATTTCAAATAAGATTGGAGTAAAATTACACCAATGTATGAACACTAAAGCCTGAAGTTAAATTTAAATTTCGCTTACTCAGCGGAATGTAAGATAATGAATTAATGTAAGTTCTATAACAAGATTTTATAATAACAAAAAAAATTTCTAATAGTTTTCTATTGATGTGAGCTCTTTGGAGTTCAATTTTCGAAGATTTGAAAGAAAGATGAGCGGATAAGAATTTAGGTTTTTAGGTTCGAGGTGGAGATTTAGGGTCGATCGGATGGAGTTTGTACTCGAACGGCGCTTTGATGGGGGCTTGGGTTTGGCGAATCTTTAATATTGTTTCGTAAAGTTCCGCGACGGCTTTAACGTTTTCTATAATCTTTGGCCCACCAGCCTTTTTATCGGTTACGTTCTTCGCGGGTTCAGTATCTTCTTCCCAATATTTAGTTTCTATCAACGGGCGGTGATATACCTTGCCGTTGATAAAATCTGAATGAACTTGTTTTAAGTGATATCGATAGCCCGAACGTCTATTCTTTCCCATCGGCTCTTTAAAGTTTTCAAAAAAAAATTCTACAGCATCAAAAATAAAAACGTCAATTAGTCGACGCAGTAACCGATCGCAAAACCAAAATTTTGTAAATAAATTGATTTCCCCAAAAAAAATTTTTATTTTAAAATTTCGGGTCACGAAAATATAATTCGATTTCTAGGGGAAGGGAGAAAAATATATTATGGTATTCGTAACCGTGTACCCAAAAAAAAATTTTATATATATATAAACGAATAGATAAAAAATTTCGAATTTTTAAAATTTTCTTTCTTATTTTGGTAAAAATTTTATTTTTAGCCAGATAAAGTGTGATCGAGGGAAGGTGCTAAATTCAAAGCACCCTTCCCAAGAGTTAAGTTTTTGAAAGTTTTCTCAGCTAAAGAAAGTGCTGTTAAGCACCCTTCCAGAACTGGAAACCTTTGTGTAGAGAAGGTGCTAAATTCAAAGCACCCTTCTCGTAATGTGTAAGTATAAGTGTAAAGGGTTCAAAATAATTTTTACCCAAAATAAGTCCTTGTTAACTAATTTCTAAAGATAGATTAAAATGATGAAAGACAAAAATGAACTTCTATAAATAAAACTCGAGTAATAGAAGTTAAAATAGTATCCGTAAACTGCTTAATTAGTAAACAAAAATTCCTTAAACGGACGTGCAATATTTCTGCTGACAAGAGATACACGTGCGAGTTCCGCGTGATGCGAACCGCACCTCGAATAAAGAAACGTCAGCGAATCTTTATTTTATTATTAGATTAAGAAAGGAAAATTATAGGAATGAAAAAGGTAATGAAAAGAAATGATTTTATTTTAAATTTTATAACTCCAAAAAAAAATGCAAACTAAATTCTTTAGCGAATTATAAGAAAATTTTGGAGTGAACAAAAAAATTTGTTAAGCAAAATTTTGAATTTCTGGAGTTAATGATATATATGAAAAGATTTTTCGAATTTTAAATAAGACTTGAAAATTTATAAAATTTAAGAATAAAAGAAACTGATAAATTTAGTTTTTAAGAGAGGGATTTTAAACTGTCAAAATTAAAATTTACTTAACAGTGGAATTTACTCGATTTTAATAAGAATTTAGATTGTTCGAAAACGAAAAGAAGAATAATTTTTAGAGAATTTAAATTTTCTCAAACGAAAGTTAAATAATTTCGTACTCGAAATCCCACCGCTGCCACCAGTGTTCTTTATGTTATGTCCAAGGGCGTTTAAGTGGTAGCATAAACGGTGGAGGTTTGGACTAACGGCTTAAAGAATACGCAACGGAGTTTTTAATTCCGTTGTTTTAATTATTTATGTGGGACGTTTTCGACGGACGAATTTACCACGCCTTCGTTTGAGACTGATTACGGATTTTTATTAAGAAAAGATGTACTTACTCTTTGCAGGATTTTTAATTATTACCGGATCCGTGATTCCGGGGCTGCTGTTAGCGCCTTTTCCTGGGTTGGGCCCTCTGATCGGTCCTTGCGGCGGATAGAGTAGGATGGATTGGGCTGCTTATTTTTACGAAATGAATTGATTCGAACAAATTTCACTTCTCTTGACATTTATTTTTATAGACACTAAAACTCTTACACTTTAACAAATATGAATTTTAACGTAATTTAATCAAATGAATTTTATTAATTTGATTGAGCTAACGTCCTCCAGTCCCCCGTAGGGTAAAGTGCGCAAAACTAGCTTTTAAGAAATTTTGAATAACTTAATGACCGGATTCTCGCCTAAGTGCAGAGCAAATTAGAACTTGGAGATTCCGGTTCTTTAGGATTTATTTACTGGCCGAATTCTCGCCTAAGTGCAGGGCAAATTAGAACTTTAAGAATGCGACTCTCTAAGATACTTAAAATTAGTACGTGGCCTGCCGGTTAAACCGCGTCCAAACTTCCTTTAAGTGCAGTGCAAATTAAAGCAAAGGACTCTACAAGGCACGGGCCCGTCAATTAAACGCGGAAGTCGAATTAATTAACAAAAGACCGGGAGCTGTCTCCGTTTCTCGTTTTTAAATGCTCGCGGTGCTGAGTTTGCAGGAGTCCCCGCTATTCAACCAGCAGTCAGGTAGCTTCTATTTTATTGTGGCTTTCGTGCATGGAGAAGTCTTCCATCTGCGCGGCTGATTTAAATTTAAAAAGAAAAAATTTACGGGTGGACATAACAAAAGTAAAACTCAAACAATCTTTAGCCTGTTGTGTATTTAGTCTAGTTAATAAATGAAATTCAATAGAAAGAATAGGTTTGAAAACCATCCACATATGAAGTTGTTTGATAGTTTGTTCTAGAAATTTTGTATTTATTAGGGTGGGTCAAAAAAATCGAATAATTTATTTTTGATTTTATACTCTGAAAAATAGGTTCGTAGACACCTAAAAAGAATTCTCTCCAAGTATAAGCTCTTAATTATAAGGGGAAGGTCCTCCGCTTTGCGGGTTTCTATTTTTTTCGAATAATCAGATAAAAAAATTTATATCTCGCTTCCAACTGCTTGGAAAAATATTCCGTGGCATAGATTTTGTGAGAAATTGAATGCTTTACAAAAAAGGTCTCTTATGATTTTTTGATTAAGTGAAGCCGTTACGAGATATTCATCGTTACGAGCTGTTGCATTAGTCAGTGAATATAATCAATGCTTGACAAAAAATGAAGAACAATTCCAGTACTTCTGGAAAACAGCTCGCTCTGCTGAATCATTGACAACTTTTAGTTGTTGAAAGTATTCTTTATTTTCGAGATAACTCTCATTAGTAGGCCATAATTCAACATCGACATCAAGAAAGTCATACGGTAGATCGAAGATTTTGAAAAGATTTAATGACTTTTTAGACACAAAGTCACTCAGAGTTCTCTGCGCCAATGAATTCAAATCTTTTTTAGCAATTACAAATCTTTTAGCTTTAGAATCTGTACCTTCACGAGTATTAACAGCTTCAACAATACTTTTTTTACTTCTAATGGAACGCCATCGTCAAACAGTGATAAAATGGCAAGTTCATCGCTCAAATACCATAAGTGCGAAATCATTTTTTCACACGTAGCTGAAGAAATCAAAGGATTGATATGTTTGTACTCCAATAAATTTTTCATAAACTGCAAGTCATGATAAGCAGCAGTTGTTGCAGAAGTTGATGAAAACCAAGCTTTTAAATACAATGTGACTATAAAAATACAGAAATGACGAAGACCATGCAATTCTTTCTGAGAGAGTTTGAATTCATCTCTGAATAGATACATTTTCAAACTATAAATGGCCATAGCCATCCATCTAGCATGATGAACAGCACCAGGACGTTTGACAGAAATCTTTTCTTGAGGCATTTCTCCAAGGAAAATCAATGATAATTCCAATAATTCTTTATCTAACTTATTATAACATTTCTTTATCGATCGAAACTCAAATTTATGTAAATTTTCCTGAAACTCATAGTTTAAATTAAAATTTATCGAATTATTGATCAAAAACTGGAAATATTGATATTCGTTAATGTTTGACGATGAATATCTCGTCACGGCTTCACTTAATCAAAAAATCATAAGAGACCATTTTTGTAGAGCAGTAAATTTCCTACAAAATCATGAGTTCCGCAATCCGAAATAATTTTTTTTCATCGACTTATAAAATTCATAATAAAAACGAATATTTTCCTTAAAATAGCCAAACTTCAACTATGAATATCTTTTAATCGGTTGAGTTTTTGAAAAAGTCATAAGAGACCTTTTTTGTAAAGCATTCAATTTCTCACAAAATCTATGCCACGGAATATTTTTCCAAGTAGTTGGAAGCGAGATATAAATTTTTTTATCTGATTATTCGAAAAAAATAGAAACCCGCAAAGCGGAGGACCTTCCCGTTATAATTAAGAGCTTATACTTGGAGAGAATTCTTTTTAGGTGTCTACGAACCTATTTTTCAGAGTATAAAGTCAAAAATAAATTATTCGATTTTTTTGACCCACCCTAGTATTTATTAAGTATTTTAACATTCTTAATTTCAAAATTAAATTTTTCCCGCGCAAAATTGAAAATTCATAAATGAATAAATTAATGCAGGCAAAGCTATTCTAATATGATAGGTTGTTTATTCGTTAATTTTGATAATCAAATCCTAATAAAAAAATTGAAATTCTGTTTCTCTCATAGTAGCGAGTAGCATTAAAAAACTTAACGTGACTGATCCGCGTAAACTCCGCGGTTAAAAGCAATTAACTATCTTATTAATAGGGATTTTACATTTTCATTTATATACAGTAAAAATTTTAACATTTTTTTGAATTAAAAAAGTTCTTGATTTGGATTTAATACTCTAATACATATTAATTTAATAATAACAATAATTCATTCAGTAATAATAATGATAATGACATTTTTAACCTCAATTTGGTATTACCGATATCATTAATTTCAGTCTCATAATTTTTATTATTAGTGTTATTGTTATTATGACATTATAGTAAGTAAATGACACAATATACCATGCGCATAATTGTAAGACTTTTCACCTAAAGATTACAAATATTTGAAATCCACTTGATTGGATAACAATGCAACCTATCGGCAACGACCACAAAATCATAGAATGTTACACTATCCAATAGGAATAACCTCTGATTATGATTGTTCATGTACAAAAAACCTTTGTTTCAACTTCAAATTGTTTATTTCTAGTTTAATTAACATTTTTAATAAGCTGAATATTTGTATTCTAAATATTTGCACTGCGCATGCGTCAACTTTACGTTTAGACTTTCAACGCGGACTTTTGAAAATTATATTGACCAGCACAGTGATTAGAGTAAGTGTATTTTTCTTGTAATTTTAATTATAGAGGTCACAGGACAAAAGGGCAACGTGTAGTTTTTAATAATTTTATAATAAGTTTTATTTTAATAAAGTATTGAAATTTTTGTTAATTGTTATGGATTTTTTTTTTTTTTTTTTTAATAGATCGTAGTATTGATGAAAATAGAATTGATGAAAATAAAAAAAAAAATGTACATGCATTGATTAACAATTCTCTCGATATTTTTAAAAAATTTAGAATGAAATGAATATTTATTTACTTAATGACATTGATATTGGCTGACGTCTAACAATTTTTTTTTAATTATTTGAATTAATTAAATGGTAATTCCTAAAAAATTAAACTCGTCAATTTTTTAATTTTTTACCCATGAGATGTGCTTCTCACTATAATTTTCAAAAGACCGCGCTAAAAGTCTATATACGTAAAGTTGACGCATGCGCAGTGCAAATATTTAGAATGCATACATACAGCTAATTAAAAATGTTAATTAAACAACAAATAAAAAATGTGAAGTAGGAACAAATGTCAAATATACATGAATAATCAAAAATAGAGGCTTAATGACCCAAATTGCTACCAAAATATTAAAAAATGCAACAGGGGGGCTAACTTAAAGGTACATTATTAATAAATTCTTTTTAAAATAAATAAATGGAGAACGATCAAATGTTGAGAGTGAATAATAAAGAACAAACGAAAAGCTGAAAACGTGATAGAAAAAAAAATCAAAAATTAAAAGAAAAAAATTTGGGGTTCTAACTTCAGTCAGCTATCCCGTTGAATCTACAGTTTAAGTAGAAATAATTCCAGTGCACTCTGGTGGTTGTAGATGCAAGCTGTGAATTAACTTCTTTCAGTGTAGTTGCGTATCTATAGTAAGATTACTACACATTTTTATTTTATCTAGTCTGTGGCGGTGACTTTTCTCCATGAAAAGAAAGTCAGGATCGAAATTTCTGGGCTTACTATAGTTTGTGCTGATAAAATTTAATAATTTTAAGTGAATTAAATGTTATAATTGATTATAATTAATTAATATCAGTAAAATAGAGTATGACTTACTTTTATGATATATCATTTTGGAAAAAGGAGTACCATATAATTAAATAAAATTTTGCAACCTCGAAATACCATTCTGCTTACAGTAAACACAGTCGGTAGTCTGGCGCTCCGTTTACAACGGAATTTTTGAACGGAACTTGGCGCCAGATTCTACCGAATCTGTGGATGACAACGTAGGTAGTGACATCTGAAAGCGACTAAAAATATCACACTGATTTTTAAGTGTAGTCTAAAAATATGAAACATTGGAAATTAGATTTTTAGTTAAGAAGTGTTTCTATGCAGAGATTTTTGAATAAAAAAATTTAATTTAAACAGTTATATTCAAGGTTGTCTGAATCGAAATAATTCTGATTTATAAAAATAAATCATTTTTTAATAAAAAAATTTCTCCCTAGCACTTTTGCTATTGAAAAATGAAAAGATGAATTTAATTTTTTAATTTTTATATTTTTGTAATAAAAAGATAATTTTTTATTTTTCATTGTTTATTTCTGTGATAAGAAGAATACTTATCATTCAAAATAAAATATAAACTTATTTCACGAAAAAATACAAGTATGAAACGAAGAATAGTTTATATTGATGAACTAAATTATCAATTAGAAGCTTTCCATTTCAGATAAATTTTAAAAGAAAATTAAGTAACTTTGAAATTTTTTATAATTAAGAAAATTGTAAATTTGAATTTAATAATTCAGTGATTAATGATTGAATAACAATCATAATAAGAATAGAGATAAATATTTTTATTCCTATTATTTTTGTCATTAATTTAGTATTACCATTATTATTATTTTCAGTATTATCGTTACTATTATTATTATTATACGGCTCCGTATACATGCGAAGTTTTTCGAGTAAAATTTGAATTTCCCGGGAATTTATATTGCTCCGTACACATCCGGAGCCGTATCGTTCATTTGCCGTACCTTTAGGCACATTCAATTTGAATTTATTAATACTTTCTCTATAAAAGTTTAAAGTAAATCAAAGCAATTAAATAAGAAGGTAATTGTAAGCGAATCACCGTAGTTCACTAATGAACTCACACACATATGTTCTAAAACATATGTGTGTGAGTCCCTTCAAGATTGGAGTTTACTTGAAGCTACAGTATATGTAGAAAGAATTCCAGCGCATCCTGGAATTCTATAGAAATCTACCTAAAAATTCTATATTTTATAAATTACAATTATTGTTTTCAGATAGTTAAAGACATTAATTTTTATTTATAATTATATTTTTAGCAGGTTGAAGTACATGACTCGATAGACAAGATTACCGACGAGCCAATTGAAGCTACTCAAACTAAAACTAGTACAAAAATCACAAAGGATTTTCCTCTTGATACCGATGATCATTTTGACGCTTTATCATTTGATAGTATTATATCAAACAATGATGCCTCGGTTGACGCCCCAGTTGATGACGTAGTCGAAAATTTTAAAGTTTTACTTTTAAAAATGAAGATTGATAATTCATCAACAGTCGACGAGGACGAGAAACGAGATAAAGTTGTAAAAATTGAAGAAATGTTGAAAGATTTTAAGACCGTTGATATTCAGTTTAACACTTTACAACAAGTTGAATCGTTAACAATTTAACAGGGTCAGTCTCGCGGGCGTCCCAGAGGCCGCAAAAATCGCGTAATTGGTCTACCGACAGGTAGTAGATCCACAGGGGAAAAAATGGTAAAATTCGAGGAGCTATCAGAAGCGCAACAGAAAATATATCTTTTACAATTAATATTGATTGACAAAAATTCAGTTGATGAAGTTATCATAAACAAGAGAAATATTACAACAATGGACTTGAACCATTTGCAGTTGAAAAATATCCCTGATGCTCTTGGTAGCGAATCTGTAAAGATTCAAAGCATTCAATCCTATTTTGATTCTAGTGCATTCAAATATTTAAATAAATTGATCAAAGAAAAAGTTAAAAAAGGGTACTGGACATGTAACGCATGTAAAATAGCGTTAAACAATGAAATAGTCACTATCGAGTGTGGAAGATGCTTATTCTGGAGTCATATAACGTGCGTTTTTGTGGAAAGCGAGGACAATGATTGGTTTTGTTCCAACTGTGAAAAGAATTACAAATAAGTAAGACTGTTCGAGAGTTTAATTTTCTTAATAGTATTATAAAATTCTAAAAGAATTTAGTCCAATTGATTATTTATTATTTTTTCTTCTTTTGAGTCGTGAATTGATTGAACAATAAAACAACTTTCACGTTCTTATTAAATTATTATTAATATAAAGTTATGATAACAAAGATTTTCTCAGTATTTCAGTATATAGTGTTACAGATTCCATAAGGGCGTATAATAAAAATTCTATTTTTTTAAGTTTAAAAAAAATTTTTAGTTTGAAGAAATTTTTTTTTTTTTGCATTTCTACACGTTTCATACGAAACTATGTCGAATACAAAAAAACAACTTTTTTTGAGAATTGACGTTTTTCTGTATGAATGGAAAAAAATTTTTTCTCTGCAAACTAAAAATTTTTTGGACTTAAAAAAAACAGAATTTTTATTATACGCCCTTATGACATCTGAGGTAAAGATCTGAGGTAAAGAAAGAATCAATAGAACTTAAAAAAGGAATAAAAACACTTGAAATGGTAATGTAAAATTGATAAATTATTTATCAAGTTTGATATTAACAATACTGCCGGATATAGTATCGCAAATTAGTTTTTAAACTACAAGCTAGAAAATATTTTCAATAGCTGGTAGTTACGTTTTAGATATATCCTTTGAATCTACTGGGTGTGTACGGAACTAATCAGTTTAATATATTTGTAATAAGTTTTATTTATTTATTTATTTATTTAATTTGAATGCCAAGGCAATAGCCGAATGACAAAAATACAAAAATATAAGAATATAAAGTACATGTAAGAATACAAACATATCTGAATAAATATTACAACAGTATTTAGATTTCGCTAACAGGATAATGAAAAATGATGAGAAATGAAAACAGTCAAAAAAAAAAGAGAAAATTTAAGAAAAAATTTAGGAAATATCATCAAATAAGCAGAAAAATTTTCTGAAATTCCAGTTTAGCTGAAGAGTAGGCAAGAAGTTTGAAAATCGTTTACAGACTAGGTTTCGATTTAAATCTAAAGCTAAAGCACTCCAAATTTTAACGATTTGAATCATCTCCGGTGAAGCCGGGAATCAAGTTCTCCTTAAGCTCAAGATCATGGAAGAATTTATATGCTTTTGTCTTGAAAGTGTCTATGCTAAGTGCATTGATGACGTCAGGTGGCAATTCTCTCCAGAGGCGTATCGATGAGACCAAGAATGAATGTTCGTAAGAGGTAGTTGAGAAAATAGGAATTTTAAAAGTGATATTGTTCTGTCTGGCAGCCACTCTCTCGGAACGTCTAATATCTGGTGACTCTTCGACAAACATGCTTCTGAGGAATTTAGGTTCACCAGAGTTAAAAAGTTTGTACAGAAAACAAGCCAAGAAGTAGTAACGCTTCGATTTGACTGTGAGCCACTGTAACGAGCGTCTGTGAGGTGTTATATGCTCATCACGTTTCAGGTTGAAAATAAATCTTATGCCGTTATTTATCAAGCGTTGTAACTTGTAATCTAACCTTTTGGATGTATCGATCAAGACCAAAGAGCAGTAGTCAATAATTGGGATAACCATTGCAGCGACCAGCAATTTCCGGGTTGAGGTGGATAGTATATTCTTCCTATATTTTAGGTTATTTAGAGTACCATAGACCTTTCGAGAGATTTGTGAAACATGAAGATCCCAGGAAAAATCTGCTGATAAATAAACACCCAAATGTTTAGTTGAACTAACATATGGGATAACGTTTCCATCTACAATTATTTCAGGAAGATCACAACCCTTAAGTAGCTTCAATTTCCTACTACGTCCTAGAATCATCACTTTAGTTTTCCCAAGGTTGAGTTCTAGACCCACTTCCTTTGCCCAATCGGCCACTGCTTGAGCATCAGTATTGATTTTATGTGCTGCATCGTTTAGTTGGGAAAAATCAAAATGATAGTATGCAGATTTGTCGTCAGCAAAGAGGCCATATTGACAAAATTTCAGCCGTTTCGTCACTCCATTAATCATGATGAGGAAGAGAATGGGGCCCAAAATAGATCCTTGAGGAACACCTGAAGTAGTATTTATGACATCAGATATAGAACAATCATAGTTTAGAACTGCTTGTGATCGGCCAGTAAGATACGATAGGAACCAAAGAATAACCTCAGTCGAGAAACCTATTTGATACATTGTCACAAATAGCACTTCTGGTTTAACATAGTCAAAAGCTTTTGAGAAATCAAATAAAATGAAGTAGGTTAATTCGTCTCTGTCAATAGCTTTGCGAACATCATCAGTCAAGCGGAGCAGGGCTGCTTGAGTACTATGATGCTTCCGAAAACCAGATTGATGTTCATCAATGATATTATTCGATTCAAGATAATTCGTAAGCTGATTTGCCAATATACGTTCAAATACTTTGGCAAGATGGGATACATTGGCTATAGGTCTAGTGTCTGACATAGACTTTGGTGCACTTATTTTATTTAGAGGAACAATATAGACCAGCTTCCAGGCATCAGGAAAGACGCACGTGTCAATAGACCTATTGTAGATGTTCATGAGAAAAATCGAGATCTGTGGTAGATGATCTTTCAGCCATTTGAGATCCAATCCATCAGGGCTTTTGCCTTTGGACTTCTGAACAGTAATTTGTAAATTCTTTGTGACATCTACAATATCAATTTTGGACCAATTAAATATGCTATTTACTTTTCTCTCGGTAACTGATGATAAGTCCATTACAAACTCACGAGAACAGGAAGGATGTTTCTTTAAGATATTGGCATAGAAATTATTTAAAGAGTCAGCATTAAAGCTGTCCAAAGGTGAAGAGCTTTTAGATTTAACAATACCCAAACGCTTAAGGGTTGGCCATAAGTTTGTATTACTGTTGGTGACATCGAGAACTTGTTTGAAATAAGCATCTCGAGCAGAGGCCAGTTCGAATTTCAATTCCTTACGTTTTATCTTGTACTGAGCAAGAAGGATTCGATCTCCAGTTCGTCGTGCTTTTTTATATAGATTATCACGTTGCCTAAATTTGTGCCTTAACTCATTAGTTAACCACGGACTGCTTGGACGACTCAATTTCTTGACGACAAAAGGAGCAAAGCTATCTAAGACTGATGTAATTGCGTTGATGAAATGTCCAACTAAGCAGTTTGGATCCAAACCATCGAGGTTAGCATTAGCAAAATTCAAATTTCGATTTAAATCATTCGTAAGAGCTTCATGATCACAGTGTTTGAAATCTCTGAACTTGACTGTTTTATCATATTTTGGTGCCACTTCAAATTTATATTTGCAGCATAAATAATTATGACCACCTATGAAAGGCATTTGAGACTTAGAATAGCTTTCTAATTTATCACTACTATCAACAATAATGACATCCAGCCACGAGTCAACTCCAGAAGAATGAAATGTAGATCCATATGGTATGCAATAAAGTCCCGAGTCTGCAATGAAAGATTTGAGGTGATTTGATGAACGATCAGTTTTCATAAGATTGCAATTCAAGTCACCCATGATGATAATATTTTTATATGATGGATAAAATTTGGCAAAATGTGTAATGAAGCTATCTAATAATAAACCCTGTGGTCTTCTGTAAATAGCTGAAAGAAGTATGCGACATCCAGATGATGATAGAACATCAATTAACATGTATTCAGGATGATTGATGTCATCAGTTTCAGATGATAATAATAATTTCGATTTTAGAGAATTATGTATTAGGCATGCAACGCCTCCACCTCTGATGTAATGCCCATTTAAGTTTATCAATCCACGGTCACGACGCAAAATTACATAATCCTTTAGAGCAATATGACTATCAGGAGTAAGCCAGGTTTCAACAACTGTAATTATGTGTGGCTTTAGCTCGGTAACTAGAGCTTCAAATTGGGCTGTATGGGCAGAGAAACTATTTATATTTAAGCTCAGAATATTTATTGATGACATAGTGACATTACTTTGACATGGTAATTGCTATTCAAATTTGTCTAAATCTGCTTCAGAGCAAATTAAAAACTTAGATGAATCATCGTCCTTTTTGCAAAAATTTTTCCCTTATATACCCAAACATATTTGTACTTGCATTCCTTGGCTTTTGCTTTTGCAGTTTGTAATAGTCGATAAACATGACCATCAAGAAATTCATTGATATAGATTTGTTTCCCTGAAGCAGCATTGCAACTAGACTCGAAAATGTTTTCAATTTCAAGCTTCGGTGAGCGACGTTTTCTGTTAATAATATGCTGACAAATATCCGATGACTTTAAATGCAAAACGAATGAACGCGAGGTTTGCTTTTGATTAGAGACACCTTGTTTCTTTTTGGTATTAAACTCACGAATGTTCAAAATGTCTGAGGTAAGATTTGCGACTCCAAGTTTATCAAAGACTTGATGAACTATCTGCTCTGGTGACTTCTCGACAACAATACTATCAGGAACACCAGATAACAATAACTCCGAAGATATATGCTGATTTACTATCTGGTTGTGAGATGAGACACCAGCCATGCTATCAACCTTAGCCTTTAATAAGCCAATAGACACTGAATTTTCATTGCATTTAATCGAATTAGCCCTTAATTTATTATTTATCTCACTTATATCTTGTTGTGTTGATACCTGGATTTTGGATATGTCAGCAAGTGATTTATTGGCAATATCGAGATTATCGGATAAAGATTTAATTTTGTTGGTATTCAGCTCCATCTTAGCAGCTAAACTTTTGATTTCGCGACTGTGATTATCGAGACTGTTTGCGACATTTTGAATACTTGTACTATTTTTGAACGACGTATCAAGGAGGAGATTCAATTTTTCATCTACACTGAAATTTGCCCAGTTCGATTTAGCTTCATCAGGTTTTTTGTCACTTAAATTTCCTTCCGTTGAACTTCCACCAGCTTCATTAGATAGATCAGACATCTTGGCAGAATTTGTTGCGGTTGGTGATAAGAATACAGAATCGTCACCTAAAATAACAGGCGGTGTTTTTGGCGAGGAATTAGCAGATTTGTAGCTAGAGTGAGTAGAATGAAAAGAGTCCTTGTGCTTTAGGTTGGAAAGACTAGATGGTCTGAAGGAAAACTGATTCTGAGTGGTCAGTACAGAATAACCAGCAGACAGAGGAGCAGCAAACGATGTAGCACAACAATTTGCTGATTTTGACACCACTACTAATCTAGCACAGCTAGGGTGATACGGTTGCTTGCAGGTTTTGCACTTAATAAACTTGGCAACTGGTTTTTTACATCTAAAACAATCCATAACAAATAAGCAATATCACCCTAACGGAGAATAAATATTCCATATCTTTTCCATAAACGTCAAGCGATACAAATGTAAACAAAAGTATGTTTTCACATAAGAGGCGACACCTGTTGATTTATGCTGTAGACTGTTGGCTAAAAATGACGATGAGGTAGCAGTTTCAATTTGTGTCACTTTGCTGAAGTCACTCAACACAATGGACTGGATAGCCGTCCCGAAGTATAACCTTCAAATGCATACAGCGTAGATTAAAAAATTTTATATGATCGCTTTTGTAAGATGAATTCCAGAAATTTTTTGCAATCCTGGAAGATTGCAAAATGCGCTTGCAAATATAACTGGAACAAAAAACGCCCGAGGGCAGATAAAAGCAGAGATGTGTTCCGAATCGGAGCGGCAAAATTAGACGTGTATGTAGTACTTACGTGACTTTAGCTTTTTTTCAAGTTTCTAAAACTTGTATGGCCAATTTTAAAAATCTTTATTTACTTTTTCAATTTGTGTTATGACTTAACTGTCATGCAGGTATAATTAATATTTTTTCTAACTTTATATTTAGTTGATTAACTGTTCCTTATTTTTTATTTCAATCTTTAATTAAAAATGTAAAACTATATCGAGGCCCTGTTATTGGCCTTCTGGCTGTTGGGTCTGTAGTTTTTTAATAAATAAATAAATAAATAAAAAGAGACAATGCATCACGCCCTATAAATTACTCCCAATAATTATTATTAATGATTATGTAAGTGAATATTTATTTATTTGTTTTATTTAATTTGTGTTATACTGATATAAAAGAAAATTTGAGATGAGTATTAACAAATTTGAATGTAATGATAAATAATTGTGATGAATGTCATTATATTAATCAGATGATGTTCATAAGTTTAAAGTTACTTGTTATTGAATAATTAATCAACAAATCTCAATAGTGATGATTGAGTCTTAATCAAATGAAGGGTAATTAACATTACCAAAAAAATAGGAATTATAAGAAGAAAAACATTTTACGTATAGTATGGGCAGTAATTGCAATTAAAGTACTTGAATAACCCAATGTGTCAAGTTAAATAATAAATAAAATATGTGCAAATACCACACTGCTTGTCCAGTGAAAATTTTAAAATGTTTGTACTTTACTGACTCATTGAAAGATATAATACAGGAGTCTTTACTTTTACTTAAATTAATATTTTTGTCAATTGTTATTAACCAGTCTGATATAATTTTTATCTTTAGAAAATAAAAATTTCTATAAATCTACAGTGCAAAAATCCCTGATAAAAGAAAAGTATTGAGACAAAGAAAAAAATATTGAAAAGTATTGATCTTCTAGTCAATTCAATACTTTTCAATACTTTTTTCTTTGTCTAAATACTTTTTTTTAATTAGGGATATGAATAGTTTGATATTAATAGTTGTAATCTTAAAAATTTTAAGTTTTAATAAAAAACAAATAAATTTATAATTAACTATAATTTTGTTTACGACTTCTTTATTATTTTTTGACTAATACATTTTTTCAACTTGTCTCAAAAAAGTTTTTGCTCTATATTTATATATAGTCAATACAGTAAAAGCTCTTTATTCGCGGGGTATATATGTTCCATAAATATGCCGCGAATACAGAAACCATGAATACGGAATGGTAATTTATATGGGATTATAGGGGATACGTTCCTAGGTGACAAAAAAAAACAACAAATATATAAAAAAAATATTTTATTGAAGTTTTTTACAAATTTTAATTAATTATCTTACGGCTTAGGCAATGGTTTGAAGAATTTTGTAATTTTTTCTTGCTTGGCAGTTTTCAAAAGCTCCTTCAATTCAGACTGTTACACAGCAGCTGCATTAGCAACTTGCCTCTTAAAAATAAGACTTCGTTCCATAGATGGATCAATGTTCATAAAGAAATCGCAAAGCTCATTTGCCATTCTTAAGCCTTCAATAAGATTTTTTAAATTAAATGTCACGTTTCCAGTGCTTGTTGAAGCCTCTTCTTCAATGGGCTGTAAATTTAACATTTCCTCCAAGTCGGTTTCAGTCAAATCTTCATCGTGCGATTCAAGCAATTCCTGAATGTCACTGAATTCGATCTGTTCGAACCCATCTCGTCATATTCCATTCGCGATTTCAGCTATGTTTGTAGTCAAAATTTGAGCTTGCACAGATTCTACGTCATTTTCCGCAGTCACAGCAGGCCACAATTTTTTCCAGCATGACTTCAATGTGTATGGATTCAGTTCTTCCAATGATTCTTTTATGTTTACGATGCATTTTACTATGTCAAATTTCTTCCAGCATTCCATAACATTCATATCAGGATTGCATTCCATATTATCCAATATAATTTTGAAGGTTCGTCTTATGTAATAGAGCTTAAAGGCCTGGATTATGCCTTGGTCCATAGGTTGAAGCAAAGCCGTCGTGTTGGGAGGTAAAAATGTCACTTTTATATTTGGATGCATAGTTTCAAGTTCGCGAGGATGCCCTGGTGCATTGTCCAAAACTAGAAGCGCTTTAAAGTCTAAATTCTGTTTTTTTAAATAAGTTTCAACTTCAGAAACAAAACAATTCCGGCATCAGTCACAAAAAATAGCGCTTGTAACCCACGCTTTCTTATTAGCACGCCAAAACACTGGCAGGTTGTCTTTGTTTTGATTTTTTAAAGCCCGAGGATTAAACGATCTGTAAAGCATCAGTGGCTTTATGACACAATCTCCAGAAGCATTAGAACATAGCAGCAGTGTAACTCTATCCTTTGCTGCCTTAAATCCAGGAGCAGACTTTTCGCTTTTAGAAATGAATGTTTTGTTTGGCATTCTCTTCCAAAACAGTGCAGTTTCGTCTGCATTAAATACTTGCTCAGGTTTGTATCCTCCATCAGCTACTAGGTTTGCAAATTCTTCTGGATATCTTCCTGCTGCAGCAGTGTCTGCAGATGCAGCTTCACCAACAATTTTGATGTTATGCAATGATTGTCTCACCTTAAATTTATTGAACCAACCTTCCGATGCTTGAAATCCGCTATCTGTACATTCACCACTAAAACTACCATCAGGTTCTTTAAAATGAGCGTAAAGACGCTTTGCCTTCTCCCGGACCATTGGACCACTCAGGGGCACTCTTTTTTGGTTGTGGTCTTCGATCCATAATGACAACGCCACTTCCATTTTTTCTATTGCTGGATCGCGAACAATTTTCGCTGACAGTGAAGTTGAAGCTACAGACGACCTTATTTTATCTTCGGATTTTTTTATCAATCATACAGTTGATTCGTTGACATTGAATCAGCGTGATATGGATGCAAATGACTCTCCAAGGCGCAAACGATCAAGCATTTCTATTTTCACTTTAAGCGGTAACACAGATTTTTTCCGTGTCGAAACACGTTTCTCAATTTTTTTAGTTGACATTATAAACTAGGAAGAGTGCAGTAGAGACGTGTTACTCGATCACAATTTTTGTAACGAATGTGAAAGACGAAACAATAAAACACACAAAGCGGCTTTTACTATAAACGGAACAACAACATTTAAAAATATACTTTATTTATTGAGTAATAAGGTTGCTTTCATTCTGTTTGTTTACATTCTCAAAAACACCGCTCGCGGCGAAGGCGGCTTGTGTCAAAGTCCTCGGCGATATCATTTAACAACATACTTTTGGTTAAGTTGTAATAAGATCTATTTTACTTTTTTATTAGTCCATTTGACAAGGATATTGTGTTGGATACTTGTTGGAATAATTTTATTATTATTATGTATGTACTTATTAGATCCGCGAATGAAGAAATTTTTAGTCGTGAATATAGGAATTGGGTAGCATTTTTTTAATCCGCGAATAGTGAAAACGCGAATAAAGAAAGCGCGAATAAGGAGCTTCTACTGTACTAATTAAATAATATATAATTAGATTCATTAAATGTCAAACAAGTAAGTAATAAATTAATTAATAAACTTATTGATTGTAGTGATAATTTTGAATTTGGTGACATTTTAGCATGACGGCACGGGAACTGTCATTTTTCAGACACATGGTAATTTATCAGTGCGCATGCGCAAAAGGGAGGAAAAATGACCGTTTCCCGTGCCCCGTGCCCCGTGACCAGTGCCCTGTGCCGGCACTGGATCGGGCGAATTCTCACACTCATAATTTAAATTATCTAAAAAAATTTTATTAAAATTTATTATATCAAAATTGTTAAAAAATGTAATTAAAAAATTTTTATATATTAAAATTATTGAAAATATAAATAAAAATATTAATAAATGGTATTTTAAAAAAAAATATTTTAAAAATTTTTTATTCAATTCAATTAATTCATTTCTTGAGATTCTAGTAAAATATATAATTAAAATTATTACACCTCCAATTATAAATAAAAATAAGATATAAGAATAAATAAAATTTATAATTAAATAATTTATTTTAATTCTAATAATGATTGTATAAATAAATAATGTAATTCTAAATATTAAAGAATGAAATTTATATAAATTTGAAGGTATAAAAATTAAAATTAATAAAATTAAATCAACAATACTGAAGTTTGTTAAAAAAAAATTTATGTTCATTCAAAATATAATTTTAAAAAAGTATTAATTTTGGAAATTAATGATATAAATTAAAATTATTTTTTTGAATTATTTAAATTATATTATAATATAATATTATATATATGTATTGTGACATGGGAAATTATTCCCACTAAATTTCATTACAGAGATTATTTTTTTTAAGCATTAATTAGTCTATAGTGATGGCCAGGCTGACGGAGTGCTGAGATTCGATGCGCATGTGTCACCCTAAGTGGGTTCCGGTCAGAATGCGAAGCTCGAGGTAAATAAAGTAAGCCGAACCGCGCCAAATAATCATGTCAATAATAATATACACTAGAGTTAAGTACGCGCGCAAGCGCGCGCGTGCATGTAGTCACGAATTAGATATATTTTCATGCTTAATATATATTTATTTAACCAACCACGTTACGAATAGTTTGTGCAACAACATATATTTTCATCTAAATTATAAGTAGTGATAATAATACTATACTATACTAGATTATTATTACTATATTACTAGACTAGACTATAGTTATTATTAGATTACTAGCGTTACAATATAATAATGATAATAATATACTATATATATATATATATATATATATATATATATATATATATATATATATATATATATATATACTAAATAATAAATTAACCTATGCTGATAATGATAATAATACTATATTCTTATTTTAATTTTATTTTAAGGGGTAACGATAGTAGAATTACTTACCGATCAATCAATAAAATTTTTAAACAAATTTTTTTATAAGTTGTCCTGAATATAAAGGTCTAAAAATTTGCACGGATGTTCAAAATGATGTAATGAAGGGCAGAACAATTTGGTTTTGTAAATTATAAACAATAAAAATTACAGATTTATTTATCGATCTATGTATGATCATTATTTCATTGATATTTCAAATTTGTCTTTATAAAATGTAAAAACCAAATTGTTCTGCTCTTCATTGCATTATTTCGAATATCCATGCAAATTTTCAGATCTTTATATTCAGGACAACTTACAAAAAAATTTGTTTAAAAAATTGGATCATACATTTATAAATTATTCGCACGTCAGTCGCCGTAATTAGATGGTGTTGACGATAAGAGATTGCGGTACTAATATATGCCACAAATCTTTACGTATAGCATTTAGTAAAAATCCGAGAGATGGCAGTCCATGTCGTACTAAAATAAGTATACGTTTTGCTAAGCCAACTGCAATACTTCACCTTATTAATATTTTTTACACAATAATAATAATGATGATGATAATAATATTAATAATAGTAATCATAATAATAATGATAATGATGATAAAATTAATAGTATTAATAATAATAATTAAAGATCAAATATATCTCAATAAAAGAATGAAGATTTATCCCGGGTAAAAAAAATTATATATTATTATATATAGTTATAAAAAATGTCCTAAGAGTAAATTTAAACTCTATATTTACTTTTTTGTTTTATTTCAAAATTATAGCATTTAAGATGCATAGAAAATGTGGAATTTATTTGAATTTTCTAAAACTTAAACGTTCTAGATAGAAAAAAAATGTATGTAAAAAAAAACATTATTTTAATTTGCCACCCAAGACGTATTATTTATTTAGATTTGTAAATAATAATGATATATTTTAATTTATATATATATATATATATATATATATATATATATATATATATATATATACGTATATGAATTTTAAAAAATTGACTTAATTTAAAAAATAATTTGCTGCCCAGAGAAAATAATTGTTGGAAATAATTCTCTTGACTCAAGAAATTTTTCTGGAATGACGAATTTTGTTTTCTAAATTAACACAATAAAATTCTTTGAAATTATTTTCTCTGGGTAGCAAATTATTTTTTAAATCAATTTCATTTCTCTCAATTCAAGTATATATTTACTTTTCCCCTTCCGCCCCCGCCTCGACCTCCTCGAATTTTCTTTTTTTGCCGGTTCTTCCTTATTTGTCCTGAAGCCACACCTCGACGAGTACGACCTAAAGAAGAAATATATTATGAAGTTAGTATCTTACGGTCCTCAGGGAAGTAATTATATTAAATAAAATTGTTTCCTTACACAGTAAAAAATATTTTGTAAAATGAACAGTGTTTGTGTTAAAAACGGTCGACGCAAAATTTGTATTGGAATATGATTCCAAGAAGGAGCAAAGCATCTAACACTTTTTAAGTGTTAGAGTTGACACATAATAAATGTTAACTGATACCTAGTTTATTTTCATTATCTGTTTTATATCCATAAAATATTTCTTGAAAAAAAATAAAACTATAATTAATTTGTTAACTTAAATAAATGATTAACGTAATAAAAATATTTTTTTTTCATACAAGACAAAATTGCCAAAAAAAGCAAAGTTATTTATAGATATCAAAAATTATAATTGTACATAAATTATAACTTTTTGATGACTCTTTTAATTATTGTACTTTTTATTATAAACTAATTAAATTATTGAATTCCAGATATGAATTACTATATTATTAATAAATAATATAGTACTTTAACGAATAAAAATAGAAATAATCACCTTGCTAGTAGCATCTGCGCGTATAGTGAGGAAAGAAAAAATTGCTGACAGAATTTTAGAGTTGTCTTATTGACCATTTCACACCATCTTTATGTTGATTTCAGAGTAGTACGAGAAAAGTGTTAATAAAGAGAGAATAACTCTTTTTTTTAGATTACAAATGACAGTAACACAAACTTAGTGTTATTTTAACACACAATAATTTTTAACACGGACCGTTTTTGACACAAATACAAAATATTGTTTTTTACTGTGTAGCCTAATCAAAATAACTCGTGGTAACCTCGACCGGACAAATAAGGCAAATTAGCCAACGGGAACGGCATGAGTGGTGGCAAATTAGCCGGTGGTTGCAAGTCGTCAGCTAGCGGTTGCGGCGGCACTGGCGGCTGCAAATTGGCAGCTAGCAATTGCGGCGGCTGCAAGTTGGCAGCTCGCGGTTCCGGTGGCTGCAAGTTGGCAGCTAGCGGTTCCGGTGGCTGCAAATTGGCAGCTAGCGGTTCCGGTGGCTGCAAATTGGCAGCTAGCGGTTCCGGTGGCTGCAAGTTGGCAGCTGGCGGTTGCGGCGGCACTGGCGGCTGCAAGTTGGCAGCTAGCAATTGCGGCGGCTGCAAGTTGGCAGCTGGCGGTTGCGGCGGCATCGGCGGCTGCAAATTGGCAGCGGGCGGTAGCAATGGAGGCCTTACACAAAGGTTTGCAACATTGTAGGGTACTTGTTGTTGTACCCCATCGTGATGTGCAACCCAATTGTAGTAATCTACAGCCCATTGGGCGAAAGCCATGACACGTTGTGTATTGTTGTTCACTGTAATAAATTTTAAGATTATAATAATTATTATAGTTGTTGCTTACTTAATTAATGTCTTTGTTTATATTATTATTATTATTATTATTATTATTATTATTTTGTGATTAAATGCTCAGGGGGGTTATCCCCGGAGTCCGATTCTCCGAGGGCCCAGCCTGAGCTCCATCCGTTACTGCTGGACCACTCCGCACAACAAGACAGTTAGTGATCACAGCAGGCCAAAGTCATTTCCCTTAAGGGGTAACGGTAGTAGAATTTTGGCATGGCGGCCGCCATGTTCTTTTTAGATGCCACCACTATTAGTGACATCTGACGGCGAGAAAAATAAATATTTGAGGAGAAATGATGAGTAGCGCGAAGTTGATATAAAAATAACTGTGTTTTCGACAAAGATAACTAGATAAAGCAGATTCCGTTACTTGTAGAAAAAAAAAATTAATGAAAAAGTGAACATGTAAAATATAGAATAAATAATCGCGCTGCTCTTCATATCTGCTCTGACAAATAAAAAATACAATAATTATAATATAAAATTAATTTAAATTATATGACCTGACCTAATTTGAGATAATCTAATAAATTATTCACAAATTACATTCCACATAAAAATGTAAACCGGCATCTGATCAATATAATATATTCTAACATAAATTTTATTATATTTCACATAAAATTTATTTAAAACTAATGATCTGATCTAATTTGACATAATATTAGCAATAATTTTATCCAAATTACAACTTACATGAAAATATAAGCTGGCATCCGATCGTTATAATTTACTCTTATATATAAACTTATCTAATTTTTAATATAGAATTTATTTAAAATCAGCGATCTGGCCTAACATGGAATAAAATAAAAAAATTTTATTCATATCACAGCTCAATCAAAAGTGTAAGCCGGCATCCGATCAATGTATTCTTATTTAGACTTAAAATTATTATTTTAAAATCTATTTAAAGCTGATGATCCGGCCTAATTTGGGAAGAAATTTAAAAAAATTTTTACCCAAACTGTAGCTAACAATAAATTGTTAGCCGGCATTCAATCAGAAATAAATTAGCACAGATAATAACAATAATATTTTACAAAACTAATGATCTGGCCTAATTTGACATAAAATTAGTAATAATGTTATCCAAATTATAACTTACATGAAAATATAAGCTGGCATTCGATCATTATAATTTACTCTTATATATAAACTTATCTAATTTTTAATATAGCATTTATTTAAAATCAACGATCTGGCCTAATTTGGGAAGAAATTTCAAAAATTTCACCCAAATTATAGCTAACTATAAATTGTTAGCCGGCATCGGATTAGAAAAAAACATTTCAATTATTTTACATAACAATTTTAACGTTACATGACCTGTATTTCAATATGTAAAATTCAACTCATATAAGAGCTCAAATCCCCGCAGAAATTTTTTCTCCACGATTTACTTGGTAACTCATGGCAGTAGCAGTTACTGTTGGTACTTCGTACTTCGAAATATGGAAGATTACGAACAACCAACATCCACTTGTATATTCGGCACCATTAATTTTCAAGTTATGTTTCTGATTCAAAGCAAAATCTGAAAAAAAAATTATAATTATTATTAGGAATTTTATTTTTTTAAATTAATTTTTGAGACATTTTTTAACCCTTATTAGTACATGTTAATTTTTTCGCACTTGTTAAAACTCAAGTGCTGAAATATTAAGAAAAAATTAAATTATTTCCTCTAAAAAAAGATTTGCCAATAAGACATCTAATTAAAAAAAAAAATTAGAAAAGACGGTTGACCTTGTAGGCCAATCTTGTAGCTTACCGCTAATTTTATAGCTAAGAGATCGAATTTCGCTCAGAGAAATGTGTTCGCTTCTTTTCTTGGTAGCTGAGACACTAATAGGCATTAAAGTTATACTATCGTTTTCTTTAATTATTTTGTTAATATTATTATCATTGAGAATAACTGTGTCATTGACGTAACTGAAAAATTGGTGTAACAATTAATAATTATTATTGAAATTAATTTCAAACAAATTATACGAAGAACTAAATAAAGATCTGCTCCTATTACAGATCAAATTAATTATAATTTTACTTAAATCATTACTTACATATAAATCTGAGCCGGCATACGATCGTAATGATCTACTCTTATAAATTTTAATATTTTTAACATATAACTAATCTAAAAGACAAGATCAGGCCTAATTTGAGATAAAATAAAAAACATTTTTACTCAAATTATAACTTAGATAAAGTGTAAGCCGGCATCCGATCGTGATAATCTATTATTTATGAAAAAAAAATTTTAACGTTTTTAATTAATTACCGATCGAAAACATAAAGATCTGGCCTAATTTGAGATATAATTTTAGAAATCTTAACCAAATTATAGCTAACAATAAATTGTTAGCCAGCATCCGATCAGAAAAAAAAAACTTACTTGTGTATTTAAAATTAAATTTAATGAATCTAATGATCTGGCCTAATTTGGGATAAATTTCAGAAATTTTACCCAAATTATATCTAACAATAAATTATTAGCCGGCATTAGATCATAAAAATAAAATTTCATTAATTTTACATGAAAATATTCAATGCACATAACATGTGGCTAAAATGATAAAATTTGACTCATGAAGCTCAAATTCCAGCAAAATTGTTTCTCCGTGATTCAGTCGATTGGTCATGATAGGAACAGCCAGTTCTGGTAGTCTGCAACAGATTTTTTTTTATCTGCGCTATGCATTTCAATCCTGAAAAAAAAATTTATTATTATTTGATCTATATATCCATGGTACTGTTACAAATTTATACATACTTCATTTTTTATTGAACATAATTCCGTATTATTCCACGTACATGGCACCTCTGACCTCCAGCTGTCATTCAGCCGTTCAACTGACTATAAAGAGTAAAAAAAGTTATTCACAGTATATGGTTATTTAATTATTTAATAAGAATAATCAGCAAATAAAAAATATTTCTGTCGGGTAGCTTCTTTACAATTGTTCGGGTAAGGTTGGCTTCGAGACCTGACCATAATATACCGATTCCAACCGCGTGGCCTCGCTAAATTATAAGGCGAGAATCTCAACCAACCTCACAATAAAAAAAAAACGCGGAGAATCCTACTGGACAGAAATTAAATAGTTATAATGTCAGCTATCTATTATTAAATACAAATTTGTATATTTTTTAATTGTATAATAAATGTTAAAATAATAAACTTGTAGTAGCAGCTATCAAAGCATACCCGTTCGGCATAAAAGTCAGGAAGATGACATAATGTTGTCTGAACCATGTTGTCTATTAGAGCTCAGCAAAATGTTGTCTTTTCGATAACTTTTTGCTGATGTCATTTTAAAGCAATTTCAATGATAACTAAATGATGACTTTTCGAGGACTTATGTTGGTATCTTTATGACATCAAAGGGATAACTTTCCAATGGGTTCATAATGACCTTCTTATTATCAGCTGATTTTTATTTATATTGTGTTCCCTGTAACCTCAAATAATTCCAAGTATCAGTGTGTAAAATAAATAATAAATATATCATTTGCAATAATGCCGAAGAGAAAAATATTCGAAGAATTATCAAAAAGTCAAAAAAATAAACGTTTACGCCAATTTCAAATTAAATCAGAAAATTTATTAGATGCATCTACCAGTAAAACTTGTGAAATTAGTGAATCTAATTGTTACGTTGCGAATAATAAAAATGTAATGGATAATAATAATTCAAGCTGCAGTATTTTAGACAATATTAACAACAGTGAAATTAATAATCCTATTGATAATAATGATATTGATAAAATTAATGATAATGACATTGAAATGAATCATCTCATTAATACCAATGATATTGATGATAATAATGAAAACAGTGATATTAGCGATGATAGTGATGATAGTAGTACTGATGAAAATTTGGATGTAACTTTAAGTTTATCAACAAAACTCTGTCAGTGGATAACTGATAATAATATTTCACGTGATGCAGCGGGTAAAATTTTACGAATATTGAAAACATCGAACCACGAAGAAGTTGTAAATCTGCCGTTGGATCCTAGAACATTACTTGGTACACCAGAAGCACCTATAATAACCTGTAAAGTTCCTCCTGGTGAATATTATCATTATGGACTAGAAAAATCATTAATTGATCAATTCAAACTAGTTGATTACCGTACTCAGCCTAATTCTATTGTCATCAATATTAATATAGACGGATTGCCAATCGCTAAAAGCTCAACCAGCCAACTGTATCCCATCCTTGCTCAAATTCATCCTAAAATTTGTCGGCCATTTGTTATAGGAATATATCATGGCTATGAAAAACCCAATAGTTGCAAATTATTTTTGGAAGAATTTTTAAATGAGTACACAAACTTAAATACAACAGGTTTTAATTACAAAAACCGGCATTTTAACGTCGTCACAAGGGCTGTTATTTGTGATAGTCCAGCAAGGTCCTTCGTTACTTGTACAAAATTACACAATGGATATTATGGATGCGGAAAATGTAGAGAGGAGGGTGATTACATAGATCATAGAATGTTATTTCTGAACGTAAATGCACCTTTACGTACGGATCAAAATTTTATTGATCGTGTTGATGAAGAACATCATACTGGCCAATCACCATTTGAAGAAGCAGGTATAGGCATGGTTTCCCAGTTTCCAATTGACTACATGCACAACTGCTGTCTTGGAGTGATGAAAAAGATTTTGGTAACGTTTGTAAAAAGTCCTCACGCACATAAATGGTCAGCAAAACAAATTGAGAAAATTTCTGAGCAGTTAGTGGAGATTGCAAAATGGATTCCCCAAGAATTTGCAAGAAAACCACGAAAGTTGCAATATGTAGATAGATTTAAGGCGACAGAGTTTCGTCAATTTTTATTGTATATAGGTCCAATTATTTTCTCAAATTATTTACCACAAAGTTACCAAGTCCACTTCAATTCATTACATTGTTCTATTAGAATTTTAAGTCACGAGGAAGATTGTCTACGTAATAATGATTATGCAAGGTCTTTGTTGATGTACTTTGTTGAAAATTGTAAAACTTTATACGGAGAAAAAATTTTAGTATATAATTTTCACAATTTAATTCATTTGCCTGACGATGTTTTAAAGTTTGGAAATCTTGATTCTATAAGTGCTTTTTCATTTGAGAGTTACTTATACATTCTAAAAAAAAAATTAAAAAAAGCAGCTCAACCTCTACAGCAATTGTCCAGAAGAATTGTCGAAACTAATTTATGCAGCACTCCATCGAGCAGTCAAACTTACCATCAACCAGTTGTAACTGAGCAAAATTTAGTAATGTCTAAAAACTTAAACATTCTTTGTTATAATATAATACGTTTTAAACAGTTTTCGCTGTCGTTGAAAAATCAAGGTGATAAGTATTGTTATTTAAGAAACAATGTTCTTCTTCGAGTAGAAAATATTAGTTTGAGTGATGGTAAAATAAGTTTGACAGGAGTATCATTATTAGATCCTGTTAGCTTTCCAAATTATCCTGTCAGTTCACTTGAATTAAATGTATACGTCGGAAATACGTGGTCTCAACCAACGCTTTTTAGTGCTGAAGAAGTAAAAATGAAAGCAGTTTGCATCCCCTATAAAGAGAGTTTTTGTTTTCTACCTTTAATCCATTCAGATATTGAATCATAGTACGACATAATTTTTTCATATAATTTTATGACATTGAAATTGATAGATATCTCATAATTTCTTTATTTTATAATTTTCCTTGTATTAGTTTTTTTGTTAATAAAACATTTAAAAATTTTCAGATTTCTGCTATTTTCAGATTTATTGAATTTCCTTAAATCATTTTTAAAAAACAATTTTAATTTGTTACTTTTTCAAAAATAAATTTGGTGTTCAATTCAAAAATAATTCGAAATTGGAATATACGAAAAATTGAATTGTTAGTACTTTTCGCGCCAACAGCGGCCATTTTTGTTCTATATACTACGGACCTCTCACTCATCCATAAAAGAGTGATTGTTGACAAGCGTGAATTGCATCATAATTCGTTCGGCATTGCTAAGTGTTTTTATTCAATTATTACAACGTAAACGTATTTTTGACTTAACATACTAGTTGAAAATATAATTAATATTATTTGTGATTCTTATTATTCAGTTAGTTATCAAGAATTAAATTGCCGAATAAATAAACTTGTAAGTATGAATATAGGTTATAAAGACATTTTTTCATATTTTATAACTAATTAAATTATATAAAATTGTTGTAACACGATGCTCATCGCTATTTTAATTAAATGCAGTTAAAATATTTAACTTTTTAAATTATTACTAACTTTAAACATTTGTATACAATTTTGTTAATTTAATACATACATAGATGATTTGATTAATTTAAAAAAAAACTCATCAGCATCGTATTTTCAAAAGTGTCAAATAAAATTTAGAATGCGCTAAAATTTAATAAATATTTTCAATTTCTGATTTAATATTTTTTTTAGGATTCAACCCAAGATGTATTACGTAGTTTTTTGGGATAAAACGTCTGCAGTCGTACCTGCATCATGGGTAGATTCAGATTCTCGAACTTTTAAGTGGGCAAAAACAAAAAATGCTAGCTTACTAATTATTCGAGCTGATAACCCTAAAGATAATTGGATCACTTATAATTATGTTCAACTCAGCGGTCCATTTGGTAAAATTATTTATACTATACAGTAAAATATGTAGTTCGTTGATCAGGAATAATTGGTTAAAATCTCTCCATGTATTTTTGTACTTTAACTTTCAAATATGGATATACAAATATTTGCAGTAACTCACTATTGGCTCTTAATTATCTAATTATCTATATTACATCATACCTTATATCAATAGTGAGATAATAATTAATAAAACTATCATTATTTTTTTATAACAGAGGCATATGACGAAGCGCGTGATTTCGAATTAGATGCCCTAAATCTGTCTACAAATGATGATGAAGGTTTTACTGCTGTTAAAACAAATAAAAAATTAGAAATGGTAGAAAAAAGAAAAAGAAACTGCAATAAACCTTTACGCTATTGTGATACAGAAGACGAATCGACGCCTATACAAAAAAGTAAGGATCATTTGTTTGCATTAGTTTGAATTAAATTGTAGAATTTAATATTGCATGAAAATTGAAAAGAAAAATAAATAGTATTTGTTTTACCTTTACCTAAAATCTTTTATATAATAATTATAATATTTCTTTTATTTATTGTATAGAAACCAAAAGTAGAAAGAGGATAATATCAGCGTCAAGTTCTTCTGAAAATGAGGGTATGAAACAAATAAAGTTGTTCAATTATATATAATTATTTTGTTCCTTACTAATAAAACACTTTATTTTCAGATAGCGGAATAAATAATATACCAATGCCACCTGCCACGTACGTGAGCCAAAAGGATCAGCAACTACCACCAACATTTAAAACTCCTATATCATCTCATCATAGTACAAGTGAAAATCAAATCAAGAGTTCACATTCAACTTATAAATCTATGAGCTCTTTTAATAATACCAATGAGAAAAATACTGATAATGATTTAGTTGAGATTCCGCCTACAAGTTTATCACAAGATCCTGATTCTTTTCGGAAGGATGGTGCTCAGTCTCCTCGTTTAAATAACGACTTCGATAATATTGGTATGGTCACATTTAAAAAAAATATTTTTCCTTTGTTAATTTTATTTTATCAACTTAATTTAAATTTTATTTATCAGAAAATCTTCGAGATTCATTGAACGTATCTCCGCGTGCAATACCTCAGATAAGAAGTATTAAGAAATCCAGTAATTTAATTTTATCTCATTAATTTTTTTTTAAATACTTATATCACTTTTTCTAATTTTTGTCTTGTAAAATTATTATTTTACAGATATTCCGCTCAGAATCATCAGGGATCACTCTCGTTAATCAAGCATTAAAAAACCGTCTCCTCCCCCTATTCAACCTCTTGTAGAACTTAAAGATGATGACCAGATGTCTTTGCCTGGTTCAGATACTCATGATCACGGCTGTTGTCGTAAGTATTAATCCAGTAATAAAATGTTCAGATTTTTACTTGTATTATCACTATCATACATTTTTCAAAAACTTTCAATATTCATGTTTGGACAGGAAAAGTTTTGTGTGAAATTTGGACAGGAAAATTTGAGTGAACTAAAAAGCTTAAAAGCTTTGATTTCGTCGATTTATCTAACAATATCAGATAAAAATAATAATGCCAATAATGATACTGTCAGAGAAACAGTAGATTTTGGATTGCCGATCCAAACTCGAAGTCAGTTGGCAGCATTTGAGAGTAAAATTCAAAATGTGGTCGCATCTACTCAATATGTAAGTTTTTTTTATTGCAAATTTAACTTCAAATCTATTAACTATTACTATTGATTTCATTTCTTAAGAAATTGATTTATTTTACTTTACGATAATCAATTTATCGCTGCTTATTATTTATTTATGTCCTACACTTATTTTTTTTCAATGCTATAATTTTAATCTTTTACTTTTATTTTCTCTGTTATTATTTCAAAGCGAGAAAATATTAAACAGCTTGGTGGTGCAAGTTTTGAAAAGCATGTAAGGAACACATTAGTGTTTACTGTTTCTGATACGATTGTATATAAAATGAGTTGGACAGGTGTCAAAAATACGATTAAGATCGACGGATTAACATTTATAAAATTGATTACAGGTAAAGCTTGCCTATCCTATAAATAACGCAACTATCGGAAGTCAAAAACATTTATTTTTTTCTGACTCAGTTTGTCTCATTATATTGAATAGAATATGAATTAGTTTAATCGTAAGGTAAAATCCCCAATAGATGCTCATGTACCAGTAAATGATCACTCCATGTACTTGTATATCTAAAAAAAATTATTTTTATTTATATTATATTTATATTATATATATATATATATATATATATATATATATATATATATATATATATATATATATATATATATATATATATATGTCGGAGAGTAAAGTACAGTGGAGTATTTTCTGACGAAGCGATGAGAATATTCTTTAGAATATTTCTATTTTTTTAGTTATTTTAAGAAATGTATTGTTACTTTAATATTTTGTAAAATAAGATATAACTAAAATGTTTTATTGCGGTAGGCTTAGACCTAGGTAGGCACATGGTTGTCAACGTAGTCGGGATCCCAGGACGATAGGGGTATCATAAAATTAATAAGGAAAAGAGAAATGTGCAGCAGGCAGACTATTTGAGAATAGTTTTTGAAAAGACATTCTTGCTTTGAGATCGAGATCGAACAGACGTCCTGGTGATCGCGAATTCGTTATTTCCTAAGTCCCGGTCAATCGCAAGATATTATTAATATTGTTTGCGGCCTGAATTAACTTAACCTTGTACGAGTTTATCTACTCATTCGTAATAATTGATCTTTTTGTAATTGTGAATATTAATTAATTGTAATAATAAAAATGAGTGAATCACAAAATACCGAATCCCCAACAATAACCCCTGCCTCTCTGACATCAGAAGTGGGATCGTCTCCATCTGGTCCAGCACCCGATCAGTGGAATACATTTTTCGAGCTTATGAAGAATTTTTTACCGAAGCCGTCTTTGACAAAGAATAATGTTTCTTTACCGCGGTTCAATCCAGAGAGTGCGGGATCGGATCCTGTTGCATGGTGTTCAGCAACAGAATTGTGCCTATTGGAAAACCCTCTCCAAGGAAGCGGATTGATATCGGCGCTTAGTAAAGCTTTGGAAGGCTCAGCGGCTCAGTGGCTGACTCAAGCAGCAATTCCGGGTATACAGTGGCCGCAATTAAAAGAACTTTTCGTGTCACGTTTTGGTGGACAGGAAACTGCGACAGCGGTCGTGCTGAAACTTCACCAGGAGTTACCAACCAAGGATGAAAGTGTCGGTGCATTCGGCATTCGACTTTGATCATCGCTGAAGGCTCGCTGGAGGTCTTTATTGGTCGACGAAATTATCAATCCGGTTGTGCTTGCGCGATTGACTCACCTTGACAATCGGGTGAAGCGCGTGGCATTGACTACCGACATCAAAACGGAAGTTGACTTTTTGAGTGAAATGCGAGGCTTTTCCTACACTCGAAAAAGACCCGTGTCAGCGTCAGATAACTCTTCTGCACCGGATTCAAAGCGTTTCAAGCCAGCGGTGTCAGTGAAGTGCCATTTTTCTGGAGATATAGGTCACAAGAAGTTTGAGTGTCCTAAATTTAAGAAGAAACACGTAGAGCAAAGCAGTAACTATCGTGGCAGCCAAGGATCACCCTCGTCATCGCGTCCTGTGACGTGTTTCAAATGCGGAGCAGCTGGCCATATTGCGCCAAACTGTACGGCTTCAGGCAGCGGTCGTAGCGGTCCAGGAAACAACAAGGACAACGGTGGCGTCGAACGTTGTGTAAATCTGTGCACAGTAGCAGCTCCTACGGGTATTCTGAACCATCTTGGTGAGTCGTTTCCATATTGTTTTGATTCGGGAGCGGAATGCTCATTAATAAAAGAATCGATTGCTCTCAAGTTCTCGGGAAGAAGAGTCAACGAATTAGTAATTTTAAAGGGTATCGGAAATGTTGCAGTAAATTGTAATTTGCAAATTTTGTCTACCGTTATTATGAATTCGTTTACATTAGAGATTATTTTTCACGTTGTCCCGGATGAATATTTGAACGAAAATATTTTAATTGGTCGAGAAATTTTAAGCTTGGGATTTGAAGTAAATATTTCCCAACTTAATTTTAATATCGGTAAATCTAAAGTCATAAATGAATGTAGTAAAGTTGAAATCATCAATTTTGATACCGTTGATACCGATGTTGATAAAGACGATAAAATAAGATTAGTTTCAATATTAAAAGAATATGAAAGTTCTTTCATCACGGGCTTCCCTCGTACTCACGTTAACGGTGGTGAACTTGAAATACGTTTAATTGATCCGAGTATTACGGTACAGAGAAGGCCATATAGACTTAGTGTAGAAGAGAAACAAATAGTTAGAAAAAGAATTAATGAATTGCTTGAAGCGAATGTTATTCGTCCTAGTAATTCACCGTTTGCTAGCCCTATTTTACTAGTTAAGAAAAAAGATGGATCAGACCGCTTATGCGTTGATTATCGTGAATTAAATAAAAACACGATAGCAGATAAATTTCCTTTGCCGCTTATTTTAGATTAGATACCGCGACTTAGAAAAGCTAAATTTTATATTAGTTTAGATATGGCCAGCGGTTTCCATCAGATTCCCATACATCCAGAATCTATAGAACGTACGGCATTTGTCACTCCTGATGGCCAATTTGAATTTTTAACAATGCCTTTTGGGCTTAAAAACGCTCCTTCTGTTTTCCAAAGAGCAATTTTAAAAGCACTAGGTGAGCTCGCGTATACTTACGTTGTAGTTTACCTAGACGATGTATTAGTAATTGCGGATACAATAGAGGAAGCGTCTGAAAGACTTCGAATGGTATTAAAAATTCTTATAGATGCGGGATTCTCATTTAATTTTTCAAAATGTTCTTTCCTTAAAACATCTGTTTCATATCTCGGGTATGAAATTAAAGATGGGGAAGTTCGTCCAAACCCTCGTAAAATAAATTCTTTAACGTTGTTACCCGCTCCTCGGACAGTTACCCAGCTTAGACAGTTTATTGGCCTTGCGTCTTACTTCCGACGATTTGTCCCGAGATTTTCACAAATTATGAAACCTTTATATGCACTCACCTCAGGTAAAAAATATATTGAATGGACTGAGGGACATGAAAATGTTCGACAAGAAGTAATTCGTATTTTAACCAATGAACCCGTTTTAATTATTTTTGACCCGGATTATCCCATAGAACTGCATACCGATGCCAGTTCCGATGGGTACGGAGCAATACTTATGCATAAAGTAGATGGTAAAAATAAAGTTATTGAATATTTTAGTAAAAGAACAAGTCCAGCCGAGTCCAGGTATCATTCCTATGAACTTGAAACTATGGCTGTTGTTAAATCAATAAAACACTTTCGGCATTACTTGCACGGACGACAATTTACCGTTGTGACTGATTGCAATTCTTTAAAGACTTCCCAAAATAAGATTGACCTTAACGATAGAGTACATAGATGGTGGGCTTATTTACAAGCTTTTCAATTCAATATAGTTTATAGAGAAGGCAAATACATGGCTCACGCGGATTTCTTCTCTCGAAATCCTTTGCCTGATTTGTCAAAACAAGTTAATAAAATTGAAGAGAAACGTGTAAAACTCGCGGAAATATCAATTGATTGGCTCCTTGCCGAACAACGGCGTGATTCAGAAATTTCGGAAACAGTCACTAAATTACAAAATGATGAGCTATCGGAAGACCTCTCAAAATCTTACGAGATTAGAGCCGGTACGCTTTACCGAAAAATACAAAGAAAAGGTGAAACCATCTGTTTGCCGATCGTACCTCGAGCTTTTCGGTGGTCCGTTATTAACCACGTACATGAGTCTGTGATGCACTTGGGTTGGGATAAAACACTCAATAAAGTTTATGAATATTACTGGTTTGAGGGTATGTCTAAATATGTACGGAAATTTGTTGACAGTTGTATTACTTGTAAACTCTCTAAAACCCACTCAGGTAAAATTCAAGCTGAGTTGCATCCCATCCCCAAGACCCGCATACCTTGGCATACTGTGCATATAGATATTACAGGTAAATTGAGTGGTAAAAATAATACCAAAGAATACGTTATTGTTATTGTTGATGGTTTTACCAAATATGTCTATTTACATCATACTCGCAAAATTGACAGTCATAGTGTTATCACAGCTTTAAAGGCTGCAATATTTATTTTTGGAGTCCCAGCTCGTGTGATTGCCGATCAAGGTAGATGTTTTACTGGAAAAGACTTTAAAGGTTTTTGTGAATCTTTAAATATTATTTTGCATTTAATAGCTACAGGTACTAGTCGGGCAAATGGTCAAGTAGAGCGTGTGATGAGTACGCTAAAAATATGTTCACTACTGTTGAATCTAATAATCGCCCATGGCAAGAGTAAGAATTATTAATCGGTAAGAAAGCAAGACCTTATGGATTGTTAGTTGATGACAACGAAAAAGAAATTGATATCTCTAATGTAAGACAACGAGCGATCGATAGTATAGAAGAGAATGCTAATTATGAGAAAATTAGATTCGATAAAAATAAAGCTAAAGTCAATAGATTTAAAATCGGAGATCATGTTTTAATTAGAAATGAAGAACGTAATCAGACGAAACTTGACAGAAAATTTAGAGGTCCATTTGTGGTAACAGAATTACTTGATAATGATCGATACAAACTAAAATCTTTGAGTAATAATAGGAGTTTTAAGTATAGTCATGATAAGTTGAGAGAAATGCCTGAGAATCATATTCCTATTGAGTTGGATGTCTGCTCGGACAATGAAAATTGTGCAGGAGAGACTGTCGATGCGGGTCCTGAAATAGGGACTTTGGTAGAAAGAGAGACCACCAATGACGTGGCGCACTGATGGCTGTAGGTCGTGGACCTGAATTGTTTTTGTATTTTTGATCACGCACATGCATCAGTGTGTGGTCGCAACTGCAAACTAAATTAGTGGCTAATGTTAGTTTGATCAGGGTGCGATGGGCAGCTGATGATGTGACGGCAGGTAGTTGTGGCAACTATAAGATGTGTTGGATACTGTATGTGGCATACAGGGTAGCATAGAGATAGTGCAAAGGTTTATTGGTGGAGAAAAAATGAAATCACGTTTGATGATTGGATGATAACGAATAATGATTGACGGATTTCGATCTCTTGAGTACTATACGTTAACTCCTTAGTATAATAAATGATTAATGGATTTCTGTTACTGGAAAGGACTTCTGAAATTTTCTTATGTAGTTTAGCTATTGTAAAATGTTTTATGATAAGCGAAGTCAGTCAAGATCAAAAACTAAAATACCACTGTAACTCAATGTTTTAGATACACCCGAGGGCGTGTGATTGTCAGAATGGCCGTGTCGGAGAGTAAAGTACAGTGGAGTATTTTCTGACGAAGCGATGAGAATATTCTTTAGAATATTTCTATTTTTTTAGTTATTTTAAGAAATGTATTGTTACTTTAATATTTTGTAAAATAAGATATAACTAAAATGTTTTATTGCGGTAGGCTTAGACCTAGGTAGGCACATGGTTGTCAACGTAGTCGGGATCCCAGGACGATAGGGGTATCATAAAATTAATAAGGAAAAGAGAAATGTGCAGCAGGCAGACTATTTGAGAATAGTTTTTGAAAAGACATTCTTGCTTTGAGATCGAGATCGAACAGACGTCCTGGTGATCGCGAATTCGTTATTTCCTAAGTCCCGGTCAATCGCAAGATATTATTAATATTGTTTGCGGCCTGAATTAACTTAACCTTGTACGAGTTTATCTACTCATACGTAATAATTGATCTTTTTGTAATTGTGAATATTAATTAATTGTAATAATAAAAATGAGTGAATCACAAAATACCGAATCCCCAACAATAACTCATGCCTCTCTGATATATATATATATATATATATATATATATATATATATATATATATATATATATATATATATATATATATATATATATATTCACAAATATAGATACATAAAGTGATCATATATTGGAACATGAGCATTTATTAGAGCTTTCACCTTAATTGTAACATTATACATTCAAAATTATGTAAAAATTATATTAATAACTTTATACATAATTCTATTTTTTCAGAAACAATTTTACAAAAGTGGAGTGCCTCTGATAAAGAGAAAATTGAAAAAGTTATCAAATCATGGTTTCAGCATGCTGGCGATCGCCTTAAATAACTTAAATAATTATAATAATTACTTGAGCCGTAAAAGTATTTATAACTTGAATAATAAGATTAATTATATTGGTTCGTAATATCGTTATTTAATTTATTTATAATTACTTGAGCCGTAAAAGTACTTATAATTATAATAAGATTATTTATATTGATATGTAATATCGTTATTATTCATTGTGTAAGCAAATAAACAATAATTAAACCTATTTTCCATGTCAATTTTAATTTTACACTAGCCTCTTAATTTTAACATAAAAACGTTAACTTTATGATCTCTAGAAAATGTTATCTTTCTGATATCTTTTTAATGATCTCTAAAAGATGACACTAGATGGCTCATAAGAGAGCTTTATGTTAACTTTATGTTGACTTTTTGATTATCAGTTCTGATATCAGATCTTGAATAATGTTAACATTAAGAGAACTTTATACTATCTTCTTGCCGAACGGGTATACTTATCATTTTTATGGGCGATTATGGGCCCCCAGCATCTTTGTCGTAGAAAAATTGTCAGTCATCTACACATTTTTAAATATATTACCACTTTTCCTTGCAATATTATAAATTTAACACTTCATTTATCAATTATTTTATTTTTATCATATCCCAGCGAGTTTGTTTACAAGCAATTCTCATACAAGATGGCTAATACTGGCGCATGCGCATTATAAATCTACATTTTTTTATGTTAAACGTTGAGATGTCGCTGCAAACAATTAAGCGGGTAATTCAAAGTTGAAGCTCCCTTTACATTAATAGATTTTAGTAAATTTCATAGAAATTTAAGAATTGCATTTGTTCTCATAGCGGAACTTACGAATAATTTCTCTATATTTCGACTCAGCTTGTCATTCTGATTCAGAAAATGTATATGGTTCCAAAATTTATTTATATATTATATACGATATACGATATAACGCGGCTTGTGTCCACCCTAACTTCTACGATTATCAACGGAACTTTATGAAACTTAGCATCTATTTTCTTCACATTAACGCTAAAGTCAAGTTCAAATTTGAGCGGAATCGATCGATTATTCAAAAAATGCCAGCAACATGAAATTATTGAAAATCTTAAATTTTCCACTTTTACTGCTTTTTCCCCTAATAACTTATAAACGCGATTTAAATTTTAATTTAATTTGAAAGCCCGTAAAATTAGCTGTAATTTATATATCTGCATTTTAATTAAAGGCTAAAAGTAGCTGTTAATGAAATCTACTTCCATTTCGGCTGTCGAATGGCCTTTTTTTTAATTCTAAAATCGATCTAAATAGTAAAAATAAATAACTCGTTTTTTGAAAGTATGTTTATTTTTGTTGATTTTAATCATCAATTACTGTAGGGATAGTAATGTCCTGATTGTGGTGGCAGATGAATTGATGGTGGAGGTGGATGTGAAGATTGAGGTGGTGGATATGAAGATGGAGGTGGTGGTGGTGGTGGATATGAAGATGGTGGTGGCTGAAGTGGATATGAAGGCGGAGGTTGCGGAGGTGGAACTTTCGGTGTGTAGCTGGGTAAATATGTGAGGCGATCTTGTGGAAGTGGCTGATTATTGCCCATCATTCGCATCCATGATTTTATTGTCTGTAATCAGATTTAAAAATGGTAGATATAATTAATATTCTGTTATTTAATAGTCTGTAATCTTATTTTAATTACGATAACTTTTAAATGAGTTAATAAAAATAAATCCTGACATTCAAATCATTTTCTCTTCATATAATAAAAAGCTAATCAATTAAAAATTTATCCAGCAAAAAACTGATACTTCTTTACAAACAAATTCTCTCACAAAATTCTTATGAACAATTTATTTTATTAAAAAACTACAAATTACAAAATTGAAATTGAAGTTGATTGCACACAGAAAAAAGGTTCTCTTGAGCCAAGAAAATATGATTCTTCCAAATTATTTTCTTGAGCGAAAAAAAATTTTTTTTTTGGGACAAGAAATTTTACTTATTCCAAAAAAACTAACTCTCTTGCTCGAAGAAATATGCCCCTTGATCCAAGAATATTTATTAAAGTTAAGAAAATTTTCTTGTTTGGAGAAAATTCAGCTTCTTGCTGCAAAAAATATAGTTCTCGATAGAAGTACATTTTTTTGTCTTGAGAAAATTTTTCTCTTGCTCCAAAAACTTTAGAGTCTTAGTAGAAGTATATAAATATTTATTAATTAACTTGTCAAATGGGAAGATTAAATAATATTGAATCATTTTTTTTTTTCATCCAATATGTATAATTGTGCACTAAAATAATCTACAACCGGTATCAAAGATTCAAGAGAAAAATTTTATTAAGGTGAGAAAATTTACTTCTCAGCTGAAATAGGTAGCGCTGCTTCCCTACAGTAATTTAATTACTCATGTCGAAACAGAAATTTCGCAGGACAAACAATTTTTTTCTTGTTTGAAGTAATAGTATATTACATATCTAGGCCAGTAAAATAAGAAAAGTCTCAAATCACATGTTTGTCGACCTCGGCTTCGTCTTGGGCAACAATTACATGTGATCTGAGACTTTTCTTATTTTCCTTCCCAAGAGGTGTAATATACTATTCCAAAATGTGTATAAGTATTTGTCAATTTGAATATTTTTTAATCTTTTAAAATCTCTTTCTCTAATTAGGGATAAATTTACTTACATCGTTCAATTGGTTCATTTCCTTCTTCAATTCACCCATACCCTTCCTCAATCTATACAACTCCATTTCTATTTTTTTCATACGAGTATAGATGTTTCTTTCAGGAATTTGAGGTCCTTTTTCTTCCTCGCACTTCTTTTCTCCTTTTTTATCTGTGGAAAAAAAATAATGTTAATGCCCTGATTTAAAGAGATGATTTATAATTATTACCTACATGTTACATATACAACTATATAGTTTTTAGATTGGATGCTTTTTCTTAATTATATCGGAAACATTATTGCAAGTGGTGAAAAAAAAAATACTGTGAAAGTTTAATATCTTAATATTATTATTAAAACGTGTCGCATGGTAAATTTCAATTTCCCATTTAAATAACATGGGAAAAGCGTTCTCTTGGATTTTCGAATTTTGTAATTCTCGTTAGAGATAATATTTTTAAATGATCCAAACTTATTCTTAGAGAAAAATTAACGCTCTGTAAAAAAGGTCTCTTACAGTTTTTTGATATATTTATTTTTGCAAAAGTTATTTAACATTGAAGTTGGATCGATCTAAAATTCTTACATTTTCTTATTTTCCGAACCAACCATCAACTTTAGGAAAAATTTCATGAGACATTTTTTGTAGAGAATTCAATTTCCTATAGTCTATTTCTGAAGAAGTTTTCAATATTTCTTACATATCGAAAGTTATCTGCAAAAAACTAAAAATTAATTTTAAGCAGTAAAATGACACTTGTTTTTTTAAACTTTTAGTTTTTTGCAAATAACTTAATAACGAATATAACCACGAATATTACGATTCTTACAAATAATAATGAAATGAAAATACATTAAAAAATGTTTAGAATTTTTTAAATAATTAATTACGATAAAAGAAGGTTGAGAACGAAAATTTCGTATACGTCGAATTTTGAAACTACAGAAAATGCCATTTTGGAAATATATTTCTTAAAAACTTACTGTTTTTATTAAATTAGATTTAAAAACATGGTGTACTTTTGCATAAGTACTCACGTACATTCATTTAGAGTGTGAAGCTTATGAGAGTGAGATGGAGAAAAAGTAACATCGGCATGGATGCGAGCAGCGGTAGCGACTAGGCAGCGTACGTGCGTGTGCTACCTTCTGTTCATACTTTCTACTCTCCTAATACTTCACCGACTGGCATCGATGAGAATCGCTTTTATTTAGTGCTAAATAGAAGAATAATTAGTTTAGAAAGTTTTTTTCTTTCTTAAAATTTCCTTCATGACATCAAAATAATAATATCAATAATTGTATCATTTTTTCATTTTTTTGTTATTTGCAAATTTTCAAAAAAATTTTGTTAGATTATTGAAAAGAAAATCACAGCGGTATTTGGAAATCTTATTAACTATTAAATTTTTTTTTTTAAGTATTTAAACAATAAATAAAAAATAACCAATGAAGTTATGACAGAAATGTATGATGACAAGTGTAGGATGTACGATGAAAAGGAACGCGTTCGGTTTTTTAATGCATGTGTAGTGTATGTATTCTGTCGCGAGGCTTCGGACACACAGATACAAATCACAGATACAAGTGCTGTTATTTATGATACTTTCAGCCACAATACACAGTGCTTAGACTGTTATTAATTCAAGAATTTTTGGGAATATCTGGATAGTGTTATAAATAAAATTTTTTGTTATTCCACTCAATGCTTTTAAATTTTTCATTAATCTTCAAGTAAGTATTGACGGCTATAATTATAACCTGTAACCAGCAACAATCAACCTGTTAGCTGGTAAGAGTTACATTTAACCTATATTTTTGTGATTAATTAATAAAGCTTAAAATCATTATTATTAATTTTTAGCAATTGAGTCATCAAAATCTTCCTTTACTTTTGATTTTTTTGTAAAATTAAAAAAGGAATGAAAATATTATCTGCTGTCTGCTGATTATGTTATGGAACTAAAATATGTTGACACCTGATAATTGCACAATTTTTTTTAATAAATTACGGTACGGTGCTAAAAAAATGCTTCATATTTGTTCTAATAGTGAAGTTGTTAAAAAAATATACACCACATTTAGACGTCTAAACAACCGTTTCTACATTTCATTTTCATGAACATAACAGTTGTCTGTTGAGTGCGATATTTCAACGATAATTTTTGTTTCTAATTTAATTAATACACTAGTCACAAAAATTAAGGGATATAAAAAAAATTCCAAATTTTTTGGTGATTTTCAGCGAGCTGTAACTCCGAGGAAAATGATCGCACAGCAAAAAAAAAAAAAGCAAATTGTAGCTCTAAGTGTCTAGTTTTTAGATATGACCATGAAAATTTTTTGTCATCGTCAGGTCTGGAGAAATCCTAAGAAAACTACTGAAAAAAAATTTTTCGAAATTTTTTTTCGTCTTAAAAAAGGTCTACGGGCTTCAAAAAAATTTTTTCGATTGTCTCGTTTGAAAGCACTTTTAGTAAATTTAATACCCTTTAATTTGACGCAATCAAAAAGCCTGTACGATAATTTGCCGCGGAGTTATCGTCAATCAAAGCAAAAAGGTTTTTTTTGACTTTGGAAATCAATAACTCTGGAAATAATGACCGTATAGGAAATCGAAGGAGGGTTTTGAAAACTACACAATATTCTCTATAAGAGAACGTAAACCGCTTTTGAAGAAAAAATTTTTTGAATTGAAAACTCGGACTGAAAAAAAGACAAAAATTCGCATAATTAAGGATATTTGGATAACTTGGTATAACTTTGGATAAAATGGATGAACGAAGGATATCGTTGGTAACTTTTTAACTTCAAAGTGTCCCCTAAAATCCCTAAGAAATTCAAAGCGCTGCGATTTTTTGTTCATACTGCCCAGAAGCTTCAAATTCTGTGTTTTCGCAAAAATCACCACTATGAGCAATTTTGTGATTTTTATTCATTTTTCCATTGAAAAAAATTTTTTTTTTCAAAATTCTTTATTTTTTTGATCAAAGAGATTGATTTTTCAAGAAATTTGAAAAAAAAAAAATTTCAATTTTTTTCGAAAATTTTTTTCGAAATTTTCTCAATTTTTTTCGACTGTTGTTTTACCGCCGGCATTAGCGTTACCCAAAGCGTACCACGTGGAGGTTGCTCGGTCGGATTTACGCTTCTCACACACGTGTGTGTGTGTGTGTGTGTGTGTGTGTGTGTGTGTGTGTGTGTGTGTGTGTGTGTGTGTGTGTGTGTGTGTGTGTGTGTGTGTGTGTGTGTGTGTGTGTGTGTGTGTGTGTGTGTGTGTGTGTGTGTGTCTTTGTCTGCGTGTTTGTCTGTTTGCAGCTGCCGAATGACCTCTGTACGCACGGCAGTAACTGCTCAGTACCGTGTATTGCCACCTCTGTTCCGAATCACAGCTCGTAAACGCTCGTGCATGTTGATGCATCGTCGAATATCACGTTGCGAAATTCCTTGCCAACAACGTAACAACGCTTGAGTCAACTGATGAAGATTGTGCAGTTGCGGATAGTCTCGCCGCAATCGACGCCCAAGCATGTCCCAAACATGCTCAATTGGGTTCAAATCAGGACTCATCGCTGGATGATTAAGCGTTGTTACGTTGTTGGCGCGGAGAAAAGTTCGCGTACGAACTGCAGTGTGAGGACGAGCATTATCCTGCATCAAAATGAACCATCTTGCCCCCATGCGTGTGCGCATAGGCAGGACGTGTGGCTCCAGAATTTCGTCGACGTACCTATCGGCAGTCAACGTCCCACGAACGATGACCAACGGGGTTCTGGTATTGAAGGACACGCCTGCCCACACCATGACTGATCCACCATTGAAAGCTGTAACTGGTCTCGTAAAACCATCCCGATCTCGTTCTCCACGACGGCGCCAAACGAGAGATCGTCTATCGCTGCCATGAAGACAAAATCGAGATTCGTCAGTCCATATAATACACATAATACACTGGTCCACTGTCTACGACCCCAATGGTGATGATCATGAGCATAGGCCAATCGGGCTCGGCGATGTCGTGGAGTGAACATAGGCACGCGATTTGCGCGTCTAGCGCGTAGTCCTTGCTCTCGAAAGCGATTTCGAACCGTCGATGCCGATATGTGTTGTTGGGGAGGACGTTGTCGACGATTGCGAAATTGATGAGCGATCGTGTGGGCATGCGCAGTAGGGTTTCGACGAGCTTCTCGAATGATAGCTCGATCATCACGCTCGGTAGTGATTCGTAGTCTACCTTGACCCGGACGACGATCGTAACTTTGAGTCGCGTTAAATCGGGCATAGGCCCAACTGATAACGGACTGGCTCACTCCCATAGAAGCTGCTACTTCCACCTGACTGTAGCCCTCTTGAAGGAGGGTAACAATGCGAGCCACATCTGTGGCAGCTAAATGTCGACGAGGCATATCAAAAGGTGCTTATCAAAGAAAAGCTTACATAAAATTCACGTAAGGAATTTAGGCTAAAAAGAAAACGTAAAATTCAAGTTTTGTGTGAGGAAAAGCCGAACTCCGCGGGGGGTATATCAATTTGTTTTTATTGAATTTTTAAAATGAGATTTAAAACTAAGGCAGTTGTAGCGGACAGAAAAAATTGAGTTAATTTTTTTTGACAATAGTGAAGCATTCTGAAGACGATAAAAAAAAAAAAAAAAAAAAAATTTTTGATAAAAAAAATTTCGAAAAAATTTACGAAAAAAATTGAAAATTTTTTTTTTTTTTTTTTTTTCAAATTTCTTGAAAAATCAATCTCTTTAATCGAAAAAATAAAGAATTTTAAAAAAAAAAATTTTTTTCAGTGGAAAAATGAATAAAAATCACAAAATTGCTCATAATGGTGATTTTTGCGAAAACACAGAATTTGAAGCTTCTGGGCACTATGAACAAAAAATCGCAGCGCTTTGAATTTCTTAGGGATTTTAGGGGACACTTTGAAGTTAAAAAATTACCAACGATATCCTTCATTCATCCATTTTATCCAAAGTTATACCAAGTTATCCAAATATCCTTAATTATGCGAATTTTTGTCTTTTTTCAGTCCGAGTTTTCAATTCAAAAAAATTTTTTCTTCAAAAGCGGTTTACGTTTTCTTATAGAGAATATTGTGTAGTTTTCAAAACCCTCCTTCGATTTCCTATACGGTCATTATTTCCAGAGTTATTGATTTCCAAATTCAAAAAAACTTTTTGCTTTGATTGACGATAACTCCGCGGCAAATTATCGTACAGGCTTTTTGATTACGTCAAATTAAAGGGTATTAAATTTACTAAAAGAGCTTTTAAACGAGACAATCGAAAAAATTTTTTGAAGCCCGTAGACCTTTTTAAGACGAAAAAAATTTCGAAAAATTTTTTTCAGTAGTTTTCTTAGGATTTCTCCAGACCTGGAGATGACAAAAATTTTCATGGTCATATCTAAAAACTAGACATTTGGAGCTACAATTTGCTTTTTTTTTTTTTTTTTTCTGTGCGATCATTTCCCTCGGAGTTACAGCTCGCTGAAAATCACCAAAAAATTTGGAATTTTTTTTATATCCCTTAATTTTTGTGACTAGTATATATATATATATATATATATATATATATATATATATATATATATATATATTGAACTGTATATATTTTCTGATTCAGCTTGTCGAGCTGAGTACGGAGGTAGCAAAATTTTTCGAAAATTCCGACATGAGGACAAATACAATAGTTAGATTTCTATGAAATCTAATAAAAAATAAAGTTATCAGATTAGAATCGTTTTTAAGTCTCAGGAATTATCTCTAACCATTTCCGATAATGTCACCCTGTCCATGTGTGTATGTGTATATATATAAGTGTTATATAAATATTCAAAAAACAAAAACAAATTTTTTTTTTTTTTCTATATTAACTTTCTAACATCATTACCAACCATTTATAAAAACTAATCTGTTCTTGATTATAAAAAACAACGTTTAATGCCTTTTTGCAGACCAAAATTAGTTTATTCTTTCATGAGATATTATAAACGTGAAAAAAATTTGACATGACATATGAGAGCGTTTCGCTCGCTCAAAAAATATAAACAGACTATTAGCGTCAAAGCTTGAATAAGCAAATATCAATTTTTTATCAATTAGTTTAATATTAAAATAATCCGTATATAACATGAGCGCTTAAGTCATGCTAATTTAGATTTTCCAGACTTTTTCAATAATTATATGTCTAAAAAACACATAAAGGTCCTATTGTATTGACTATTGTCTTATTGAAATATTATGTGCTTCTACTGCAGCTACAGCTCCTGTAGCGCATTTCGAAATTCACCCAAAATAAGTTTGTTAAATTTTATACCAATTGGTTTAGAATTGTAGACGTAATCGTACTGATAAAAAAAACGAGTGAGCCTCTGACATAAGGTCACAATAGAAGTGAAACTTTTTTAAGCCGGCTTAGAAAAATCAACAAATAATAAATAAACAGCAGCTCCTTATTCTCAAACAAAATAAATTTATTACATCATTTATCCAGTATTTAAAAATTAAAACAATCATCAAAAATTTTTAAACACGTGTGAATATAGGTACATATACATATATATGAGTAACGTGGTTAAATAACGACGCACGCGTACTGTACTCGTCTAGTCTACTCGAGTCTCCCCACCCTTTAAAAACTATAAGACTTGTTATACAAGCAATTCCCCTTTTCGCCTATTCTAGACTTTCACTCCATGATTCCCCTCGTGCTCTATCTCCCATTTTTGCCTCAAATCGTTCAATTTTACCCTCCGTAAAGAAGTTTCACTTCAAAAAGTTCGAAAGAATTTTTGAGCTCGAAGAGCTCAACAATCCACTTCTGAGTTCACTTCATCGCGTTTTGAGTGTAAATAGCGGCGGAAAGTTGTCAGGATGACCTGCAGGGTCAACCTCTTTTCGAATTTTTTTATACGTTGAAATTCACCAAGAGCGATTTTCATAACATTCCTCCTAGGAGAACTTTATGAGTGCGTTGAAAATTTTGATATATCTATACTCTTCACTTTATATTTTTTACAAATGTTAAACTTGACTTTATGACTTTCCCCCTTTGAGAAGCTGTATTGAGACGTTAAAAATAAAAAAAAAAAATTCGAAAAGAGGTTGACCCTGCAGGGCATCCTGACAGCTTCCCGCTATCTACACTCAAAGCGCGCTGGAGTGAACTGAAAATTGCATTGTTGAGCTCCGCGAGCTCAACACATCGACGTCGATGATTTTTGAAATCCTGTAATTTCGAAACTAATTGACCGATTGAGCTCATATTCGAACTTGACCTTCGTATTAAGCGAAAAAATAAGTAAAGTCGTCCCAGCCAGTAAGTCGCCATCGGAAACAAAGAAGTAAAGGGAAAACCCGAAGACTTACGACGACTTACTGGCAGGGACAACTTTATGTTAAGTTTTATTATGATCAGTTGAGAATTGTAGACGTAATCGTGCTGACAAAAAAAGCTTTATATCGTATATATATATATATATATATTTTTAACGGTATGTATTTTCTGATTTAGCTCGTCAATCTGAGTCAGAATATAGATAAATTTTTTATAAATTCCGACACGAGGACAAATACAATAGTTAGATTTTTATGAAATCTACTAAAAGCAAACTTTCTCACATTTCTCATGCAAAGGACAGTGTAGGGCGTTGAATATTAAATTTCAATTTATATTATAACTTTTATAAGTTCGAAACTTAAAACAAATATTATTTATCATATTTGAATTTATTGGCAATAAATTTAACCAAATTTCACTTATAAAGCCAATTTATGGGTGAATATAACAATAGTTAATAAGAAATCATTAATTATATCTCCGATTATAATTTTTTCATTAAATTTCGAACCTACACATGTATACAGTAAATGGTTTCAAATAATTATTCTACCTAACTTCAATTTATTGTATAAAAAAAAATCTCATCTGTCAAAGTTTGTTTTATTATGTATACAAAATACGATAATAAAGAGTATCAATAAGTTGAATAAAAAAGATAAACTACATTTTCTATGATTAATACTTCTATTTAAAAAAAAAATTTAACAACCTACAATTTTTTATTACATTTATAAGGTAAGATTGAGTTATTTATTCCAATAATTTAACCTAATTTAACCCTTAAATTCATATATGGGGTCCATTTGGACAAGGCAAGCAATAATTTTTTTAATGTTTTGACAAGTTTTTTATATACTGAAGTTTTATAAAATTTAAATTTATGCACATCATTCTCTTCCTTATAAAAAGAGGAAAAAAATGGTCTACAATAATGTATTTTTATCAATCATAAAACCAATTTATGATAAAAAAAGTACAGTGGGGTCCGTTTGGACACCAGTTATAAGTTTCAAGATAAAAAAAATAAGTTATATTTTTAAGGGTTAATCATATACATAATTGTAAATTTCCCTTTATCTCAGAATCAGTTGATTCATTCGTGAAATATTATAAACGAAGAAAATCTAATAGTATTTTTCACTGTTAGCGTACTAAGGTAGTCTTTATGTGAGCGGCCCGTGTATGTATCCCTACGATTCGTGCTAAAACAATTGTCTTGGTCGGATAAAGACTACCTGAGTACGTGACAGTGAACAATATTTTATTCAATAAATGCCCGATTTTAGCGGTTTCTCAAATCTGCACAGTAAAGTCCGTGGCTGTTTAGCAACACGGCGCAAACGTGATTCCTTAAGCAATTAATAGAGTAAGTTTATCTGAAGGATTATTTAAATTATTATCAAATATAATTAATAGTGTTTAATAAGTATAACTTATCGAAGAGCTCAAAAATCATCGATGTCGATGTGTTAAGTTCGCAGAGCTCAACAATGCACTTCTGAGTTTACTTCGGCGTGCTTTGAGTGTAGATAGCGGGAAGTTGCAAGAATGGCCTGTAGGGTCAACCAATTTTCGAATTGTTTTTGATGTGAAACATCTATAGCCGCATGTTAAGCCGATTTCTGGTGTGGCGACGCATGCCGTGGCGACATATATATGATGATATATGTATAGTCTATAAGCAATATTGTGTACAGTCCACACTTATTATTTTCGGACAAGTGTGGACTTTTAATTCTCTCGATTTACAAAAAAGATTTTATTATATCAGGCCAGATATAACTATATTTGTTACCTATTGATAAATACTTATAAACAATTTTTCTTCATACCTCGGTCGAAAGTACGTACTTTCCTCCCTAAAGGCAGGAACGAAAGTTTAACATTTACTCCCTGTGAGAAGAGGGAGTAAATGTTTCTTTTTATTTTCGGACAAGTGTGGACTTTTAATTCTCTCGATTTATAAAGTCTACACTGTGGACTTTGAATTTTCCAGATTTCAAAAGTCCACACTTCTTTTCTGCATATTTCTTTTACAAAATAATGACGGCTCACATTTTTTAACTTCCCGCTCAGAAAATCGAAGATTTTCAAAAATTGGGAATTTACTGTTTTCACCCCGTTTTTCGAAAATCGAGTTTTCATTAGATCTCGACGTTTTGAGGTCCTAGGAAGCTTTTCTGACTATTCCTGCGCGGGTGTCTGTATGCCTGTATGTATGTATGTGTATGTGTGTGTGTGTGTGTGGAAGTATGTAAACCTCTCATAACTTTTGAACGGCTTGACCGATTTGATCGCGGTTGGTGCCATTCGAAAGGGTTTGATCAAACTTAGATTTTGAGACCTATTTGAACCGATTCGGACCTATATATTTTAAGAAATCTTAAAAAAACTGCAAAAAAAAATTTTTTTAAGTGGTTTTTTTGGAATAACTTTTAAACGGCTGTATCGATCAATTTCAAAAACTAATCAGCTCTCAACATCAAAAAACCACGTAGATCACCGTCAATCCGGTCAAAATCGGTTTATTCATTCGAGAGATATCGTAAACGAAAGAAAACCGAAAAACGTGTTTTTTCAACATAACTTCGACATTTCTCATCGGATCGTTTTTGATGACATAAGATTATTTTTAGACCTCAAAAAGCCGCGTCGACTGCCGTCTTAAACGTGAAAATTAGTTCATTGGTTCAAGAGATATCTTTGACGAAATATTTGAAACAAGTGTTTTTTCAACAAAACTCCGAAATTTAGAATAACTTTTAAACAGCTCGACTGATCAATTCAAAAATCTGATCAGCTCTTAACATAAAAAAAATTACGTCGATCGCCGCTAACCACGTAAAAATCGGTTCATTCATTCAAAAGTTATCGCGGCTTAATTTAAAAAATTGTGTTTTAACGAACCTCTATTAAACTTTTGAGCTCTTCGAGTTAATAACGTTATCTTTTCAAGCTCAGAGAGCTCAAAATAATACATAAATAGTATTTTTGAGCTCTCCGGGCTCAAAAACATCAGTAGTGCGAAGTTAAGCACCTGGGTATGAAATGAGCGGGAAGTTGCACGGATGGCCTTTAGGGTGTACCGTTTTTCTAATTTTTATTCTATATTTTTGGAACGAAGTTCCTTATGGCAGGCTTGGAGGAGATAGGGATTTTGCTGCGCGACCGAACTGAAAAAAATGTGATTTTAAAACTTTAAGAAAAAGTCTGTAACGTAACGATAAAACCGTTCCATGAGACGTGCGTAGGCGCGACAGTCGTATACAAAAGCGAGTAGTGTATAATACCTCTTTCTTTTTGTTCTCTCATCCCTTATCTCTCTATTACCACTCCACCCCGCCAATGCTTAGTATATATTCATGAATTTATGGACAAGCACGTGGCGAATACTCACATTATATTAGATACATTTTACTCGTGAGTAGCCACGTTTTTGTAATTTGTAATTATTTCTATTTCTATCTATTTTATGTTGTCAAACAAAAATAAAGAGCCATATTTTGTTTTGTTCTTTTAATTGATAATTTGAATTACTATTTTTTTTTTTTTTATTTAACGTAATTTATTATTTCCTAAAATACTGAATTTCCTATATACTTTCCTGTATTTAAATAAAAACGAATCAGCAAAATTTAATAGAAAAATCAAGAAAACCTAAATAAAATTGAGCACTAAAATTGATTTTTTCGTTCCTTCCTTGTGCCCCACGACACCACATTCATTTTTTTATATGTAACATCTCCAAGGGTTTTGTAACAGGTCGAATTATCTTATTAGCGGATCAATAAGATCGATAAATCGATTGATTCCCATCCAAATTATTAACCTTTAAATTTTATTATTGAAAAATTTATCTGTGTTGACACACTTTGAATTGATAGATTACCTAAAAATTACAAACTTGACATTTAATAAATTTTAATTTCTCGAACTTTAAAAACATAACACTAGAACTTTTATCAAAAAATATTTATTTTTCATAAGATGAATATTTTCTTTATCAATATTTTAACTATTAATTTCAAAATTTCGTCAAAAATCTTGACTTTATTCATCCTTTAGAAGGATGTACGTGGGAGTCAAAGATTTAAAAAATTTTCATTTTCCAATTTATACCACCTACAATTGAATAAAATAAAGTAACACTCATTATTCTATAGTTTGTGTAAATAGCTTTTACTATTTAAAAATAATAGAATTAAAATTCAAAATAGTAAAATAAAAAAATAGTAGAATAATAACTTGCATTGAACGTGAGTATATGTCATATAAAATATGCCAACTGGTGGCAGAAATCAAGATCTTAGCTGCAATTCCAAAAAAAAATAATTATTGTCGGCTGATCAAGTCAGTCCTCGGAGAGTATTATAGAGCATGTTTTAGAGTATTTTATACCCAATAAATAATATTAGTTTTTAGTAATTTTAATTTATTTGGATTATTTTAACTATAGATGAGTGTCTGTTGGCGTCTCACATTTCACCTATTTTTTATTAAATCCATTTTCGATTGGTTATGGACCAAAGGAGTCCAATAATTTTTTATATAAGGCTCAATCGAACTACATCACTAGAAGCTATCCCGAAGAGAATCCACTCCAGTCCAAATAATTTCACTAAGGAATTGGTAATAGGTCGAAGGTTGACCTGTCATTGTCGAACCACTTTCGTTACCGAATGATCTTATTAGAAGACCAATAAGATCTATAAATCTATTAATTTTTATCCAAATTAATTATAATATTAAAAAAAAAAAATTTTATTATTTAAAAACTTAACTGTGAGGGTGTGTTTGGGGTAAGAAGAAATTAAAAGACATATTTATTGTAAAAAAATTAAATTTTCTATAATTTTTATTCCATAAATTTTTTTATACAATCAATATTTTCGTCTCAATATCAATCACAATTAATTTTTGTAGAATTACAGCTAGAATCTTGACTTCTTCCATCAGTTGGTATAGTTTAAGTAACATATACTCACGATTATTGCAAGTTATTATTTTACTATTTTTACTATTTTACTATTTTTAATTTTAATTTTCTATTTTTAAATAAATAGCGAAAACTATTTACACAAACTATAGAATACTGAGTGTTACTTTATTCAATTGTAGGTGGTATAGATTGGAAAATGAAAATTTTTTAAATCTTTGACTCCCACATACCGCCTTCTAATTTAATGAATTCTAGTTGATTTAAATTTTCTTAAATTCTTAAATTTTTAAATTATTATTTTTTTTTTAACTTGCGCTTAATAAAAATAATAATTTAAAAATTTAAGAATTTTCGAACATTTTCTTTGATATTATTATTTCATATTTTTTTTTTTATTTATTTTAATTCTTATTAGATCTGAAATTATTATTGAAATATTCAAAAAATATCTAGGTGGAATTCAACCAATGAGCAATACAAGAAAAAATTCAAATATTAATCAGTACGTATTCTAAATAATTTGGAATAATTTGGAGGTATTCTCAATTCATTTCAAATAATATTTCTTCTTTACAAGTAGTATTCTTATTGTCGATATCAATATAGTTTTATATTTTTTTTTATTTTATCTAAATTGAAAAAAATGTTATCATCACATCGTTAATAATTTAAACTTTAATTCATAATAATTTTTAACATTAATGAATAATTAATAATTATAAATTTTAAAATAATGATAATATAGGTATTTTTGATTAGATAAGATTTTTATATGTGATTCATTGAAAACAAAGTTACATTATACTATAATCATACTTTGAGTTGTGTGAATAGAATGAAGAAACATTAATCGCTCAGAGTGAATTTCGAAGAAAATGCCAAAATTAAAACCGAAGAGCAATGCTCAACGACAAGAAAAAGATACAATTTCTAAACGTATTAAAAGAGATGTTTCTGAAAAAAACAATGTCATTGATAATACAAATGATGATGTTAGTAATGGAAATGAGACTAAAAATCTTTTATCAAATCGAACAAGACAACAACGATACTTGTTAAACAGATATAATTTAACTTTACATAAAGAAAAAATGCGAATTTATAAAAGTTCGCCAGAATATAAAGACAAACATAGAATTTCTGAAAAAGAAAGATTGAATAACGTTAATTATTATAATACTCATTTAACAAGATTAAAACTTTCTCAAATAAAAAGATTAAAACATCCAATAAATAGGAAAAATCATCAAGAACAATTGAAAGTAAATCAAGATAAAAGGTTAAAAGATCCAATAAATAGGAAAAATCATTAAGAAAAATTAAAAGTAAATCAAAATAAAAGGTTAAAAGATCCAACAAATAGGAAAAATCATCAAGAAAAATTAAAAGTAAATCAAAATAAAAGGTTAAAAGATCCAATAAATAGAGAGACACATAACGAACAAAACAAAGTGTATCAAACTAAAAGGTTAGAAGATCCAATAAATAGGAAAAATCATCAAGAACAATTAAAAGTAAATCAAAATAAAAGGTTAAAAAATTCAATAAATCGAAAAATACATAGTAAAAAAAATACAGAGTGTCAAACTAGAAGATTAATGAACGAGGATAAAAAAAAACAACACAATAAAAAAAATAAATATTATCAAAATGAACGATTGCGCATCACTAATAACAGGGTAATTCATAATAACAAATTAATTATCAATCAAAAAAACAGATTACAGAGTGAAGAGCTAAGACAACTTCATATTCAGCGTGTTTCAGAAGCTAAAATATCAAAAAAAGCTAAAGCTGAAGACTTTCATCGTAATATCATTTTCAATAAGTTTAATTTATCGAAATTAGAAGGTCCAACTTATGAGTGTTCATCTTGTTGTCGTTTATGGTTTAAATCATCACTCAAATTCTTCAAAAAAAGTGATTTTAAGCAATGTGATTTGTCCCAAATACATTTAATATGTAAAATAATAGATCAATCGACTATTGGGTTTTTATGCTCGAGTTGTGAAAGAGCAATAAAAAACAATAAAATTCCACCATTGTCTTTATATCATAAAGAATTACAATTTCCTAATGTTCCTGATGAAATTTTGAATTTGACTGAACTTGAAGAACGTTTTATTTGTCCTCGTATTCCATTTATGATGGTTCGAGCAATTATCAATGATGGTCAATACTTCGTTAAAGGTAGAGTAGTTAACGTGCCAACAAATGTTGAAACTTCCGTCAATATTCTTCCAAGAGTTCAATCTGAAGCGATGATTATTCCAATTTGTTTTAGAAGAAAGAAATCGTTTAAGTCTAATGTTATGTTTGAAAATGTTCGACCTCAAATGATAAAGAAGGCTGCACTGGTATTACAAAATTCTGAAGTTTACCAACATTGTAAAATCAAATTAGAGTTTCAACGAGAGAAAAATAACACTTTCACTACTGATAATGATAATTACCCTCTAGAAAATATCAACAACAATTTTGATGACATTGATGATAATTTATCCGACGAAAATTCTGAAGATGAAGAACCTGTAAATGTTGAAGATGAATCAACTCTTTTATTAACACAAGCTATTATTTTTGCTCCTGGAGAAGGTCAATTACCTGTTTCATTATTTGATGAATACGCTGAAGCACTAAGTTTTATCAAAATTTATGGAGGTAAGCTGATTAAGAAACCTGAACATATAACATATCAAAATTGGATTAAATCAGAAACCATGAGATCAGATCGACGATGTGCTACGATTGTTAAATTGTTTTTCTCGGCTTTAAAACTGAGAACGTCAAAAATTTCATCAAGCATAAATTTTTGTCTACGCAAAAATAAAATGAAATCTAAACTAATGAGAGCAATAGATATGCTTGACGATAATAACGTTAAATACATGGAATTAAATGATAGTGGATTCAAATTTTTATGTCACGATCGTGGATCACCATCGTTTTGGGAGGAGAAGAAAAAATGTATTTGCATTATTCAGACAAATTGGTCCACCAAGTATATTTTTTACTTTGTCAGCAGCAGAAACAAAATGGCCCGAATTAATTTTAATGTTAAAGAAAATTGTTGATAAACAAGAAATTACATTAAAACAAGCAGAACAAATGGATTATAAGGAAAAAGCAAGATTGATTAGTAGTGATCCTGTAACGATTGCCAGATATTTCGATTACCGCATTAGAGAATTATTTAAAATAATGAAAGAAAATAACAGTATTTTCCGGGAACATGATATAGTGGACTTTTATTATAGAATTGAATTCCAGCAAAGAGGTTCTCCACACATTCATTGTCTATTATGGCTCAAAAATACACCATACTATAATGATGAATATGAAAATAATTTTGACGTCATTCAATTTATTAATAAATTTATTACATGTTCTAACAAATTTATTTCAAAAGAACTAATCAAGTTACAAACTCATAGACATACATTTACTTGTAAAAAAGGAAAAAAGAAAACAAAGTGTCGCTTTGATATTCCATTTTTTCCAATGATTGAAACATGTATTTTAAAACCATTGACTACTATCGACAAAGAACGAAAAAATGGATTACGAAAAATTCGTGAAGATATTCAAAAATTCTTAGAAGAAAACTATAAAAAAGAAAATTTTATTTCAATAGAACAAATGTTAAAAAAGTTTCAAATTACATATGATTTATACATCGAAATTATTCGAAGTGGTTTATATCGTCCGACAGTCATGCTACGTAGAAGTACAGATGAATGTATGATTAATTCTTATAATCAAGAAATATTAAAACTACATTCCGCTAATATGGATATTCAATATATTTTAGACATGTACTCATGTGCAAGTTATGTATTAAATTATTTAAATAAACCTGTCTCAGGTCTCTCTCGACTAATGTATGATGTGACTAATGAAGTTAAAAGAGGAAATTATACGATGAAAGAACAGTTACGATTAATTGCAAATGCATTTTTGAAAGCAAGTGAATTTGGGTCCCAAGAAGCAGTATATTATATTTTAGCTTTACCTGTGTCAAAATGTTCAAGAGAAGTTACATTTGTGAATACTAATCTTCCTGAAAATAGAATTCAAGTAGTTAAATCTAAAGAAGATCTCAAGAAATTACCTTCAAATTCAACTGATATTTATGTAAAAGATACATTAGATCATTACATACATCGTCCACACGAGTTAGAAAATATATGTCTAGCGTCATTTGTATCTTGGTATAATTATTCTACAAAAGAATATTATAGGAAAAATAAAATTTCCAGTGATGATGAAAGTGATGAAGATTATTGTATTGACAGTTCGGTATCTTTAAAACTGATCGATAATTCAGGTTTTATAAGAAAAAGAAAAAAATTCAAGGTTCTTAGATTTATAAATTATGATGAACAAACAGATAAAGAAAATTTTATTAGAGAAAATGTAATGTTGTTTATACCATGGCGTAATGAAAATATTTTAATTACGTCTGCTTCTACATTATTTAAAGAAAATCTAAACTTAATTAAAGATAAAAGATCTGAATATATATTCAATGAAAATATAGAAAATATATTGAAAGAAGCTACACAAAAAATTATTGAATTTGATAATGAGGATAAAATGGAAAAGACTCCTAAGAATTTAGAAGTTTTTGATGATCCTACTCATGAAGGTGACATTGCTATAGACATGAATGAGAGTGTTAATAACAACAAAAATTGTGATAATAATGATATTTGTTATGTATCCATACCGAGATTGATTACTGAGGAAAATTTTATCAATTTAGTTTGCTTTCTTAATGAAAAACAAAGAAAATTTTTACTACACTTATTACATCGTTTTAAAACTAAATCATTACCTTTATATCACTGTGTATTAGGCGGTGCCGGTGTAGGAAAATCTCGTCTTATTGAAGCAATTTATCAAACTATGCTTCGTTTTTGTAATTTAGAATCTAATAATTTAGAATCTACGAAAGTTTTACTATGTGCGCCAACAGGGAAAGCAGCGTTTGGAATAAAAGGAACAACTTTACATGCAGCTTTTATACTTCCATTGAATCAATGTTCAACAGATCTTGTTCCCTTAAGTAGTAGCACTCGAAATACACTGTATTCGAAATTGAAAGATCTTAGTTTAATAATAATTGATGAAATCAGTATGGTAGGTGCAAGAATGATTCAGCAAGTTGATAGTCGGTTAAAGGAAATTTTTAACACTTCAAAACCGTTTGGTGGAGTATCAGTAATTGTTTTTGGTGATTTCAATCAATTATCTCCTGTTGGTGACAGATATGTTTTTGAAGCTCATTCATCTGATCTTTATGGAGAAATTATTGGCAATCCTTTATGGAATTTATTCACAAGTTATCAATTAACAGAAATAATGCGACAAAAGAATGATCTTGAGTTTGCTGAAGCTCTCAATAATTTAGCTAATGGTAAATTATCTGAAAATGATTTAAACCTTTTTGAATCTAGGATAATACACAACAATGATAATATACCAGAAGATGCAATCCATTTATTCCGTACTAATATTGATGTTGATAATTATAATGAAAAAATTATAATTAAAGATGATTTTAGAAAAACAATTACTGCAAATGATAAAGTTACTGGGAAATGTTCAGAAGTAATGAAACAAAATTTGATTAATTATTGTAAAACGATATTAACCAAAGATGCGAAAGGATTGCCTTCTAATCTCTCATTAAGTATTGGTGTTAAATATATGTTAACTATAAATATTGATGTCGAAGACGGGCTCGTTAATGGCGCAGTCGGAATATTAAAAGAATATGAATTAAATAATGACAATGAAATTTTTAGACTTTGGTTTGATTTTTCTGATGATCAAATAGGTAAAAAAAGAAGAAAAGAAATAAAAAAAGATGGTCAAGAAAATTGGACTGCCATAGACAAAGTTGTGAAAAATATTCAACCGACAAAAAAAATAGTGACAATAATTCGCAATCAATTTCCATTAGTACCAGCAGAAGCAATTACAATTCACAAGAGCCAAGGTGGAACATATAATAATGTTGTGATACATTTAGCAAAAGGGATGAGAAAGAGTGAACTTTACGTAGCTTTTAGTCGATGTACTAAATTAAGTGGATTATTTATAATAGGAGATTTAAAGATTCCTTCACGTCAAAACCCATATGATAAGGTACAAATCGAAGTAAAACGCTTATTGAATCACAAATTAACGTTATCATGTTATTTTATTGATAACCAAGAGTCAGAAACAATAATTTATCAAAATATACAAAGCTTGAAAGAAAAGTCACATTGGTTTGATTTTAAAAATTTTATGAAGTTATACAAGCCTTGTATTTTTATAGCTGCAGAGACATGGATAAAAATTGAAGATGATATTGCGATCCCGGATTATAAAATCATTCATCTTGTGAATGTATCAGAAAATCATAAAAGACATGCGTATGGATTAGTAGTATACTGTCGAAATGATAAAAATTTTACAATTCACTATAGTTATAATAATGAAAATAAATTACAATCATGTTCCCTTATAACTGGTGTGTATTATAATATTGCAATTTGTTCAGGTTATAAATCTCCGTCAACTAATTATTTATCAATAAAAAATAATATCGAAGAAATGATCAATGTTGCAGAAAAAAATTGTAAAAAAATAATTTTTTTGGGAGATTTTAATATAAATTTGAATAATGAACCAAACCATTCATTTTTTAAATTGTTGAATTCAAGACAACTTAATTCAATGTTAAAAATGTCTGATACTACAACAAATTCATCAACTACAATCGATATAATTTTTTCAAATTTTCAATTGAATTGCGGTATAACTGAAACAATTTTTGGATATCACAAACAACTTACGTGTAATCTTAATGAAATGATGCTGAAGATAGAAGGAAATGATAGAGAGCAGAATGAACCAGAACTGACATTAGTTGAAGTAATTAATGAAGGAAAATGATTAAGAAAGAAACTGCTTGAAGAAAAAGTTTTTACAGAAAAAGATCTTAAAGTGATCAATAAAATTCATGAATTTTGTAAAAATAAAATTTACATTCATAAAAATTATAAAAAGTGTAATAATAACAATAGTTTTAAACTTCCAATATCACTTCAAGACAATTTTTTCACGTTAAATATAAAAAAAAATCATAATTCTTTTTATTACGCTATATCAGTATTAATTAGCGGTGGAGAAGAATTGATGCCATGTTTGCGTATTTTACAAGCTGTTTATTTTACAATAAACCTCTCATTTATGAAAAATATTCAAAATGATCTTTTTCAAGAAATATCTTTTGAAAATATTTTAAGTGAACAATGCGTAAAAACAGGAAATGTCGTATTGATATCAGCAATACTTCAACGTCCAATTAATATTATAACACAATCCAATCTTTCAAGTAAAAGAATCATGTCAGTTGATTATCGAGAAGATTTTTATTTGTATTTTGATTCAAACTCAAATTATTACATTCCATTAATTAAAAAATCTAAAGCATATGATATTACATTGTTAAGTACTTTCTTACAAATTAATACATCAAGTTTAATTCATTTAAATGATGACAGAATAAATGTACCTAAATTATTAGAAACAATCAAATTTAATTTTATAACAATGAAAAAAAAAGTTTACGTTCAACTAAAATTAAAGTTATTGATAAAAATATTAATCCAAATATTATTGAAACAAATTGTAACAAAAAACAAGCTATCAAGAACAATCAAAAATTCCAAACAATAACTACTGTTGATTTAATTTTAGTTGAAATAGAAAAAAGTAAACCAGTACAAGAAATTGAATCAGTGTTGAATCAAAATGATGATTTAATTTTTAAACTATATTCAGAAGTTTATAAATTAATTGAGAAAAATACAATAGAAAAATTTATTAAACATTCAAATACTCGTAATTATTTAAAGTTTTACCTAAACACTAATAGCTTATCTATTAAGAGTACTGAAATAAATCATATTCTAAATGAAACATTTCAATTAACTAATGTATCTCTTGATAATAATTGTTTATTTCGAACATTTGCTGAGTTAGTATTTTATAATCAAGAAAGGTACATTGATATAAAACTTTTCATTATAAATTTTATTATTTGCCATAAAGGTAAATATGAACCATTAATTAATCGAGGTGCATTTTCTGTTAAAGACGAAAATGGTTTATTTATGATGCATCCAAAATTAGATGACTTTTTACGTATGATATCTCGTAAAGGTGAATGGGAAATGAAGGTTCAATTTACGCTATGAGTGATGCTTTAAATATAACCATAATTGTCATTGCGGTAATGAAAGATACACATGAAAAGAGTTGTATTTATAAATATTTACCTAGTATCAGATATACACTAATACCATTCACAATTATAAATGAAGTTAATTGGCATTTCATAGCAGCTCATAGGAAACTTGAGTCATCCACGTTTAACGGGAAAACATGGCAAGATATTCATATAGTTGAAATAAAAATTGATTCAAGTATAAGTTCTAATTACAGTAGACCACAGTACAAACCAGATCACGAAGGAATTGATTCTAATACTTTCAACTCAACCATTGATTCTATTGATATTGTAGTTGAAAGATTGAGTAAGCAAGAAATATTTAAGAGTATTGTTAAAAGTTTTACACATGAGGCACAACAAATTGTAAATAAAATACATTGTTGTAAATCTTTAAGTGACATCTTGAATATTATTGAGAATAACCGAAATTTGATTTTACAAATTTATGACAACGTAAAGAATAAATTTGAAATTTACGCGAAAAACTTAAATCACGATAAGAATTTGATTCGAAAAAGGAAAGTGGTTGAAGCAAGATTCCCCAATTTTATTTTAAATAATTTCTTTGTTGATAACGTTAACGGTGATGGAAACTGCTTGTTTCGAACATTTGCTGAAATTATTTTAAATGACGAAGAAAGATTTTATGAAATTAAAATATTTGTCATTTATCAATTAGAAATTAATTTAAATTTTTATGAAAAATTATGTACATCAGGAGAAATTGAAATTCGAACTAGTAATAGAACAGAAGATATATTAGAAAGCCCGAGAATAGACGATTTTTTCAGAATGATTACTTCTAACGAGATTTGGGGTAACGAAGGAACTTTATTTGCAATAAGTCATGTCTTACACACTAAAATCTTTTCATTTTGTATTAACGGTATTTGTCAAAAACTCATTAGTCTTATAACAATAAATCTTTCTACAATTAATACATCGAAAATATTAACAATAATTTGGTTAGATCAAAATCATTATCTTGTTTGTCAGTATAAAAATAAAACTATCAGTTTTGATCAGTTTATTGACTATATTCGAGAAAACGAAAATTTAATTTTTATTGATCATAATATGGAAAACTTACAACAGAGATGGTTTTCTTAATGAAATTTATGAAAATAACTTAGATAATATCGATTTTTATTATTGAATTATAAGTGTCTTATCTCGATGATTATACAGGGTGTCTCTGAAGTGGCGGGAGTAATTGTTGGGGTCGATAGAGAAAAAAATACTGAATCGAAAGTTCCTGAGCCAAAAATTTTTTTGGGCCATAGAATTTGAGTTATGAATTAAAAACGATAGCCAATCAGAAGCGCGCTATTCGAGAAATGAAAATGAGCGGGGAAGTAGAGGAGACGCGAGAGTGAGATGCTGCAATAGCAGCTTACTCGCTCACACAAAGCCGAGCATGAGAGGGGATTGTGACGCTATGAGCCGAGTACGTAAGTGTGAATGAGTGGATGTATGAGGTCGCAAGCGGACGGCTTAATGTATGAGTGTGTGTCCGTGTATCGCAGCATTATTGGAGGCGTTGTAACGCTGAATTAAAGCTAACCGGGTACTCTAAGACAGAGGAAAAAATTTTAATTTTTATTTTTATTCGAAAAAATTTAATAAAAAAAAATAAAAAGGCCAAGATTTAACCAGACCCACAGAAACGGAGAGTAAATTTTTAATTCTCATTTATTTTGCTGGGGATTATTTTCAAATACAAAAAAAAAAAAAAAAAAGGCTAAGATTCAACTGGAATCCAAAAAGAGATGGATGAAAAAATTTTATTTTTTATTTTTAATCAACAAAATTATTTTTCTTTAAAAAAGAGCCCAATCTCGACTGGAGCAAGAAAAATGATTGAAAAATTTTATTATTAATTTTCAATCAACAAAATTATTATAAAAAAATAAATGGGCCCAAGTCTCAACCGGACCCAAACAAACGGATGAAAATTTTTATTACTTACTTAATTTGCTGGAAATTATCTTTAAAAACGAAAAAAATGCCCAAGACTCGATCGGATCCAAAAATAACAGTACAAAAATTTTTTCCTTATTTTCAATCAGCAAAATTGTTTCTTTTAAAAAAGGCCCAATCTCGACTGGAGCAAAAAAATGATTAAAAAATTTTATTATTAATTTTCAATCAACAAAATTATTTAAAAAAAAATAGTCCGCAGACTCAACCGGACCCAAACAAACAGATAGATAGTTTTAATTACTTATTTATTTTGATGGGAATTATTTTAAAAAACGAAGAAAATCGCCCAAGACTCGACCGGACCCAAAAAAAAAAATAAATTGAAAAATTTTGTTTTCATTTTCAATCAGCCAAATTAATTTCTTTTCGAAACAAGGCCCAATCTCAAACAGACTAAGAGAAACTAATTAAAAAATTTTATTTTTATTATTAATCAAATATTATTTAAAAAAGAAAATAAGCCACAGACTTAACCGGACTTAAACAAACGGATAGAAAATTTTTATTACTTACTTAATTTGCTGGAAATTATCTTTAAAAACGAAAAAAATGCCCAAGACTCCATCAGACCGAAAGGGAGATGAATAAAAAAATTTTACTATTCATTTTTAATCATCATAATTAACTTTTTTATAATAAAAGGCTCAATTTCGACCGGACCCAGAAAAAATGATCCAAAAATTTTATTTTTTATTGTTGATCATCAAAACTAATTAAAAAAACAAATGAGGCCCTAGACTCAACTGGACCCAAACAAACGGATAAATAATTTTTATTACTTATTTATTTTGCAGGAAATTATTTTTGAAAACGATAAAAATGCCTAGACTCGACCAGACCCGAAATAAAATAAATTGAAAATCTTTGTTTTTCTATTTTTAATCAGCAAAATTATTTTCCTTTGAAAAAGGGCCTGATCTCGACTGGAGCAAGAAAAAATAATTGAAAAGTTTTATAATGAATTTTTAATCAACAAAATTTTTTAAAAAAGAAAATAGGCCCCAGACTTAACTGGACCCAAACAAACGGAAAGAAAACTTTTATTCCTGTTTTTTTGTTGGGAATTATTTTTCGAAACAAAAAAATTGCCCAAGACTCGACCGGACCCGAAAAAGATAAATCGAAAAATTTTATTTCTAAATATTAATTAACTAAATTATTAAGAAAAAAAAAAATAGACCCAAGACGCAGCAGGACCCAAATAAACGGATAGAAATTTTTTATTACTTGATCACCAAGATTAATTTTCCTTGAAAAGAAAGGCCCAATCTCAAACAGACTTCGAATAACTGATTGAAAAATTTTATTATCAATTATTAATTAACAACATTATTCTTAAAAAAAAATTAATAGGCCCCAGACTCAATCGGACCCAAACAAACGGATCGAAAACTTTTATTTCCCATTCATTTTGCTAGGAATTATTTTTAAAAACGAAAAAAATGCCCAAGACTCGACCAGAGCCAAGAATAGAAGAATGCAAAAAAATTTATTTTCTCTTTTCAATAACAAACAAAAATTTATTGAACAAAAATCAGCCTAATCTTGACAAGACGATAAAAAACTGATTGAAAAAATTTATTATCAATTATTAATTGACAAAATTATTTCAAAAAAGAAAATAGGCCCCAGACTCAACCGGACCAAAACGAACAGATAGAAAATTTTTATTACTTATTTCTTATGCTCGGAATAATTTTTGAAAACAGAAGGAATTGCCCAAGACTCAACCGGACCCAACCAAACGGATGGAAAACTTTCATTTCTCATTTATTTTGCTGGGAATTATTCTGTAAAATAATTTTTCAATTAATCGTCAGGTAAAATGTCAAAAAATAAATTAAAACAAACATTGAACTCAAGTCCCAATAATTTTGATATTTTAATTAAAATTATTTTTTAATTAATTGACAGGTAAAATGTCAAATAAGGAATTGAAAAAAAAATCGCTCTCGAGTCCTGATAATTTTGATATTTTTATTAAAATTATTTATCAGTTAATTAACAGGTAAAATGTCAACTAATAAATTAAAAAAAAATTGAACTCAAGTCCGAATAATTTTGATATTTTAATTGAAATTATTTATCAGTTAATTGACAGGTAAAATGTAAAAAAATATACTAAAAAAATCGCTCTCGAGTCCTGATAATTTTGATATTATTATTAAAATTATTAATCACTTAATCAACAAGCGAAATGTCAAATGATAAATTAAAAAAAAAAATTGAACTCAAGTCCGAATAATTTTGATATTTTTAATAGAATTATCTATCAGTGAATTAACAGGTAGAATGTCAAATTATAAATTAAGAAAAAAATTGAACTCAAGTCCGAATAATTTTGATATTTTTATTAGAATTATCTATCAGTGAATTAACAGGTAGAGTGTCAAATTATAAATTAAGAAAAAAATTGAACTCAAGTCCGAATAATTTTGATATTTTTATTAGAATTATCTATCGGTGAATTAACAGGTAGAATGTCAAATTATAAATTAAGAAAAAAATTGAACTCAAGTCCATTGTTTGTCCGGTTGATTCTGGGCCCTATTTTTTTTTCAAAATAATTTTCTCGATTAATAATAAAAAATAAAATTTTTCAATCAGTTTCTTCTAGTCCGGTTGAGATTGGGCCTTTTTTGAAGAAACATGATTTTGGTGATTGAAAATAAGGAAAAATTCTTTTAATTATTTTTTTGGGTCCGATCGAGTCTTGGGAATTTTCTTCGTTTTTAAAAATAATTTCCACCAAATTAAGTAAGTAATAAAAATTTTTATCCGTTTGTTTGGGTCCGGTTGAGACTTGGGCCCATTTATTTTTTTATAATAATTTTGTTGATTGAAAATTAATAATAAAATTTTTCAATCATTTTTTCTTGCTCCAGTCGAGATTGGGCTCTTTTTTAAAGAAAAATAATTTTGCTGATTAAAAATAAAAATAAAATTTTTCATCCATCTCTTTTTGGATTCCAGTTGAATCTTAGCCTTTTTTTTTTTTGTATTTGAAAATAATCCCCAGCAAAATAAATGAGAATTAAAAATTTACTCTCCGTTTCTGTGGGTCTGGTTAAATCTTGGGCCTTTTTATTTTTTTATTAAATTTTTCGAATAAAAATAAAAATTAAAATTTTTCCTCTGTCTTAGAGTACCCGGTTAGCTTTAATTCAGCGTTACAACGCCTCCAATAATGCTGCGATACACGGACACACACTCATACATTAAGCCGTCCGCTTGCGACCTCATACATCCACTCATTCACACTTACGTACTCGGCTCATAGCGTCACAATCCCCTCTCATGCTCGGCTTTGTGTGAGCGAGTAAGCTGCTATTGCAGCATCTCACTCTCGCGTCTCCTCTACTTCCCCGCTCATTTTCATTTCTCGAATAGCGCGCTTCTGATTGGCTATCGTTTTTAATTCATAACTCAAATTCTATGGCCCAAAAAAATTTTTGGCTCAGGAACTTTCGATTCAGTATTTTTTTCTCTATCGACCCCAACAATTACTCCCGCCACTTCAGAGACACCCTGTATAAACGACTACAAATATAAGATCTAGAAATTATATAAACTACTTCAAATACAAGACAAGAAAAAAATAAATGAAAAAAATTAAAAAAAAATGAATGAAAAAGACAAGGATATTAGGGATGGGTGAAGTGGGGCAAAATTAATTGTTTTCTTATCTGACCAATTACATACATTTATAACAATAAATGTGGGTCGTCTAATAGTCATAACTTCAAAACATAATAATCCCAAAAATGAAAAACTGATGAATCATTTTCTAAATTTAACGTAATTAATTTGTCAAATATTGATTAAAATATTCAGAAATCCGTTTTGCTCCCTTCGCTCATTTCTTCGTGGTAAAGGCCTAAAGGGGACCCGCCACATAAAAGAAAGGGCACGCATCACAACACAGTACCTCATGGGTGATGTGGAAATCTGTGTAATACATGAATAACTAACTGACTAACGTCTATTATCTTCAGATGTACGAAAAACATTTTCAAAACGACTGCAATAGTAAAATTTCATTAAAATTATACTGAAAGAGTATAATTTTTAGTCTAGAAAAATATATAGGTACGTATATTGAAGATTATTTTCTCAGCTTTCAGATGCATTTTACCGAATTCGATAATCTCGAAGCATTCAAAAGTTATTTGGGGGAGAAGCAGTGAAAATATGCGAATTTTGATTTTTCAAAATTTTAAAATCTTGTAATTTCGAAAATACTCATCCGATTAAGCTCATATTCGAACTTGACCTTTGTTTTGAGCCAATAAATGAATATGTAGAGTTTTATAACGATCGGTTAAAAATTGTAGACGTCATCGTGCCGACAAGCCCGCGTTATATCCCATATATATATATATATATATATATATATATATATATATATATATATATATATATATATATATATATATATATACATATATACATACATATATAAACTTTTGAACTGTATATATTTTCTGATTCAGATCGTCGAGCTGAGTACGGAGGTAGCAAAATTTTTCGAAAGTTCCGACATGATGACAAATACAATAGTTAGATTTCTATGAAATCTACTAAAAATGAGATGACGTCATCTACTACCCAACAGAAATAGAACAAAGAAAAACTGCACAGCTACGAGACCTTGAACCGGTTCAAACCTGTCTGATGACATCATCTACTACGCAGTTTAAAACTCTACGACGTAGTTTGAATAACCAATCAAATTATTAATTAACCAATAAGATTATCGAGTGGTGGGGGTAAAATCCAGAGATCGGATTATAAAAAGGTTGAATTGATTGTAAGAGTCATCATTCAGTCACTCTTCGTTGTCAAGAGCAGTAAAAATGGAGATCATTCTAGACGTTCAAGGATTCAGAGGAGCTGATAATCGCTTCATTGTTAAGGAGTTGGCCTCAATAACAATTCAACATGATATTGTTAATATTGAAGAGTTGTCATACACACTATTTCAACCGCCATATCACTGGAAGGTGTTACCAGTCAACTATCAACGTCTGAATACCTGGCTGATCCGAAATTATCATGGAATCGGTTGGAATGCTGGAACAACTTCATATATTACAAGCTCAAAGAAGTTCTCAATTATTTAACTTGTAATAAAAAAATTATTTATGTCAAAGGTATCGAGAAAAAGTTATGGGTTCAAAATTTAATTGATTGTAATAATAAAATTGTAATCGATCTCGATAATTTCAAATGTCCCTCTCTAAAAAGTATGAAAATTTGTAACAATCATTTTTGTAATTATCATGATCGTTTATCTGATTTATGTGCCTTGGAAAATGTAAAAAATTTAAAAGATTGGTTTGTAAGCACTCAATAAATCTAAAATAAATGAATTACAATTATTATTATTTCATCCTAACACATTTAATTCAGAATAGAATTAATTATTGTTAGTTATTAAATTCAAATAATTTTCCAACACTACTACTGATATTAATACTTATCAACAGATGGCGTAATGGTTTTTGATTTTTTAATTATGATAATCAATAATCAGTTTTTGTTTTCTAAAATTTTATAATTAATATTTGTTTAAATTAAAAGTCATGCATTATTTTATATAACCATTTAAAAATAAAAACTGAGTATTGATTTTCAAAATATATCGCTAGAAGATTTTTGGATTTGACGATACAGAGCATATCAACCCCATATTAGTTTATCAAATAATACATAACTTTTAATTTAAATAAATATTAATAATATTAATAACAAAATATTATAAACTAATAATAATTATTTATCTTTTATTTAAATTAAAAGTCATGTATTATTCTATACATGTATATATAACTAGAAAATTTTTTTAATATTTATGAATTGACAGCTTTCACGCTCTAAGAATAAACTGATAGTAGATGGCTCTAGTACAAGAAGCGCGAAATTCAAACTATCATTATCTATCATAACTATCATTATGATAAGTAACTTAAAAAATTATGATTAAGTATAACTTATTGAATTTGAATTATAAATATTAATCTTAAATTAAAAATGTGAGGAATTATAAATAAAAACAATGAATTATTTATATTGAAATCCAATATTTTCTTGATTAAATAATTCCACTGGTCATTTTTACATCAAGACTAGAATTAATAAATTCAAATTTATTATATTTTCCACCATGATAACGCAGAAACAGATAGTTTGAATCTATTAATTCATTCAAACTCTTCATGAAGTTATCATCTTTTAGATGTTGAATAGTTCTTGATGGTAGATAAATGTTAAATTCATCGTTTATATTAGCAACAATCCTAGTTCCATACTCAGTTGTAATAGCTTTGATACCGTTAATCTTATATTCTCGATTAAACTCCAACTCGTTCATTTTCTTAACAGGAAGAATCCCAGTAAGACAATTAACCTCATTTATCTTGGTTACATCCATGATTGATTGCTGTAAAAATTTTTTAATTAATTGTAATGGTTGATTAAATGATTCTTCATTTAATTCATATTTTGATTAGACAGTAAATGAATACTTACGATTAGTAATACTGATAGGTAGAAGATGTATATCACCAAGAACTTGTACTTCAACTTGTAGTCACCACCAGCTCGTACTTTACTGGAGACGTGTATTTCGTTTTTGTGAAGTACGGCTTGAGCGCGCTGCTTTTATAGCCAGAGGATACTACGCAGTTACCCCCCACTCCTTTACCTAAAAAACGGTTTGATGACGTCATCTGCTACGCACTTAGAAATAGAACAAAGAAAACTGTGCAGTTACGCAACCTTGAACAGGCTCAGACCTGTATGATGACGTCATCTACTACGCAGTTAGGAATAAAGCAAAGAGAACTACGCAGTTACCGTGACCTTGAACAGGTTCAGACCTGTTTAGAAGTAGACAGAAATCTCGACAGATGGCGTATCTTCTCGCATGTACTCCTCATACGTACAGTTTGAATATATTAATCTTTTCAGAATATAAACAATGAAATGCACCTGTGATCTAAGCAACTATTATTGATGCTGAGATCACAGGTGCATTTTTTAACAAAAATGCAGGAAATCAGAATCAAAATTTGAAATGGCGGAAATCAGACTCAAAATGGCGGAGTCAGATAGCAACCACCAGATGGTAAATTTCAGATAGCAGATTTCAGAGAGCAGACTCAAAATGGCGGATTTCAGACTCAGATAGCAGCCACCAGATGGCGGAAATCAGATAGCAGACTCAAAAAATTCTAGAACAGAATGAGTCATCTACTGCGCAGTTATAAGACCTTGAACAGGTTCAAGCCTGTCTGATGACGTCATCTACTACGCAGTTAGAAAATTCTAGAACAGAATGAGTCATCTTCTACTGCGCGGTTAGAAGTAATGCACGCTGTCACCAGATGGCGTTGCGTGAAATCCTTCTCGCAAGTAGTTGACATAACTTCATTTTAAATATATAGAACATGGATATACCATACTACAAATGCGTAATCCTGAACGATTGATCTGTTATGGCTGAGCCGAAGGCAGGTTAATAGTTGAGGATGCTTTTTAACCTCAAAATGTTGAACTCAAATTCAAAATGGCGGATAGCAGCCACCAAATGGCGGATTCGAAATGGCGGATAGTAAGATTTAAAAAATGGCGGATAGTAAGATGGCGGCAGAATTCCCCACCAGCGCCACCTATAACCTCGATAAAAACATCACCCATAACCTCAAAATGACATACATATCTACCGCCGACAACACCTACAGTCGGTAATGTAGATCCCAGCTCAGTGTGGGACACGAACCCACAAATCTGTTTTACCGAGTGGGCATGCACCCCCCTGTTTAACTACTTTATTGTTATTGTTACAATGACATTATTGTTAATAAAGGGGACAATGCATCATACGCATAATTGTAATACCTATGGCCTAAAAATTACAATTATTTGAAATCCGCTCGATTGAATAACAATGCCACCTAAAGGCAACGACTACAAAGTCGTAGAATGTGTACACTATCCAATGAGAATTGCCTAAATCTTGAACTGCTGGCCTGAAGGAAGAAAGTAAAACTCAGACAATCTTTAGCCTGTTGTGTATTTAGTCTAGTTAATAAATGAAATTCAATAGAAAGAATAGGTTTGAAAACCATCCACATATGATGTTGTTTGATAGTTTGTTCTAGAAATTTTGTATTTATAAAGTATTTTAACATTCTTAATTTCAAAATTAAATTTTTCCCGCGCAAAATTGAAAATTCATAAATGAATAAATTAATGCAGGCAAAGCTATTCTAATATGATAGGTTGTTTATTCGTTAATTTTGATAATCAAATCCTAATAAAAAAATTGAAATTCTGTTTCTTTCATAGTAGCTAGTAGCATTAAAAAACTTAACGTGACTGATCGGCGTAAACTCCGCGGTTAAAAGCGATTAACAATCTTATTAATAGGGATTTTACATTTTTATTTATATACAGTAAAAATTTTAACATTTTTTTGAATTAAAAAAGTTGTTGATTTGTATTTAATACTCTAATACACATTAAATTAATAATAACAATAATTCATTCAGTAATAATAATGATAATGATATTTTTAACCGCAATTTGGTATTACCGATCTAATTAATTTCAGTCTCATAATTTTTATTATTAGTGTTATTGTTATTATGACATTGTTGTAAGTAAATGACACAATACACCATGCGCATAATTGTAAGACTTTTCACCTAAAGATTACAATTATTTGAAATCAACTTGATTGGATAACAATGCAACCTATCGGCAACGACCACAAAATCATAGAATGGTACACTATCCAATGGGAATAACCTCTGTTTATGGTTGTTCATGTACAAAAAACCTTTGTTCCAACTTCAAATTGTTTATTTCTTGTTTAATTAACATTTTTATTAAGCTGAATATTTGTATTATAAATATTTGCACTGCGCATGCGTCAACTTTACGTTTAGACTTTCAGCGCGGACTTTTGAAAATTATATTGACCAGCACAGTGATTAAAGTAAGTGTATTTTTCTTGTAATTTCAATTATAGAGGTCACAGGACAAAAGGGCAACGTGTAGTTATTAATAATTTTATAATAAGTTTTATTTTAATAAAGTATTGAAATTTTTTGTTAATTGTTATGGATTTCTTTTCTTTTTTTAATAGTTCGTAGTATTCATGAAAATAGAATTGATGAAAATAAAAAAAAAATATACATGCATTGATTAACAATTCTCTCGATATTTTTAAAAAATTTAGAATGAAATGAATATTTATTAGTTATTTATTTATTGACTTAATGACATTGATATTGGCTGACGTCTAACAATTTTTTTTTAATTATTTGAATTAATTAAATAGTAATTCCTAAACAATTACACTCGTAAATTTTTTAATTTTTTACACATGAGATGTGCTTGTCACTATAATTTTCAAAAGACCGCGCTAAAAGTCTATATACGTAAAGTTGACGCATGCGCAGTACAAATATTTAGAATGCATACATACAGCTAATTAAAAATGTTAATTAAACAACAAATAAAAAATGTGAAGTAGGAACAAATGTTAAATTACATGAACAATCAAAAATAGAGGCTTGATGACCCAAATTGCTACCAAAATATTAAAAAATGCGACAGGGGGGCTAACTCAAAGGTACATTATTAATAAATTCTTTTTAAAATAAATAAATGGAGAACGATCAAATGTTGAGAGTGAATAATAAAGAACAGTCTGTGGCGGTGACTTTTCTCCATGCGTAACACGTACGCATAAAACACAGAGCGTTATACGTATAAGGGAGGTAAAAATAAAAAATCTTCTAGATAATAGAGAAAAACAAAACAAATCCCTTTAAAAGAAAATAAAATACAATTAAAAATAAATAGTCACAATAACTATTATAAGTAAAACGCATTATTCGGATAAAAACTAAATAATTACTTAATCAACAAAAAAAAAAAAAAAAAAAAAAGTACATAGTAATCGTTCTATAGTAAATAATAAAAATAAAAGTAGCACTAATTTTTAACAATATATTCCTTTTTTTTTTAAGTTTTTTTATCTTATTTTTAAGAAATATATAAATAAGTAATGTAAAAATATATTTTTCTCGATCTTTCTCTCTCTCTCCCTCTATCTCTCTCTCTCTCTATTGTACATAAAAATCTCGAGAGAAAAATATTCTTAACCAGAAAATATTTTAATACCCCAATTAGAATTAAAAAGTAGAGTATAATTAAAAGTTAGATTGATAATCGCATTAGAAAAAGGATAAATAGATAATTTGTAGAAAATCGACAAAGAAATCCCGCAAATAAATTGAATAATACAAATTTTTTTCTTCGCTTCTTTTCCTTTCTCTCTTATATACTTTTTTTTTTTCCCTCCAATTATAGTTAAAACAATTTTTTTAATATAAAGCTAAAAAGCAAATCATTTGTTTTTCCTCCAAAAATTACTACATTCTATTTTTTTCTTTAAAATTTTTTTTCTTTCCCTCAAAGAATAATCAATCCTGCAGGAAAACATACGTTTCCTCTGTCCCCCTAAATAATCATTCCTTTTAGATAACAAACTAGTTACATCCATGAACAAAATTATATTTTTTTTTCTCTTCTCGTCTCTTTCTTTCCCTTTTCTTCCTTCTCTCTCCTCACAAAATATTATTTCATTTTTATATAGCAAAAATAATTTTTTTTTCCTTCCTCAAAAACTCTTCAAGCTAGACGCAAAAGTATGTACGGGAGATAAACGGATTAAAGTAATTAGGAGTCCAGGTGAAATGACCATTGGAAATATTGAGTAAATATAGTGACAGAAAAATGACACGTAAAACAAAAATGTAAAATATACCTGAACGAAAAACGCGTAGAAAAACAAATTAAATAAAACATGACTAGAAAATAATTTTTTTAATATACTTTTAACAGTAACCATTTAAAACAGAAAAGACTACAAAAGGAAAAATTAACCGTAGATAAGTTAGAAATAGATCGATATAGTTACAAATGTTGTAAAACCATAAGGTAACACACCGAGAATAGAAAAATTATAATTTTTCATTATTCTCTATTTAATAAAAATACGCAGATCAGAGTTATTTCAGTACGAAATAGATAAAATTTTTTTTTAAATCAAACGATGACACTAGCAAATAAAAATCAAAAGAAATGCTAACCTTTATGCATAATCTGCAAAATAATTGTACATGTAAATCCAAGACGAGCAATAAAAATAGCGATAAATTAATTGATTACCACTGGCGTGAACAAGCGGGGCGCTTGTCTAGAGGGTGGGGCGTGTTACGTCCTCACCTGCATTCGCAGATGTCACTATCGCTCATCTCAAATATTACAAACTAGACTAAAACATACAATTAGATATAGATAATAGATTATAATTATAGAACTATAAGTAGGGACCATAACGATAAGTAAAGAATAACTAGTAGATACTAGAGCACTTAAGAATTATCTAACAATGATTCAACACGCAGTAGAACAAATAAGTTGTTTTTAAGTTACCATTAACATTCCAACAAGGAACGCTTAATGATAACACAAATGTATAATAAAATGTAAAGGGAAACTAGAGTACAGTACGCGGCAACATCAGAAAGTTTCACGAAAAGAATGTCCTAAGTCAACAACAAACAATTACGTGGACTAGACTCTGGAGTGGCATCAACCGATGAGCCAGCTCACCCTGATGACGCAGGAAGCATGAACTCCAAAGTCTAGAACATTCTATATTTTCGAGAACCTGATAAGCAACCCCACTCCTACAAGGGCGAGTCCCTTGGGGAGTCTATAAAAGCGAGTTGCATCGGGAACTCGGGGCCTTTTTCATAATATCATTAAGCAACTAAGTACTGCTCTAGAAATCGATAAACATTACACTGTACGACGGTTTCCCTCCTGATAATTAAATTGTATCGCATTACTAATTAAATAAATCGGAGACTATTAATTTCAAATTAAATCAGTTTATTTCGGAGGAAACTCGAGTCCACCTACTGACGACACTAGAGGTCGTCTCATCCTAATTCTCCAGACCCCTTTATATTATTTAGTGCCGCTTCTTCTCAAACCGCGCGGTTACGAGGACGTAATTTATATTCAACGTTGTCTGAATCGAAATAATTCTGATTTATAAAAATAAATCATTTTTTCATAAAAAAATTTCTCCCTAGCACTTTTGCTATTGAAAAATGAAAAGATGAATTTAATTTTTTAATTTTTATATTTTTGTAATAAAAAGATAATTTTTTATTTTTCATTTTTTATTTCTGTGATAAGAAGAATACTTATCATTCAAAATAAAATATAAACTTATTTCACGAAAAAATATAAGTATGAAACGAAGAATAGTTTATATTGATGAACTAAATTATCAATTAGAAGCTTTCCATTTCAGATAAATTTTAAAAGAAAATTAAGTAACTTTGAAATTTTTTATAATTAAGAAAATTGTAAATTTGAATTTAATAATTCAATGATTAATGATTGAATAACAATCATGATAAGAATAGAGATAAATATTTTTATTCATATTATTTTTGTCATTAATTTAGTATTACCATTATTATTATTTTCAGTATTATCGTTACTATTATTATTATTATACGGCTCCGTATACATGCGAAGTTTTTCGAGTAAAATTTGAATTTCCCGGGAATTTATATTGCTCCGTACACATCCGGAGCCGTATCGTTCATTTGCCGTACCTTTAGGTACATTCAATTTGAATTTATTAATACTTTCTCTATAAAAGTTTAAAGTAAATCAAAGCAATTAAATAAGAAGGTAATTGTAAGCGAATCACCGTAGTTCATTAGAACATATGTGTGTGAGTCCCTTCAAGATTGGAGTTTACTTGAAGCTACAGTATATGTAGAAAGAATTCCAGTGCATCCTGGCGAGTGTAGATCCAAGCTGCGAAATATCTTTTTTTTAATTGTAGTTTCCCATCTATCGAAGGATTACTATGCATTCTCGAATTATTTAGTCTGTGGCAGATCACTTTGCCCATTGAAAAAAAGTCAGGATCGAAATATTTGCGTTGCTATAGTTTGTGCTGATTAAATTTAATAATATTAAGCAGATTAATTGTTATAATTGCATATAATCAATTAATATCAGGAAAATAAGGTATGAACTACCGTTATAATACTAATTTAAGGAAAAAAAGGACCGTAGAATTAAAAATAAATTTGCAACCTCTAAAAAACGTGATGCTTACAGTAAACACAGTCGGTAGTCTGGCGTTCCAGTTACAACGGAATTTTTGAACGGAACTTGGCCCAGATTCTACCGAATCTGTGGATTAGCTTTAATAAAACAGTAAATAAAATAAATATCACTAAATAAATTACTTAGTAACAATAATAGCAATAATTGTAATCACTATGGCAATTACAATATTTTTAAACGAAAGTGGCAATGTTTACTACTTATTCAATAGTGCCCATCAAGATGTCAACATAAATATTAATCATTCAGATCGTCCGAAATATTGATTACCACTATAATCAACAAATAAATCCTCTAGGCGAATATGCATTTTTTAACCAAATTGGTAATATTTAAACACTCTTAGAATATGCGTTTTATTACAAGAGGAAAAAGCAAGGAAAAATGTAAACTAATTTTTGCATTTGGTTTTGGCAATCTTATTTTAAATTGTTGTTTTCATGATAATATGTGGTTATAAAATATATATTAAAAATAAACGACAACCATGTATAGTGATTTACGGAATATTTAGTGCTGGCCTTTAGATTTGTTATGCCTCCGTCTAGTGATGTTGATATTTAGCTGAGAATATTACCGACGAGAGTTCATGCGCCCAAGATTATTGAAATACTCGGTTCCAGTGCGGGAAAAAGGAATTTAAATTTAAATCAATTTACATAAAACACCAATTTCAGTTTACAGATTAACTTAATTTGCTTTGACATTTATTGATCAATTACCATCGAATAAAAAAAAATATATATATATATAAATAAAAGGAACAGAAAATATAACGCGATCGAGATAACGTCGATTTTGGGTTCTCGAGGAGAAGTGAAGTCACAATTTTTAAGTCCGAGCCTCTAGCTTCACGTCTCCCCTCCATACTTCACAAATACACTCTTACACTCTGTCATAACTTACTACCCTTATGTCTAATACATAAAAGATCTTATTCCTACAGTGTATATAATATAGTTTTACATACTATCACTTAAGTTTTAGCTATTAAACTATTTATTACATTTACATTTACTATCTTAATTAAATAATTTGTTGGTTGATTAGCTTATAACAGTAATAATAATAATCTTCCTATAATATTAGAATATATATAATAATATTATTCTAGTTTGCGTCTGCGGCCGACTTAAATTACAATGTACCTGCATTCGCCCCTGCTTTATTTAAGCATTCGCGACCTTTATTTAGGGAAACCGCAGAAAACCCGGTCGAGGTACAGATGATAATAGTATGACATAGTCATTTTGATGTCACTTCTAAAATTATAACTATACCATTGAAATTAATTCCTTAAAGGTTACATAAGATGCTACTTACTTATTATTGAACAATTATCAATAAATAATTATTATATATTATTACTAAGAATTTGCGCCTATTTATGTAAAAGGGAATGGAAAATAAGTTAATTAATTAATGATAATTTTGTAATCTTGAATCATTAAAAACTCGATTAAAATAGTTTTTTTCTTAGTTTTATAATAAATGTACTCGCATACTTTATTGTTTTTACGTTTTTGCGACAAACATCTTTAGGCGCCAACCGGAAGTATGCGACATTTATATACATCACTATAGTATTTTCGTAGTGCTACTCCTACTCCCAACTTAACTCTCCAGTTGTCTCTAGTTACGCACCAACGACTTTACAGTTCGCAGCTATAATTTAATATCACCTGTGACATTCGATGAAAAAAATCTAGTCTTATTTAGTAAATCCTCTTTCAAGTAATATTAATTCTTTAAATAATAAAAATAAAGACAACAGTTTTTATTACTTAAAAATGTCTCACGAAGCTTTAATTGATATTTTCACTCTTGACGGTGAAATTAAAGAATGGGTTCCGAATGATGACAGTGTATAAGTATGCAATATATAATTTGTTTAATTAATAGTTTAATAAATAGACAGATAAATAATGAATATTTAATTAAAAGAACATTATTGTTTTCAGAGAGCTACATGGCTATGTTGATTACATTGAAGGCACAAAAACAATCATGAGTAATGGAAAAAAGACGCTTCCGTTCAAGGTCACCTTAAACAATGGCGGTTCATGTCGCATCAAAGTCTGTTTTTGGGGAGAGTTTGCTAAAAAATACTCAATGGAGATTCAAGATCGAACTGTAAGTTGTAAAAAAATTTATAATTATATTATTCATTAAGTAAAATTTCTAATTAATAATATCATAAATAATAAGTATGTTGAAAATATTAGATTTTCGTCTGTAATTGGTAAAAAAAATTTTTCTTAATAAATTAAATTCAACTAACTGGTACATTATCATTTTCAGGTTATCTCTATAATTCGCGCAAGAACTATAATCCCAAAATTGAAGTTCAATAATCCATGTGATGCTGTAGAGGAAATTGAGCTCTATATCTTGCCGTCAACTACTATTAAACTACATTCGGACAAATTTTTAGACGTTCTTGAAGAAGAATCTGAACTTGTCGTTTTCAAGATTGCTGATGTTTTCGATACTAACAAACTATGTTGTAAGTTTTTCAAATATTCTCAACCAGATTCATGAGGTTAATAACTAATGATTTATTATCGTCATTATTATTATTATCATAATAATAATAATAATTATTATTATTATTATTATTAATATGATTATTTTGCTATTAAATGCTCAGGGGGGTTATCCCCGGAGTCCGATTCTCCGAGGGCCCAGCCTGAGCTCCATCCGTTACTGCTGGAGCACTCCGCACAACAAGGCGGTTAGTGATCACAGCAGGCCAAAGTCATTTCCCTTAAGAGACGGAGAGAACCAAGTAAAACAGCCTTCTGCATCCTAACTGCCAAGATCTCAGCTTTTGATGAGCAAGCTGGAACTTTGGCAAGTGAGGATACAAAAGACTATATCATCCCTCCTAGGACGCCAACAATCAGGACGACAAGCTTGACACGGTAACCTGGGTAAAGTTTGCCAATTTCAAACGGGAGATCCTGATATATTTGTCTTTTGTGCTCTTCTTTGGCTGAGATGTTGTATTCAGCCGGGGCCGAGAACTCAATGACATAAATGTCACGAGTGGCCTTGTCGAAGAGCACAATATCAGGTTTGTTGTGATCTATCCGCCGGGTTGTTGCAAATGGTATGTTCCAATAAATTTTGGAACTGTCATTCTCAACAACTTGGGGAATATCTCCTGGCAAATAAGGCAGCACTGGTGTCACGTCAATACCGTAGCAATGACGAAGATAGTAGTATAGTACTCTCAGGGCAGCATTGTGACGCTGGATATATGCACCTCTCCCCAGCACTGGACATGCCGACAAAAGGTGCATAAGCGTCTCCGGATGTTGTTTACACCTCCTACAGGACGTGTCCGGAAGCTCCACCTGGAGCACCTTGCTACGGTACTCAAGAGTGTTAATGACACCATCTTGGCAGGCAAATATGAACCCTTCAGTCTCGGACATCAGGCCAGCTGACTTTAAGAAGGAAAACTTCAGCTGGGTGGACAAGCCATGATCACGCACGTGTTTCAAGAACACGCTGTGCATGGACTTGTCCATCAGGCTCTAATGGTTATAATTTTGGTTATAATACCTAAAATTATTAACTAATATTTTAACGAAGTAACTATATTGATAATGAGCATAAACTAAATGTATGACGTCATAAAATTATTAGTAATTGAATGATTGCACATTAGGAATAATTTACATTACTAATTAGCAATAATTAAAATAATTTAAATTAATACTTGTGGAGTGGACGTGAGGACTGACCCCTACATATTTATCTGTCGTTATAGCTAAATCGTCGTCAGCTGCTGCACCTCAATATTTAATCCGCTCCATGGAGGACGTCACTTTGCTTTCACCTGAACTGACAAAATCTGAAAAAGAATTAAAGACTATGGGCTTTCGCACCCCAAAACGTAAATTGCAAGACAACAATGCGAATGGAAATACTATCGCTAAAAAAGGACCATTTGATGACTAAGATCGCAGATATTCCGGCGTACGTCTATTGTGGAATCTATAGAAGTTACGATTCCATTGTACTGGTCTGATTTCAAAATAATTCTTAGTAATTTTTCACTATCGATCTTATTATTTTTTTATATCGTTCTTATTAACTATTTCTATTGTCATATGATAATGGGTAGATTACACCATTATTAATATTGTTATCATTATAACCACATGACTTGCTTACTCTCTATCTTAAAAAATTTTGTAGCTCAAAGCTAAAAATGTTTAAAATAATTGAGTATTTATTTATTAATAATAATTTTAATTTGTTTTTATTATGCACGAAATAATTATTTAATAATTTCTATCTCTCTTGTGGTGCAAGAATATGTTTAACTACTAAGTACAATTTAGGAACAAAGTCTAAAAATGACTATAACAGTGATATTACTCTTTTTGGCTTCATGTATCTATATTTACATTCATCGTATCCATTTCCATCTAAATTATAAGAGTGGATACAATTAAGTTAAACCATTTTTGAAAAGAAAATTGTATGTTTGTAAAATTTAAGTATTTTACAAAATAAATTTATTGTTTGTTAAGAAATCAAGATTTACACAAGTCCACTTAGGCTTATTATTTTTATATATCTACACTATTATTATTATCGCTAGTGAGTTGGCGTCGGTCTACGCGCCGCTTGACGGCGCATACGACTCTTCTCCTCTACATTCTTTATATTTTCTTTGTGCGTAGTACCCTTGGTCGTATTACATGCTACCACGTGCCTCTTTATATTAATTATTTTTCTTTACGGTCTACGTTATATTATTATAATATTATTAATAACATATTATTAATTATTTATTATTTAGAAGACAAATAAAGATTCATTTAGATTATTCAACATAAATATTGGTGTTAATTAATTCACTTCCTCACAGGTTATTGAGGCTCAGTACACGCTTCCACAGCGTTTGTGATTTTATTTATTAAAAATATAATAAATTTTTGTGGAAGTGATTTATTATAAGATAAGAGTATTTATAAATGTTATGTCCAAGGGCGTTTTTAGAGCGGTAGCGTAAACGTTGGAGGTTTGGACTAACAGTTTAAAGAATACGCAACGGAGGTTTTAATTCCGTTGTTTTAATTATTTATGTGGGACGTTTTCGAGATACGAACTTACCACGCCTTCGTTTGAGACTGACGGATTTTCATGAGAGTAGATGTACTTACTGTTACAGGAACTTTATTAATGGTCAGATTCGTGTTTTTAGGGCAGCCGATAGCGCCTGTTCCTTGATTGGGCCCTTTGGTTGGTTCTCGCAGCGGATGGAGTAGGGTGGATTTCGGCTGCTTATTATTCTAAGGGCTTCTTATCTTATGAAATTAACGAACTCGAATGGAATTTCACTTCTTTTTAAGATTTATTTTAATAAACACCTAAACTTTCACATTTTCACAAATTTTATTTAATCGAAATTATATTAATGAATTTTATTTATTTGAGCTAACGTCCTCCAGTCCCCCGTAGGGTAAAGTGCGCAAATTTAGCATTTTAGAGATATTTTATTTAAACTTACTGCCCGAATTCTCGCCTAAGTGCAGGGCAAATTAGAACTTTGAGATTCCGGTTCTCTAGATTTTTAATTAATAACTAATACGTGGCCTGCCGGTTGAACCGAATCTGAACTCGTCTTAAGTGCAGCGCAAAGTAAGATAAGGGACTTTTACAAGGCACGGGTCCGTCAATTAAACGCGGAAGTCGAATTAATTGCGCAAAGACGAGTCGTTGGCTGTTGATCGCCATTTTAAATACTCGCGGTGCTGAGATTGCAGAAGTCCCCGCTAGTCAACCAGCAGTCGCGTAGCTTATATTTTATTGTGGCTTTCGCGCATGGAGAAGTCTTCCATCTGCGCGGGTGATTTAAATTTACAGAAAAATTTTGGGGTGGACATAACAATAAACATTAGTTTACGTGTTATGTCGGATTCAATGTCCGACATTTTTATTTTATAACAAATAGAATTTAATTATTCATAAATAATTTTATGTTCTTACAACTAATTACATACATTTATTTTATTTTTAAAATTTTGTTATATTCAAATTTATCAATAGCATTTTCAAAAGAAACTTATTTGAAAAATTTAGTTTTAGTTGGGCCTGACCATACTAAGGGATTTGAGCCTGAACAAATACCCTAATGGAATTTTAAACTTTGTCGAGATCCGAAATAGAAGTTTTCGATAACAAAATAAATGTATATATAAACAATAGTTTAAATAAAATAAAAGTAAATAATGATAAAAGAAAAAAATAAAAAGGAATGTTATGATAATTCTAGTATCAACAGAAAAAAAATATATATGTTGATAATTTAAGGAACAAAATTTAATAACTATAATTTAAGTTTAAACAAAAAAACATCAATAAATGTTTTCTTTTAGTTTCGAATAAAATAACGACTTAAATAAAAAGAAAAATTTAGATCTAAAAAACTAATGATAATTTGTAATCTATGCACAAATTAATTTTTATCTAACTAATTTAATATAAAAATTTGGTCACAGTAAATAATTTAATGGAAAATAGTCCACATGTATGTCTTTGTCTATGCATAAATGCGCTTACGTATACACAAACACATAGATGTATAATAGAGCATAAGAGTAAAGGAGAAGCGATATTGTACTCTGACCCAAGTAGAGGGGACTCATGCAACATTATAGAAAAATCTAAGAGAGAGGGCAAGGGCTCAAGGAAATAGAAAAATAATTGGACATTATTTCTCCCATCTAGTAAAAATAAGTAACGCCCTAAAATTCGACACCTTTACGATTTTTCAACAAAAATATCTCTCGTTGTCCTGACGTCCTAGTGTTAACATCGAAAAAGTTTTTATAAGTTTTAATGAAACCACGCGTCAGATTCAAAAAAACAATTGTTAGTAAAGTAAATTTCAATTATGTAAAGAAACGGTAACAATGACATTTAAGTAAGTTCTTAATTGAGATTTTTATGTTTGTTTTAATAATTCAAATCGTTGTATGATAATTTTATAATATATTTATTAAATTGAATTCATTTTCTTATATTATAACTTCAACCCCTTCCCATAAAGCTTCAGATCCTTATCTGTTAGCCTAACGGCTAGGATAAAAATAATTAAATTTTAGTTGCGTTTTCGACGTAACATTTTTGGGGGCTCAACCGGGATTATGAAGCTTATGTGAAGGTTACAAAAAAATATTTGCTACAAGAATTTATATTTTTCCGTTAATTTCAACACTAGTGGAATAATAATGATTTTTATAAATCTCACAATATAAATCTAATCAGATATTTTCTAAAATCGTTAATTAAATTTTTTCTTCTTTCTCTTTTTTGGAATAAATTATTGATTTCATTTAAAAATTTAAACAAGCAACGAAAAATATCAACTAACCAGGTATAACTTTAATTATTATAATTTTGTAAACGATTTTAAGTATTTCTAAAGTGTATTAATGTGAGTGTCAATATCAATTTTTTTTTTGTTGTTTTCATAACATTGTTATTTTTGAAATATTATATTCGAATTCAGAAATTTCGACACTGATACTTGATAAAAACATTATTTGACGAAATTTTATCTGCATTTAAAATTTTGTGTTTGTAATTTTGTGTTCAATCTTACTCAGTTTATTTACATATTAATTTGATTTTATTACCACTTACGTGATTCGGAATTTTGAAAATTCTATTACTGATGGTCGAAATATATCAATATTACGAAGTTTTAACAATAGAAATTTAAAATTTGATAATATTACTGAAATTTATAAACGGTAATTTTAATGACTTCAAGATAATAAAGTATATGGTTGTTGAATTTCTTTGAACGGAAACGAGCAAGCACCCTTGCAGAGGGTTTACCATTAAACACTAGGAAAACTGAAAAATAAATTAGAAAAGAACGACATGGAATTAACAGACAACCAAAACATATCGTTACATGACGCACTAACCATTGTACCTCGTTTTGACGGAGACTCAAACGAATTGATAAATTTTATAAGTTGTTGTCGAGACGCGAAACAAATTCCGCCAGACGCTGCAGAAACGAATCTTGCAAAATTAATTTACGCCGCGAAATTGAGTACTAACGTTAAACTCTCTTTAGATTACAAAATGCCTGTTTTGGTTGAGGATTTGATAAAGGCTCTGAAACGATTTTATTTGTCGTCGAAACCAATTTTTCAATTGCAAGTCGAATTAGGATATATGTATCAAAAAACAGGAGAACCAGTAATAGATTTCTTGAATCGGATAAAAAGAAAGAGTCGAGAAATAATAGAATGCTATTCAGGCAACTACTTTAATTTGAGTGCGGGAGCAAGCTTAAATTTTGAAACTACGATAGATGCCGGAATTTTAGAAACTTTTACACAAAATTTGAACGACGAAATTTACGAGCGAATGCCAATTTATGATAAATTATCATAAATAATTTATCGCCTTCAAGATCCCGAGCATGACTGCCAGCAAGATCGCGAGCGAGATCACGAACGAGATTACGAGCGAGATCACGAGCAAGATCATGAGCAAGACCACGAGCGAGATCACGAGCAAGATCACGAGCAAGATCATGAGCGAGATCATGAGCGAGATCACGAGCGAGATGATGAGCACGACCGCGAGCGAGATCACGAGCGAAATCACGAGCGAGATCACGAGCAAGATCATGAGCGAGATCATGAACGAGATCACGAGCGAGATCACAAGCAAGATCATGAGCAAGATCATGAGCGAGATCACGAGGAAATCACGAGCGAGATGATGAGCGAGATCATGAGCGAGATCACGAGGAAATCACGAACGAGATGATGAGCGAGATCACGAGTGAATTTTTCTTTTTTTTTTGTAAGAAAATAATATAAAAAAATTAATCCAATGCAAAATTTTTTTATATATATATACATCGATGCGGGTCATATTTTGTCATATTAAAATTTGTGTGGGCGAGTTAAAAATCTATTACTTGAAAGTCTGAGAATAATTCGATTTCATAAAATCATTTAAAAAAAAATTTTTTTTAATCCCTGAATGTCACCTATATTCATTGTGTAACAAGGTTAGATATTTCACATTTAATTTTGACAGTTCTCGATGACATCTGAATTTTGTCGTTGATAAGTCTGAACTTTGGCATTTACCTAATATTGTCGCGAACACGTATTGCTCTTTTTTTTTTTTTTTTCATGTATTAGTATTTCCCCTTCCCTACGAAGTCCCTGGCCCTAATGATAATATTGAAGACACTTTAACAAATGCTTTAAGAATAGAAAGGAAATTGAATTTGCGACGAGAATTAATGAATGAAAAGAAAGTATCGGTAGTTAAACATAGAAAAAAGGAAAATTTTGGAAATTTAATAGCTACAGTAGAACCGTGTCAGATGTGTAACAGTATAGATCATATTGCGAAAGAATGCCCAGAAATCGTTCAATTGGGAATTTATGCAGAAGTAGTTAACTTTGAAAAGGCAACACTTTTATCGGAAAATTTTCAAGAACTCGACTTTAACACTGGATACGAGTCGTCTACCAGTGAGTCAGGAAACGCGATAGGAAAATCAAAAATACAGATAGAACACAAAGTAACAGATGGTTTTGAAAACTCTCAGAGAAAGAAAGTAGGATTGAATAGCTTTCAGGAGTCACAACTCCTAGAAACTCGGCTGTCACCGGTTGCTGACAGGCCCAAATCAGAAAATACACAGAATAACCTAGCACAAATAGTTGATTCAAACGAATTAGAAACTCCTAAATTTCGGTTGTCACCGGTTGCTGACAGACCGAAAAATACAGAGATAGTCTCCGGACAGACATGCAGATTATCTAAGGTACGGAGGAGTAGACCACGCAAGCATCGGGCGTAATTCAAAGATAGGAGGATCAGCCCTTACGAGGTGACTTCTTCATTGGACCCCGATATAGCTCAGGAACCGGACTCCGCGATTGAAGAAGACACCTACAGCGAGTCAGACGACTTAACTGAAGACATAAATAAATAAACTAGCGAACGAACAGATAAATCGAACATTGTAACGAAAGATCTATTACGGATTAAAGACAATACGGTTCAATTTTTAAACAAAAGCAGACAGCCTGACGACAAGGGTTTACAGACACAAAAATTAAACAACACACGACTTAACATGCAGTTAATAGACACTAAACAGGTGTACGGGACAAAAACGACGAACGCAGATCATTTTGGTTTAGCAATCCACGAATGGGGAGCTAGATCGAAATTCGGAAAACCGACTGTAAAATTGAAAATAAATTTAACAAATTTGCTTGCTCTTGCTGCTATGGCGGCTTAACACATAAAATGATATAGTTCATTTTCTCACTAGTCAAAGAAGAACGTATCTAACCGTAAATGATGATAAAATCGAAAAGTTAAATGTCACGAAATACAGGTATTTAAAAATCCACCTACGTTAAATTTTAAAAAAAGAATACCAAATCAATTTTGAAAACATAGTAAAGTAAATTTGTAAAAGATAATTAAAACTATTTTCTGAAAGTATAGTAACAATAATTTGTGAGTTGAAAATTAATTTCAGTTTTGAGACCATAAGAAAATAATTTGTAAACGAAAAATTTAAATTAATTTTGAGAATACAGAAAAATTAGTTTGTTAATGTGAATTTAAAGTAATTTTGAATAGAAGATAAAACTTTATGTGTGTACGAGAAATTGAAAAGTAAATTTATAGACGAAAATTTTCGAATCATTCTTGACAATACATTAAAATAGAGTTGTGAACAAGAATTTGAAACTTAACTTTGAAAAAAAAAAAAAAAAAAAAAAAAATCGAAAAATCTACATGTCACAAATCGTTTGAATTTGAATTACTATAAATTTTAATCAAATGATCGGAAGGAAGACTGAATTTGACTTTAATTATAATTATTAACAATGATTTCTTTCAGGTACTATAAAATTAACAGTTTTAAATAAACTTACACTTTCAATTACAAGATACACTTACAATTATCCCATCTGGATATTAAAGTTCGTTTGAGACAAGATCAGATAGATTTAAATAATTGATTTCACTCGAAGTGTGTAAGGTGGCGCATCACTGGCACTCTTCGAGTTAATGTGATAATTGTTGATGGATCTAATAGGGATCAATTTTAAAAAAGAACAAAATTTTAATGATGAAATGGTTTTTATTTAGTAGACTATTAATGATAGAACCAAAGCGAATGTAACTACTATAATATTACAATCCCATAATAAAATTGAGATGAAATGTATGTGGCATCAAACTATTCGTAACGTGATTGGTCGAATATATCATGAGCATGAAAATATATGCAAACGCTATAGTAAGGCGCGCGCAAATTTGAATTCTAGTTGTATACTAAAAAGAATATATTGTATTTAGATGTCAGATTATTCATGTAAATTAGAATAAATCTTTAAAAGGGATACTTCAACGATTACACTAACACCGCCAGATGAGCTCACCGGCTGATTTAAGGGAGGACCGGCTATATGACAGTACTTGAAGAGAGATACTAAACATCAACCAGTGCCAATCTGTGACGATTAAATTAAGATTAAATTGAAGAGATTATTTCTACCAAGTTACGAAGAATCCGAGTGACATCAACTTTTCCCGAAGCTGACGATGCATGTCCTCGCGTATTGATGGCAACACTTACATAAGCTGTTCAGTTGAAGACAAAGTTAAGGGAGGTTGAAGCTATATCAGTTCACCCGACCAAATGGCGAGTGCAAGCTACATTAGGGATGATTTAAAAACCATTCGAACCGGAACAAGTTCAACATCGGACAACATCGGTCATGGGAATTATCGCCAAACAGGCGACTAATGGATTCGAATCAAGCACCATTATACACTTTTGGTCAAGGAAGTCACACAAATTTATTAACACCTACTACATACGAAGAAATTACAAAAACAGTTACTCTTATCATAACAACTTGAAAGAAACAATCGATTAAAATCTTACGGACTGAAGAAAGATATTCAACAGCGGCACTGGGCCGATGTAGCTCTCATTGCCTTTAGTCGATAGTCGATTCTTTGTCAACGAACTACCAGTGATCACCGATGGATAGAAGACAAGAAGAGAAAATAAATAACTACTACTTTAAAATAATTTGTAACTATAAGATAGATATAATTTAACGAAATGTTTAGTTGACCTCACACTCGTTCAATTATTTTATAAATTTCACTCGTGTTTTGGTCAAACAATGGGGGTGTTATGTCGGACTCAACGTCCGACATTTTTATTTTATAACAAATAGAATTTAATTATTCATAAATAATTTTATGTTCTTACAACTAATTACATACATTTATTTTATTTTTAAAATTTTGTTATCTTCAAATTTATCAATAGCATTTTCAAAAGAAACTTATTTGAAAAATTTAGTTTTAGTTGGGCCTGACCATACTAAGGGATTTGAGCCTGAACAAATACCCTAATGGAATTTTAAACTTTGTCGAGATCCGAAATAGAAGTTTTCGATAACAAAATAAATGTATATATAAACGATAGTTTAAATAAAATAAAAGTAAATAATGATAAAAGAAAAAAATAAAAAGGAATGTTATGATAATTCTAGTATCAACAGAAAAAAAAATATATATATGTTGATAATTTAAGGAACAAAATTTAATAACTATAATTTAAGTTTAAACAAAAAAAAATAAATAAATGTTTTCTTTTATTTTCGAATAAAATAACGACTTAAATAAAAAGATAAATTTAGATCTAAAAAACTAATGATAATTTGTAATCTATGCACAAATTAATTTTTATCTAACTAATTTAATATAAAAATTTGGTCACAGTAAATAATTTAATGTAAAATAGTACACATGTATGTCTTTGTCTATGCATAAATGCGCTTACGTATACACAAACACATAGATGTATAATAGAGCATAAGAGTAAAGGAGAAGCGATATTGTACTCTGACCCAAGTAGAGGGGACTCATGCAACATTATAAAAAAATCTAAGAGAGAGTGCAAGGGCTCAAGGAAATAGAAAAATTATTGGAGATTATTTCTCCCATCTAGTAAAAATAAGTAACGCCCAAAAATTCGACACCTTTACGATTTTTCAACAAAAATATCTCTCGTTGTCCTGACGTCCTAGTATTAACATCGAAAAAGTTTTTATAAGTTTTAATGAAACCACGCGTCAGATTCAAAGAAACAATTGTTAGTAAAGTAAATTTCAATTATGTAAAGAAACGGTAACAATGACATTTAAGTAAGTTCTTAATTGAGATTTTTATGTTTGTTTTAATAATTCAAATATTTGTATGATAATTTTATAATATATTTATTAAATTGAATTCATTTTCTTATATTATAACTTCAACCCCTTCCCATAAAGTTTCAGATCCTTATCTATTAGCCTAACGGCTAGGATAAAATTAATTTTAGTTGCGTTTTCGACGTAACATAGGAAATAAAATCTACAAAAATTAAATAAGAAGATAAGACGAAATTAATAGATGAGTGAGTCATGCATGCACATAAAAGATGGAACGCAATAGATGCGTATTAATAGACGACTAATTAGACAATATAAAAAAAAACAAAAAAAATTGACAAATATATTTGCTTCATTAAATAAATTCATAGATTTCTGAAAATAATTCTCAGTATATTAGATTGTGACAAAGAGATTAACATTAAGTAGATTATCTTTTGTTTTATGATGAAATAACCGGTGAAGCCGGTAGGCGCGAAAAATTTCAAGATGTCGGATAACAGCGTCATAATAATAACAGTATATAAAAATCACGTGTATTACAACAATATCTTAGATTACGATGTTTTAAGATGATTTAAACTAAATTTTAAATTTAATTGTGAATCATAATAAATTCTGAAATAAAATAAAAATGTATTTGGACATGTCATCAATATTGATCAATATAAAATAGATATCAGAAATATTTCGGTAACTTGAGATATGCGATGCTTGCGTTCGGTATCAAGTATCTTATAGTTTGTGAGGTTGTTTTGTTTGCATAATGTATCCCGAGTGTGTGCGTGATCAACCGCCTTCAACGTTGTTTCATTGCCGTGCGTGAAACTGTACGTTGAAATAGGTGTGCATACTCGAGGTGGTGCTGTGCAGATAATCAATCTTGCGTTTCAAATTGAAATGAATTGCAGTGCGTTCATTTTAATTTAGAAGCACGAAACAATTAATTATGAAGAGTATCTGGTATTAGACGAATAGAATTTTAGAATATTAATAATAAGAGATAGATGGAAAATTATTAATTAGATGATAAATTATTAATTAAATGTATAATTAATAAATTTAAATTCTGTTTCATAAAATCCGAAATAGATGTCAGAGTCGGAAGAAAAGGCTCAACTGGTCGACTATGACGGCGACGGAAGTTTTGAGAACACATCATCTGATTTAGAGAATGTTGGACAAGATCCCCGCATGAAAAAACTATATATGGCTGAACATATATGGAAAGTTATCTGGGGAATATGTGATCATATATAGCGGCAAAATTATATATATGAAATAATAAATGTTTTATTAATATTATGAAAATATATTTGATTCAATATAAGTTCAAATATATTACTGCCGTATATTACATAATATATGTTATAAAATATACTATTATTATATAAAAATTACTTATATAGAAAACTATATAATAGATAAATATATTTTTCGTAAAATATATGTTGAGATAGATTATTACTGTATACTTTCATTTATAAAATTTCAATTATATGGAACTATATATTTTATATTATTGTAAAATACCATACATAATACCAGATATTTATGATGTGTTGAAATAGCTCAAAACGGAAAGATCTCAAAGACGTATAATGTGAGACTCATGCACTGTTGGCTTAAAAAATATTTTTCTGACTTGTTATATCCGGCATACCGTATATAATACAGGGCCTCCCATTCCCGCCGAAAAGTGCAGCGCTTGCATATTTAGGGAACCACAACCAGGAGTGCGCGACAACTCACTCGTGGCTGAAGAATACACATTATCGCGCATTGTCACCTCATCAAAAGAACCAATTGTTTAATTAATAGCCCCTCTTTCAACCCTTGCGACCTTCAACCCACTCTGGAAACACTCTGGATTCAGAGTCATAGTGAAAACATACTGAATCCAATGTGTTTCCAGAATGGTTTTGTGCACTGTTTTCAGAGTAAAACCAGAGTGGTTTCAGACTTTATCCAGAGTGGACCAAAGTGAATTTAGAATAGACCCAAAGTGGATCCAGAATGAAATCAGAGTGTTTTCAGAATGATTAAAAATAGTTTTCAGTATGGACTCAAATTTTTCCCAAAGTAAATCCAAAGTGTCCCCAGAATAAAACCAGGTAGCTTTCAAAATGAATACAAAGCATTTTAATTGAGTTCAGAAATGATATTCTTCAAGTTATGTATATTCAGAGCATGTAGATGTCGAACCCTCAGTTGTTATATAGTTTCTCTAATAATCTAATAAATACTGGTCGAAAATTTAAAAACCAAATAAAATATTTTAAAAAAATAATTTTTAATACATGGGGCATATTCTATACCGAATAATCATCTACTTTTTCCATTTGACCTCCTGATTTGTTTTTAGATTTCATGTTTTCAAGACCAAAAAAAATATGTCTATTAATTTTTTTAATTTTCTTGACCATCAGCTCCTGAGATATAAATTTTTTGGATATTCAATTTTTTTTTTGTAATGCTCATAACGTGGTAATAAAATACACTAATCGATTGGTTTTTTTAAAATTTTGTTTTCAAATGTTCTTTCCGAATCGTTTAAAATTTACGCAAATACTAGTTGAGATTAACCGATATTCTAAAAAAAGGGTATTAAAAAAATTTTAATATTCTTTAATTTTTAAAAAAGTGAAAAATATTTCAACAGTTAAATTACAATTTACTACATCATCGCTTTTTCAATTTATTATGTATTCCAATGAATTTTTATTTATATTTTGTGAAAATCCTTTTTTCTAAAATCCTTCAAGATTTAACACATGCAATTTTCATTAAACACTTTTTTCTTTGATTATCAGTCTAGCTATAAATAGATTTTCTAAATTTGTAATATTTTATGATTCGATTAAAAAAAATCACTGTTAAATATTGAAACGTAATTAGCAAAATGAAAAAATTTTAAAACCAAACTAAAGGGAAAAAAATTCACAAACAATCGAACCAAATTTTGTTCACTCACGATTAGTTACAGCTCAAAAGTTCTTAAGTTAATCAAAGTACTCTGGAAGATATTTTTAAAAGTTTTAAAGAGGGTTTTGATAATCGACTTTTTTTTTTAATAATTAAAAAAAAAGATGAATGAAAAATTTTGAATTAAATTATTTTTTTTTCTTCTAAGAGGACATTAAAAAAAAATTGAAGAAATACATAGGCATGTTTTCAATTAGCTTCAAACACACATTACATCTTGAAAACAAATCGGAATGATCTACTTAAAAAAATGGAAGATTTCGTATGAAATGCTATATATTTTACTCTACAAAACGGAAGATAAATCAATATTAACTGTTTGTTGGCTTCTTCTTTTAAGAATTATAAGCTAAACAACAATTGAGTAGTTGATGAAGCTTTTTTGGATTCGGAGATCCATTGAACGTCATTCATAAAACCAATAATTTATTTGATTTCAAGAGATCTTACTGAATTTTTGCAAAGAAAATTATGACTTTTTAACAACGAAAGAAGTGTCATTAAACATTTAAATGAACTCTCACATTAGAATAATCCTTGAGTATTTTAAGTATACTTACTGAATTTTTATCTTGCTTCTAGATTTGAAGTGAATCAGTAGAGAAAAATTTAGGATTTTAAGCAATGGAATTGTTACCAAAAATTTTTATCGCAATAAATTTTGAATTACTTGTATATTAATTAATTCGAAAACTCCATCAGTTTTATTCTTAAGAAAAAATAATTAAATATTAGAAAAACAACGTTGAATAATGCATTAACCAACTACTACTTCAATGTAATTTTGTAACAAGTCGGTCATTTGATTTTGTTCTCCTATTCCATTGAAAAAATGGACTAAATTCTAGGTTTGATTAACATCGTTTGATCTTTATAAATAAAAAAAAATAAGTTACCAAATGGAGCTTTAAAACGGTTGTTACATCTAAAACTTTGAAAAATATTTAAAAGAAGATAGAAGCATCATTGATATTAAAATAAGAAATCTTGAAACAGCTTAAATATTTATTATTTATATGACATCTGTGGAGGTATACTTTATTATAACGTTAACGTGAGAATAATAAAAAGTTTGAAGGATTTGAGAAATGAGAAGAAACAAATCCTTTCGTAGTTTATAAAATTTTATATTTTATAATACTGCTTTTTTACATTGATAATATACAAAAAGTTGTAAAATATTTTCATCATTAGCAGTTTTATCACTGTTAATAGATATACTCAAAACTTGTTATCGAATCATAACAAACTGTCTTTCTTCAGCTACTTAAGAAATATATTCGTAAATACTTTTTATTTACGGAGTCCAAATCTAAAGGTTTAAATATTTAATAAATATGTATTTTGAGTGGGAAATATCGGAATCAAATAATGGGCTACATTACTGCTATTTTCGGATAATAATAGTCTAGTCAACAAGTGCCTTTTAGGTCAAAATTTTTTCTAAGGCTTCGAAAAATATAATTGAGGTGTCATTCGATTTGTTATCACATCTAGAAAGTTTTTGAAAAATTTGAAGATGTGCTCGAAAAAAATACAAAAGTTATAAACAATTAACTAAAAAAAAAAAAGGGGGTTTAGTTTTTTTGTTATATCTCAAAAACTTTTTGAGATATCCAAAATTCCAAAAAGAGGAGGAAATTTCCTAAAAAAAGTCTCGACTCCTGGAATTGAAGGATAAATATTTATAATTTTTTACAGAGAGCTGAAAATACGCCCGAAAACGGGCGCTCGGGTATCCGGAAGCCACGCCCCCTTGCTACCTTTTATACTCCATTAGTTTATATAAAATATATTGACTGTAAAAAATTATTATTAAATAAATTTGTATTAAACACGATTTCTTATCAAGATTTGTTTTATCAAAATTACTTTTCTTCCTATAATAAATATTAATACATAGGATTTTTAAAAACTAGAAAAGAACAAGATATAATTAGTTTAAACATGAAAAATCAAGTGAGACTAATGGAGTATAAAAGGCAATAATTTTTAAAATTCAATAAAAAATATAAATAAATTTTTTTTGTGAAGAAAAAGTAGTTAGTTGTTTGTGTTTCAGAGAGTAGAGTAAGAAAAAAAATATACCGAAAAAATTTAATTGTTTATAACAAATTGTTTATTTAATAAACAATGAAAATTAAAAAAAAAATCAGATTTTTTTTGCTATTAAAGAGAAACATAAATTATGATTTAAAAAAAAAATGGTTCCTTACTATTGAATGCAAGTGGTAAAAAAAAATTGTTAATTAACAAAACCGTTTTTAAGCAACAAAAAAATTTTTTTAAGAAACGATTTTTTTCTTAAAATCATAATTAGCATTGAAGATTATGAATCCTAAAAAAATTTTTCAAATTACTAATAATTAACACATTTGTTTATAACAATTTTCTGCAAAATACACATTATTTATCGATCTAGCACTTTTGGTCAGAAGTAGTGAAACTGCAATGCAATGAAGTATGTTATTCAAATTTTTTTTAAATATAAAATATCGTTAAATTTAGTATATTATTATCATGTATTAATCTGTTTCCCAGCAATTTGTTTGTTTAATGACATATAGATGGGTTGACGTGAGAATTTGGATTGCTGGTTTTATAAATTCAGATTCTTTAACAAAAATTATCTCATCAGATATCGTTACTTCATTAATATATTCAGTATCAAATACACGGTTGACTTGTCTCATTCTCTGAATTATAATTCCACCAATTTTTTCATAATCATGATGAAAATTTACTATTGCAGTTACATTACCGAAAATGTCATTACCGCAAAAAACTGTCGAGTTACAAAATTTTGTCTTTTCTTCATTAATACACTCATATCGTACACCATTCAATGTCATTTTATTGTAACATGTCATATTTAAAGGCGCATATCCAACATTTACCAGAGCAGCGAGTTCATTTTCTGTAGGTGAACGTGTTATAGACTTTCCTAAGCCTATTACACGATTCTTAACATCAGCATGATTGTTTTCTATAGATATTTTTAATAGTTTTGCAATGAACTTTCTTGTTCCCGGGGAAATTGTTTCATCATATAAAGAAGTTATGATAAACTTATACATTAAGAAACGTGTTGCGACTTGGTTAGTCCGAGCATGAGGACTGGTTATAAATTCCATAATTCTCTTGTTCCATGCCTCAAAGATAAATGCTTCATGGGCCCATATCGGACCCCAGTTTCTTACAACACGTACTACATGCGTCATTAAATGAATGTTCGAAGTCATCTTTTGAACACCAAAATATTTTTGAAAGAGTCTCACGTACTTCTTTAATAACATTTCACAACGGTCCAAATTTGCTAAAGTTATACTATCACTGTTCAAAATATGGATTGATTCCGAAAGAAGTGCAAGATGATTAACATATTTCCTTGGTAATATTTCTTGCAAGCAAATAGGCGCGTAATCAAGCCAGTTTCTCCATTCAGTCGCTTTCCACTTTAGATACGTCGATATTGGTCGTGGTTTCCGAGAACGACATGATGGAGGTCTAATTTTTAATAAACATTTATTTATTATTTTGTGATGGTCGGGGCTACCAATATAATAAGGAGCTTTAGTTTCCGTTACAAGAAGTTTTGTATGATGTTTAGTTACCCCTAAAAAAATAGCGTGCATTGCTTCCACAACAATGCCCTTTGTGATGTTAAATAGTGGCAAGGTTATTAATGCTGAGACATTTTTTACCCCGCGCACGACTTTCTTAGTACTGTAAGCTTTTTTCATATCTTCTCGTATTTCTGCATCTGTACGTAATCTTTTATAGCATTGAGATAAAGGATATACAAATTTTCCAGGGCCCAAACTTCTACCCTTTGCATAGCAGAATAAGCATCCAAATTGTCCATTGAATTGTTTGACACAGGCGACTGCTGCTCGAGCTGGAGCATCAAGACTGCATGTTGTGACGATGAATCTTGAGGTGACTTCTATTATATTGGTAGGATTCTATTTTACACCGTTAGTAAAGAGAAGATTTATTTCATCAGTAAATGGTCTGAAGAAGTTATTCATAATTGGATGTTCTTCATCTACAAATATTGCCGCAAGGAGCATATGCTTTTTACGCATATGCGGAGGTAATTCATTGATTTCGGCATAAATTGGCCATGCACTTGCATTTGATGAATTAGCCACTTTGCATCCATCAGTGTTAATTGTAAATGAAAAATTATGCCATTTTTCCAAAAAGTTTCCAGGGGCACTCAAAGACTTGTATTCTTCTCCATCATAGATATCCTCATAAGCATTAGGATCCTTTTTTACTCGCCGAAATCTATATTTCAATGAATCACTAATATTTGGTAATGATAGCAGTTCTTTAATTTGCGCAGCCAGTTTTATGTATATAAAATAATTTAAATTACATTCCAATTCATCATTTGGCTCACAAGCACCACATCGGCATTGTTTTTGCAATTTATTTGTCTTAGAATTTTTTAAGCCTAGATAATCCCGACATATTTTGCAATAATAATGATATTCCAATAAATTGTGATTGCGAGTGAGGCACTCCCAAAGTTCATCTTTAGTGGTTGGTATCGAATTATGATGATATATAGATTTTATCCATTTTAAATTATCAATCGTAGCCTCGTACGATAATCGATGTCGTACTGACATAGCAATGGTTGCAAGTATGTGGTCTTTCGCAGTCATATTGCGTTTAGCAATTAAATGAACGTTGGCGTTTGGCATTTTTTTGAAACTAAAATATGGACTACTATTATCATTATCATCATCATTTTCATCTTCATCATCATCATCATCATCATCATTATCGTTATCATCATCATTATCATCATCATCATCATCATCATCATCATCATCATCATCATCATCATCATCATCATCATCATCATCTTCGATGTTCTCACCTCCGTCGTCGTCGCCATCTTCATCATCAATAAAATTATTATTATCATTGTTTAAATTACCAATATGATAATCTCTTTCTGAAGCACCAGAAACATCAGAGGTTCTATCTCCAGCACTGACATCTCCATCTTCACTATAAACATTATAAGTCGTGTCTTCATTGCTGATTGAATCGTCGACGTCCATATCTGCATTTCCTGTGGAGCTGCTTGTCTGAAACCATTGGAAAACATACAATTAATTCTTATTTTAAGAGGAGATGTTTGAGAGATATTCAACAGTTAGATAGACGATTTTAATACTAGTCTACTGTCCCCACTACGAAACTTTTCTTAAAGTAATTGCGAGAGTCTACTTTTTATTTTTAAATGCAAAAAAATTCAAGGAATCGAATGGTGCAATTTGCACGCAAATTTTCGCTGCCAATTTTTTTTTATTTATAAAAAACTGTTGCAAAAAATGTTTCAGCTGACTTTAATCAATATTTACGGAAATACTTTTTCTTACTCCCTCGGTCGAAAATATGTGTTCCTGATCCGATTGCACAGCAGAAAGGGTCATATTCATGCATTGGTATATCTATACCAGCGCCCTCTAGGCAAGCGGGAGTAAAAACTCAGTCGCGTGCACTGATACTCAATACGTGAGACATCGCCTATACAACCTGCGCAACACACGCTTACTAGTGCGACCAGACACATGCTTACCAGTGCAGTGCACTGACGCTTACTTCAGTAAACCTTCTTCTAACTCGGGCTCATATAACCTTAAAATTTTTTTACGATTTACTTAATGCTAATTTTCTCTAAAAATATTTATTTTTAATGACGAAATAATAAAATTAAATAAAAAAATACTTGCCTAACAGCTGAGCTTGTTACCGACACAGTCTGAGCAGCTCTCGAGTGGGGAAAGTTGCGCGTACCGCTGCGTCGGTTTGAATTGTCACGGCGTATGACAAATAAAATTTTCAATAAATTTTTTTTTTAATTCATTAAAATAATTGTATTTCTCAAAAATTATTATCAGAATTATATTAAACGTTAAAGTTATATGAAAAAAATAGTTTATTTTTCTAAAAAATATTATTATTTAATTTGAAAAAAATGTTTTTTTAAACTTAGCATGATATTTCTTACTGTGGTTTTAAAATAATTTTACAGAGTAGCTTATAATTATTTTTGGCTAGGAAAATAATGTTTTTACCATTAATTAAGTTTTAATTAAGTTGTATTAATTAAACTAATGACAGAAAGTTCGTTAACACAATAAAAAAAAATAAGTTGGGAATTAGATAAAACTTTTTATCCTGAGTTCCAAACTTTCTATCTACACTAGTATGTACGGAAACATTAAGAGCAAATGACTCACCAAATTTTATTTTAAGATTTGTAATTAGGAAGTATGAAGATTATTTACATTTAACGATGAGTTATAATAATTAAAAAAATGAAGAAAAATTTTCTAATTTTTTCATTGACTAGTTAAGGGGATCCGGTGGTCTAGCAGCCTAAAATTTAGGCTATTTTAAAAAATATTATTTCTATGTGAAGGTAATGACTAATTGTTTCAAAATTCTTTACACTTATTCCATTACTTATCAACTACACAAAAATGAAAATCAAAACAAGAAAAAATTTTTTTTTTATTAGAAAAATGGCGGTTAAGTCCCTCTCTCAAAAAAAAATAGACCTGACTGGCGGACGTAGATTGATTTCTCCCTCTGATTTGAAATTAAAAAATATAACTGATTGTTAATTAGTATAAGTATAGTTATCGTCGGTACTAAAATGAAAAAAAAATATATATTTGACAAAATGGCGCGTAGTTAAGAATATTTTTTGAAAACGAATTTCAGATTTTTACTTTTAAATACGCGCCATTTTGTCAAATATTTTTTTTTTTATTCTAGTACCAACGATAACTATACTTATAATAATAAAAAATCAGTCATATTTTTTAATTTCAGATCAGAGGGAGAGATCAATCTACCACCACCAGTCAGGTCCATTTTTGAAGTTATACTTCTTTTGGCGTGTTGGAGAAAATTGATGAGGGTGAATTTTTACGATGCGCGCGCACACCGACTCCCAAATTTAACAGTATGAAATTAGTTCTAGGTGGCATGAAAGTCGATAGTTATGTTCAAGTTGTATATTCTAGTATTTTTGTACTTAGAAGTTCTAAGTTAGAATAGGGATGCACGATTCCAAAAGAAAAATCGATCTCGAGAATCGCGATAAATTTTATCGAAAGAATTGATCCTTGATAAAATCGAGTGTGAAAGAATCGATCCACTGATAATCGATCGTTTGAATGAAGGCGTAATTTTCAAGTTTAAAGAATTCCATATCATTATAATGAACTAATTTAAAAATTAATATGGCTTATACTAATGCATTTTCAATTATTAAAATAGACATTTCTTCTAGATTGAAAATATTTTATTGCACTTAATAACAGTGAATTATAATTTTTTTACTAAATGCTTTCTAATATTTAAATGAGTTAATTAATTATTAATTAAATTGATTTAATTAAATATTAATACTGCTATTAAATATTAATCAAATAAAAAGTATTATTAGTCGTATAAAAAGTATATTTTCACGTAAATAAAACGTTTTTCATTTAAATGTAATCTTTTTAATTAATTTTAGTATAATATTTATCGTTAATCACCACTGAATTTTAGTTATTTTTTTTCTATACGCCAAAGAAGTATAACTTCTAACGCGTATACATGAATACACACACTCTTTTTTTTTTTTTTTTTTGAGAGGGGGACTTCAGCGACATTTTTCTGATTTACAAAAAAATTTTTTTGTTTTGATTTTAATTTTCGTGTAATTGATAAGTAATAGAATAAGTGTAAAAAAAAATTTGAGTGCATTAGTCAGTCCCTTCATATTGGAATAAAATTTTTAAAATAGCTTAAATTTTAGGCCGCTAGACCACCGAGTCCCCTTAAGTATTAACATCGAAAATTAATATTTATATAATACACATTTATATTTTCTATTGTTTATACAATAATTTTTGAGAAACACAGTTATTTTAATGAATTAAATAAAAAATTTATTGAAAATTTTATTTGTCATACGCCGTGACAATTCAAACGGACCCAGCGGCGCGCGCAACTTTACCCACTCAAGAGCTGCGTAGACTGTATCGGTAACAAGCTCAGTTGTTAGACAAGCATTTTATTATTTCGTTATTAAAAATGAATATTTTTAGAGAAAATTTGTGACCAATGGATTCAGAAAACATTGAACTTTTTTTATTATTAACGTTTGAACAACTCCACGGAAAAAGTATTTCAGTACATATTGATCAAAGTCAGCTGAAACATTTTTTGCAACAGTTTTTATATAAAAACAAATCGGCAACGAAAATTTGCGTGCAAATTGCACCATTGATTCCTTGAATTTTTTTATTTAAAAAAATAGACTCTGGCAATTAGTTCAAGAAAAGTTTCGTAGTGGGGACAGTAGACTACACATGATTTTCGAAACTTTTCTGATGCTTAGCAAAAAAAAAATTTACACATTTAATTAAAACCTTCACCCTGTTTTATGCACCCAGTTTTACTTAAAATTTTAGAAAACCAATTCACTGTTTGAAACGTCCAATCCTATCTTTCTACCTTAAAAGTATACTTAAATTTATTCTAAAAAAAGCCATTAAGCAGCTGAAATGGAAGTAGATTTCTCAAATAAAGAAAATTTATTTTTCATAAAATGATAATAATAATATATAACTTAATTTATTTATTAAAAAAATTCAATAACTAATTCAGATCTACATCATGTTCATACTATGATACAGCCAATAATTATGAAATGGCTGCAACAATAACACTGTTCCTTTGAACAAACTCTAAAATGAGTAAAATATTGAAACTATTACCACTTCTGAGGAGTGAAATTTTAAGCTCAAAAAAAGAGCTTTTTGATGCAATTTACCGAATATCGATATATTGTCTACTTCAGTAATTACACCAAGTTTAAGTGGTAAAAAAAAATTAGGAAAACGGTTGATCCTAAAGGCCATCCCTGCAACTTCTCGCTAATTTCATACCTAAACGCTTCAAATTGCACTTATGACGTTTTTCAGCTCTCCGAGCTCACAAACATAATTTATGTGTTGTTTTGAGCTCTTCGAGCTCAAAAGCCTGATAGTAGCTTAATAAAAGACTATTTCTTGAATTTTTAAACTGCAACTACTTTTGAATGAATAAATCGATTTTCACGCGGTTGGCAAAATTCGACGCAGTTTTTCGAATCCTATAATTTACTTTTAAACACAAATTTATCAGACCAAAAGATTCGAAGCAATTCGAAAAAATCACCTTTTAGATTTTTGTCGTCAATGATAACTGACTAACGAATCATCCGATTTCGACCAGCCCTGCGGCGATCGACGTGGTTTTTGATGTTGACCGCTGATTACTTTTCGGAATCGATGGGTCAAGCCGCTTAAAAGTTTTTCTACAAAAACCACGTAGAAAAAATTTTTTTTCGTATTTTTTTTCAGATTTCTCAAAATCTACTAATAACTTTCCAATTTTTGAAAATTTTTAATTTTCTTAGCGGCAAGTTAAAAAAGGCCATTCGGCAGCCGAAATGAAAGTAAATTTCATAATGAATAGAAAAATCTGGACAACGATTGACCCCAAAGGCCACCCCTGCAACTTCCCACTAATTCCATATCTAAGCGTTTAAAATTGTACATAGGAAGTTTTTAAGCTCTTCGAGCTCAGAAGTCCGATTGAAAATTAATAAAACTGTATTTTTTGAATTTTAAAACCACAATTACTTCTGAATGAATGAATTGATTTTCACGCGGTTGGTAGCAATTCACGCAGTCTTTCAAATTCTACACTTTTATACGCAGTCTACAAATTCTACACTATCATACACTTTTAGATACAAACTGATCAATCAGAAAATTCTAGAAAAATTTGAAAAATTCACCTTTTCCGAATTTTTCCGACAACGATAATTCACGAACCAATCAACCGATTTTTACATTCTTGGCAGCAATCGACGTGGTTTTTTCGACTCTAATAATTATTTTACTTAATCAAAAATGATCAAAAAACAAATGTCGAGTTATGTAAAAAAAAAAAACACTTTTTTCGAAATTATTCGTTTTCGATAACTCCCGAACGAATCAACCGATTTTAACGGAACTGGTGGCAGTCGACGTGGTTTTTCAAGCTTAAGAGCAGAATCGTTTTTCGAATTGATCGGTCAAGCTGTTTTGAAGTTATTAAAAAAAATCCATTTTTTGAAAATTTTTTTTTTGAGATTTCTCAAAACCTAGCGAACCGAATCGATTCAAATTTTCACGAAATTTAATGGCTAATTCATTTAGAAGTTGATGCAGTTTGAAAATTAAAAAATACTTTTTATTAAACTTTTAACTTATTTTTAAAGCTTGAAGAGCTCGAAATAACATATAAATTTTTTTTTTTAGCTCAAAAACGTAATAAGTGCAATTGTAATAGAAGTGCTACTTTTATTTTTTTAACTTATTCTTAAAACATTTTTCAACACTCTTACTTTTTTCTCCAATTCTGTTAAGAGAATTTTTTTATATAATAAAAAATATTTGGAGAGACTGGACATTTTGCATACTTTAAATGGTACATTACCCTCAAATCGCGAACTTTATCTACAAATATCTCGAGATCTAAACGGTTGAAAATTACGAAATTTTAGAAATTTATAAATAAAAATATTCCGAACTCGTGAAAAAAATCATTTAAACTTAATCATTTATACTTAATTAATATTATAGTTCGCTTGTTTTGAGAAATAAAATAACTGTAAGATGTTTGTAAACTTTAATAATATTATAACTACATTCTCAATAAAAATCGAATATTTTAAAAAATTGACTTTAAAAATGTAGGCCCGAGAAATTTTCTAACCCGGAAAATGTTAGTAGCTTAATGTTAATTACATAATAAAATATATATACAAGTTATTAAAAATCGTTTTTATCTACATTTTAAAATTTACACCATAAACTTTTTACTCGTATGTTTAATGAAAATTCGATAATTTTTTAGTTTATAAAATTAATTTACATTAATTGCCGAAAAAGTACATAAAAATATCTACTTAAAACTGTCTTCCAAGTTTCCGAAATAAAATTCATTAAGTTTTTAGAAACGTTGATGAATTTTACGTAGAAATGTTCTGTACTAAAAATTTCACTATTAAGGATGTCATAAAGTTTTATAATTTTATAAAATTTTGTAACGTTACTTAAATTGTATAAAAAGAAGGATAACTTTTGAAGAAGTCGTCTTTTAAAAAATTTGTTAAAAAATCTTTTTAGCAGAACATTAAATGTTATACAAAAAGTATGTACTTGTCTTGTTGAATATTGATTCGTCAATTAGTAACAAAATTCCAAAATTAAATAGTAAAGTACAAAAAATGGATCAATATCAAAATCATCCAAAAAGAAATGAATTATTATAAATACTAATCGAATATTAAAATGTAACATACGATCAATAATTATAATTATTTCAAACAATAAATTCGTAATTTTTATGTTTGATTTGTAGTATTTATTATTTGAATGCTAAAGGTTAATAATGATATAAAAAAAATTATGATTTTAAATGTTTAAAATCGATGTGTACTAGTTAAAAAAATGAAATTGTAATACTCAATTAATAATTCAAATTTTCATATTTCTGACTGCGCATATTAAAATGTATCCTAATATGGGAAGCATTGCAAATGGGCGACATTGTAAAATGTTCTAAGTGAAATAGTAAAGTTTGACCGAATTATTAAAATAAACTTTGTAATTATTACTTTCGTTGACTATTAGAAAGTATATTTTAAACTCATCGATTGCCATCGAACCGCAAAATTATATATTACCGAAAAACAATTTAATGTAAAATTTTAAAGTTATGTTCAAAAAACAGTTATTTTAATTTTTAAAAATCAAATATCTCACGAGCGAATTAACCGATTTTGACGAGATTAGCGGCATTCACCCCAATTATATAAACTATAATAGTTATTCGATTAAAAATTAATTAGATTTTGGAATTGATCGATACGTTAGTTGGAAAATTATTGCAAAAAAATTTTTTTAGATTTATCAAAATCTATTGGTTCGAATCAGTTGAAACAGTACGGTGATTTCATAGATTTACTTTTTCAAATAAAATGTCCGGAAAAGTGATTTATCATAATTGGAATGAACACTATGCATTGCGCACTTTTTAATTTCAAAAACATTTTGACATGTAACTTTTTTTTAACTTCCCACTAAGAAAATTGAAAATTTTCCACTGGAGGGAAGTTATTGATTTCCGTCCGACTTTCGAAAAACGAGTTTTCATTTGATCTCCACGTTTGTGTGTGTGTGTGTGTGTGTGTGTGTGTGTGTGTAAATAAATTTTTGTCGTACGGTTTCTCAAAAACGAATCAACCGATTGAATTCTGCGACACGTCATTCAAAAGGGTTTATCGAAACTTAGATCTGATTAGATTTGAAAGTTAATTCATCGAGCCATTCCGAAGAAATTAAAAAAAAAAAAAAAAAAAAATTTGAATTTTTATGTTTTTTAAAAATAACTTTAAAGCGAGCGTAAAAATCATAGTAAAACCTTGTATACATTTTTTGCCCTTTAATAACTGCGTCGAATGCATTTTTGAAAATGAAAATCGAACCATGCATTCAAAAATAATAGTTATTTAAAAATTTACAAAATTGTGTTTTTCGGTATTTTTTAAAAATATCTTCGAGATTTCTCAACTAATCAATATGAACCTGTGCGTTTTTTCTTGTGCTATAAAAACTAAGCCCAATGCTTTTTTAAAAAATTAAATCGAGGGACACATTCAAAAGTTACAGCTGTTCAATAAATACATTTTGAGTTTGAAGAACTCAAAATATAAAAAAACGGTACTTTGAGCTTGAAAAGTACAAATATTAATTGAAAAACATATTTTAAGGCACTTCAAATCCAAACTCAGCGGGAAATTCTAGGGTTGGCCTGCGCAGTCAACCGAATTCCAGATTTTTCATTTTAATATTCAATCAATAATATTTTAATTAAAAAAAAATGTTCAGCTCTTCACTTATTAATTTGTATATCTGAGAAATTAAAACTAAGTAATTTAACTAAAAATAAGTATTAATATAATCTAACAATCATGGTTACTAGCTCTAACCTTTGCTCTCGTTACTTGCTTGATGCCCTGTTAAAAATATTCATTGAGAATAATTCACTATCATGAAATTTGAATTTTTTTCAATAATTTAAATTGATTTCAATTATTTAGTATATATAAATAGATATAAAAATAGATGAATAAAATTTTCAGTATAAATGAAATTGAAAAAACTACAATGCTTGGATAAGATTCTACAAAATTTTCTTATAAAGAAAATTTACAAAAAAAATTTTTTTTATTAAAAAAAAAAAAATAAATTAAGGATAGAGAAATAGAGAAACGGCACCACGCCACCCGGTAGGAGTTAGTAAGTTAGTAAGTTAATAAGCGGCGGTAAATAGCCAAATTTTTATGTAACCAAGTTATTCTTGGTTGTATTTTTATGTGCCCTATAAGCATACGCGGAGAAAAATTAATAATTATAATAATTATTATTTTCTCTTAATATTTACTAGCCTAAGTATGTTATTGACCAAAATTAATTAATGATAACAGTTACCATCATAATAGTAATATTTACCATCAAGATAGTAATGGCCACCATGTTGTAAATTAAAAAAAAATATAATTTTAAGGATGGTAGCTACTAATTATCTTGATAGTAACTATCACCATCATTATAGTAACTATCATTTTCGAGATGGTAATTGTTACAATAAATTGATTTTAGACTATAACATGTCAAGATTCGCAACTATTAAAACAGAATGATAATAATTGTAATTATTTATTTCTCTTCATGTACATATTTATTTTCTGTATAACTATATATGAATAATATATAAACTCTCATAAAAGATGAAATCAATGTCTATTAAGTTTTTTTATAACTTAACGCGTATGAAGAATACTGATTTCATTACTTGAGATATTTCAAAAAGATTTTAATTCGTTTTGTACAGAAAAACGGAAAATATTAGGCAATATTGGACTCGGTTTAACACAGCAACCCAGAACTTACGAAACAAGTGACGGAACTTGAAAACATAATGCGAGTGGTGAAGGGTTAAATATGCTTGATGGTAAACACTATCATTTGGATGAGAATAGATACAGACGCTTTATTGTAAGGAGTACCATTTTCATAATGTATATTTTAGTAAATAAATATTTTATTTACTATTTTAAACTTTTGTTATTGCAATTATCATGTCAGATATAGAATATAGCAAACTAAATATCGCAGTACGATGAAATTTTTGATGATAAGTATGTTCTAAGTGCCCGTAAGGTCAAAAACTATATTGACAATATTGATAAATTATAAACGCGAGTAGCTATTATATTGAAACCAACGTTTAAATAAAATGTGATAAGATTTAAAAATTACATTTTGAGTTAACATTGTATCTCATTAATTGCATAATATTGTTGTAATAATCTGTAGAACAAATAAAATTGTCAAGAAAAAAGACGTCAAACAAGTGAATACTAAGTTCGATTCCCAGTTTTACCATGAATTTTTCATTATTTTCATTTCTTTCACGAAAAAAAAAAAAAAAAAATAGTCGGAAGAAAAAAAAATATTACGACTGATGATGCTCATAAAACTTTAAATGATTCAAACTACCCTAGGAGTTACAAAATTTAAGAAGAATTACTTTAAATGAGCTTTTATTTTTTTTCTCGACGTTTCAAGAAAATTTAAAATTTTCAAAGCACAACTTTCATTTCAAAGAAACTTTTTTTCTAATGTTTAAAATTCTTATTACTTCTTACTCACTTTAGCTTATGAAAGATATTTTTTTTTTATTTTCAATAAAAAAAAAAAATTTTAATTACTATTAAAACTTATCTACAGATAAAAACTTAACATTTGATTGAGATGGATGTGTATGGATTTTTGATCTTTTTTATTTTTTTAACAAAGTATCTCAAAAAAATAAAAATTTTGGAAAACAAAAGTTTATAGTGAATCGATTTTAAACCAAATAATGATTATGTTAAAAAAAATTTTTTTTTTCATTTATTTAATTGAGAAAAATTAAATAAATTTATTTCAAGTAATTACTGTAACTAACCTGAATCACCTGTGATGTAACACTGCATCGAGGGATAGGTCGACCATCTCTAATTGGAAATGCAACTAAAAATTTGTTTATTTTTTTTTTATTTCTCTTGTATACTGCCGTCCTGGAGTTACCTAATTTTCGTTCCATTACGTATTGCCTGTATAAGTAAAAAAAAAAAAAAAAAAATGATTAGTTAAAAAAATGTAGTGTTACATAAAAATTAATGTAAATAAAAATTCAAGGTTACTTACGTTTGATTCCGATATTTATTTAATATTTTATAAAGTACATGTATTGTAGACAAAAACAGTTCACTGTGTATAGTACACTATTTAAAAAATTATTACTTTATATATATATATATATATATATATATATATATTTATATGTATGGGTATGTACCACGATATCTAAAATACTGATTTAACTAAAACCGACTACTGTCTTGCTTATAAATATTAACTTTTCGTACGGCACATGTATCCACGTGAGGAGAGCGGTTATTCGTACTTGCGTTGCGGCCCAGAAAATGTGGATACGGGGCATAAAGAATGCATGAGGGGGTGCGTGGAAAACCCGCGCATGAGCAAACAGTTGTCATTTATTCCATGTGCCTAGCACGTGACTTGTTTGAACATGAAAACAAGCGTGCTATAATGTTCAGTCGGTGCCGGTTATTAGTGCTTACTTATTTATTCTTTGATGAACAGCATTTTTTAATATCGCGTTACACATATAACTGCGTAGTTGATTGTTCTAAAAGGATCTTTTAAAAACTGATATTGTGTCGACGCAACTTCATGATTATTAAGTTAGTGTAAACTGTCGAGAAATATAGTTTTCACATTGAAGCTTGACATCGCATATAAAATAATTTTTGAAAAATTGGTAAGTAGACAATAAATTTTTAAAAAACAGCAAACATAATGATTTAAAAACTTAAAATAACGAACTATCTGTATCTGTTAACGTACAAAAATTAATTGGTCATCGATATTTTGAACAAAAAGTTTAACCATCAAATGAATAATTTTTCTAAGCAAAAACGTTTGACAGAAAAAAAAAGTTAATCCCAGCTTGTTAAGTTTATCCATTGTTAGATTTTTATTAATAGTAATATTCTTATTAATTATTCAATAAATTTTTCTTATTGTTTTTATATTTTAATGGATAGATATTTTTTTTTTAATTGACGTTAAATAGAAAAAAAAAATTATTTAAAATACAACAAACTTAATTTAAAAAAAAAATTTTAAAAGTATTAAAAAAATTTAATTTCTTGACCTTTTAATTTTGTTAAATACTACTTCCTATCAAATGGCATGTGATAAATAACTTTTTAACCTTACTTAAGCAGCTGAAAAAGAAGCTATTTATTAATTTATTTAATTTTATTTGCTTGAGTTACTTTCATACTGATATCGATATAAAAATAATATTTTTATACTGTTACGAGTCAACTAAGAAGTTAGTCAACAAATCGCGACTGAAAAGCAATTTTTTTTTTTAATTACAAAATATAATATTTTGAAAAGTATAAGAAAACTTATTAAGAGGAATGAAAGACTTTTATTGCGCTTCTAGTTATTTCTCTCTCTCTCTCTCTTCAAATAGGTTAGCATATATACATACATAAATTTTTGAACCATATGTATTTTCTGACTCAGCTCATTGAGTTAAGTCGAAATATAGCAAAATTTTTCATAAGTTGGGTCATGCGGACAAATACAATAGTTAGATTTTTATGAAATCTACTAACAATATAAACTTGAAAATAATAATTATAAATCGATTTAAAATTTCATGGGATGAATTTTCTGATATCTAAAAAATATAATTTTTTTTTGTAATGAAAATATAATTTTTTTTTACCATCATTGTCGATTAGTTTTTTTGTAAATCTTGGAAAAAATTTTTCCAGATATAAATTTTTTTTTGGTTTTATTATTTTTTATTTATCATAAAATCATTTTTATTTATTTTAAAATTTTATTTCAAAAAAATTTCTTTGCCATTGGTCGATTTCTTTCTGGGTAAGTTCATCATATATTTACACGTCTAAAAAAAAGTCAAAAATATTAATTTGCTGAAGAGTTAAAGCCAATTGTTTTTGCGCGAAATTGCATGTTTTCTCCTTGTTTACGCTTTAATAACTCGATAATCATTGGTCGTATCATTTTTTTAGCATCACTGGTATGAAATTTAAGTAACTCAAGCAAATTACTTTGTTTCATCAGTTGCTGGATTATCATTTTAATTTTGCAAGGAAAATACTTCGATAAATATAATGTTTACATATATTACTTGCTAACTCAATTGTGAATTTGTTTTTAGATTTAAATATATTTGATTGAAATGGGTTTATATTGTCTTTTAACCAATTTAAATCAGTCAAAGTATTGCATCGTTCCAACCAAAAATGTTTTTGAACTTAATGAGAATAATGATTTGGAAAAGATTCGATCAGACACATACCAGGTCAATAGGAAATACTATGTCAGAGGCGTTAGTTTACAACTTGGAATTGGAGCTTTTACATCATTGATTCACATGGTAACTCTTCAATTCATTTTTATCATGATACTAGAATTTGATAAACGAAAATAAAATCACAACCTTACTAACATAACAGATGTTTATTCAACTAATTTCTTTAATTATGATTAACAGATGATTACAACGTTTTGAAAAAAAGGAACCCAGTAGATTCGCGCATAATTGTAGCAAAATTACCGAAGTATAGTCCATCAACTCAGTCAAAAGTATCAAAGAAGGCAGATACCTCGACAACCGTAAGTTGAAAATACTCTTATTCTAATTTTTAATTCCTAACTGAATTCAGCTTTCAGAACATTCTCGAGTTTTTATTTTGCTATTTTTAAAGCTTTATAAAAATGACATTACGATTATTATATTTAAAATTGATTCATTTAATAAAATTCGTATTTATATTGTATTCTTGTCAATAATTGAATGCATGGATAAGATCTACAATTTCAAAGTTAAAAAAAAAATTCCAACGAAGCAGTTATTGATAAAACTATAAAGAACTTAAAATATCTTAAAGATTTTGGCAATCTGCAATATTTTCAGAAAATTAAAAAAAAAAATCTGTGGTTTTTTGGTCCACCCTGAGAATATAAAACTACTTAGAGTTGAATGAAATGAAAATAATAGGAATATCTAGGTTTACTTATGAGTATATCTTTTATTATTTTTCCAGTCTAATAGTAAACAGGTAGTAACAAAGTCTGGCGTTCCTTGCAAACCAGTGGAAAAAGTAAGTTTCTACAAATAATTAATCATTTTAATGTTATTAATAAGTTTAGTGTGTATTTTCAATCTTAGATGACAATTTTCTAGATTTCCCAAGTATTGTTTTTTAATGATATTCAATAGTGTAATGTCTTCCATCTTTTTAATTTTTTTTTTTAATGAGAATCTTGAAGAATTTATGTACTTCAAAGCCTTAATAACTTTTTCGCTCTCAAATAGACTTTTCTATATTTTGTATCAAAAAGTAGGTAATTTTAATTCAAGAGCTGGAAATACAACGGAAATAAAGTTATGGCGATTTCATCGCAGTTTCGACTGAAAAATATATGTATATTGTTAATTCTAAAGTTTAATTTTCGAAAACTTATAAATTCAAAATTCGTAACCTGTATAGCAACTATCAGTTTCTAAACAATTTATTATGTATTGAAACAATGAAACAATACGTTGTAAAAGTATATTTTGATATTAACTTTTTTTTTATAATAATGATTAATTCTAATTAATGCTTTTTCAGTCTACAGTAGCGACTGCAAGAAGGGACAGTGAATTTAATTCGGCAGATTATTATCTGAATCAGGAGGTAGCAACAGGTTTTGGGAATACTCAAGTAGAAACAGAAGAAGTAAGTTTAAAGAAATTAGATTTAATTGTATATTTTTGTTATTTGTTGCATGACTTCAATTTGCTTATAAAAACTTTTAAATTACTTGTTTAAAAAATTTTTAAACTCATTCAATAACTAATAACTTTTAAAAAGCATAAAAACTTAGTGAATTTAACGTTAATTAAAAACCTTAGTGAACACTTTTAAATATTTTCCGAAGTTTTTATGACCTATTTGCAACCTAGTCATTTTACTAGTTTTTTACTTTCTCATATATTCTCTTATTTTTCCTTCACAAAAAGTTTATGAACTCATTTTTTCCGTGAATTCTCTACATTTTATTACAGTAGTTTTACGTATATTGCAATTTGTTGTTGAGACTTTATTGTAATGACCAATGAAAGCGTGCATCATTTTATGGAATGATTTCGTTTTACTTAGAATAGAATTAAATGTCAATACCATAGTACTTTTTTGGTAATATTTTTTTTTTTTTTTTTTTTTTTTTTTATGGAAACATTCAAATTTGTATATTATTTTGTTTTCAGGGTACTTCTAAAGGTAATAATAGTGAATCACCAGAAATAGAAGAAATAGGGATTGAAAGAACTGGAAATCTTGATGATACTGACAATATAAGGCACAATGTAGGTTTCAAAAAATTATTTTTAATTGTTAACTGTTATTTGTTGCGCGTATTATTGTAATTCGATCATTAGAACTATCAACTTCTTGTCTTAAGAAATTTAAAGCTTTTATAGAAACAAAAAATATTTAAAATGCATTGAAAATGAATAAATTAAATATTTATTTTAAATCTCAGTTGAAAACTTTTAATACTTTTGATAATTTTTTTAATTATCAAAAATTTCACAATAAAACTTTGAATTTTGTCTAAAAACCAAGATTTTGAGGTATTAATATAGAATCAAGTCTTTATAACTTTTTTTCTTTTAAAAGCAAAACGATTGAGTAATACATTGTCCATAAATTTATCACTTTATAGAGTAATTTAAATTTATTTGCAATCAAATAAAATTAATTTGAAATAGTTTTTAACAATAATGCCATCAAGAATTATGGTTTGATGTATAGGATAAAATTAGTAAACCCAAAATGCACGAGTTATTAACACTTGTTTCACTTCATTAATCCTCAAATTACGAAAAACCCCATTTTTGATATTATTATCCTAATCATTTTTACTAATGATAATCTTTGTTTTCATGAAAAGGATAGCGACAGTGAACTGGATGATTTCGATGGTAACAAGGAAAATACTTCTATTTCTACAAAAAGTCGTTCGCTTTCAAAAACGTTCCAGACACCTCAACCAAGGACGAAACGATTTGTTCGGAGACCTTTTTTTCGTGTGCAGCACCAAAAGAGATTGCAAAAAAAAAATAACAATAAAAATGGTAATTCACTTCAGTCTCCTCGTCGAAAGTCTCAATCAAATCCGAGAATTCCGGCTTTTACTGAAAAAATTACGGTGGAAAATAACATTGAAGTAAGTGTTTAATTTAATTAATGTATGACTAAAAAATTGAAAGGAAGGAAAAAAAATTTTCCAAACTTTATTATAAATTTTTAAGATTGTGTCTGAGTCTGAAATAATCCTGTTAAGATAACGAATAAAATTTGTACAGCGCTTAAATTAACAGAAAATTAATACAAAATTTTTATTAATTTATAACTCAAACACTTGAAAATAATCCTTCGTTATTAATCATGGAGCTATGTAAGTTTAAAAAATTAGATAAACGGTTGGCTCTAAAGGCCATCTCTGCATTTTCCCGCTAATTTTATATTCAAGCGCTCAAAATTGTACTTACTCCGAGCTCAAAAATCTGGTTAAAGTTTAATATAACACTATTTCTTGAATTTTAAAACCGCAATACTTTTGAATGAATAAACCGAATTCCACGCGGTTGGTAACATTCGGCGCAGTTTTTCAGGCCTTATAAAAAGTTTTTGAGTTTTAATCGATCGAAGTAAAAATTTCGATGTAATTCTGAAAAAACATTTTTTTCGGTTTTTTTTTTGACAACGATAACTCACAAACGAATGAACCGATTGTGACCGAGCTAGCGGCGATCGACGTGGTTTTTTGATGTTGAGAGCTGATTATTTTTTGGAATTGATCAGTAAAGTCTTTTAAAAGTAATTCCAAAAAGACCACATTTAAAAAATTTTTTTTTGTAGTTTTTTTGAGATTTCTTAAAATATACCAGTTCGAATCGGTCCAAATTGTATTCAAAATCTATGTTTGGTTGAGCTCTTTCGGATAACATCAATCGCGATCAAATCGGTCGAGCTGTTCAAAAGTTATGAGAGGTTTACATACGGCCACACACACACACACACACACACACACACACACACACACACACACACACACACACACACACACACACACACACACACACACACACACACACACACACACACACACACACACACACACACACACACACACACACACAAGCATCACCGCGGAAACATTCGGGGAGACTTCCTAGGACCTCAAAACGTCAACGTCCGTTAACAACTCGATTTTTGAAAAACGGGGTAAAACCAATAACTTCCCGATTTTTCACCTGAATGTTAAAAATGTTGTGTGAAGTACGCGATTAACTTTGAATTGAAGACTTGAACATAAAACGATAATAAAACTATTAGAGTTCTGAAACAGTATATCAAATAATAATTATTCAATAGTGTGCCCAACGAAGCGGGCGGGTGGCTGCTAGTTTTTTTATAAAAGTAATTGTGAATCCGAAATTTTTAATTCATCGGAATATCTCTTTGAGAATGTTTGACTCTCCTCTTTTCAATAATTTTACCGATCCAACAAAATAGCCAAAATAAGATATTTATGGCAATAAACAATAAATTTTGATATAAATAATGATAATTTTTGGTTCAAAACAAAAAAAAATAAAAATTTATTTCTAGTTCAACTTTAACCTTAAATAACTTTGACGCAAGTGATTTTTTCGAAAAATGTTAAGAAAAAGTTTGTGTAGAGTGTTCAATTTTCTATAAAAATAATTTGATGCCGCAGCAATGTATTAACTGGCTTCGCAAAGAAAAAATTTATTGCAAAAAGCACCAAAACCCTATGTTATTTAAATGAGAAATGAATCGTCTTTATGACACGGGTTATTATCAATGTTAAGGGCTTATATGAGTTGGATAATTTTTTTTTAGGCCATTTACTAAAAATTTTAGGGGCGCTGCAGAGTCAAAAACCAATTTGGCAAATAACGGACACCCTAAGGAACATCCTCGCCGTAATAGTCCGATTCCTAGAATCTTAAATTAAAATATTAAAAGCTGATAAAAAGTCGATTTTTAAAACTTGGGTGAAATTAATAACTTTCCGATTTTTCGAAAATTATTGATTTTCATCGTGAAAATAAAAAAATTTGTAATGTACTCAACTTGAATCGTTTCTATTATTGATAAAATGTAATTTTTTGTTTTTAAAAACAGTTTATTCAAATTGGGGCAGTAAAGCTTACTGCGAATGAATTTTCGACGATTGTGCTGAAGAAAACAATGCAGAAGCGTGCAAAAGCATTAACGAGCAAAATATGGACGTCGGATGAGTTGAAAAAAAATGTACCAGAAGTGTCCAAAAAATGATGCTAGTAGTGTACTTATCAACGAACACCATTGCTTACGGGTTAAAGGTAAAATCAAAATGATACAATTTTTGTATAACAAAAACCATATTACTTGTTTGATGAAAAACATCGATTTTTTGTCAAAATTCAACAGGACATATCTTGAATCATACTATTTGTTTTGTTTCACATAGATAAAATAGCATAAAAAATATATTTCTTTTTCAATCAACTTGAAAATGTTCATAATTTGCAAAATTATTCAAAAATAGAAGAAAAATTTATTTCTTGTACATACTTTTTTTGTCTGACGAAAATAAAATCCTAAAACGAACAAGGCGTGATAGAGAAAAAATTATTTTGAATTTATTTTGTTTTTTATACAAAATTCTTATATAAATGTTTCTTAATCCACTAATAGGAAAAATTAAAGAAATGGTTTAAACCGCAACTTCACCTAATTTTAGTTATATTATGTAGAAAAATCAGCATGGACGAATATATTTTTTTAAATTACATATTTATTTGCAGAAGTTTATTAAAAGAAGATAGTTTGAAAAAACAATCTGGAAATCTGTTGACCGCGGAGGGAAACCTTAGAACTTTCCGCTAAGTTTGAATTTGAAGCGCCTTAAAATGTATTTTTTGGTTAATATTTGAGCTTTTGAAACTCAATGCACCATTTTCCACATTTTGAGCTCGAAAGCGGTCGGCTTTCGAAAATCAGACCGAAATCAATAACTTCCCTATAGTAGAAAATTTTCAATTTTCTTAGCGGGAAGTTAAAATTGAAAATAATTGAAATTTTATTAGAAAAAAATTTGTGAGAATTTACTATTTTTTAAAGATCGAATACATGAAAACTGAATACAGCACCCTTTTAGCACCTTTAATCCAATGATCTTTTCTAACTTATCATCGTAAGTTAAAGCTACAGGTTTTCTATGAGTATACTTAATTTTTAAGATAGAATCCCTCGCGACTTCCATTGTCAAAAGTTTATGCTAGAGTGTACGGTACATATACGTGAGAGTCATTATTAACAAGCCTAAAATTTTTTGCTGTTTATGTACTTATTTTAAACTGTGTGGTAATTATCAATGAAATTATTTTTAAAAAATTGTTTAGTTGTTAGTTAACATTACTATAGTTTTTTAAAAGAATCCTAAGAAAAGTTTGTGAGGTATAAAAATGTTTGTAGATAAACTTTTCGATATCCCGTACACCGCAATGTATAAGAGCGTTCAAAACTCAATCTTTGAAATTAAATATCTCTGAAACTAGGTGGTTAAAAATTTTTAAATTGCCCCAATCGACGCAGAATTATATGAATATTAATCTACCGAAATTAAAAAAAAATCCTAAGAAAATGACTCTGGCGAGGGTACTACCTTAAAAAATGTAATTACTGAATTCCAAAAAATTTTCGTAAACTACTAGCATCCGATCAACATAGCGTTTAAAAAAGTTTAACATCATCACAGAGACAAAGCTTAAAATATTAATGGTCCAAATAAGTCAAAACACAGGATTAAGAAAAAAAATTAGTAAAACGGTAGACCCAACAGGCTATCCCTGCAACTTCCCGCTAATGTCTAACAAAAAGCTATGCAAAACTTGCTGATCACGATGTTTTGGGCTCTCCCAGCTCAAAAATGAATCTTTCATACGATGTTAAGCTCTTCAAAAATATTTATTTGTCAAGAAAGCATAGTCAAAAAAATTAAAAAAAAAAATTAGGAAAACGGTTGACCCTAAACCCCACCCCTGCAAATTCCCGCTAATTTAATACCTAAACGCTTAAAATTACAATTCATGAGTTATTTTGAGCTCTCCGAGCTCAAATAGTTAGCTGTTCTATGCTTTTGAGCTCTTCGAACTCAAAAGTCTGATAGAAGTTTGATAAAACAATATTCTTTAAATTTTTAAACTGCAATTACTTTTGAATGAATAGACCGATTTTCACGTGGTTGGCGGCATTCGACGTAGTTTTTGAAGCCTCATAAAGAGTCTAAATTGAAATTTATCGAACTAGGAATTTCGAAGTAATTCCGAAAAAATACTTTTTTAAATTACAGTTGGCAGTAATTAATGAAATTGATTCAAACAATGATTTATTAAAAAATCTCTCGAAGCATTACATTTTTTTAATGTTAGAATTGTTTAAGTAACAATATTTTACGAAATAATTAATCGATTTTATTACGATCACTGTTATTAAATTTAGTATATATATTGCGTACAAAAAAAAAAAAAGAAAAAGTAAATAGCTTAAAAGAAGGATTTGATGAAAAATTTGTCAAGATTCTAAATTTCAATATTTTATGAACTAATTAATTAATCATTAAATAAAATCTATTGAAATGATCAATGTCATATACCTTAAATTCTTCGAGTTTAAAAGTATTATGTAGTGAAGCAATTAGATGAACCATAAAACATTTGTAAATATTTTCGATTATACTAACATTTGAATAAATTAATCAATTATAGAGAGTTTAGTGACATTTGATACTTTTTTTCAATTTCAAAGAAGCAGAAATAAAAGATAATCAATTCGACAAGTAATTTGGGAATTATTTTGAAAATATACATTTTTCCGAAATTTGAAAATATTGGGATTATTTCAATAAATCAACCGATTTTGATAAAATTTGCGGCAATGAAGCAGTTTTTTAAGTATAGTGAAAATACCTGGAGCACAAATAAACAAAACCAAAAGTTTTAAAATAATAAAAAAAAAAAAAAAAAAAGATTTTTTCGAATTTTTCCATTAACGATATTTTTTGAATGGATAAATCGATTTCGATGAAATTGGCGGCTATTGACGCAATTTTTTTAGTATTATAAAAAAAACGAAGCATAAATTGATCAAATCCAAAATTTCGGAGTAATATTGAAAAAACACTTTTTTTAAACTTTTTCGACCACGATAACTCACGAACGAATCGACCGATTTTGACCGGAACGGTGGCGATCGACGTGGTTTTTTGAGGTTAAGAACTGATTAGATTTTGGAATCGATCGAATGAGTCGTTAAGAAGATATTTAAAAAAAAAAAATTTTTGGAAATTTTATTTTTGAAATTTCTCAAAATTTATCGACTCGAATTCTTTGAACTAGTATCAGAAATCTAGGAGCGATGGGACTCTTTAGAACGCTGCTTATTTTGATCGAATCGGATAAGCTGTTCAAAAGTTATGAGATATTTACACACACACACACACACACACACACACACACACACACACACACACACGGTGACATCACCGCGGGAATAGTCAGGGAAGCTTTGTAGGGCCTCAAAACGTCGAGATCTGATGAAAACTCAATTTTCGAAAAACAGGGGGGAAAACAATAACTTCCCCATTTTTTAAAATTTTCAATTTTTTTAGTGTGAAGTTAAAAAAATCATAGATACGTTTTTTATCAGCCTTTCAAACTAATAACATTTAAAACAAATTGGACAAGTTAAGCTAAAAAAAAGCGACTAGTTTTGTATGGAATGCTTTATAACCGTTATAACGGTATATTTTCTATTCAATCATATAATGTTCACTTTGTTAATAGTTCCAGTTCAACTGCGCATAAGGGATAATTACATTAATTTTTTTTTCTATATTTTAGATATGTGCCTGTATCTTCAACAGAGGAAAGAAATTAAGTATTGGGAAAATGAAGACGATAATATCGATTTACATCTTCCGCAATGGATTGGATCTTTTTGTAACGAGCATCGTCGCAAGATGAAAGAGCAGGTTAAAACGTAAAAGAACAATCGCGAATCATCAATTTTATGATTTGTTGAATAAACTTAGTCGGTTCCCGTGTAAAAAAATTGTCCTAAAAGAGTCATAAGTTTAGGATCCTCAACGTGACACAATTTAGGACATTTTTATGACAAATTTATGACACCAAACCGAAATGAAACTTCGATTTTAGAAAATTATTGTCGCAATTACTCAGAGAAAAAATATTGTAAAAAGTACTTTTATGACAATTTTAGGATACTTTTATGTAAAATATAAGAATAATATGACAATTTTAGGACATTATTATGAATTTTAGGACACTTTTATGATAATTTCATGACAATTGTATGACACTTTTATGACAATTTTAAAATACTTTTATGAAAATTTTAAAATTGTCATAAAAGTGTCCTAACAGTATCCTAAAATTGTCATAAAAGTATCCTATTCTTATATTTTACATAAAAGCATCCTAAAATTATCATAAAAGTACTTTTTACAATATTTTTTCTCTGAGTAATTGCGACAATATTTTTCTAAAATCGAAATTTCATTTCGGTTTGGTGTCATGAAATTGTCATAAAAATGTCCTAAGTTGTGTCACGGTTAGGATCCTAAGCTTATGACTCTTTTAGGACAATTTTTTTTTACACGGGTTGGAAATGTTTGTTTTTCCCAAAGGGTTGAGCCTTTTAAAAATAGTTGATTCACTAGTATAAATTTAAACATGTTAATGATATTGTTTTTCTAATCAAACGCTAAGAAGTTGCTCTTATTTATTATTGTTAGCTCAATGTTTGTGCAAATGTTTAAAATATTTAAAAATAAAAATGTACTAATACTCTTGACAATTAATTATTACTTTTATAAATAAATTTTCAAATCTCTAATTAGCTTTAATTTATTTGATTGATATAATATAGTTTAATAATCGAGACTGTATGCCAAACCGTTTTAAAAGTAGTGTATACCTTTTTTTCACCATTGTTTTTACGAATATGAGGTCATAAGAAGTGTATGCATCAGTGAGATAATGGATAGAAAAGTCGTCTTATTTATTAAGATATGAATTATTGTTCCTATAATTAGTGTTATTATTATTATTATTATTATTATTATTATTATTATTATTATTATTGTTGTTGTTGTTGTTTTTGTTTTTGTTGTTGTTGTTGATGTTGATACTGCTATAATTTATTATTGAATAGAAACTCCAAACTCGATATATTCCTTTTTTTAAAATGATCACGGCACTAATCAACAAGATTTTAACAAATATTGAAATATATAAGTAATCATTCTATGGTTAAAATTCGATTGGCGTCTATTTGAGGCACATTTTAAAATGAGCATATATTCATTCAAGATTTACAGTGGATACGCGTAGGTTTACGCTGATTTTACTATGATAACAGTTTGGATTCACACAGGAAACATTTTGAATTCACTCTGAATTTACTTTGAATTCACTATGGTTTTACACTGGAAACACTTTGGAACGACCTACTGAAATATATTGAATTTATTGAGACCACTCTGATAACATCTTGCAAACACTTTGGGTCAACTCTGGAAACATTCTGGAAACAGTGCACAAAACCACTCTGGCAATACTCTGAATCCAGTATGATTACAAAATGTTTTCCGAATAATTACAGAATGTCCCCAGAATGATTATAAAGCCGTAAGGGAAATCGCGACCAAGGTGATAAAAACCGCGAACACCATAATTCACGAGCTTATTTTACAAGGTAACAGTTCTGCCTTAAAGCCCGGGTGAGTCCTATACCCCGACACGTATAGGCAGACTTCAATTATTAAATTGATTAGTCATCCTTTCCCTTATTATTCATTTCGATTTCCTTAACGGTATTTCTGAGTTCTGTGATAGTGATTCTTCGAGCCACGATTCGTTTTGACGATAATCGAGATTCCCGCAGTTCCAGTGACCTGGTACCACTCTCAAATTATTTTCTTCTTCTGTAAATTTATAATCGGCGAACTATTGTTTGCCGGAGTCGTTACTCCGGTTACGAACTCATTAACTTTCAATCCTTGTTCTATATTGTTAATAGTTAATAAGTGAACAGTGTAAATTAAGACGTGTTTGCCCATAGGGCCAGTTAAACAGAATATATAAACGAAAACCATGAATCGAAGTGTATCATCATTCCTAAATTAAGAACCTTCAACCTTCAACCTTCAACCTTCAACCTTCAACTTTCAATCTTCAATCTCCAGTCAGCAGGAGGAAGAGAGAAGCCAAGCAGCGGAACTCAAAGGTACAAAATACAATCAAAGACCGAATCATCGTTGGAATTAACATTCGCAATAGTAAGTGGAGGATATTATAACTATTTCCGAGGTCGATTGTCTATTCCAAGGGGCCCTCTCCGGGGTTTTCACCTTCGCGAACCCATAAATTAAAAACCTAACTATCCTTTCGTTAGGGAAATTCATCTGTTATCCGAATCTCCGATAGTCCAGCTACCAAATTCTAAGATTATATTTTTCGGACATAACAGACCTTAATTTCTGGTGGCAGCGGTGAGATCCGACTGGTGATCCCTCGTATTAGACATACCACCCCAGTTCGAAATTTAGTAGAAAACAGGGTATTTCCTTCTTAACTCCTCCAAAAATTTCCAAAATTTTTCGAAATCAAGAACCACACCCAAAATTTTATGTTCGTTCTCTTGATATAAATTTTCATTCATTTTACATTCCGCTAGCTACGCAAAATTTAAATTTAACTTCGATTCGTCATTTGATACTTCCGGCGTAATTTAACTCCCATTCTATTTTAAATTCTTATACAAATTGAAGAATAAAATTAAAAATTTTTTTTTGCTGACGTTTGAAATTAGCCATCAGCTAAACTGTTCAGATCTCTTTTTGTTTAATTTTGCTGACTAATAAAATTTTTTTTTGTCATTCGATTAGAACTTAATTCTATTTAAAACAAAAATCTTTTTTTTTGCTGACAATTAATAATTTCTTCTCTTTCAACTTTATTATTTTATTAAGATATTCGATCCAACCAAATCTTCTTTTTTTATCCTTTTCCTTATATTTCGAAAATTATTTTTTTTTCTCTGTCCTTTCTATTTTTAACCTTACTTTGACTTTAAATCCGATTTCAATTAAATATTTGTTGGTCATCTTGTATGCGAACTTATATCATACTGCCTGATCAGATTGTGCTATTTACAAGCACGTCTTTATAGACTACTCACTACCAGCCTGGTGTGCTGTAATTCTAGCACCTTGCCGCTGATAAGGGGTTTCTAAGCAGACTAGTGTATCATACTCGCACAAGTCAATGACGCTCAACTTTATTTAATCGTTTGCTTCTTCCCTATTTTTGATTTCTTCCTTTACCTTTCCGTGTCTATTCTTCCATATTCAACATTCCGTAACCCTACACCTACGATAACTAATCTTACTATCCGGTTATTGTACTCTCCAGCTATGTCCCACTTACCTAGTGACCGATAAAATACCTCGCGATTTAATTTAAATTAAAATTTCATATTTCTTTCTTTTAAAATTTGGTCTTTATATCAGATTTTTTTTTCTTCTGTTTCTTTACCCCCGCGCTCTCTTAACTTATTCTCTATTCTTACACCTAATGGTAAATAAAAGCCGTCGTTGCGGGTATAAATTCCAAATTCGGAAATCATACGCCGATCTGGTTAGCGGAAAAATTTATCATAGACCCTTGATAGAGACAAAGTATTGGGAAGACCCCTCTTTCACAAATCAAAGTTCCTTTCCAATCCCAGAAATTAAGAAAGGAATACCTAAAATACTTAGCAACGAGGCGGTTCCCCAAAGTTTAAAAGAACTATTAAAAACCCGGAGAGCAGAACCTACGATTACCCAACCGGACTCGGGAGTAAATACTCCACCCTCATCCCCAGAGTTAGTCATAACCGACGTACGACATTTCGATACTCCTCGAATTTATTAAACTCAGTTCGATCATGGTCGACCATAATAATGGGGAGGTAGTCGCTGCAGCCCCGGGAACAAGGCTGTATACAACTATACGAGAAGAACCCGAGAAAGAGCATTACCTCATCACGCGAGAAATAGAAGAAAATTTACCAACATTTACGGGAGATAGCGACGTTAGTTTCGAAGAATTTGACCGTAGACTCAAAGACTGGCTACATATGATACCCGATAACAATTAACAACCTTTTATCGGACGTATTTTACGGAAATTGCAGGGTCGTGCTCGCCATGGTGTCGAAGACATGGAAACTCGTTCGGTCCAGGAAATTTTGAGCGTACTTCGGAGCCATTTTAAACTCGGGAATCCACTCAAAGTTTCTTTAAGCAAATTAATCACCGCTCGTAGAGGTAATTACGAAGCCGTAGAGAGCTACTATTATCGATTACGCTCAATTCTCCGAAAAATACAAGCCGCGAAACCAGAAGCTGACCGGGCAGCCACGATGAACCAAGCTCACCAACTCGCGCTGGATGCATTTTTCGAATCATTACCGGAGTATCTGAAATGCTTAGCATCTACCGGTCAATACACCACACTAACTGCTTTGTTCGAAGCGATCGAAAAACAAGCAATAAAATATGATAATAATATTCGTCTACAAAATCCTAGGCCGATCCAACGCGATTCTAATTCGGTCCCAACAAAACCCCACGGTATCCATAATAGATCAAACGGAAATCCAAGATATTTCCAAAATCAACAACGTTACCAACAACAAGTCATCCCTAGTCAAGGTCATCCGTGGACAAAACCACCAGAAACCGATTTATACGTGAAACCGAAACCGATCGCGTTCGCTTACAGCGTTCCAGAATATTCTGAATATTACACACCGGCCGAAGACCCATACTTTAACCCGCCGAAAGTTACAGAACAACCGTATTATGGATTACCGCCATGCGGAGACCCTGATGGTGAGGATTCAGACTGCGAATCACCACAAGCTATGGCGTTCACCGCGAACGGTCTATCTCAAGCACCGAATAACTACCAAAGAAGGGCCTTCCAGCCTACTCCAGCCCAAAACCAATATCGCACACTGTATAGGGCATACAAAAATCGCCCTTACCAAAATCCTCACCAACAAGGAGGCTATTACCAACCGTACAAGCCTCAAAATTTCGTAACATATTCCAATCAGCTACACCAAACTCCGACGGCACCGAGGGAACAACAAACTGCTCAAAACTACCCTCAAGCGCCACCCAAAACTCTCCCCGCGAACCCCGTGACTGAAGCGATTCACCCTCAGTCACCAGAAGAGGACCAGGAACCCGCACCGGTGCGTTTGGAGAGACACATTAAAAGTTCGGAGTTCTGTAGCTGCCCAGGATGCCCCAGGAAAAACCTAAGTCCAGGTGAAGACCCTCTAGAACCAGCTTTAAACTCGATGGGCGCTCGCCAAACCGAGGGCATGGCGAGTCAGCCCCCACGCCCTCGACCAATGACAGCAGCATCATACCGTCAGAGGAGCCAGTAAAGGGCATTGCTCTTGTTACCGGTAAGGGACCCGTCATCGTAGCCAAAAGCCCAAAATTCACCGGTAATCAAATAGAAATACTCATCGACACAGGAGCCAACTATAATTTCATTAGCATCGACGCTCTAGCAAACGAAACCACCTTCCTATGTAAAGACATGGGGCAGATGGGGGGGATCGGAGCAAACCAACAGCCGATTATAGGAATCGTCACAATCGAACTCTTCGACAAAGTAATATCATTCCGTGTCGTACCACAGCGATTAGGCGGTTACCTAGCGATCCTCGGTAACGACTTTTTAATTAAAGAACAAGCACACATCTCATTCTATTGGTATACAATGGTCTTAAGAAGTCGACCGACGCGACCTATACCTTTTTCCATCAAAAGAGGAGCCTGCGATTCTCAACTCCTGGCGGTAGGAAGTGGTCCAAAAATAGACGTTGAATGCCCGGCCCTGTTAGGAAAATACCAACGATTTATCATAGATACGGGGGGGGGGGGGTTGTATCCATCATAAATAAAACAGCCCTTCTCCCGAACGTATATATAGACACCAGCTGCCGTGTCATAGCTCGCGGAATTAGTGGCGATCCAGTCGAAACTTTAGGCACAGTGGATTTAAAAATCCTCAGAGTTCCGGTCACTTGTCAAGTCAGCGAGAAAGACCTACCGGTTGCGGGCGTGGGAATCCTAGGTAATGACTGGTTAGACAAAGAAAAGGCCGAAATATCGTATTACGAGCAAACATTAACTGTACTCGTTCGGCCCAGAGATCCGATTCCATTCAGCTTAGACATAGCGAAGTCACCGATCTTCACGATCCCTCCTCGCACTCGGATGGTGGTACCGATTCCGATCGAACCGAACGGTCCACTACAAGGATACCTCCCGCGTATTCCTGCACCGGAAGGAGTATTCTTAGGCGACGCCATTGTCCTGGCCGACCAAAGTTACGTGAACTGTATGGCATTTAATACCACAGACTAATCGGTCACCATAGATTTAGACCCACAAATGCTAGAAGATTATGACTTCCAAACAAATAACTCATTCTCCAGTTCCGACGACGCCGTCTACGAAGGCCCTCCAGTCGACATATCGACTCAAGAAAAGCGGACCAACGAGATTTTAAAGAAAATTCCATCTCAACATCTAGACGATAAACAAAAAAATCAAATCCTAGAAATAGTCAGCGAATTTACCGACATATTCCACCTACCGGGAGACAATCTAGGATGTTCTAACCAGGCCACGTGTAAAATATCGACTAAGGCAGATAAACCGGTACACGTTAAACAATATAGGTTTCCAAAACAACATCAAGAGGAAATTCAGCGACAAGTAGAAAATCTATTGCAATAAGGTATAATTAGAAATTCAAAATCTCCCTACTGCTCCCCCGTATGGGTAGTACCGAAAAAGGCTGACCCCATTACTGGAGCCAAAAAATGGAGAATGGTAATAGATTTTCGCGACTTAAACAAAATCTCAATCGGAGACGCGTACCCCCTCCCGTCAATTATCGGCCTCCTAGACCAATTAGGAGACGCTAAATTTTTCAGCGTTTTCGATCTCGCAAGTGGCTTTCACCAGGTCCCAATGGACCCAGAAGATGCTCATAAAACAGCATTTTCGACACCCTTCGGCCACTTCGAATACGTCAGGATGCCTTTCGGGCTAGAAGGTGCTCCCGCTACATTTCAGCGAATGATGAACACCGCTCTAGGCTGGCTACCGTGGATTCTAATTTATTTAGATGACATCATCCTCCACGCACGAACTCTGAAAGAACACAGCGGCAGACTACGCAAACTTTTCCAGGTCTTAAGAGAAGCAGGGCTCACATTACAACCAGACAAATGTAAATTTCTCTGTGCGGAAGTAGATTACCTGGGACACGTTATTTCTAGAGACGGCGTAAAACCGGACCCTAAGAAAATACAAGCCCTACGTGAAGCCTCTAACCCAAGAAATCAAACCGAGATGCGAAAATTTCTCGGCCTAGCAAATTATTATCGCTGCTTTATTTATAATTACGCTGTACGAGCAAAACCACTCACTGATTTAACTAGGAAAACTAAAACTTTTAAATGGTCAGCAGAAGCGGAATCTGCCATGCGAGACATTAAAAATGCCTTATGCGCAGATTCTACACTAGCTTACCCGAACTTAGAAAAACCTTTCATCCTAGCCGTTAGTTCATCAGACGTAGGAATTTCAGGTATTCTAAGCCAGGAACTCGACAACCAAATATCTAACTTATCTTCACCAAAATCTGAAAATCTAGTTAATAACCCGAAAGGGACAAGTAACGATAAAATCGTCGCCTGTACCTCACGGATATTAAGAGACGCTGAATTGCGATACACCCCGGATGAAAAAGAATGTCTCGCTCTAGTATACTCAGTCCAACAAGTCCGACCTTATTTATACGGAAATAAATTCACGGCACAGACAAAGAAGGCTTGCGTCGCTTGGCTGAGAGACACCCGAGCCTCACCGAACGTCAGCGAAAATGGCGCTCTAAATTAAATGAGTTCACGTTCACGGTCGTTATAAAAACAAACGTAGATGACCAGTATGCCGACGCCCTGTCATTCAACCCAAGAGGAAGGACAGATGGAACCGAAGTACAAGAACCTCTAGACCATATAGAAAACTTACAAAACCCTGTAGGTAATCATATTATAGAAACGTTATTACTACCAGCAAATGACACAGATCCAAAGGCTCCCGCAAAGAAAAGAGGTCGACCACTCGGGTCACGAAATAAAAGATTCCAAAGCCTCCCGGAAGTTCGAGACATCATAGCCTTTCGTTTACGATCAGAACTTCGTCGCGGTTCACAAAATCCCCCCGTTGTCTATCGTGAACCGGAATCTACTGATAACAGAACGGAAGAAGATACTCCAAACAATTCAGACGATGTTTTCTTACCTCCCAACGAAAAAGATGTGAAATCCGATCGAGTAGAACCATCAAAAGATCCCGTTCGCGAACTGGCACCGGCCACTTATTTTTATTCTGGCGATGATGGAGATGAAGACGAAGAAGAGAGGGGGGGGAAGCCAGTAATACCGTCAATTCAGAACACGACTGCCCAGAAAATTCTCGGAACATCGACAGCTCACGCACAAGTGTCAATGAATCTATAAAAAAATTCAAAAGAATCGCAGAAAAATTGGGTACAAAAATTGGGTAACCGAATCATCGTTGGAATTAACATTCGCAATAGTAAGTGGAGGATATTATCACTATTTCCGAGGTCGATTGTCTATTCCAAGGGGCCCCCTCCGGGATTTTCACCTTCGCGAACCCATAAATTAAAAACCTAACGATCCTTTCGTTAGGGAAATTCATCTGTTATCCGAACCTCCCATAGTCCAGCTACCAAATTCTAAGATTATATTTTTTGGACATAACAGACTCTTTTGGTTTTGAAAAGACTCCAACCTTTTGATATTTATCACGGGATATTGACATTTTATAGTTTTTTATCTACAGACTATTTTACACCTTCCTAAAGTTCGAGTGAAGTTAAGAGATTTTTTCTATGGCGCAAAACAGCTCCGTGAGTGTTTAAAGCGTTAAGTTCACCCTTGAGTCGTACCCTGACAGATTATGTTGGCGATTAATGGATTGTTTTATTCATTTTAATGATTTCACACCTCCCAAAAGTTATGAAACAATTGAATGATTCTCTTGTAGAATCAAATTTTACACGTTATGTTTTGAAACATTCACAGAAAAAAGGTTCACTTGAGCCAAGAAAATATTTTTCTTCTTAATTATTTTCTTAAGCGAAAAAAAAATTTTTTTTGACACATTAAATGTCACTTATTCTACTTATTCCAAGAAAATTAATTCTCTTGCTTTAAAAAATACGTATCTTGATCCAAGAAAATTTATTTAAGTCAAGAAAATCTTATTGTTTTAAGAAAATTTCTCTCTTACTCCAAAAAACTAAATATCTCGATAGAAGTAAATTTTCATTAATATTCTTATTGATTAAAATATCAAATGGAACGATCAAATAATATTGAATCATTTTTTTTTATTCAATATGTATAATTGCACGCTAAGATAATATAAAATGGGTATCAAATATTCAAAAGAAAAATTTTTCCAAGGTGAGAAAATTTTTTTCTCCGCTAAAGTAGGTGGCGCTGCTTCCCTAAAGTATCTAAAAATCTTGATCAAATATAAAGATTTATTGTATCAAGTATTTATGATAGTTTGAATGAAGAAAAAATTACTCCCATCAAGAATAAAATTTCAAAAAAAATTTTTACTTCGGCCAATACAAATTCGGTCTTCCTTCAGGCATCCGAAAATTTTCTTTAGCCAAGAATTTTGTTCTCCAGTCAAGAAATTTTTCTTTCTGCGTCGAATTTATATGAATAAAATAAGTTTTTTAATTATTATTTGTACTAATGGTATCACTATATAATAAAATAAATATTTAATACTCTAATGCCGGTATTTTATTTTCAGAGTTACAAAGAGATATAGAAGAGATATAGAATAAATTATTAAAAACTATTTAAAATTTTTTTAAATTATTAATTTTATTACGTTAAAAGTTCATTATCACAGAAGTCTGCGTAAGCAACGTGCAATTTATTTTTCGACAGTGCAAGTAGTATCACTTTTTTCTCAATTTCTTCGGTGCTAATTGCTGAATATTGACTACTTTTACTGCTTACCAACATTAAATGATCCAACGGCCTATCGCGTATTAACGTTTTTTTACTTTGTCCAAAGAAATTTCCAATGCAATAACTTTGATTATTTAAATCTGATTTAATTCCAACAAATATTTTAACTTGAAATATTCGACCGTCTTTTAATTGAACATTAAAATTCGCTCTTTTTTTTCATGTGTGTAAGAGGTACTCGTAATTATCTTCTCATTTATTATTCCTCGCTTGTAAATAAAAAAAATACCATTTTTATTAATTATGATTTCCGATCGCTGGAACGCAGTGAGTTGATACGGGAGTAATTGAGATAATATTACTGGTTTTCCTAAAACACCGACATTTCCAAGTAGTAATTTAGAAGATGGCCTTGATTTTCGATTCAAGACCTCATCCAAGTACTTTTTTTGTTTATGGTTTCGATGATTTTGACAAATAATCAATAATCTGTCAATGCAGCATTTTAATCGGAATGAATCGCAAATTTGTATATGAACACCATTAGAACTTTTTACATACTCTTGTATCGTCTGATTAAAATCTTCATATATAAAAGCGCTATGAGTAGGAAGAGGTCCCCAGTTTTTAACACTCTCAGATAATTGTGCCAGTAAATGAACATTAAAACTGACATATTTCTTTCCATAAAGACTTTCGACTCCAGCAATAAATTCATGTAAGCATTGACCAGCATAAACTAATTCAGATTTCATAACAGACTTTTTGACTAATATAGAAATGTCGTCAACTAATAATGCCCAATGATCAACAAATTTTTTTGGGAACACAAGTTTAAGAACCGGTAGACTGTATACAAGAAGAAAAGCCACCCATTCGTGAGCTTTAAAATGAACTCTATCGGATAGTTTTCTTGGCGTTCTTGAAAATGTTGAAGTAGGAAAAAATGAGGTTATTAAATTATCCACAACATCAATTCGGTCGCCAAAATAAAATTCTTCATTGCTATTTTTACTGTCAAACCAAAGCCCTGCAAACTGCCGCCAAACTCCCAACCCCACACAGTGCATCCAGTCTACATCCAAACTTTTAATAATGTCAAATCCAGGAATGTCGCATAGGATTGATCTACTTTTATACCTTTTTTTTTTATTTTTTTGTTTTTCTTCTGCATGTCTTAATGTTTCACGATGAGATCTTATTCCTTCGCCAAAGGCATTGCCATTGACAATAGGATATACTCTAGCATGACCTCGACCTTTTGCAATACTTTCTCCGGGATGAAGGCACAAACCGCAGCCGTATTCACCGTTAAATTGCGTAGAATACCTTAAAATAGGGCGAGCCACAGAGTCACAAACTCCCATCAAAATAACTACATATTTTTTGTACTCTTGACGTCTTTTTATGGGGTCTAATTCATTAATAGTACATAAAATAGGATATACTGAACTGTTGGAACTGTCAAATATCGGTGCACCATCAACGCTGAAATTTATTGATATGGTATTATCGTTACAGATTCTTTTCTTATATAATTTTCCGTCATAAATATCTTCCAAACCATTTGTATGTATTTTTATACGATTCTTGGACTGTAGATTATGAGCTTCAGTAGTCTCAAAAATTTCTCGAAGTTGATCTTCTAATGGCAGATGTAAGAAGAAACTTTTATCCAATTCACCTCCGTTTTTGACTTTATGCAAACAACTATCACATTGAATGATTCTATTTCTAATAGATCCTAAATAATTACCACATTCGATACACATATAATGAGTAGTGACGCGCTGTGAATACTTATCAATAATTTTTTTGAAATGATAAGATGTACTCTTATCATCAGATACATCTGTGGCAATGTTGAGAAGTCTAGAAATGTCTGACGCTACTGTGAATGTTGTATTACGCCGCCATTTTTACCAGTGTAAGTAAATAATTTATTAATCTTGGCATTGGAATTTTAATGGAGGAGTTTTCTTCTTTATTGTTCAACTGCTTACTCGGAAGCTTATTGGGAAACTTAGTGAGTAACTCAGTATTATTTGTTTCAATATGGCAAATGTTATTTCCGGATTCAGTATTTGCATCATAATTATTTACTTCTTGGTCTTGATTTCTGTAATTTGATGTTAAGTCTGGACTATTAACAACAGTTTCCAACGTTGGATTTTCATCACAGGGAATCAAGCTATTTAGATTTACACTTGTATTATTACCAAACTCGTTAAATTCTGCTGAAACAGGTTTTCTAACAACTTTAAAGTATGGGGCGGTTTGCCTAAAAATTTAAAATAGAATAATTAAAAAATTAAATTACCAGTAGTCCATATTTATAAACTCGTTTGATTACTTAAAACATAAAAAATACAATATACAAAAGAGAAAAATGAAAGAACAGAAAACTTTTAAAAGTTTCTTTTAATTTATTTATTATTAACTGATAATTTGATAAAATGATCCTATTTAAATGAAATTTTTGGAGCCAGTTTAAGGTGAGTTGAAGTTCAGGTATACTTGATTCCAAATAAATTAATTACCAATAATGTATCACAGATCAAATTTGATAAAGAAAGTCTTTAAAAGAAAATCAATAAATAAACAAATTTGATAAGAGTAAATTTAAAAATTTTTTTCTCGAAGTAATACAACTATTTTCCGTGTCTGATCATATTTGAGTGGATTTGATTATTATATAACTTATTGTCCATTTCAAATCGTCAATTCGGTAAATTTTATTTGTGATAAAAAAATAATAATAATGACATATTATTGAGTTATACTCTCTCGATTTACAAAAAATTGTTGTTCTTCATTTTTATTAAATTTTGAATTTTGATACCTAATTAAAAAAATACACGACTGACTTAAAATATTTTATTAACTTACTGACGTAATTTCATTTTTGCATTTCAATGTCGTTTCGTCCAAGCTGGAATATCATAAGTGGAATTAAAATTGATATATTTTTTATAAGGTCCCCGTATTTTTTTTTTACAGTCGTTAAAGACATTCTCAATTATTGAATAATTATTTTTCAGCGATTACACTTAATTCACATCAATATTATAATTGTTTATTTTTATGCATATTAGAATATAAATTCGATCATTAATATAGGCAATAAATGTTTATGAAATCTATTTATAAAATAAAAGTCATCTATGAAGTTTGCGCTTGCTTCGTTTTTATTTATAAACAAACTTTGACAATCAAATGAATAACGTGTAAAACTTGTCATAAAAAACTCACGTGAATTGACGTTTATAGTCAAAAATAATTATGTAAAATAAAATTTTTGCTCTGTTACGTTGGGTTGGAGGAGAATACCGTGGTACTTATACATCAGATGTCCCGGTAGAATGGATTAAAGATTTTTATGTTGAGAGTTTTGATAGTGAAAATGAAGATCCCGACTTAAGTAGCTGCCTGAACCTGGAACCCGCTTTATAGTAAGGTGCACGGCTTTAATACTGTATATACTACAAACGACGAGAATCATTGTAGTAGGACTTTCATTTTTGTAGTACAAATTTTAGTCCTCGAAAATATTAAACTTATATAAATATCTTTAAGTGCGCCTGCGCACTTAGCATTATCATATGATTATGAACAGGATAGAACAATTTCTTTTTGGCTAAGGATCATCAATATGTTAATTTAGGGTCAGTACACTGTACTACAAATGAAAATAAATCCATCATTCTATATATTTTAATAATCTAATTATCCATCAGTGAAATATTAAGGTTTATTTTTATTTTGGAGTGAGAAAATGTCATTATCAAAAAATTATGATAACTACAATATACTACAATAAATTTTAATTCGATTGTAGCTATTTTTGTAATAATATAAGTATTTTTCAAAGATATTTATATAAGTTTAATATTTTAGAAGCTGACTTAAGTTACGTTGTGGAGTGGCGTGTGAAAAATAAAATGCCCAAAAATGGTTGGCCTTGTGCTGATGCTCAAGTTGTAGCCGTGTCAGGTAAGTTTTTCTTTAAATATACATTTCCTAGAAATTATAATTTTTTTTTATACTAAAACTCACTTCTTAAATGATAATAATTTAGTGCTTTTAATTATAATTTTAATTACTCTCAGTAATTAATGAATACAAGATATCAATTAATATTTTACTATAATTATCACAACCACTGGAATTTGTTTAAGGAGAAATTATTAAATACGTTAAATAGTTGTTAATTAACCGTAAATTTATTATAAAAATGTAACCACATAATTTTTTGTGTGAACTTATATTTCTGGTAAGTTATAACTATATCATTTTTTATTTTTAAAGAGGACAAAAGTAAACTACAGCAGAAACTTCAATCGATAGAAGGCGCGAGATCGCCTCTGCGATGTAAACCAAAGAAAAAAAAATAAGCAGAAGATTAATTTGATTGGTAACATGGCCAAGAATAAAAAAGAAACCCCAGCAGCGATGCAAACATCAAACAATGACATCATTGGGAAAGCTTCAGTAAAATTAAATTATTACCTGTCTATTATTATAATCAACATTATTAATAATTAATATATTTTAGGGAAGCGGCACGAGCACATCATATCAAAATAAGACGAAAAAGACAAGGCTTGATACTAACTCCAATCGTTCAGGAAAAATCCTACCACTCAGAAGAAACCTAGGTGTCGAAGAAAGATATGACGAAGAAGAAAAGCAAGATGGTGATGAAAATGAAGAAGAGAAGGACGGAAATCTCGAAGAAGAAGATGGTAGATCTAGCGATGAAGAGATTTTTGATGATTTGAGGTTCCTGTAGCTACTGATAATAATGGTGGAATTGGAAAACTTTTCAAGAAGGTTTTTAAAGAATTAAAAACAATTAAATCAAAGCTTGATGAAAATCAACGAAATGATATACCACGTGATCCAGGTGATCAAGTTGAACTGGGACATGCAGGATATAATGTTTTTATACCATTGAAGTGTTGGACAGCTGCAAATGCTCAAACGTCATTTACATCAATGGAAAATTTCTCTGGTGAAGTCAGTTTTCAGTACAGAAGAAAGGCTGCGAAGTAATCTAAGGGGAAAGCGAAGCAGAATCAACCGCGACGCACCCATTCGACCAGCCTTAGATGAACTGAAAATGAATGCGACTGAAGGTAAATACTCGATAACGTAATTCCTTTACCGATAATTTTTTAGTTTTGACCTTTTCTAAGCGAAATTTTTGCTCCTTTAATTTTTTCAAAAGTTGTCTGGTCCATATAAGTCATCACTCCTAGAATAATTGCTCTAAATGCAATTATGACAACGTTAAATTGTTCCTCGGAAATGTTTCGATAAGAAACATAGTGTTTGGGTAGTCTAAAAAAATTTTTTTTATGAGATATCGAAACTTGAAAAAAATTCGAAAAATCGAAAATTCTAATTATTGAATCCAAAACATAAAAGTGGCCATAACTCCGAAAATAATTGCTCTAAAAGCAACTGTGACCACTCTCAATTGTTCCTCGGGAAATTTTCTACAAGAAAGTGTTTTAAGAGATTAAAAAATTTTTTTTATGAGATATCGGGACTTGAAGAAAATTCGGAACATCGAAAATTCAGAATTTCGACTTTGGATCATAAAAGTGACCATAACGACTAAAATAATTGCTCGAAATGCAATTCTGACCACTATAAATTGTTCTTCGGGAAATTTCCTACAAGAATCTTAGTGTTTAATACGTCTAAAAGAATTTTTTTCCAGGAAATATTGGGGCTTAAAGAAAATTCGGAAAATCGGAAATTCACAATTTCGACTTTGGACGATAAAAGTGGCTATAACTGCGAAAATATGTGCTGTATCCGCAATTCTGACCACTCGAAATTGTTCATCGCGAAATTTTCTACAAGAAAATTAGTGTTTTATAAGTCTAAAAAATTTTTTTTTATGGGATATCGGGACGAATAAAATTCTAATTATCTGAAATTCACAATTTCAACATTGCATCATAAAAGTGGCGATAACTGCTAAAATAATTGCTCTAAATACAATTCTGACGACTCTCTATTCTCCCTCGGGAAATTTCCTACAAGAATATTAGTGTTTAATACGTCTAAAATAATTTTTTTCCAGGAAATATTGGGGCTTAAAGAAAATTCGGAAAATAGATAAGTTACGTAATCGACCGTTCACTGTGCCCAAACGTTCAAAAATTGAACTTTCGCATTTTACTAAATAACGTACATAATCGTTCTTAGTAGGTTACTTACAAGCTATCTAGACTATTTCCAACCTTCCTAGACCCATAGTAGATATGTTACGTAATCGACCGTTCTTTGTGCCAAAACGTTCAAAAATTGAACTTTCGAATTTTACAAAATAAAGGTCGTAATCATGTTTAGCAGGTTACTTACAAGGTATCTAGACTATTTCCAACATTCCAAGGGGCATAGAACATACGTTACGTAATCGACCGTTCTCTGCGCCCAATCGTTCAAAAATTGAAGTTTCGCATTTTACTAAATAACGTACATAATCGTTCTTAGTATGTTACTTACAAGCGATCGAGACTGTTTCTACCATTCCAGGACCCATAGAAGAAAAGTTACATAATCGACCATTCTCCGCGAGCAATCGTTCAAAAATTTAACTTACGAATTATACAAAATAAAGGTCGTAATCATGTTTAGCAGGTTACTTACAAGGTATCTAGACTATTTCCAACATTCCAAGGCCCATAGAACATACGTTACGTAATCGACCATTCTCTGTGCCCAAACGTTCAAAAATTGAACTTTCGAATTTTACAAAGTAACGTACATAATCGTTCTTAGTATGTTACTTACAAGCTATCTAGACTATTTCCAACCTTCCAGGACCCATAGAAGAAAAGTTACGTAATTGACCGTTCTGTTCGCCCAATCGTTCAAAAATTGAAATTTCGCATTTTACTAAATAACGTACATAATCGTTCTTAGTAGGTTACATACAAGCTATCTAGACTATTTCCAACCTTCCTAGACCCATAGTAGATATGTTACGTAATCGACCGTTCTCTGTGCCCAAACGTTCAAAAATTGAACTTTCGAATTTTACAAAATAAAGGTGGTAATCATGTTTAGCAGGTTACTTACAAGGTATCTAGACTATTTCCAACCTTCCAGGACCCATAGTAGATCAGTTACGTAATCTACCGTTCACTGTGCCCAAACGTTCAAAAATTGAACTTTCGAATTTTACTAAATAATGTACATAATCGTTCTTAGTAGGTTACTTACAAGCTATCTAGACTATATCCAACCTTCCTAGACCCATAGTAGATATGTTACGTAATCGACCGTTCACTGTGCCCAAACGTTCAAAAATTGAACTTTCGAATTTTACTAAATAACGTACATAATCGTTCTTAGTCTAGATAGCTTGTAAGTAACCTACTATTTCCAAACTTCCAGGACCCATAGAATAAAAGTTACGTAATTGTCCGTTCTGATCGCCCAATCGATCAAAAATTGAACTTTCGAATTTTACTAAATAACGTACATAATCGTACTTAGCAGGTTACTTACAAGCTATCTAGACTGTTTCTAACCTTCCAGGACCCATAGAACAAAAGTTACGTAATCGACAATTCTCCGCAAGCAAACGTTCAAAAATTGAACTTTCGAATTTCATGATATATAGGTCAATACCGTGGTTAGTAGTTTATTTGAAAGCGATTCAGACTATTTCCGACATTCCAAGACCCATAGAACATACGTTACGCAATCGACCGTTCTCTGTGCCCAAACGTTCAAAAATTGAACTTTCGAATTTTACTAAATAACGTACATAATCGTTCGTAGTAGGTTACTTACAAGCGATCGAGACTGTTTCTACCATTCCAGGACCCATAGAAGAAAAGTTACATAATCGAACATTCTCCGCAAGCAATCGTTCAAAAATTGAACTTTCGAAATTTACTAAATAACGTACATAATCGTTCTTAGTAGGTTACTTACAAGCTATCTAGACTATTTCCAACCTTCCAGGACCCATAGTAGATAAGTTACGTAAGCGACCGTTCTCTGCGACCATTCGTTCAAAAATTGAACTTACGAATTATACAAAATAAAGGTCGTAATCATGTTTAGCAGGTTACTTACAAGGTATCTAGACTATTTCCAACATTCCAAGGCCCATAGAACATACGTTACGTAATCGACCATTCTCTGTGCCCAAACGTTCAAAAATTGAACTTTCGAATTTTACAAAGTAACGTACATAATCGTTCTTAGTATGTTACTTACAAGCTATCTAGACTATTTCCAACCTTCCAGGACCCATAGAAGAAAAGTTACGTAATTGACCGTTCTGTTCGCCCAATCGTTCAAAAATTGAAATATCGCATTTTACTAAATAACGTACATAATCGTTCTTAGTAGGTTACATACAAGCTATCTAGACTATTTCCAACCTTCCTAGACCCATAGTAGATATGTTACGTAATCGACCGTTCTCTGTGCCCAAACGTTCAAAAATTGAACTTTCGAATTTTACTAAATAAAGGTCGTAATCATGTTTAGCAGGTTACTTACAAGGTATCTAGACTATTTCCAACATTCCAAGTCCCATAGAACTTACGTTACGTAATCGACCGTTCTCTGCGCCCATTCGTTCAAAAATTGAACTTTCGAATTTTACTAAATAACGTACATAATCGTTCTTAGTCTAGATAGCTTGTAAGTAACCTACTATTTCCAACCTTCCAGGACCCATAGAAGAAAAATTACGTAATTGTCCGTTCTGTTCGCCCAATCGTTCAAAAATTGAACTTTCGCATTTTACTAAATAACGTACATAATCGTTCTTAGTAGGTTACTTACAAGCTATCTAGACTATTTCCAACCTTCCTAGACCCATAGTAGATATGTTACGTAATCGACCGTTCTCTGTGCCCAAACGTTCAAAAATTGAACTTTCGAATTTTACAAAATAAAGGTCGTAATCATGTTTAGCAGGTTACTTACAAGGTATCTAGACTATTTCCAACATTCCAAGTCCCATAGGACTTTCGTTACGTAATCGACCGTTCTCTGCGCCCATTCGTTCAAAAAATGAACTTTCGCATTTTACTAAATAACGTTCATAATCGTTCTTAGTAGGTTACTTACAAGCTATCTAGACTATTTCCAACCTTCCTAGACCCATAGTAGATATGTTACGTAATCGACCGTTCTCTGTGCCCAAACGTTCAAAAATTGAACTTTCGAATTTTACAAAATAAAGGTCGTAATCATGTTTAGCAGGTTACATACAAGCTATCTAGACTATTTCCAACATTCCAAGTCCCATAGAACATACGTTACGTACTCCACCGTTCTCTGCGCCCATTCGTTCAAAAATTGAACTTTGGAATTTTACAAAATAAAGGTCGTAATCATGTTTAGCAGGTTACATACAAGCTATCTAGACTATTTCCAACATTCCAAGTCCCATAGAACTTACGTTACGTAATCCACCGTTCTCTGCGCCCATTCGTTCAAAAATTGAACTTTCGAATTTTACTAAATAACGTACATAATCGTTCTTAGTCTAGATAGCTTGTAAGTAACCTACTATTTCCAACCTTCCAGGACCCATAGAAGAAAAGTTACGTAATTTTCCGTTCTGATCGCCCAATCGTTCAAAAATTGAACTCTCGCAGTTTACTAAATATCGTACGTAATCGTTCTTAGTAGGTTACTTACAAGCTATCTAGACTATTTCCAACCTTCCAGGACCCATAGAAGAAAAGTTACGTAATTGATCGTTCTCTGTGCCCAAACGTTCAAAAATTGAACTTTCGAATTTTACTAAATAAAGGTCGTAATCATGTTTAGCAGGTTACTTACAAGGTATCTAGACTATTTCCAACATTCCAAGTCCCATAGAACTTACGTTACGTAATCGTACGTTCTCTGCGCCCATTCGTTCAAAAATTGAACTTTCGAATTTTACTAAATAACGTACATAATCGTTCTTAGTCTAGATAGCTTGTAAGTAACCTACTATTTCCAACCTTCCAGGACCCATAGAAGAAAAATTACGTAATTGTCCGTTCTGTTCGCCCAATCGTTCAAAAATTGAACTTTCGCATTTTACTAAATAACGTACATAATCGTTCTTAGTAGGTTACTTACAAGCTATCTAGACTATTTCCAACCTTCCTAGACCCATAGTAGATATGTTACGTAATCGACCGTTCTCTGTGCCCAAACGTTCAAAAATTGAACTTTCGAATTTTACAAAATAAAGGTCGTAATCATGTTTAGCAGGTTACTTACAAGGTATCTAGACTATTTCCAACCTTCCTAGACCCATAGTAGATATGTTACGTAATCGACCGTTCTCTGTGCCCAAACGTTCAAAAATTGAACTTTCGAATTTTACAAAATAAAGGTCGTAATCATGTTTAGCAGGTTACTTACAAGGTATCTAGACTATTTCCAACATTCCAAGTCCCATAGAACTTACGTTACGTACTCGACCGTTCTCTGCGCCCATTCGTTCAAAAATTGAACTTTCGAATTTTACTAAATAACGTACATAATCGTTCTTAGTAGGTTACTTACAAGCTATCTAGACTATTTCCAACCTTCCTAGACCCATAGTAGATATGTTACGTAATCCACCGTTCTCTGTGCCCAAACGTTCAAAAATTGAACTTTCGAATTTTACAAAATAAAGGTCGTAATCATGTTTAGCAGGTTACATACAAGCTATCTAGACTATTTCCAACATTCCAAGTCCCATAGAACATACGTTACGTATTCCACCGTTCTCTGCGCCCATTCGTTCAAAAATTGAACTTTGGAATTTTACAAAATAAAGGTCGTAATCATGTTTAGCAGGTTACTTACAAGGTATCTAGATTATTTCCAACATTCCAAGTCCCATAGAACTTACGTTACGTACTCGACCGTTCTCTGCGCCCATTCGTTCAAAAATTGAACTTTCCAATTTTACTAAATAACGTACATAATCGTTCTTAGTAGGTTACTTACAAGCTATCTAGACTATTTCCAACCTTCCAGGACCCATAGAAGAAAAGTTACGTAATTGATCGTTCTCTGTGCCCAAACGTTCAAAAATTGAACTTTCGAATTTTACTAAATAACGTACATAATCGTTGTTAGTAGGTTACTTACAAGCTTTCTAGACTATTCCCAACCTTCCTAGACCCATAGTAGATATGTTACGTAATCGACCGTTCTCTGTGCCCAAACGTTCAAAAATTGAACTTTCAAATTTGACTAAATAAAGGTCGTAATCATATTTAGCAGGTTACTTACAAGGTATCTAGACTATGTCCAACATTCCAAGGCGCATCGAACATACGTTACGTAATCGACCGTTCTCTGAACCCATTCGTTCAAAAATTGAACTTTCGAATTTTACTAAATAAAGGTCGTAATCATGTTTAGCAGGTTACTTACAAGGTATCTAGACTATTTCCAACATTCCAAGGCGCATAGAACATACGTTACGTAATTGACCGTTCTGTTCGCCCGGTCGTTCAAAAATTGAACTTTCGCATTTTACTAAATAACGTACATAATCGTTCTTAGTCTAGATAGCTTGTAAGTAACCTACTATTTCCAACCTTCCAGGACCCATAGAAGAAAAATTACGTAAATGTCCGTTCTGTTCGCCCAATCGTTCAAAAATTGAACTTTCGAATTTTACTAAATAACGTACATAATCGTTCTTAGTAGGTTACTTACAAGCTTTCTAGACTATTTCCAACCTTCCGAGGTCCATAGTAGATATGTTACGTAATCGACCGTTCTCTGTGTCCAAACGTTCAAAAATTGAACTTTCAAATTTTACAAAATAAAGGTCGTAATCATGTTTAGCAGGTTACTTACAAGCTATCTAGACTATTTCCAACCTTCCAGGACCCATAGAAGATAAGTTACGTAATTGACCGTTCTGTTCGCCAGATCGTTCAAAAATTGAACTTTCGCATTTTACTAAATAACGTACATAATCGTTCTTAGTCGGATACTTACAAGCTATCTAGACTATTTCCAACCTTCCTAGACCCATAGTAGATATGTTACGTAATCGACCGTTCTCTGCGCCCATTCGTTCAAAAATTGAACTTTCGAATTTTACTAAATAACGTACATAATCGTTCTTAGTCTAGATAGCTTGTAAGTAACCTACTATTTCCAACCTTCCAGGACCCATAGAAGAAAAGTTACGTAATTTTCCGTTCTGATCGCCCAATCGTTCAAAAATTGAACTCTCGCAGTTTACTAAATATCGTACGTAATCGTTCTTAGTAGGTTACTTACAAGCTATCTAGACTATTTCCAACCTTCCAGGACCCATAGAAGAAAAGTTACGTAATTGATCGTTCTCTGTGCCCAAACGTTCAAAAATTGAACTTTCGAATTTTACTAAATAAAGGTCGTAATCATGTTTAGCAGGTTACTTACAAGTTATCTAGACTATTTCCAACATTCCAAGTCCCATAGAACATACGTTACGTAATCGACCGTTCTCTGCGCCCATTCGTTCAAAAAATGAACTTTCGAATTTTACAAAATAAAGGTCGTAATCATGTTTAGCAGGTTACTTACAAGGTATCTAGACTATTTCTTACATTCCAAGTCCCATAGAACTTACGTTACGTAATCGACCGTTCTCTGCGCCCATTCGTTCAAAAATTGAACTTTCGAATTTTACTAAATAACGTACATAATCGTTCTTAGTCTAGATAGCTTGTAAGTAACCTACTATTTCCCACCTTCCAGGACCCATAGAAGAAAAGTTACGTAATTGATCGTCCTCTGTGCCCAAACGTTCAAAAATTGAACTTTCGAATTTTACTAAATAACGTACATCATCGTTGTTAGTAGGTTACTTACAAGCTTTCTAGACTATTTCCAACCTTCCGAGGTCCATAGTGGATATGTTACGTAATCGACCGTTCTCTGTGTCCAAACGTTCAAAAATTGAACTTTCAAATTTTACAAAATAAAGGTCGTAATCATGTTTAGCAGGTTACTTACAAGCTATCTAGACTATTTCCAACCTTCCAGGACCCATAGAAGATATGTTACGTAATCGACCGTTCTCTGTGCCCAAACGTTCAAAAATTGAACTTTCAAATTTGACTAAATAAAGGTCGTAATCATATTTAGCAGGTTACTTACAAGGTATCTAGACTATTTCCAACATTCCAAGTCCCATAGAACTTACGTTACGTACTCGACCGTTCTCTGCGCCCATTCGTTCAAAAATTGAACTTTCGAATTTTACAAAATAAAGGTCGTAATCATGTTTAGCAGGTTACTTACAAGGTATCTAGACTATTTCCAACATTACAAGTCCCGTAGAACTTACGTTACGTAATCGACCGTTCTCTGCGCCCATTCGTTTGTGATGGTAAAAGGCGAGTGCAAGCAAGACGGCGGAGCGCATTATTATTACTATTATTCTGGTCATTGTTATCACTATTTTTATTATCATTATTGTTATTATTGTTATCATTATTATCACTAATACCGGAGTGTATTTTATGTTTCTTGTTTCTTTTGTATTTCTGTTAAAAAAAAAAAAAAATCATCCGAAGATACGCGCAAGTTCTTGAGTTCGCCATCACGGCGAGAGGTGGCGAAGAATTCCGCCGCTCGTTCGCTTGCAGTAAAAACCGGCAAGCTCATATAAGCGAAACCGCGTGACGATAATTTTGTTCTTTTAAAGAACAAAAATTTAATTTACCTGAAAGAAAGAATTAATTAAAATTCTCAAACAGATTCAAAAGATCTGAATAATTATGTAATTAATTACTTTCTTGTAATTTTGTATAGAAAATTATTTTTGTGAAGATTATTATTTAGCAAATGTTATTTTTTTCTAAGTCCCGAGTGATTTTTGTATGGAATTGATCTTTGTATGAAATTGATTGTAATCCGTTAAAATTAATAAGTGAAATCGATTTTAATCAAACTTAAATATGGCAAAATCTGAAGTTCGCCAACGAGCGATAGGTGGCGATAAATTTTCAAAACCTTTCACTCGTAGAGAAAGGTTTAGGAATTAATAAAATCGATTTTGATTGACGGAAAGTCAACCAAGTTTTCCCAGTGGTTCTTATTTTTTGGTAGAAGACCCTTCACCAAGGAATAACCAAGGAACTCTTACCTTGTCTCCGACCAGGAACCAGGTAAGTGCTGACTTATCCATTGGGGAAATTTGGCCAGCGGAAAGGGTTGCTTTCCAAGCACCCAGAGGGAACTAGGGGTAAGTAGGGCCGGAAAGGGTTGCTTTCCAAGCACCCAGAGGGAACTAGGGGTAAGTAGGGCCGGAAAGGGTTGCTTTCCAAGCACCCAGACTGGACTAGGGGTAAGTAGGGCCGGAAAGGGTTGCTTTCCAAGCACCCAGAGGGAACTAGGGGTAAGTAGGGCCGGAAAGGGTTGCTTTCCAAGCACCCAGACTGGACTAGGGGTAAGTAGGGCCGGAAAGGGTTACTTTTCAAGTATCCAGATGGGAGTAGGGGCAGGTAGGGCCGTGACGTAAAACGCAACCGTCGGTAAAGAAGAATACTACTGTGTAAAGGTAGTAGGCAGAGTTTGGCCACCAGATGGCTCTAAAGAGAGCCGGAAAGTAAATGTTGTGTGCGGGTTATGTGCGATATTGTAAAGTTTGACATAACGCTTGTAAATTTTATAAACTTGAGTTTCAATTTTGTTGTTTGTTGTTTGTTAAATAAATAGAGTATTAAGTATAATTAGGCTCCAAATTTATTTATAAGTAAAATAAGTTATCCCTTAAAAGATCCTGGACTCCGGCGAGATTTTATTCGAGCTAGGGGATATAGATGTATAGGTAAAGCCTTGACTAAATTACTACGGCAATTAAATTTATTTGAAAAAAACCGGAAAAATACCCGTTACAAAATATGGCGCTCGAACAGGGACCGTGATTTTTGTTTTCGTGTAACGGGAATTTTGGAATACCAATCAACTGTGGAAAAGTTAGTTTTCTTTTGTTTCTTTTTATCTACTTACTACAATGGCGAGTAAAAAGCCAGGGACACACACGTGGCTTTGGTCGCTGAGAAAGGACGCGGTCATTAGCGAACTAGAGAAGTATCGGGTGACCATCGAGCCGAAGGCGACACTAGCGGAGCTGCGGTTCTTATTAAAAACTGAATTAAATAAGACACGAGCGGCGAATGCGGGTCGCGCTGGTCGATATGACCAACTTCTAATCGACCTCGATCAATCAGAAGCCGAGTTAGACAACCTCGAAACCCTTGGCGATGTAGTTGAGGAGGATGAATCTGACCACGATGACGTACAACTCTCAGACGAGGAACCGACTGATGACAATCAGGCAATCGGGACGTCGGAGACGAGCCAACGCGAAAGAAAATTGCGGGCCGAAATCGAAGCAGAAGAACGGGAGCGACTCGAGGCGGAAGAACGGGAGGAACGCGAACGCCGAATCCGAGAAGCTAGGGATCAGGCGGAAAGGGACCAAGAAGAGAGGTTAGCCCGCGAAACTGCCGAACGGGCCGAACAGGAGCTACGCGGACGTCTGCGACAGGAAATACGGGCGCGACTTTTGCAGGAAAGAGAGGAACAGCGAGCGTACAGACTCCAGCTCGACGCGAGAGAAGTCCAAATAAGGCACCAAGTAGAGCAACGAAGAAAGGAGGAGCGAGATGACCACACACACTCCCGTGGCAACAATCAAAGATCTTGGCTGAGCAAGGATATCGGGCAATCGAGCCCGAACGAGGATAATGGGCAGTCAAAACAAGGGAATGGTATCCAACGATCAGGACGAGAGGATGGGACACGGCGATCAGGACGAGCGACCGACCCTGTGAACTTACCCAGGGCAGTCGGCTCAAACCCAGGGACACCCAGGTTGGACCATCATCAAGCTAGGTCTATGGATAACTCCATCGAACTCCACAGGAGGGACATGGTGAGAAAATGGGGCGTCGTGTTCAAAGGGAACGCGATATCCTAGATTTTCTGGAACGACTCGAAGAATTGGCTGAAAGTTACGGGTACGAGATGGACGACTTGCTTCCTTGCATACCGATATTACTCCGCGAAAAGGCTCTCCTCTGGTACCGTAACAACAAGAGAGCTTGGGTCTCATGGGAAGACTTCGTACAAGACCTGAAAGCGTTCTATCTACCCCCAGGTCTCGAACTTGAGTTGGAGGAACAGATCCGGAATCGGGTCCAGGGCCCAATAGAGAGTGCCGCTGAATATGCCACCCGGATCCAGACTCTCATGAGGAGGCATGGGCAAATGTCACCCTCAGCTCGCCTCACACGACTCTACCAGAATCTAAGACCTGAATACCGTCGATACATGAAGCGGACTGAGTTTTCCAGCGTCCCAGAGTTACTACGACTCGCAGGCGAACTCGAACAACTCTCCATGCAGGAAAAAGCATCTTCGCGCCGCGAAAATAAAACTACCTACGCAAAAACTCCGGCCTCCACGAAACCAAGCACATCCTTGGAACTTTTTGAATACAATTGGAGGGAAAATTGCTGGCGATGCCGTCAAAAAGGGCACCGGAAACCTGAATGCACAAACCGATGGGTCAAATTCTGCATGCGATGCGGGAAAATGGATACATTATCCCGAGATTGTCCATGCCCACGACAGGGAAACGAAGCGAGGACCGGTTCAAGCTCCCAGAATCGAGCCAGAGACCACCAGGGAGCTCCCAATCCTGCACCATACAGCCAATCGACCAACCAATCATACAACCAATCGACCAACCAACCGACCAACCAATCGACACCGCAACCGAACAGTTCATACCAAAAGAAATAAAACCAGGGGAAAAGCGTCCATTCGCGAAAATAGGGGTTGGCCAGGTGACAATTAACGCATTAATGGACACCGGGGCCACAGCATCTGTAATATCACAAAAGGTATGGGACTTCATCCGCCAAAACAACTTGTATGAAAGATACAATTCGGTACCAGTGAGGGGATCAACACTTGGCCAGCATGTAGTGTGCACTACGGGCACTGCGTGGGTTAAAATCCGTGAAGACAACCGGATTTTCACCCTGCCGTTTCACATTATTCCCACGTACGGGAATGACATGCTGTTAGGAGTGGATAATCTCACTACATTAGGGTACCAACTTCTTAAATGCCGCCCATCTTTTACTTGCTACGAACTTAACACTAACTACGACGAAACAACTGCACAAAAGGAGATCGACGAACTTCTCCAACGTGACCAAGACATTCACGGACCGGTTAAATGCGCGGAACACCGGATTAAGATCAAACCCGGAACAGAACCGATCAAAACTCGTTACTTTCCGAAGAACCCAAAAATGCAAGAAATCATGAATGCCGAAGTCGACAAAATGTTAGAGGATGGGATCATAGAACCCTCTAACAGCCCCTGGAATTCTCCTGTCGTACTAGTTCGGAAAAAAGATAGAAAATACCGGTTCTGTGTTGATTTTCGAAAAGTAAACGACGTATCTGAAAAAGATGCGTTTCCGATTCCCCATGTAAACGCGTCGCTGAACAAACTGCGAAAAGCAAAAGTAATTAGTACAATTGACTTGAAAAGCGGTTACTGGCAAATACCACTGGAGGCGAACAGTAAAGCAATCACTGCGTTCACCATCCCTGGTCGTGGACTTTTCCAGTTCCGTGTCATGCCTTTTGGGTTACATTCTGCTCCAGCAACGTTCCAACGCGTGATGTATGAAGTAATCGGCGCTGACCTCGAACCATACGTGGTCGTTTATCTCGATGATATCATTATCATTAGCGAGACGCTGGAACAGCACATGAAAATACTGAGAGAGGTTATGAAACGCCTCCACGCCGCGAACCTGAAAATAAACCGAGAAAAAAGCCACTTCTTAAAAAGTAGCACCGTGTATTTGGGCCATGTCATCGATGGACAAGGCATCAAGACAGACCCAGAAAAGGTTAAGGCAATCACCGAGATTGCACCACCGCGAAACCTGAAAGAATTGCGCCAGTTCCTCGGAATGATCTCCTGGTATAGGAGATTCATTCCAAACTGTGCTGACCGGACCAAACCACTCACCTCTCTGCTCCAGAAAAGAAAGAAATGGAAATGGGAAGTGACAGAGCAAACCGCGTTCGAAGAACTAAAAAAATGCTTGAAAACCGCGCCGATATTAGCCGCCCCGGACTTCTCAAAAAGCTTCTCCGTGCAAACCGACGCTAGTGACGTAGGAATAGGTGCCGTCTTGACACAGGAACAGGACGGTGACGAAAAAGTAATTGCCTACGCGAGCCGATCATTGAACAAAGCCGAGAAAAACTACACCGTGACCGAGAAAGAATGCCTCGCAGTGGTCTGGGCGATCCAAAAAATGAGACCATACCTCGAAGGGTATGCGTTCACAGTCATTACGGATCACCAATCACTAAAGTGGCTTAGAACAATGGAAAGTCCGAGCGGACGCGTAGCAAGATGGAGTCTATTCTTACAACAATACGACTTCGACGTAGTATACCGGAAAGGAAAGTGGAACAAAGTGGCAGACGCGCTATCACGTAGCCACCCGAGTAACAATGACGAAACTGATGATTCTAGGAGTCAACTCGTGATAGAATCGTTAGAGTTAGGCGACACATGGTACGAACGCATAAAAAAGGGTGTAGAAAATGATCCGCAGAGATACCCAGAATATTGCCTAAAAGACGGGCTATTATATCGACACGCGTATCACAGCTTGGACTATACCGACCGAGGAGACACATGGAAGCTATGTATCCCTGCGGCAGGCGTTGATAGAATCATGAGAGAGAACCATGACACTCCTTCAGCAGGGCATGGCGGCACCGCGAAAACCATTGCTAGAATATCCCGAAGTTACTACTGGCCGCGAATGAGAGCAGAAATAACCGGGTTTGTGCGACGATGCATCAAATGTCAAGCGTATAAACCCTCGCAACAACCCCCATCTGCGCCGATGGGTACAATTCCAGCCACTCGTCCATGGGCCGTCGTTTCAGCAGATATAATCGGACCAAAACCCCGATCGTCGAATGGAATGTCTTACCTCGTTGTTTTCCAAGACAAGTTCACCAAATGGATTGAAGTTCACCCACTCCGGCAACAAAAAGCGTCGGCGATCGCTCGGGTCTTTAAAGAACATGTAGTATTACGTTTTGGAAGGGTAGAAACAGTCATCACTGACAATGGAACCCCATTTATTAGTAAGGAATTTACGTCGCTACTGGAAAATTTCCACATTAAACACGTACGAACCCCCCCATATTCTCCACAATGTAACCCAGTCGAACGAACAAATCGTGTCATCGGGACAATGATCGCTCAATTCGTGGGTGCCAATCAGAGACATTGGGACAAACTCATACCCGAATTAATGTTTGCTTACAATACCGCGAAACATGACTCCACCGAGTTCTCTCCAGCATATTTGAACTACGGTCGCGAAATCCAACCACCTGTATCGGTAAAAGCACAGCAAGAACCGGAAAACCGCGAACACTACGACGTACCACGCGCAGTACAGACTTTGAACGAAACAATCGAACTAGTGAACGTCAACCTAGCCAAAGCATATAGCCAGCAAGCCAAACACTACGATAAAAAGCGAGGTGCTTGGCAACCGGCCATTGGGGATCTTGTATGTAAGCGAGAACACTATTTATCGTCGGCGGTCGACAGTTTTGCAGCCAAATTAGCGGAAAAATTTAGCACAGGGTACACAATCACTAAAATCATAGGGCCCTCGGTTTATGAAGTCTCCAAGGAAGGAAAAACGTTTGTCGCGCACCTGAAAGACCTAAAACCTTACCACGAAAACTTCGATCCTGAGAACCTAACATCCAAAAACTTAGACACTGAGAACCTAGAACCGGACGAACCTCCTGAACCGCGCTACCTAACCCGGGCCCAAACCAAAAGAAACCCACGATGATGACCAAATAATCCTGTCTTAAAGCATATGCTGTAAGCCAAAGGAATATTCTGAGTGGTCTTTATTATTTAAGAGTAGGGTCTCGGGCAGGGGCACGGAAACGGAGAAAAGCCGGAAAAATTACCTGAAAATAAACCAGTTGAACCTAAAAATTTAAAAAAAAAAAAAAAAAAAAAAAAAAAAAAAGTCGTCAAAATGAACCGGGTTATATGAAAATTTTAATACAAAGAACTTGAATCTGGGCAGTAACCCGCCGCCACATGATTAAAGATTTTTCTTTTTCTCTTTCCTGAACTCTGCCTGCTATCTAGCTAAAAATATATATATACAAACGAAAGCAGGGCTACGACAAGGAAAACTCGATGCTATACGCGAAGTTTGCGAGACTGTATGTGTGTGTGATTTTGCCTGTTTCAGCGAATACAATGATGACACCCAGACGAACCATGGAAGAGGAGATATGGCTGATGGAGGAGATGCTGAGACGACCACCACAACTACTCCTCACACCGACGAAGACCACTACGACCTCTACCATCACACCCACCACGCCGAAAAAACCAACATCCGGGTAATAGAAAATCGGCCAGTGAGGACCCGGATACACTGGCTCAGACGACCGTTCATTCGAACGAAGCCAGGTCTCTCACGACCGTTCAAACGGCCCCTGATTCACCCAGCCAGCGCCGAGATGATCGTGGGGATGAGGAAAGCCACCAGACCGGGCCCACCTGTCACCAGTGGTCCCCGTCGGACAACTAAGGCCCAGGGGAACCAACAGACTAACAACAGAGGGCCTAGCGACGCCGAAGCATCCCACACGCTGACCAATGAACCAGCCTTCCCTACCGAAGCAGCAGCAAGTTTCATCAAAAGAAAAAGAAGGATTGGAAGATGGAGAGGAGCCTCAATAATCTCCAACCCGGGCCCACTCGCAAAGAGCGGTCCCCAGCCGGAAGTCCAACCCAAGAAAATCTCCACGGACAGTCCCCAACTGATGGATGTACCAGCCAACAACGACGCAGCGTGGTTAACGTACGACGACGCACCGTTACTCGAAGCGTATCCAACCGAGTTCCAACCACAAACCGGAGAACTCTTTACGGCACCGACCAAGGTCCTGACACCCCTAGAGAAGGTCCTAGCCACCCTTACCCGGCTAGAGGAGGTGCAAGACGAACAGGTGACCAAGCGCCGGCAATTCACTGCATACGACCAGGACCTGAGACTCTATCGAGTCACACGTACGGCAAAGACCCCAACACCATGGGTCAAGCCGTTGGGGAAGACGGTCCACCAGTTGCTAGAGGAGAAGGAACGAGACGAAAAGTGGCAAACGTAGTTCACCACTTTTCTTTCCGAGGAAGGAGGGGTGTGATGGTAAAAGGCGAGTGCAAGCAAGACGGCGGAGCGCATTATTATTACTATTATTCTGGTCATTGTTATCACTATTTTTATTATCATTATTGTTATTATTGTTATCATTATTATCACTAATACCGGAGTGTATTTTATGTTTCTTGTTTCTTTTGTATTTTTGTTAAAAAAAAAAAAAAAAATAAAAATCATCCGAAGATACGCGCAAGTTCTTGAGTTCGCCATCACGGCGAGAGGTGGCGAAGAATTCCGCCGCTCGTTCGCTTGCAGTAAAAACCGGCAAGCTCATATAAGCGAAACCGCGTGACGATAATTTTTGTTCTTTTAAAGAACAAAAATTTAATTTACCTGAAAGAAAGAATTAATTAAAATTCTCAAACAGATTCAAAAGATCTGAATAATTATGTAATTAATTACTTTCTTGTAATTTTGTATAGAAAATTATTTTTGTGAAGATTATTATTTAGCAAATGTTATTTTTTTCTAAGTCCCGAGTGATTTTTGTATGGAATTGATCTTTGTATGAAATTGATTGTAATCCGTTAAAATTAATAAGTGAAATCGATTTTAATCAAACTTAAATATGGCAAAATCTGAAGTTCGCCAACGAGCGATAGGTGGCGATAAATTTTCAAAACCTTTCACTCGTAGAGAAAGGTTTAGGAATTAATAAAATCGATTTTGATTGACGGAAAGTCAACCAAGTTTTCCCAGTGGTTCTTATTTTTTGGTAGAAGACCCTTCACCAAGGAATAACCAAGGAACTCTTACCTTGTCTCCGACCAGGAACCAGGTAAGTGCTGACTTATCCATTGGGGGAAATTTGGCCAGCGGAAAGGGTTGCTTTCCAAGCACCCAGAGGGAACTAGGGGTAAGTAGGGCCGGAAAGGGTTGCTTTCCAAGCACCCAGAGGGAACTAGGGGTAAGTAGGGCCGGAAAGGGTTGCTTTCCAAGCACCCAGACTGGACTAGGGGTAAGTAGGGCCGGAAAGGGTTGCTTTCCAAGCACCCAGAGGGAACTAGGGGTAAGTAGGGCCGGAAAGGGTTGCTTTCCAAGCACCCAGACTGGACTAGGGGTAAGTAGGGCCGGAAAGGGTTACTTTTCAAGTATCCAGATGGGAGTAGGGGCAGGTAGGGCCGTGACGTAAAACGCAACCGTCGGTAAAGAAGAATACTACTGTGTAAAGGTAGTAGGCAGAGTTTGGCCACCAGATGGCTCTAAAGAGAGCCGGAAAGTAAATGTTGTGTGCGGGTTATGTGCGATATTGTAAAGTTTGACATAACGCTTGTAAATTTTATAAACTTGAGTTTCAATTTTGTTGTTTGTTGTTTGTTAAATAAATAGAGTATTAAGTATAATTAGGCTCCAAATTTATTTATAAGTAAAATAAGTTATCCCTTAAAAGATCCTGGACTCCGGCGAGATTTTATTCGAGCTAGGGGATATAGATGTATAGGTAAAGCCTTGACTAAATTACTACGGCAATTAAATTTATTTGAAAAAAACCGGAAAAATACCCGTTACACGTTCAAAAATTGAACTTTCGAATTTTACTAAATAACGTACATAATCGTTCTTAGTCGGTTACTTACAAGCTATCTAGACTATTTCCAACCTTCCTAGACCCATAGTAGATATGTTACGTAATCGACCGTTCTCTGTGCACATTCGTTCAAAAATTGAACTTTCGAATTTTACAAAATAAAGGTCGTAATCATGTTTAGCAGGTTACTTACAAGGTATCTAGACTATTCCCAACATTCCAAGTCCCATAGAACATACGTTACGTATTCCACCGTTCTCTGCGCCCATTTGTTCAAAAATTGAACTTTCGAATTTTACAAAATAAAGGTCGTAATCATGTTTAGCAGGTTACTTACACGGTATCTAGACTATTTCCAACATTCCAAGTCCCATAGAACATACGTTACGTAATCGACCGTTCTCTGCGACCATTCGTTCAAAAATTGAACTTTCGAATTTTACAAAATAAAGGTCGTAATCATGTTTAGCAGGTTACTTACAAGGTATCTAGACTATTTCCAACATTACAAGTCCCGTAGAACTTACGTTACGTAATCGACCGTTCTCTGCGCCCATTCGTTTGTGATGGTAAAAGGCGAGTGCAAGCAAGACGGCGGAGCGCATTATTATTACTATTATTCTGGTCATTGTTATCACTATTTTTATTATCATTATTGTTATTATTGTTATCATTATTATCACTAATACCGGAGTGTATTTTATGTTTCTTGTTTCTTTTGTATTTCTGTTAAAAAAAAAAAAAAATAAAAATCATCCGAAGATACGCGCAAGTTCTTGAGTTCGCCATCACGGCGAGAGGTGGCGAAGAATTCCGCCGCTCGTTCGCTTGCAGTAAAAACCGGCAAGCTCATATAAGCGAAACCGCGTGACGATAATTTTTGTTCTTTTAAAGAACAAAAATTTAATTTACCTGAAAGAAAGAATTAATTAAAATTCTCAAACAGATTCAAAAGATCTGAATAATTATGTAATTAATTACTTTCTTGTAATTTTGTATAGAAAATTATTTTTGTGAAGATTATTATTTAGCAAATGTTATTTTTTTCTAAGTCCCGAGTGATTTTTGTATGGAATTGATCTTTGTATGAAATTGATTGTAATCCGTTAAAATTAATAAGTGAAATCGATTTTAATCAAACTTAAATATGGCAAAATCTGAAGTTCGCCAACGAGCGATAGGTGGCGATAAATTTTCAAAACCTTTCACTCGTAGAGAAAGGTTTAGGAATTAATAAAATCGATTTTGATTGACGGAAAGTCAACCAAGTTTTCCCAGTGGTTCTTATTTTTGGTAGAAGACCCTTCACCAAGGAATAACCAAGGAACTCTTACCTTGTCTCCGACCAGGAACCAGGTAAGTGCTGACTTATCCATTGGGGAAATTTGGCCAGCGGAAAGGGTTGCTTTCCAAGCACCCAGAGGGAACTAGGGGTAAGTAGGGCCGGAAAGGGTTGCTTTCCAAGCACCCAGAGGGAACTAGGGGTAAGTAGGGCCGGAAAGGGTTGCTTTCCAAGCACCCAGACTGGACTAGGGGTAAGTAGGGCCGGAAAGGGTTGCTTTCCAAGCACCCAGAGGGAACTAGGGGTAAGTAGGGCCGGAAAGGGTTGCTTTCCAAGCACCCAGACTGGACTAGGGGTAAGTAGGGCCGGAAAGGGTTACTTTTCAAGTATCCAGATGGGAGTAGGGGCAGGTAGGGCCGTGACGTAAAACGCAACCGTCGGTAAAGAAGAATACTACTGTGTAAAGGTAGTAGGCAGAGTTTGGCCACCAGATGGCTCTAAAGAGAGCCGGAAAGTAAATGTTGTGTGCGGGTTATGTGCGATATTGTAAAGTTTGACATAACGCTTGTAAATTTTATAAACTTGAGTTTCAATTTTGTTGTTTGTTGTTTGTTAAATAAATAGAGTATTAAGTATAATTAGGCTCCAAATTTATTTATAAGTAAAATAAGTTATCCCTTAAAAGATCCTGGACTCCGGCGAGATTTTATTCGAGCTAGGGGATATAGATGTATAGGTAAAGCCTTGACTAAATTACTACGGCAATTAAATTTATTTGAAAAAAACCGGAAAAATACCCGTTACACGTTCAAAAATTGAACTTTCGAATTTTACTAAATAACGTACATAATCATTCTTAGTCTAGATAGCTTGTAAGTAACCTACTATTTCCAACCTTCCAGGACCCATAGAAGAAAAGTTACGTAATTTTCCGTTCTGATCGCCCAATCGTTCAAAAATTGAACTCTCGCATTTTACTAAATAACGTACGTAATCGTTCTTAGTAGGTTACTTACAAGCTATCTAGACTATTTCCAACCTTCCAGGACCCATAGAAGAAAAGTTACGTAATTGATCGTTCTCTGTGCCCAAACGTTCAAAAATTGAACTTTCGAATTTTACTAAATAAAGGTCGTAATCATGTTTAGCAGGTTACTTACAAGGTATCTAGACTATTTCCAACATTCCAAGGCGCATAGAACATACGTTACGTAATTGACCGTTCTGTTCGCCCGATCGTTCAAAAATTGAACTCTCGCATTTTACTAAATAACTTACATAATCCTTCTTAGTAGGTTACTTACAAGCTATCTAGACTATTCCCAACCTTCCTAGACCCATAGTAGATATCTTACGTAATCGACCGTTCTCTGTGCCCAAACGTTCAAAAATTGATCTTTCGAATTTTACTAAATAACGTACATAATGGTTCTTAGTCTAGATAGCTTGTAAGTAACCTACTATTTCCAACCTTCCAGGACCCATAGAAGAAAAATTACGTAATTGTCCGTTCTGTTCGCCCAATCGTTCAAAAATTGAACTTTCGAATTTTACTAAATAACGTACATAATCGTTCTTAGTAGGTTACTTACAAGCTTTCTAGACTATTTCCAACCTTCCGAGGTCCATAGTAGATATGTTACGTAATCGACCGTTCTCTGTGTCCAAACGTTCAAAAATTGAACTTTCAAATTTTACAAAATAAAGGTCGTAATCATGTTTAGCAGGTTACTTACAAGCTATCTAGACTATTTCCAACCTTCCAGGACCCATAGAAGATAAGTTACGTAATTGACCGTTCTGTTCGCCAGATCGTTCAAAAATTGAACTTTCGAATTTTACAAAATAAAGGTCGTAATCATGTTTAGCAGGTTACTTACAAGTTATCTAGACTATTTCCAACATTCCAAGTCCCATAGAACATACGTTACGTAATCGACCGTTCTCTGCGCCCATTCGTTCAAAAATTGAACTTTCGAATTTTACAAAATAAAGGTCGTAATCATGTTTAGCAGGTTACTTACAAGGTATCTAGACTATTTCCAACATTCCAAGTCCCATAGAACATACGTTACGTAATCGACCGTTCTCTGCGCCCATTCGTTCAAAAATTGAACTTTCGAATTTTACTAAATAACGTACATAATGGTTCTTAGTCTAGATAGCTTGTAAGTAACCTACTATTTCCAACCTTCCAGGACCCATAGAAGAAAAATTACGTAATTGTCCGTTCTGTTCGCCCAATCGTTCAAAAATTGAACTTTCGAATTTTACTAAATAACGTACATAATCGTTCTTAGTAGGTTACTTACAAGCTTTCTAGACTATTTCCAACCTTCCGAGGTCCATAGTAGATATGTTAAGTAATCGACCGTTCTCTGTGTCCAAACGTTCAAAAATTGAACTTTCGAATTTTACAAAATAAAGGTCGTAATCTTGTTTAGCAGGTTACTTACAAGCTATCAAGACTATTTCCAACCTTCCAGGACCCATAGAAGATAAGTTACGTAATTGACCGTTCTGTTCGCCAGATCGTTCAAAAATTGAACTTTCGCATTTTACTAAATAACGTACATAATCGTGCTTAGTAGGTTACTTACAAGCTATCTAGACTCGTCCAACCTTCCTAGACCCATAGTAGATATCTTACGTAATCGACCGTTCTCTGTGCCCAAACGTTCAAAAATTGAACTTTCGAATTTTACAAAATAAAGGTCGTAATCTTGTTTAGCAGGTTACTTACAAGGTATCTAGACTATTTCCTACATTCCAAGTCCCATAGAACTTACGTTACGTAATCGACCGTTCTCTGCGCCCATTCGTTCAAAAATTGAACTTTCGAATTTTACTAAATAACGTACATAATCGTTGTTAGTAGGTTACTTACAAGCTTTCTAGACTATTTCCAACCTTCCGAGGTCCATAGTGGATATGTTACGTAATCGACCGTTCTCTGTGTCCAAAAATTCAAAAATTGAACTTTCAAATTTTACAAAATAAAGGTCGTAATCATGTTTAGCAGGTTACTTACAAGCTATCTAGACTATTTCCAACATTCCAAGTCCCATAGAACATACGTTACGTAATCGACCGTTCTCTGCGCCCATTCGTTCAAAAATTGAACTTTCGAATTTTACTAAATAACGTACATAATGGTTCTTAGTCTAGATAGCTTGTAAGTAACCTACTATTTCCAACCTTCCAGGACCCATAGAAGAAAAATTACGTAATTGTCCGTTCTGTTCGCCCAATCGTTCAAAAATTGAACTTTCGAATTTTACTAAATAACGTACATAATCGTTCTTAGTAGGTTACTTACAAGCTTTCTAGACTATTTCCAACCTTCCGAGGTCCATAGTAGATATGTTACGTAATCGACCGTTCTCTGTGTCCAAACGTTCAAAAATTGAACTTTCAAATTTTACAAAATAAAGGTCGTAATCATGTTTAGCAGGTTACTTACAAGCTATCTAGACTATTTCCAACCTTCCAGGACCCATAGAAGATAAGTTACGTAATTGACCGTTCTGTTCGCCAGATCGTTCAAAAATTGAACTTTCGCATTTTACTAAATAACGTACATAATCGTGCTTAGTAGGTTACTTACAAGCTATCTAGACTCGTCCAACCTTCCTAGACCCATAGTAGATATCTTACGTAATCGACCGTTCTCTGTGCCCAAACGTTCAAAAATTGAACTTTCGAATTTTACAAAATAAAGGTCGTAATCTTGTTTAGCAGGTTACTTACAAGGTATCTAGACTATTTCTTACATTCCAAGTCCCATAGAACTTACGTTACGTAATCGACCGTTCTCTGCGCCCATTCGTTCAAAAATTGAACTTTCGAATTTTACTAAATAACGTACATAATCGTTGTTAGTAGGTTACTTACAAGCTTTCTAGACTATTTCCAACCTTCCGAGGTCCATAGTGGATATGTTACGTAATCGACCGTTCTCTGTGTCCAAAAATTCAAAAATTGAACTTTCAAATTTTACAAAATAAAGGTCGTAATCATGTTTAGCAGGTTACTTACAAGCTATCTAGACTATTTCCAACCTTCCAGGACCCATAGAAGATAAGTTACGTAATTGACAGTTCTGTTCGCCCGATCGTTCAAAAATTGAACTTTCGAATTTTACAAAATAAAGGTCGTAATCATGTTTAGCAGATTACTTACAAGTTATCTAGACTATTTCCAACATTCCAAGTCCCATAGAACATACGTTACGTAATCGACCGTTCTCTGCGCCCATTCGTTCAAAAATTGAACTTTCGAATTTTACAAAATAAAGGTCGTAATCATGTTTAGCAGGTTACTTACAAGGTATCTAGACTATTTCCAACATTCCAAGGCGCATAGAACATACGTTACGCAATTGACCGTTCTGTTCGCCCGATCGTTCAAAAATTGAACTCTCGCATTTTACTAAATAACTTACATAATCCTTCTTAGTAGGTTACTTACAAGCTATCTAGACTATTCCCAACCTTCCTAGACCCATAGTAGATATCTTACGTAATCGACCGTTCTCTGTGCCCAAACGTTCAAAAATTGAACTTTCGAATTTTACAAAATAAAGGTCGTAATCATGTTTAGCAGGTTACTTACAAGGTATCTAGACTATTTCCAACATTCCAAGTCCCATAGAACATACGTTACGTAATCGACCGTTCTCTGCGCCCATTCGTTCAAAAATTGAACTTTCGAATTTTACTAAATAACGTACATAATGGTTCTTAGTCTAGATAGCTTGTAAGTAACCTACTATTTCCAACCTTCCAGGACCCATAGAAGAAAAATTACGTAATTGTCCGTTCTGTTCGCCCAATCGTTCAAAAATTGAACTTTCGAATTTTACTAAATAACGTACATAATCGTTCTTAGTCGGTTACTTACAAGCTATCTAGACTATTTCCAACCTTCCTAGACCCATAGTAGATATGTTACGTAATCGACCGTTCTCTGTGCCCATTCGTTCAAAAATTGAACTTTCGAATTTTACAAAATAAAGGTCGTAATCATGTTTAGCAGGTTACTTACAAGGTATCTAGACTATTTCTTACATTCCAAGTCCCATAGAACTTACGTTACGTAATCGACCGTTCTCTGCGCCCATTCGTTCAAAAATTGAACTTTCGAATTTTACTAAATAACGTACATAATGGTTCTTAGTCTAGATAGCTTGTAAGTAACCTACTATTTCCAACCTTCCAGGACCCATAGAAGAAAAGTTACGTAATTTTCCGTTCTGATCGCCCAATCGTTCAAAAATTGAACTCTCGCATTTTACTAAATAACGTACGTAATCGTTCTTAGTAGGTTACTTACAAGCTATCTAGACTATTTCCAACCTTCCAGGACCCATAGAAGAAAAGTTTCGTAATTGATCGTTCTCTGTGCCCAAACGTTCAAAAATTGAACTTTCGAATTTTACTAAATAAAGGTCGTAATCATGTTTAGCAGGTTACTTACAAGGTATCTAGACTATTTCCAACATTCCAAGGCGCATAGAACATACGTTACGTAATTGACCGTTGTGTTCGCCCGATCATTCAAAAATTGAACTCTCGCATTTTACTAAATAACTTACATAATCCTTCTTAGTAGGTTACTTACAAGCTATCTAGACTATTCCCAACCTTCCTAGACCCATAGTAGATATCTTACGTAATCGGCCGTTCTCTGTGCCCAAACGTTCAAAAATTGAACTTTCGAATTTTACAAAATAAAGGTCGTAATCATGTTTAGCAGGTTACTTACAAGGTATCTAGACTATTTCCAACATTCCAAGTCCCATAGAACATACGTTACGTAATCGACCGTTCTCTGCGCCCATTCGTTCAAAAATTGAACTTTCGAATTTTACTAAATAACGTACATAATCGTTCTTAGTCTAGATAGCTTGTAAGTAACCTACTATTTCCAACCTTCCAGGACCCATAGAAGAAAAGTTACGTAATTTTCCGTTCTGATCGCCCAATCGTTCAAAAATTGAACTCTCGCATTTTACTAAATAACGTACATAATCGTTCTTAGTAGGTTACTTACAAACTATCTAGACTATTTCCAACCTTCCAGGACCCATAGAAGAAAAGTTACGTAATTGATCGCTCTCTGTGCCTAAACGTTCAAAAATTGAACTTTCGAATTTTACTAAATAACGTACATAATCGTTGTTAGAAGGTTACTTACAAGCTTTCTGGACTATTCCCAACCTTCCTAGACCCATAGTAGATATGTTACGTAATCGACCGTTCTCTGTGCCCAAACGTTCAAAAATTGAACTTTCGCATTTTACTAAATAACGTACATAATCGTTCTTAGTAGGTTACGTACAAGCTATCTAGACTATTTCCAACCTTCCAGGACCCATAGAAGATAAGTTACGTAATTGACAGTTCTGTTCGCCCGATCGTTCAAAAATTGAACTTTCGAATTTTACAAAATAAAGGTCGTAATCATGTTTAGCAGGTTACTTACAAGTTATCTAGACTATTTCCAACATTCCAAGTCCCATAGAACATACGTTACGTAATCGACCGTTCTCTGCGCCCATTCGTTCAAAAATTGAACTTTCGAATTTTACAAAATAAAGGTCGTAATCATGTTTAGCAGGTTACATACAAGCTATCTAGACTATATCCAACATTCCAAGTCCCATAGAACATACGTTACGTATTCCACCGTTCTCTGCGCCCATTCGTTCAAAAATTGAACTCTCGCATTTTACTAAATAACGTACGTAATCGTTCTTAGTAGGTTACTTACAAGCTATCTAGACTATTTCCAACCTTCCAGGACCCATAGAAGAAAAGTTACGTAATTGATCGTTCTCTGTGCCCAAACGTTCAAAAATTGAACTTTGGAATTTTACTAAATAACGTACATAATCGTTGTTAGTAGGTTACTTACAAGCTTTCTAGACTATTCCCAACCTTCCTAGACCCATAGTAGATATGTTACGTAATCGACCGTTCTCTGTGCCCAAACGTTCAAAAATTGAACTTTCAAATTTGACTAAATAAAGGTCGTAATCATGTTTAGCAGGTTACTTACAAGGTATCTAGACTATTTCCAACATTCCAAGGCCCATAGAAGATATGTTACGTAATCGACCGTTCTCTGTGCCCAAACGTTCAAAAATTGAACTTTCGAATTTTACAAAATAAAGGTGTAACGGGTAATTTTTGGTGGGTTTATACTCTTGAAGAATAAACGCCGAACAATTCTGAACGATACTGCGACACAAAAAGCCCCCTCGCTCGGATCTGAAGCTCGCCGGAGTCCAGGGTAAAAGGGGGTTGAACAACAAAACACGATCCAAAATAAAACCAAACGAACTTTCAGTTAAATAAGTAAATAATAACTACGTCTAAATAAATAACTCAAAATATCAAACAGGTTATGATATAGAAACAAAATAAATCATTTATTTACCAACATCGTCTCAAACGGTTACAAAACAAAATAAACTCTCGTAATACAAAATTTTTAGGTTATATCAAACCTCAGCAAACTAAATCTAAACGACAAGAATACAAAAAAATGACTTCATGACGTCGGTCAACGCACGCGTATCTAGGCTCGATCAAAACTGGTTTGTACCAGACAAACTCGCACACATTCTGGCTCCCGTGAGCGTCCAAATCACGAACTACAACTCCAAAAACTGGTTACCCACCTTCCAGGAGACTAGCCGTCACCCCTGGGCCTAAAACTCTACCCTGAGAGCGGATGGAGAGTATCCTCTCCGCTCCCACCTACACGGTCTGTGAATACCTACCGGATTTTCGACAGAGGGTCAAAAATCCGGGGAAGTCAAATCTTGTTGAGAGTTCAAAAGGTACTTACCAGTGTTCTAGACGAACCAAGGTAATGTCCCTCCAGTTGTTATTGGTAGAAGAATATTCCCGCAATAACACTCTGTCACAAGACTTGCCTTTCCGATCGCCAATTTTTGCTTTTATCAGTTTTTCCAAAAGTCACTTACAGCGAACCAGAATAATCGTTTTTGCCCTCTACACGTTATTTACAAACTAGCAATTTAATTGGCAATTCCCTCATTTTATATTCATTCGTATCGTCAAATTCAGAGTTTTGGGAATCAAATATCAACAGATTACATACAAATTCAACAGAATACATTCCCATACTAAAATTTGCTCGGGACTTAGAATAATTTATAAATTGGAAATTTACCATAATTTGTTTCCAAAATTAAATTACATTAATTTTCTTTCAATAAATTTTTAAACAAACAAAAAAAATATAATCACAAATAATAATCATCGCAGACAAACTCATACTTTATGATTAACTAATTATTAACTCATCTGAACTATTAAACATTAATTGTTTTGAACAAAACGATATTAACTAAAAAAAATATATTTCTGAATATTCAAAACTAAATTAAATAACTAAATATTTTCACATGTCTTTAGTGAATAATACTTTTCAATAGTAATAATTATTAAATAATAATACTGCACTCGTAAACAACAACTTAAATCAAGAAAATGAATTATTTACAATGTTAAATAATAATTTAGCCAGAAAATACGCCCGTCGAAGTATCAGGCAAACATGAGTAATGAAGAGTAGGTAGCTGTCGTTGTTCCCCTCCTGGTCCCTTCTTCCGCGCCCTACTCCTCAGCTGTCCCGTACTAGCCATCGGCCCTCTCTCTCCGACTCGGTCCCTCTTCCCTACTCTAGACCCTTTTTCCGACATCTGGGTCACAAAGGTCGTAATCATGTTTAGCAGGTTACTTACAAGGTATCTAGACTATTTCCAACATTTCAAGGCGCATAGAACATACGTTACGTAATTGACCGTTCTGTTCGCCCGATCGTTCAAAAATTGAACTTTCGCATTTTACTAAATAACGTACATAATCGTTCTTAGTCTAGATAGCTTGTAAGTAACCTACTATTTCCAACCTTCCAGGACCCATAGAAGAAAAGTTACGTAATTTTCCGTTCTGATCGCCCAATCGTTCAAAAATTGAACTCTCGCATTTTACTAAATAACGTACATAATCGTTCTTAGTAGGTTACTTACAAACTATCTAGACTATTTCCAACCTTCCAGGACCCATAGAAGAAAAGTTACGTAATTGATCGCTCTCTGTGCCTAAACGTTCAAAAATTGAACTTTCGAATTTTACTAAATAACGTACATAATCGTTGTTAGAAGGTTACTTACAAGCTTTCTGGACTATTCCCAACCTTCCTAGACCCATAGTAGATATGTTACGTAATCGACCGTTCTCTGTGCCCAAACGTTCAAAAATTGAACTTTCGCATTTTACTAAATAACGTACATAATCGTTCTTAGTAGGTTACGTACAAGCTATCTAGACTATTTCCAACCTTCCAGGACCCATAGAAGATAAGTTACGTAATTGACAGTTCTGTTCGCCCGATCGTTCAAAAATTGAACTTTCGAATTTTACAAAATAAAGGTCGTAATCATGTTTAGCAGGTTACTTACAAGTTATCTAGACTATTTCCAACATTCCAAGTCCCATAGAACATACGTTACGTAATCGACCGTTCTCTGCGCCCATTCGTTCAAAAATTGAACTTTCGAATTTTACAAAATAAAGGTCGTAATCATGTTTAGCAGGTTACATACAAGCTATCTAGACTATATCCAACATTCCAAGTCCCATAGAACATACGTTACGTATTCCACCGTTCTCTGCGCCCATTCGTTCAAAAATTGAACTCTCGCATTTTACTAAATAACGTACGTAATCGTTCTTAGTAGGTTACTTACAAGCTATCTAGACTATTTCCAACCTTCCAGGACCCATAGAAGAAAAGTTACGTAATTGATCGTTCTCTGTGCCCAAACGTTCAAAAATTGAACTTTGGAATTTTACTAAATAACGTACATAATCGTTGTTAGTAGGTTACTTACAAGCTTTCTAGACTATTCCCAACCTTCCTAGACCCATAGTAGATATGTTACGTAATCGACCGTTCTCTGTGCCCAAACGTTCAAAAATTGAACTTTCAAATTTGACTAAATAAAGGTCGTAATCATGTTTAGCAGGTTACTTACAAGGTATCTAGACTATGTCCAACATTCCAAGGCGCATCGAACATACGTTACGTAATCGACCGTTCTCTGAACCCATTCGTTCAAAAATTGAACTTTCGAATTTTACTAAATAAAGGTGTAACGGGTAATTTTTGGTGGGTTTATACTCTTGAAGAATAAACGCCGAACAATTCTGAACGATACTGCGACACAAAAAGCCCCCTCGCTCGGATCTGAAGCTCGCCGGAGTCCAGGGTAAAAGGGGGGTTGAACAACAAAACACGATCCAAAATAAAACCAAACGAACTTTCAGTTAAATAAGTAAATAATAACTACGTCTAAATAAATAACTCAAAATATCAAACAGGTTATGATATAGAAACAAAATAAATCATTTATTTACCAACATCGTCTCAAACGGTTACAAAACAAAATAAACTCTCGTAATACAAAATTTTTAGGTTATATCAAACCTCAGCAAACTAAATCTAAACGACAAGAATACAAAAAAATGACTTCATGACGTCGGTCAACGCACGCGTATCTAGGCTCGATCAAAACTGGTTTGTACCAGACAAACTCGCACACATTCTGGCTCCCGTGAGCGTCCAAATCACGAACTACAACTCCAAAAACTGGTTACCCACCTTCCAGGAGACTAGCCGTCACCCCTGGGCCTAAAACTCTACCCTGAGAGCGGATGGAGAGTATCCTCTCCGCTCCCACCTACACGGTCTGTGAATACCTACCGGATTTTCGACAGAGGGTCAAAAATCCGGGAAGTCAAATCTTGTTGAGAGTTCAAAAGGTACTTACCAGTGTTCTAGACGAACCAAGGTAATGTCCCTCCAGTTGTTATTGGTAGAAGAATATTCCCGCAATAACACTCTGTCACAAGACTTGCCTTTCCGATCGCCAATTTTTGCTTTTATCAGTTTTTCCAAAAGTCACTTACAGCGAACCAGAATAATCGTTTTTGCCCTCTACACGTTATTTACAAACTAGCAATTTAATTGGCAATTCCCTCATTTTATATTCATTCGTATCGTCAAATTCAGAGTTTTGGGAATCAAATATCAACAGATTACATACAAATTCAACAGAATACATTCCCATACTAAAATTTGCTCGGGACTTAGAATAATTTATAAATTGAAATTTACCATAATTTGTTTCCAAAATTAAATTACATTAATTTTCTTTCAATAAATTTTTAAACAAACAAAAAAAAATATAATCACAAATAATAATCATCGCAGACAAACTCATACTTTATGATTAACTAATTATTAACTCATCTGAACTATTAAACATTAATTGTTTTGAACAAAACGATATTAACTAAAAAAAATATATTTCTGAATATTCAAAACTAAATTAAATAACTAAATATTTTCACACGTCTTTAGTGAATAATACTTTTCAATAGTAATAATTATTAAAATAATAATACTGCACTCGTAAACAACAACTTAAATCAAGAAAATGAATTATTTACAATGTTAAATAATAATTTAGCCAGAAAATACGCCCGTCGAAGTATCAGGCAAACATGAGTAATGAAGAGTAGGTAGCTGTCGTTGTTCCCCTCCTGGTCCCTTCTTCCGCGCCCTACTCCTCAGCTGTCCCGTACTAGCCATCGGCCCTCTCTCTCCGACTCGGTCCCTCTTCCCTACTCTAGACCCTTTTTCCGACATCTGGGTCACACCCCTCTTTCCTTGGAAAAGAAAAGTGGTGAACTTGTTTGCCACTTTTCTTTAGTTGAATTTGCCCACCAGGTCTTCTAGACGCTGCTGAGTCGGTATGAGAGTCGGTTTCAACTGATTCCTCGTCTGCGTGACCTTCCAGAGGCGCCCGTGTTTGTCGTAGGCGGTGAAGGTTCGCTTGGTTTTCTTTCCTGGCAGGAATGGTCGATTTCCATGTTTTCCAAGGAGATCAAAGATTCCTTTAGTTTTTGCATCGGGGTCTTGGTCTTCTGTGGGCTGAGGAACAGGTCTCCCGGCTTATCTTCAACGGCCTCTGGGTAATCCTCCAGCGGGGGATACTCTGGCAACAACCAGCGGACTTTTGGTTCGCGCTTCGTCGCGGCTGGTGGAGCACAAACTGGAGTTCGGTTGCTCCTCTCTAGCGGCTTCTGCGGTACCACCAGGCGTATTTTATTAGAAAATTCGGCGGACTCCCGGATCTTTAGACCTTTCCGTTGGGGACTGTGCTGCTGGCATGGGCCCTGACGGTCAACACTTCCCCTCTTCTTTTCAGGTTCAGCAGCAGTTTCGGCAGCAGGCTCAACAACAGGGTTCTTAGTAGCGGATACCCCTGTTCCGTCGACCTCCATCGGCATCTCAGGTTCGGCCACAGGTATAGCCAGAACAACAGGCTTAGTCGGAATGACAACCGGTTGGCCATCTGGGTCCGCCATTGTCGTGCCTGGTTCGACGATTTGCTCAGCAATAGCCGCTGGTTTGACACGTTCAACCATTGGCTCGGTAGTTGGTTCAGCACTTGGTCCATCAGCTTCGATGACTGGTTCAGCACTCTCCTTCCTGGCAGGCTTCGTTGGCGTGGAGATCGATCGAGGACTGCTTTTTGGACGTGGGTCCGGATCGACAGTGGTATGGTTGTCTCCGGTTCTATTGTCTGGGAGCTTCCTCGGAGATGGAGGGGTTCCCTGAGGGGGGCTGGCCCCAAAGAGATCCTCCAACCTTCTTGCTATGGATTTCGGCTTTCTGGTCAGTTCCAACAAGCTGGCCGAGACTGGCCTGATCCGTACTTTGGGCTTTTTACGCTTAAATAGCCCCTGGCCGACCCTTTTCGGTGGTGTTTCGGCTGTCATGGTTCCGGGGGCGGTCGGCTTGGCTGGCTGCCGATCGGGTCTCACAAAGCCTGGGTTGTTTGGATCGTAAGGCTCGTGGGCAGTATTTTGGCGCGGGTTCACCGGTTTGGCTGCTTCTGGCAGGCGGTGCAGGATGATGTCTAGTGGCTTCCTCAACATCTCTTCGAGCAACCAGATTTCTTCCTCTTCCGTAAATCCTGGCTCCATCGTGTAAATCTAATTCTAATATGCGATAGGTTTAACAACAATATGATTCAAATAACGTTCCAAAACCAGTTTTGATCCTCTTTTCGCTGTATTTTACTATTACAACATAAAAAAAAACTAAACTTTGTATTTCTTTTGACATGACTTTGACTCATAACCCCGTATCGACATTTTGATTACGTGATTGACTACTAGGTGATACAATTTTGAATAGAACTTTCAAAACTAACCCCCGTCTAAATACGTCAAAAGAAAAAAATGCAACTTGAATCTAACAGTTTACTTGGCGTTCCGCTTTCAACCTGGTTCTCCGGCGGTAGAGACTAATTTTGCCTTTTTGGCCATAGCTCGGGTTACGCGACGCGGTCCCAAGGTTTCATCCACATCCGGATAGTGGTTTTCGCGGTCAATTTGTTCGCGTTCAGGTTTTTCCTGTTCAGATTCTGGGGGATTTCCCTCATGAAACGGTTTCAAGTCTTTTATGTGCGCAGTGAACGTTTTACCCTCTTTACTAACTTCGTATACGGAAGGACCGACGATCTTAGTTACTGTAAAACCCGTCGCGTACTTCTCCGCAAGTTTAGCCGAAAAGTGGTCAATCGCTGATGATAAATGGTGTTCCCTCTTGCTGACCAGGTCTCCAAGAGCTGGTTGCCAGGAACCACGCTTGCGATTATAATACTTGGCTTGTTTCCCGTAGGTTCGGGCCAGGTTAACCTTGACTAACTCAATGGTGTCGTCCAGGGTCTTGGCTGCCCGATGTGGATCATAGACCTCGTCTTTCCCCCGGTTGGCTCGTGCTCGAATTGACAGCGGGGGTAGAATTTCGCGGCCGTAATTTAAATACGCCGGGGTAAACTCTGTCGCGTCATGCTTTGCCGTGTTATAGGCGAAGGTAAATTCTGGAACTTGTTTGTCCCAGTTTCGTTGATTTGTCCCTACGAATTGGGCAATCATTGTTCCTATAACTCGATTCGTTCTCTCGACTGGATTGCATTGAGGCGAGTATGGTGGGGTTCGAACGTGATTTATCCCGAATTGTCGCAATAAGGAGGTGAACTCCTTGCTTACAAAAGGGGTACCATTGTCGGTAATCACTGTGTCTACCCTACCAAAACGCAGCAAGACTCTTTCCTTGAAAGCAATCGCAATCGCGGAGGCAGTTTGTTGCCGTAGCGGTTGGATTTCTATCCACTTGGAGAATTTGTCTTGAAAAACTACCAGATAGCTCATCCCTCGCGATGATCGTGGTTTGGGGCCTATTATGTCTGCAGATACGACTGACCAGGGCTTCAGGGCAGGGATTGTTCCCATTGGGGCCGACGGGGGTTGTTGTGAGGCTTTGAATGCCTGACATGTCCCGCATTGGCGCACATAGGACGTGATTTCTGCCCTCATACGTGGCCAATAATATTGACTCGAAACGCGAGCAATCGTCTTAGCAATGCCTAAATGTCCGGCTGAAGGAACGTCATGATTTTCCTTCAGAACTTTACTGACTCCTGCTACCGGAACACATAATTTCCAGACGTCGCCTCGATCAGTGTAGTCCAAACTATGATATTGATGTCGGTATAACAGGCCTTGTTTCAGGCAGTACTCGGGATAGCGTTGGGGATCATTTTCGACTCCTTTGACGATTCTTTCATACCAAGTGTCCCCAAGCTCTAACGCTTCTAGTATTAAATCAGTTCCTGGCTCGTGAGGATCTTTCTCGGTGGAATTTTCCGGGGTGCTTCGCGATAAAGCGTCCGCGACCTTATTCCATTTCCCTTTTCGATACACGACGTCGAAATGGTACTGTTGTAAGTACAAATTCCATCGAGCTACGCGTCCGCTTGGACTCTCTATCGATCGGAGCCATTTCAGTGACTGGTGGTCCGTGATAACCGTGAATTCATACTCTTCAAGGTATGGTCTCAGTTTCTGGATCGCCCAGACTACTGCCAGGCATTCTTTTTCTGTTACGCTATAATTCCGTTCGGCTTTCGTCAGCCCTCGGCTCGCATATGCGACGACTTTTTCTGCGCCGTCATGGTCCTGTGTCAACACAGCGCCTATCCCGACGTCGCTCGCATCCGTCTGTAGTACGAAGCGTTTCGAGAAGTCCGGTGGAACCAATAATGGATCCGATTTCAAGTGGCCTTTTAGCGTATCGAACGCGATTTGTTCTGGGGTTCCCCATCTCCAACGCTTCTTCTTTTGAAGGAGAGAGGACAAAGGTTTGGTCAAATCGGCGCAATTTGGAATAAATCGGCGGTACCAGGAGATCATGCCTAAGAACTGTCGTAGTTCTTTGGTATTCCGAGGTGGTGCAATCTCGGTGATTGCTCGAACCTTATCTGGGTCCGTCCGAATTCCCTGCTCGTCGATTACGTGACCTAAATACACGGTACTTTTCTTCAGGAAGTGCGATTTCTCAGGGTTTAATTTCAGATTCGCTGCGCGCAGTCGAGTCATGACCTGTTTCAAGATGGTCATGTGTTCAGCAAGGGTTTCGCTAACCACGATTATGTCATCCAGGTACACGACTACGTGTGTTTCCAGATCCGCGCCTAAAACTTCGTACATTACGCGCTGGAACGTCGCAGGCGCTGAATGTAAACCAAAGGGCATTACTCGGAATTGAAACAGTCCACGTCCAGGAATCGTGAAAGCTGTCAACGGTTTGCTTTCTTCCTCTAGTGGTATCTGCCAGTAGCCGCTTTTCAAATCGATAGTACTAATAAATTTAGCTTTCCTTAGTTTGTCCAGTGATGCATTCACATGTGGTATCGGAAATGCATCTTTCTCTGAGACGTCGTTTACTTTCCGGAAATCTACGCAAAACCGATATTTCCGGTCCTTTTTCTTGACCAACACGACAGGAGAATTCCACGGGCTGTTTGATGGTTCAATGATTCCGTCTTTCAGCATTTTATCCACTTCGTCATTCATAATTTGTTGCATTTTTGGGTTCTTTGGAAAGTAACGCGCCTTTACGGGTTCGATTCCGGGTTTAATTTTAATTTTGTGCGTCGCACACCGGGTAGGGCCAACTATTTCTTCGTCTAGGTTGAGCCAGGTCTTTATCTCTTGTCGAGCAGTCTCCAAATCGTATTCAGTATCCAACGCATTGAAAGATTCTGCCTTGCGTTGCAATTGATAACCTAATATCGCCAGGTTGTCAACGCCTAAAAGCATATCGTTTGTGTAGGTTGGCATGACGTGAAATGGTAGTTCGTACGAGTGATTATTTTCCTGGACATTGACCCAAACTGTACCAGATGATAGAATCACTTGATTCCCTAGTGTCGAGCCCCGTATCGGAGTGGGGTTATGCTTCGTGTATAGGCTCTTTTCGCGGATAAAGTCCCAGACTCGTTGGGAGACAATAGACGCGGTTGCCCCCGTATCCATCAATGCATGGATTGTTATATCACCGAGTCCAATCTCGGCGAAGGGTCGTTTCTCACCAGGCTTCAGTGCGGTTGGCTGGAAGTGCCGGGTTGGGGCTCTGGGTTGGTCGGCGCAGTGTTCTGTCCCTGCTGTGATGCTCCCTGTGGGTTCACGGGCCGGTTTTGGGAGCGCGTGCCGGTCCTCGCGGCGTTTCCCTGGTAGGGGCAGCATTCGCGCGAATACACGTTCATTTTTCCGCATCGCATACAAAACTTTACCGCCCGATTCATACATTGTTCTCTGGTGTGCCCCTTTTGGCGGCATCGCCAGCAACAATCACGCCAATTATATTCAAAAATCTCCACGGGTGCCGGTTCGGCAGGTTTCGCGGGTTTTCGATTGAACGCAGGTTCCGTTTTCCGGGGTGCTTGCCTGATCTCTTTGACCGCGGGGGGTTTCTCTTGCGCCACGAGTTGCTCGTACTCTCTTGCAAGCCGCAAAAGTCCTGAGACGTCAGCGAACTCTGTGCGCTTCATGTAACGACGGTATTCTGGTCTCATGTTCTGGTACAATCGGGTAAGGCGGGCCGAGTTTGACATCTGGCCATGTCTCCGCATCAAGGTTTGCAGTCTTGTTGCGTATTCCGCCGCCGACTCGGTTTCTCCCTGGACGCTGTTCCGCATCTGCTCCTCCAGCTCAAGTTCGAGGCCCGGAGGCAGATAAAAAGATTTCAGGTCCGACTCAAAATCTTCCCACGAGACCCAGTCCCTCTTGTTGTTGCGATACCAGAGGAGGGCCTTTTCGCGCAACAATATCGGGATGCATGGCAGCAGGTGATCCATCTCGAAATCATAACTGTCTGCCATTTCTTCTAACCGTTCCAAGAAGTCTTGTACGTCACGTTCCCCTTTGAACACGACGTTCCACTTCCGCACTAGATCCCTCCTGCGGAGTTCGGCGGAATCCTCCCCAAACGTCGGGTAAAAATGTGGGTCGTGTCTGGGGGTTCCTGAGAACGTGGTGCCTGCCCTGGCTGGGCTCACGGGGTAGACTATGCGTCCTGACCGGCGATTTCCGTCGTCGTCACGTCGCACATTCTCCATGCGCGGAGCACGGTCTCGGTTGCTGCTATGAGCGTTATTGCGTGTCTCTCGCTCTGCCTTTCTCTGCTGCTCGGCCTCGTACCTCATTCGCGCTTCGTTTGCGTCGAGCTGAAGTTCGTAGGCTCGTTGCTCCTCTCTTTCGCGCAACAATCGCGCCCTTATTTCCCGGCGTAATCGTTCGCGTAGCTCCTTTTCGGCCTCGCGAGCGATTCGCTCCTCCCGTTCTACTCTTTCTCTCTCACTCCGCTCGCGTTCTTCCGCCTCGATCCGCTCTCGTTCTTCCGCCTCGATCTCGGCTCGCAATCTTTTCTCCACGGCCCGTCGTTGTCGGGCCGTCTGTGCCTCTGGTGGTGTGTTCTCGTCTTCTAGGTCCTCGCCTGAGGGTTGCTCATCTTCATTCTCTTGTTCCTGCTCGTCTATTTCTTCGGGCGGGTCATCCAGATTCTCCAGGTTATCCAGTTCCGCCTCGGACCGGTCGAGATCAATCAACAATTGGTCGTATCGACCCGCGCGACCCGCGTTCGCCGCTCGTGATTTGTTAAGCGCCGTTTTCAACAAAAACCTTAACTCTGGCAACGTCGCCTTTGGTTCGATTGCCACCTGATATTTTTCTAGCTCGCTAATGACCGCCTCTTTTCTGAGCGACCACAGCCACGTTTGTGTCCCCGTTTTCTTACTCATTCTAACTGAAGATTGGAGAAACTAACTAAAACGAACTCGCAGTACCCCGAATTCCCGCTACCACGAAACAAAATCACCGGGTCCCTGTTCGAGCGCCATTAATTTGTAACGGGTAATTTTTGGTGGGTTTATACTCTTGAAGAATAAACGCCGAACAATTCTGAACGATACTGCGACACAAAAAGCCCCCTCGCTCGGATCTGAAGCTCGCCGGAGTCCAGGGTAAAAGGGGGGTTGAACAACAAAACACGATCCAAAATAAAACCAAACGAACTTTCAGTTAAATAAGTAAATAATAACTACGTCTAAATAAATAACTCAAAATATCAAACAGGTTATGATATAGAAACAAAATAAATCATTTATTTACCAACATCGTCTCAAACGGTTACAAAACAAAATAAACTCTCGTAATACAAAATTTTTAGGTTATATCAAACCTCAGCAAACTAAATCTAAACGACAAGAATACAAAAAAATGACTTCATGACGTCGGTCAACGCACGCGTATCTAGGCTCGATCAAAACTGGTTTGTACCAGACAAACTCGCACACATTCTGGCTCCCGTGAGCGTCCAAATCACGAACTACAACTCCAAAAACTGGTTACCCACCTTCCAGGAGACTAGCCGTCACCCCTGGGCCTAAAACTCTACCCTGAGAGCGGATGGAGAGTATCCTCTCCGCTCCCACCTACACGGTCTGTGAATACCTACCGGATTTTCGACAGAGGGTCAAAAATCCGGGAAGTCAAATCTTGTTGAGAGTTCAAAAGGTACTTACCAGTGTTCTAGACGAACCAAGGTAATGTCCCTCCAGTTGTTATTGGTAGAAGAATATTCCCGCAATAACACTCTGTCACAAGACTTGCCTTTCCGATCGCCAATTTTTGCTTTTATCAGTTTTTCCAAAAGTCACTTACAGCGAACCAGAATAATCGTTTTTGCCCTCTACACGTTATTTACAAACTAGCAATTTAATTGGCAATTCCCTCATTTTATATTCATTCGTATCGTCAAATTCAGAGTTTTGGGAATCAAATATCAACAGATTACATACAAATTCAACAGAATACATTCCCATACTAAAATTTGCTCGGGACTTAGAATAATTTATAAATTGGAAATTTACCATAATTTGTTTCCAAAATTAAATTACATTAATTTTCTTTCAATAAATTTTTAAACAAACAAAAAAAATATAATCACAAATAATAATCATCGCAGACAAACTCATACTTTATGATTAACTAATTATTAACTCATCTGAACTATTAAACATTAATTGTTTTGAACAAAACGATATTAACTAAAAAAAAATATATTTCTGAATATTCAAAACTAAATTAAATAACTAAATATTTTCACATGTCTTTAGTGAATAATACTTTTCAATAGTAATAATTATTAAAATAATAATACTGCACTCGTAAACAACAACTTAAATCAAGAAAATGAATTATTTACAATGTTAAATAATAATTTAGCCAGAAAATACGCCCGTCGAAGTATCAGGCAAACATGAGTAATGAAGAGTAGGTAGCTGTCGTTGTTCCCCTCCTGGTCCCTTCTTCCGCGCCCTACTCCTCAGCTGTCCCGTACTAGCCATCGGCCCTCTCTCTCCGACTCGGTCCCTCTTCCCTACTCTAGACCCTTTTTCCGACATCTGGGTCACAAAGGTCGTAATCATGTTTAGCAGGTTACTTACAAGGTATCTAGACTATTTCCAACATTTCAAGGCGCATAGAACATACGTTACGTAATTGACCGTTCTGTTCGCCCGATCGTTCAAAAATTGAACTTTCGCATTTTACTAAATAACGTACATAATCGTTCTTAGTCTAGATAGCTTGTAAGTAACCTACTATTTCCAACCTTCCAGGACCCATAGAAGAAAATTTACGTAATTGTCCGTTCTGATCGCCCAATCGTTCAAAAATTGAACTCTCGCATTTTACTAAATAACGTACATAATCGTTCTTAGTAGGTTACTTGCAAGCTATCTAGACTATTCCTAACCTTCCTAGACCCATAGTAGATATCTTACGTAATCGACCGTTCTCTGTGCCCAAACGTTCAAAAATTGAACATTCGAATTTTACAAAATAAAGGTCGTAATCTTGTTTAGCAGGTTACTTACAAGGTATCTAGACTATTTCCAACATTCCAAGTCCCATAGAACTTACGTTACGTAATCGACCGTTCTCTGCGCCCATTCGTTCAAAAAATGAACTTTCGCATTTTACTAAATAACGTTCATAATCGTTCTTAGTAGGTTACTTACAAGCTATCTAGACTATTTCCAACCTTCCTAGACCCATAGTAGATATGTTACGTAATCGACCGTTCTCTGTGCCCAAACGGTCAAAAATTGAACTTTCGAATTTTACAAAATAAAGGTCGTAATCTTGTTTAGCAGGTTACTTACAAGGTATCTAGACTATTCCCAACATTCCAAGTCCCATAGAACATACGTTACGTATTCCACCGTTCTCTGCGCCCATTCGTTCAAAAATTGAACTTTCGAATTTTACAAAATAAAGGTCGTAATCATGTTTAGCAGGTTACTTACACGGTATCTAGACTATTTCCAACATTCCAAGTCCCATAGAACATACGTTACGTAATCGACCGTTCTCTGCGACCATTCGTTCAAAAATTGAACTTTCGAATTTTACAAAATAAAGGTCGTAATCATGTTTAGCAGGTTACTTACAAGGTATCTAGACTATTTCCAACATTACAAGTCCCGTAGAACTTACGTTACGTAATCGACCGTTCTCTGCGCCCATTCGTTCAAAAATTGAACTTTCGAATTTTACAAAATAAAGGTCGTAATCATGTTGAGCAGGTTACTTACAAGGTATCTAGACTATTTCCAACCTTCCAGGACCCATAGAAGATCAGTTACGTAATTGACCGTTCTGTTCGCCAGATCGTTCAAAAATTGAACTTTCGCATTTTACTAAATAACGTACATAATCGTTCTTAGTCGGTTACTTACAAGCTATCTAGACTATTTCCAACCTTCCAGGACCCATAGAAGAAAAGTTACGTAATTGATCGTTCTCTGTGCCCAAACGTTCAAAAATTGAACTTTCGAATTTTACTAAATAACGTACATAATCGTTGTTAGTAGGTTACTTACAAGCTTTCTAGACTATTCCCAACCTTCCTAGACCCATAGTAGATATGTTACGTAATCGACCGTTCTCTGTGCCCAAACGTTCAAAAATTGAACTTTCAAATTTGACTAAATAAAGGTCGTAATCATGTTTAGCAGGTTACTTACAAGGTATCTAGACTATGTCCAACATTCCAAGGCGCATCGAACATACGTTACGTAATCGACCGTTCTCTGAACCCATTCGTTCAAAAATTGAACTTTCGAATTTTACTAAATAAAGGTCGTAATCATGTTTAGCAGGTTACTTACAAGGTATCTAGACTATTTCCAACATTCCAAGGCGCATAGAACATACGTTACGTAATTGACCGTTCTGTTCGCCCGATCGTTCAAAAATTGAACTTTCGCATTTTACTAAATAACGTACATAATCGTTCTTAGTCTAGATAGCTTGTAAGTAACCTACTATTTCCAACCTTCCAGGACCCATGGAAGAAAATTTACGTAATTGTCCGTTCTGATCGCCCAATCGTTCAAAAATTGAACTCTCGCATTTTATTAAATAACGTACATAATCGTTCTTAGTAGGTTACTTGCAAGCTATCTAGACTATTCCTAACCTTCCTAGACCCATAGTAGATATCTTACGTAATCGACCGTTCTCTGTGCCCAAACGTTCAAAAATTGAACTTTCGAATTTTACAAAATAAAGGTCGTAATCTTGTTTAGCAGGTTACTTACAAGGTATCTAGACTATTTCCAACGATCCAAGTCCCATAGAACTTACGTTACGTAATCGACCGTTCTCTGCGCCCATTCGTTCAAAAAATGAACTTTCGCATTTTACTAAATAACGTTCATAATCGTTCTTAGTAGGTTACTTACAAGTTATCTAGACTATTTCCAACCTTCCTAGACCCATAGTAGATATGTTACGTAATCGACCGTTCTCTGTGCCCAAACGTTCAAAAATTGAACTTTCGAATTTTACAAAATAAAGGTCGTAATCTTGTTTAGCAGGTTACTTACAAGGTATCTAGACTATTCCCAACATTCCAAGTCCCATAGAACATACGTTACGTATTCCACCGTTCTCTGCGCCCATTCGTTCAAAAATTGAACTTTCGAATTTTACAAAATAAAGGTCGTAATCATGTTTAGCAGGTTACTTACACGGTATCTAGACTATTTCCAACATTCCAAGTCCCATAGAACATACGTTACGTAATCGACCGTTCTCTGCGACCATTCGTTCAAAAATTGAACTTTCGAATTTTACAAAATAAAGGTCGTAATCATGTTTAGCAGGTTACTTACAAGGTATCTAGACTATTTCCAACATTACAAGTCCGGTAGAACTTACGTTACGTAATCGACCGTTCTCTGCGCCCATTCGTTCAAAAATTGAACTTTCGAATTTTACTAAATAACGTACATAATCATTCTTAGTCTAGATAGCTTGTAAGTAACCTACTATTTCCAACCTTCCATGACCCATAGAAGAAAAGTTACGTAATTTTCCGTTCTGATCGCCCAATCGTTCAAAATTGAACTCTCGCATTTTACTAAATAACGTACGTAATCGTTCTTAGCAGGTTACTTACAAGCTATCTAGACTATTTCCAACCTTCCAGGACCCATAGAAGAAAAGTTACGTAATTGATCGTTCTCTGTGCCCAAACGTTCAAAAATTGAACTATCGAATTTTACTAAATAAAGGTCGTAATCATGTTTAGCAGGTTACTTACAAGGTATCTAGACTATTTCCAACATTCCAAGGCGCATAGAACATACGTTACGTAATTGACCGTTCTGTTCGCCCGATCGTTCAAAAATTGAACTCTCGCATTTTACTAAATAACTTACATAATCCTTCTTAGTAGGTTACTTACAAGCTATCTAGACTATTCCCAACCTTCCTAGACCCATAGTAGATATCTTACGTAATCGACCGTTCTCTGTGCCCAAACGTTCAAAAATTGAACTTTCGAATTTTACAAAATAAAGGTCGTAATCATGTTTAGCAGGTTACTTACAAGGTATCTAGACTATTTCCAACATTCCAAGGCGCATAGAACATACGTTACGTAATTGACCGTTCTGTTCCCCCGATCGTTCAAAAATTGAACTTTCGCATTTTACTAAATAACGTACATAATCGTTCTTAGTCTAGATAGCTTGTAAGTAACCTACTATTTCCAACCTTCCAGGACCCATAGAAGAAAATTTACGTAATTGTCCGTTCTGATCGCCCAATCGTTCAAAAATTGAACTCTCGCATTTTACTAAATAACGTACATAATCGTTCTTAGTAGGTTACTTGCAAGCTATCTAGACTATTCCTAACCTTCCTAGACCCATAGTAGATATCTTACGTAATCGACCGTTCTCTGTGCCCAAACGTTCAAAAATTGAACTTTCGAATTTTACAAAATAAAGGTCGTAATCTTGTTTAGCAGGTTACTTACAAGGTATCTAGACTATTTCCAACATTCCAAGGCGCATAGAACATACGTTACGTAATCGACCGTTCTCTGCGCCCATTCGTTCAAAAATTGAACTTTCGCATTTTAATAAATAACGTACATAATCGTTCTTAGTAGGTTACTTACAAGCTATCTAGACTATTTCCAACCTTCCTAGACCCATAGTAGATATGTTACGTAATCGAACGTTCTCTGTGCCCAAACGTTCAAAAATTGAACTTTCGAATTTTACAAAATAAAGGTCGTAATCTTGTTTAGCAGGTTACTTACAAGGTATCTAGACTATTCCCAACATTCCAAGTCCCATAGACCATACGTTACGTATTCCACCGTTCTCTGCGCCCATTCGTTCAAAAATTGAACTTTCGAATTTTACAAAATAAAGGTCGTAATCATGTTTAGCAGGTTACTTACACGGTATCTAGACTATTTCCAACATTCCAAGTCCCATAGAACATACGTTACGTAATCGACCGTTCTCTGCGACCATTCGTTCAAAAATTGAACTTTCGAATTTTACAAAATAAAGGTCGTAATCATGTTTAGCAGGTTACTTACAAGGTATCTTGACTATTTCCAACATTACAAGTCCCATAGAACTTACGTTACGTAATCGACGGTTCTCTGCGCCCATTCGTTCAAAAATGAACTTTCGCATTTTACTAAATAACGTTCATAATCGTTCTTAGTAGGTTACTTACAAGCTATCTAGACTATTTCCAACCTTCCTAGACCCATAGTAGATATGTTACGTAATCGACCGTTCTCTGTGCCCATTCGTTCAAAAATTGAACTTTCGAATTTTACAAAATAAAGGTCGTAATCATGTTTAGCAGGTTACTTACAAGGTATCTAGACTATTTCCAACATTACAAGTCCGGTAGAACTTACGTTACGTAATCGACCGTTCTCTGCGCCCATTCGTTCAAAAATTGAACTTTCGAATTTTACTAAATAACGTACATAATCATTCTTAGTCTAGATAGCTTGTAAGTAACCTACTATTTCCAACCTTCCATGACCCATAGAAGAAAAGTTACGTAATTTTCCGTTCTGATCGCCCAATCGTTCAAAAATTGAACTCTCGCATTTTACTAAATAACGTACGTAATCGTTCTTAGTAGGTTACTTACAAGCTATCTAGACTATTTCCAACCTTCCAGGACCCATAGAAGAAAAGTTACGTAATTGATCGTTCTCTGTGCCCAAACGTTCAAAAATTGAACTATCGAATTTTACTAAATAAAGGTCGTAATCATGTTTAGCAGGTTACTTACAAGGTATCTAGACTATTTCCAACATTCCAAGGCGCATAGAACATACGTTACGTAATTGACCGTTCTGTTCGCCCGATCGTTCAAAAATTGAACTCTCGCATTTTACTAAATAACTTACATAATCCTTCTTAGTAGGTTACTTACAAGCTATCTAGACTATTCCCAACCTTCCTAGACCCATAGTAGATATCTTACGTAATCGACCGTTCTCTGTGCCCAAACGTTCAAAAATTGAACTTTCGAATTTTACAAAATAAAGGTCGTAATCATGTTTAGCAGGTTACTTACAAGGTATCTAGACTATTTCCAACATTCCAAGGCGCATAGAACATACGTTACGTAATTGACCGTTCTGTTCCCCGATCGTTCAAAAATTGAACTTTCGCATTTTACTAAATAACGTACATAATCGTTCTTAGTCTAGATAGCTTGTAAGTAACCTACTATTTCCAACCTTCCAGGACCCATAGAAGAAAATTTACGTAATTGTCCGTTCTGATCGCCCAATCGTTCAAAAATTGAACTCTCGCATTTTACTAAATAACGTACATAATCGTTCTTAGTAGGTTACTTGCAAGCTATCTAGACTATTCCTAACCTTCCTAGACCCATAGTAGATATCTTACGTAATCGACCGTTCTCTGTGCCCAAACGTTCAAAAATTGAACTTTCGAATTTTACAAAATAAAGGTCGTAATCTTGTTTAGCAGGTTACTTACAAGGTATCTAGACTATTTCCAACATTCCAAGGCGCATAGAACATACGTTACGTAATCGACCGTTCTCTGCGCCCATTCGTTCAAAAATTGAACTTTCGCATTTTAATAAATAACGTACATAATCGTTCTTAGTAGGTTACTTACAAGCTATCTAGACTATTTCCAACCTTCCTAGACCCATAGTAGATATGTTACGTAATCGAACGTTCTCTGTGCCCAAACGTTCAAAAATTGAACTTTCGAATTTTACAAAATAAAGGTCGTAATCTTGTTTAGCAGGTTACTTACAAGGTATCTAGACTATTCCCAACATTCCAAGTCCCATAGACCATACGTTACGTATTCCACCGTTCTCTGCGCCCATTCGTTCAAAAATTGAACTTTCGAATTTTACAAAATAAAGGTCGTAATCATGTTTAGCAGGTTACTTACACGGTATCTAGACTATTTCCAACATTCCAAGTCCCATAGAACATACGTTACGTAATCGACCGTTCTCTGCGACCATTCGTTCAAAAATTGAACTTTCGAATTTTACAAAATAAAGGTCGTAATCATGTTTAGCAGGTTACTTACAAGGTATCTTGACTATTTCCAACATTACAAGTCCCATAGAACTTACGTTACGTAATCGACGGTTCTCTGCGCCCATTCGTTCAAAAATGAACTTTCGCATTTTACTAAATAACGTTCATAATCGTTCTTAGTAGGTTACTTACAAGCTATCTAGACTATTTCCAACCTTCCTAGACCCATAGTAGATATGTTACGTAATCGACCGTTCTCTGTGCCCATTCGTTCAAAAATTGAACTTTCGAATTTTACAAAATAAAGGTCGTAATCATGTTTAGCAGGTTACTTACACGGTATCTAGACTATTTCCAACATTCCAAGTCCCATAGAACATACGTTACGTAATCGACCGTTCTCTGCGACCATTCGTTCAAAAATTGAACTTTCGAATTTTACAAAATAAAGGTCGTAATCATGTTTAGCAGGTTACTTACAAGGTATCTAGACTATTTCCAACATTACAAGTCCCGTAGAACTTACGTTACGTAATCGACCGTTCTCTGCGCCCATTCGTTCAAAAATAGAACTTTCGAATTCTACTAAATAACGTACATTATCATTCTTAGTCTAGATAGCTTGTAAGTAACCTACTATTTCCAACCTTCCAGGACCCATAGAAGAAAAGTTACGTAATTTTCCGTTCTGATCGCCCAATCGTTCAAAAATTGAACTCTCGCATTATACTAAATAACGTACGTAATCGTTCTTAGTAGGTTACTTACAAGCTATCTAGACTATTTCCAACCTTCCAGGACCCATAGAAGAAAAGTTACGTAATTGATCGTTCTCTGTGCCCAAACGTTCAAAAATTGAACTTTCGAATTTTACTAAATAAAGGTCGTAATCATGTTTAGCAGGTTACTTACAAGGTATCTAGACTATTTCCAACATTCCAAGGCGCATAGAACATACGTTACGTAATTGACCGTTCTGTTCGCCCGATCGTTCAAAAATTGAACTCTCGCATTTTACTAACTAACTTACATAATCCTTCTTAGTAGGTTACTTACAAGCTATCTAGTCTATTCCCAACCTTCCTAGACCCATAGTAGATATCTTACGTAATCGACCGTTCTCTGTGCCCAAACGTTCAAAAATTGAACTTTCGAATTTTACAAAATAAAGGTCGTAATCATGTTTAGCAGGTTACTTACAAGGTATCTAGACTTTTTCCAACATTCCAAGTCCCATAGAACATACGTTACGTAATCGACCGTTCTCTGCGCCCATTCGTTCAAAAATTGAACTTTCGAATTTTACTAAATAACGTACATAATGGTTCTTAGTCTAGATAGCTTGTAAGTAACCTACTATTTCCAACCTTCCAGGACCCATAGAAGAAAAATTACGTAATTGTCCGTTCTGTTCGCCCAATCGTTCAAAAATTGAACTTTCGCATTTTAATAAATAACGTACATAATCGTTCTTAGTAGGTTACTTACAAGCTATCTAGACTATTTCCAACCTTCCTAGACCCATAGTAGATATGTTACGTAATCGAACGTTCTCTGTGCCCAAACGTTCAAAAATTGAACTTTCGAATTTTACAAAATAAAGGTCGTAATCTTGTTTAGCAGGTTACTTACAAGGTATCTAGACTATTCCCAACATTCCAAGTCCCATAGACCATACGTTACGTATTCCACCGTTCTCTGCGCCCATTCGTTCAAAAATTGAACTTTCGAATTTTACAAAATAAAGGTCGTAATCATGTTTAGCAGGTTACTTACACGGTATCTAGACTATTTCCAACATTCCAAGTCCCATAGAACATACGTTACGTAATCGACCGTTCTCTGCGACCATTCGTTCAAAAATTGAACTTTCGAATTTTACAAAATAAAGGTCGTAATCATGTTTAGCAGGTTACTTACAAGGTATCTTGACTATTTCCAACATTACAAGTCCCATAGAACTTACGTTACGTAATCGACGGTTCTCTGCGCCCATTCGTTCAAAAAATGAACTTTCGCATTTTACTAAATAACGTTCATAATCGTTCTTAGTAGGTTACTTACAAGCTATCTAGACTATTTCCAACCTTCCTAGACCCATAGTAGATATGTTACGTAATCGACCGTTCTCTGTGCCCATTCGTTCAAAAATTGAACTTTCGAATTTTACAAAATAAAGGTCGTAATCATGTTTAGCAGGTTACTTACAAGGTATCTAGACTATTTCCAACATTACAAGTCCGGTAGAACTTACGTTACGTAATCGACCGTTCTCTGCGCCCATTCGTTCAAAAATTGAACTTTCGAATTTTACTAAATAACGTACATAATCATTCTTAGTCTAGATAGCTTGTAAGTAACCTACTATTTCCAACCTTCCATGACCCATAGAAGAAAAGTTACGTAATTTTCCGTTCTGATCGCCCAATCGTTCAAAAATTGAACTCTCGCATTTTACTAAATAACGTACGTAATCGTTCTTAGTAGGTTACTTACAAGCTATCTAGACTATTTCCAACCTTCCAGGACCCATAGAAGAAAAGTTACGTAATTGATCGTTCTCTGTGCCCAAACGTTCAAAAATTGAACTATCGAATTTTACTAAATAAAGGTCGTAATCATGTTTAGCAGGTTACTTACAAGGTATCTAGACTATTTCCAACATTCCAAGGCGCATAGAACATACGTTACGTAATTGACCGTTCTGTTCGCCCGATCGTTCAAAAATTGAACTCTCGCATTTTACTAAATAACTTACATAATCCTTCTTAGTAGGTTACTTACAAGCTATCTAGACTATTCCCAACCTTCCTAGACCCATAGTAGATATCTTACGTAATCGACCGTTCTCTGTGCCCAAACGTTCAAAAATTGAACTTTCGAATTTTACAAAATAAAGGTCGTAATCATGTTTAGCAGGTTACTTACAAGGTATCTAGACTATTTCCAACATTCCAAGGCGCATAGAACATACGTTACGTAATTGACCGTTCTTTCCCCCGATCGTTCAAAAATTGAACTTTCGCATTTTACTAAATAACGTACATAATCGTTCTTAGTCTAGATAGCTTGTAAGTAACCTACTATTTCCAACCTTCCAGGACCCATAGAAGAAAATTTACGTAATTGTCCGTTCTGATCGCCCAATCGTTCAAAAATTGAACTCTCGCATTTTACTAAATAACGTACATAATCGTTCTTAGTAGGTTACTTGCAAGCTATCTAGACTATTCCTAACCTTCCTAGACCCATAGTAGATATCTTACGTAATCGACCGTTCTCTGTGCCCAAACGTTCAAAAATTGAACTTTCGAATTTTACAAAATAAAGGTCGTAATCTTGTTTAGCAGGTTACTTACAAGGTATCTAGACTATTTCCAACATTCCAAGGCGCATAGAACATACGTTACGTAATCGACCGTTCTCTGCGCCCATTCGTTCAAAAATTGAACTTTCGCATTTTAATAAATAACGTACATAATCGTTCTTAGTAGGTTACTTACAAGCTATCTAGACTATTTCCAACCTTCCTAGACCCATAGTAGATATGTTACGTAATCGAACGTTCTCTGTGCCCAAACGTTCAAAAATTGAACTTTCGAATTTTACAAAATAAAGGTCGTAATCTTGTTTAGCAGGTTACTTACAAGGTATCTAGACTATTCCCAACATTCCAAGTCCCATAGACCATACGTTACGTATTCCACCGTTCTCTGCGCCCATTCGTTCAAAAATTGAACTTTCGAATTTTACAAAATAAAGGTCGTAATCATGTTTAGCAGGTTACTTACACGGTATCTAGACTATTTCCAACATTCCAAGTCCCATAGAACATACGTTACGTAATCGACCGTTCTCTGCGACCATTCGTTCAAAAATTGAACTTTCGAATTTTACAAAATAAAGGTCGTAATCATGTTTAGCAGGTTACTTACAAGGTATCTTGACTATTTCCAACATTACAAGTCCCATAGAACTTACGTTACGTAATCGACGGTTCTCTGCGCCCATTCGTTCAAAAAATGAACTTTCGCATTTTACTAAATAACGTTCATAATCGTTCTTAGTAGGTTACTTACAAGCTATCTAGACTATTTCCAACCTTCCTAGACCCATAGTAGATATGTTACGTAATCGACCGTTCTCTGTGCCCATTCGTTCAAAAATTGAACTTTCGAATTTTACAAAATAAAGGTCGTAATCATGTTTAGCAGGTTACTTACACGGTATCTAGACTATTTCCAACATTCCAAGTCCCATAGAACATACGTTACGTAATCGACCGTTCTCTGCGACCATTCGTTCAAAAATTGAACTTTCGAATTTTACAAAATAAAGGTCGTAATCATGTTTAGCAGGTTACTTACAAGGTATCTAGACTATTTCCAACATTACAAGTCCCGTAGAACTTACGTTACGTAATCGACCGTTCTCTGCGCCCATTCGTTCAAAAATAGAACTTTCGAATTCTACTAAATAACGTACATAATCATTCTTAGTCTAGATAGCTTGTAAGTAACCTACTATTTCCAACCTTCCAGGACCCATAGAAGAAAAGTTACGTAATTTTCCGTTCTGATCGCCCAATCGTTCAAAAATTGAACTCTCGCATTATACTAAATAACGTACGTAATCGTTCTTAGTAGGTTACTTACAAGCTATCTAGACTATTTCCAACCTTCCAGGACCCATAGAAGAAAAGTTACGTAATTGATCGTTCTCTGTGCCCAAACGTTCAAAAATTGAACTTTCGAATTTTACTAAATAAAGGTCGTAATCATGTTTAGCAGGTTACTTACAAGGTATCTAGACTATTTCCAACATTCCAAGGCGCATAGAACATACGTTACGTAATTGACCGTTCTGTTCGCCCAAACGTTCAAAAATTGAACTTTCGAATTTTACAAAATAAAGGTCGTAATCATGTTTAGCAGGTTACTTACAAGGTATCTAGACTTTTTCCAACATTCCAAGTCCCATAGAACATACGTTACGTAATCGACCGTTCTCTGCGCCCATTCGTTCAAAAATTGAACTTTCGAATTTTACTAAATAACGTACATAATGGTTCTTAGTCTAGATAGCTTGTAAGTAACCTACTATTTCCAACCTTCCAGGACCCATAGAAGAAAAATTACGTAATTGTCCGTTCTGTTCGCCCAATCGTTCAAAAATTGAACTTTCGAATTTTACTAAATAACGTACATAATCGTTCTTAGTAGGTTACTTACAAGCTTTCTAGACTATTTCCAACCTTCCGAGGTCCATAGTAGATATGTTACGTAATCGACCGTTCTCTGTGTCCAAACGTTCAAAAATTGAACTTTCAAATTTTACAAAATAAAGGTCGTAATCATGTTTAGCAGGTTACTTACAAGCTATCTAGACTATTTCCAACCTTCCAGGACCCATAGAAGATAAGTTACGTAATTGACCGTTCTGTTCGCCAGATCGTTCAAAAATTGAACTTTCGCATTTTACTAAATAACGTACATAATCGTTCTTAGTCGGTTACTTACAAGCTATCTAGACTATTTCCAACCTTCCTAGACCCATAGTAGATATGTTACGTAATCGACCGTTCTCTGTGCCCATTCGTTCAAAAATTGAACTTTCGAATTTTACAAAATAAAGGTCGTAATCATGTTTAGCAGGTTACTTACAAGGTATCTAGACTATTTCTTACATTCCAAGTCCCATAGAACTTACGTTACGTAATCGACCATTCTCTGCGCCCATTCGTTCAAAAATTGAACTTTCGAATTTTACTAAATAACGTACATAATCGTTCTTAGTCTAGATAGCTTGTAAGTAACCTACTATTTCCCACCTTCCAGGACCCATAGAAGAAAAGTTACGTAATTGATCGTCCTCTGTGCCCAAACGTTCAAAAATTGAACTTTCGAATTTTACTAAATAACGTACATAATCGTTGTTAGTAGGTTACTTACAAGCTTTCTAGACTATTTCCAACCTTCCGAGGTCCATAGTGGATATGTTACGTAATCGACCGTTCTCTGTGTCCAAACGTTCAAAAATTGAACTTTCAAATTTTACAAAATAAAGGTCGTAATCATGTTTAGCAGGTTACTTACAAGCTATCTAGACTATTTCCAACCTTCCAGGACCCATAGAAGATAAGTTACGTAATTGACAGTTCTGTTCGCCCGATCGTTCAAAAATTGAACTTTCGAATTTTACAAAATAAAGGTCGTAATCATGTTTAGCAGGTTACTTACAAGTTATCTAGACTATTTCCAACATTCCAAGTCCCATAGAACATACGTTACGTAATCGACCGTTCTCTGCGCCCATTCCTTCAAAAATTGAACTTTCGAATTTTACAAAATAAAGGTCGTAATCATGTTTAGCAGGTTACTTACAAGGTATCTAGACTATTTCCAACATTCCAAGTCCCATAGAACATACGTTACGTAATCGACCGTTCTCTGCGACCATTCGTTCAAAAATTGAACTTTCGAATTTTACAAAATAAAGGTCGTAATGATGTTTAGCAGGTTACTTACAAGGTATCTAGACTATTTCCAACATTCCAAGGCGCATAGAACATACGTTACGTAATTGACCGTTCTGTTCGCCCGATCGTTCAAAAATTGAACTCTCGCATTTTACTAACTAACTTACATAATCCTTCTTAGTAGGTTACTTACAAGCTATCTAGTCTATTCCCAACCTTCCTAGACCCATAGTAGATATCTTACGTAATCGACCGTTCTCTGTGCCCAAACGTTCAAAAATTGAACTTTCGAATTTTACAAAATAAAGGTCGTAATCATGTTTAGCAGGTTACTTACAAGGTATCTAGACTTTTTCCAACATTCCAAGTCCCATAGAACATACGTTACGTAATCGACCGTTCTCTGCGCCCATTCGTTCAAAAATTGAACTTTCGAATTTTACTAAATAACGTACATAATGGTTCTTAGTCTAGATAGCTTGTAAGTAACCTACTATTTCCAACCTTCCAGGACCCATAGAAGAAAAATTACGTAATTGTCCGTTCTGTTCGCCCAATCGTTCAAAAATTGAACTTTCGAATTTTACTAAATAACGTACATAATCGTTCTTAGTAGGTTACTTACAAGCTTTCTAGACTATTTCCAACCTTCCGAGGTCCATAGTAGATATGTTACGTAATCGACCGTTCTCTGTGTCCAAACGTTCAAAAATTGAACTTTCAAATTTTACAAAATAAAGGTCGTAATCATGTTTAGCAGGTTACTTACAAGCTATCTAGACTATTTCCAACCTTCCAGGACCCATAGAAGATAAGTTACGTAATTGACCGTTCTGTTCGCCAGATCGTTCAAAAATTGAACTTTCGCATTTTACTAAATAACGTACATAATCGTTCTTAGTCGGTTACTTACAAGCTATCTAGACTATTTCCAACCTTCCTAGACCCATAGTAGATATGTTACGTAATCGACCGTTCTCTGTGCCCATTCGTTCAAAAATTGAACTTTCGAATTTTACAAAATAAAGGTCGTAATCATGTTTAGCAGGTTACTTACAAGGTATCTAGACTATTTCTTACATTCCAAGTCCCATAGAACTTACGTTACGTAATCGACCATTCTCTGCGCCCATTCGTTCAAAAAATGAACTTTCGAATTTTACTAAATAACGTACATAATCGTTCTTAGTCTAGATAGCTTGTAAGTAACCTACTATTTCCCACCTTCCAGGACCCATAGAAGAAAAGTTACGTAATTGATCGTCCTCTGTGCCCAAACGTTCAAAAATTGAACTTTCGAATTTTACTAAATAACGTACATAATCGTTGTTAGTAGGTTACTTACAAGCTTTCTAGACTATTTCCAACCTTCCGAGGTCCATAGTGGATATGTTACGTAATCGACCGTTCTCTGTGTCCAAACGTTCAAAAATTGAACTTTCAAATTTTACAAAATAAAGGTCGTAATCATGTTTAGCAGGTTACTTACAAGCTATCTAGACTATTTCCAACCTTCCAGGACCCATAGAAGATAAGTTACGTAATTGACAGTTCTGTTCGCCCGATCGTTCAAAAATTGAACTTTCGAATTTTACAAAATAAAGGTCGTAATCATGTTTAGCAGGTTACTTACAAGTTATCTAGACTATTTCCAACATTCCAAGTCCCATAGAACATACGTTACGTAATCGACCGTTCTCTGCGCCCATTCCTTCAAAAATTGAACTTTCGAATTTTACAAAATAAAGGTCGTAATCATGTTTAGCAGGTTACTTACAAGGTATCTAGACTATTTCCAACATTCCAAGTCCCATAGAACATACGTTACGTAATCGACCGTTCTCTGCGACCATTCGTTCAAAAATTGAACTTTCGAATTTTACAAAATAAAGGTCGTAATGATGTTTAGCAGGTTACTTACAAGGTATCTAGACTATTTCCAACATTCCAAGTCCCATAGAACTTACGTTACGTAATCGACCGTTCTCTGCGCCCATTCGTTCAAAAATTGAACTTTCGAATTTTACTAAATAACGTACATAATCGTTCTTAGTCTAGATAGCTTGTAAGTAACCTACTATTTCCAACCTTCCAGGACCCATAGAAGAAAAGTTACGTAATTTTCCGTTCTGATCGCCCAATCGTTCAAAAATTGAACTCTCGCATTTTACTAAATAACGTACATAGTCGTTCTTAGTAGGTTACTTACAAACTATCTAGACTATTTCCAACCTTCCAGGACCCATAGAAGAAAAGTTACGTAATTGATCGCTCTCTGTGCCTAAACGTTCAAAAATTGAACTTTCGAATTTTACTAAATAACGTACATAATCGTTGTTAGAAGGTTACTTACAAGCTTTCTAGACTATTCCCAACCTTCCTAGACCCATAGTAGATATGTTACGTAATCGACCGTTCTCTGTGCCCAAACGTTCAAAAATTGAACTTTCGCATTTTACTAAATAAAGGTCGTAATCATGTTTAGCAGGTTACTTACAAGGTATCTAGACTATTTCCAACATTCCAAGGCGAAGAGAACATACGTTACGTAATTGACCGTTCTGTTCGCCCGATCGTTCAAAAATTGAACTTTCGCATTTTACTAAATAACGTACATAATCGTTCTTAGTCTAGATAGCTTGTAAGTAACCTACTATTTCCAACCTTCCAGGACCCATAGAAGAAAATTTACGTAATTGTCCGTTCTGATCGCCCAATCGTTCAAAAATTGAACTCTCGCATTTTACTAAATAACGTACATAATCGTTCTTAGTAGGTTACTTGCAAGCTATCTAGACTATTCCTAACCTTCCTAGACCCATAGTAGATATCTTACGTAATCGACCGTTCTCTGTGCCCATTCGTTCAAAAATTGAACTTTCGAATTTTACAAAATAAAGGTCGTAATCATGTTTAGCAGGTTACTTACAAGGTATCTAGACTATTTCCAACATTCCAAGTCCCATAGAACATACGTTACGTAATCGACCGTTCTCTGCGACCATTCGTTCAAAAATTGAACTTTCGAATTTTACAAAATAAAGGTCGTAATGATGTTTAGCAGGTTACTTACAAGGTATCTAGACTATTTCCAACATTCCAAGTCCCATAGAACTTACGTTACGTAATCGACCGTTCTCTGCGCCCATTCGTTCAAAAATTGAACTTTCGAATTTTACTAAATAACGTACATAATCGTTCTTAGTCTAGATAGCTTGTAAGTGACCTACTATTTCCAACCTTCCAGGACCCATAGAAGAAAAGTTACGTAATTTTCCGTTCTGATCGCCCAATCGTTCAAAAATTGAACTCTCGCATTTTACTAAATAACGTACATAATCGTTCTTAGTAGGTTACTTACAAACTATCTAGACTATTTCCAACCTTCCAGGACCCATAGAAGAAAAGTTACGTAATTGATCGCTCTCTGTGCCTAAACGTTCAAAAATTGAACTTTCGAATTTTACTAAATAACGTACATAATCGTTGTTAGAAGGTTACTTACTAGCTTTCTAGACTATTCCCAACCTTCCTAGACCCATAGTAGATATGTTACGTAATCGACCGTTCTCTGTGCCCAAACGTTCAAAAATTGAACTTTCGCATTTTACTAAATAACGTACATAATCGTTCTTAGTAGGTTACGTACAAGCTATCTAGACTATTTCCAACCTTCCAGGACCCATAGAAGATAAGTTACGTAATTGACAGTTCTGTTCGCCCGATCGTTCAAAAATTGAACTTTCGAATTTTACAAAATAAAGGTCGTAATCATGTTTAGCAGGTTACTTACAAGCTATCTAGACTATTTCCAACCTTCCAGGACCCATAGAAGATAAGTTACGTAATTGACAGTTCTGTTCGCCCGATCGTTCAAAAATTGAACTTTCGAATTTTACAAAATAAAGGTCGTAATCATGTTTAGCAGGTTACTTACAAGTTATCTAGACTATTTCCAACATTCCAAGTCCCATAGAACATACGTTACGTAATCGACCGTTCTCTGCGCCCATTCGTTCAAAAATTGAACTTTCGAATTTTACAAAATAAAGGTCGTAATCATGTTTAGCAGGTTACTTACAAGGTATCTAGACTATTTCCAACATTCCAAGTCCCATAGAACATACGTTACGTAATCGACCGTTCTCTGCGACCATTCGTTCAAAAATTGAACTTTCGAATTTTACAAAATAAAGGTCGTAATGATGTTTAGCAGGTTACTTACAAGGTATCTAGACTATTTCCAACATTCCAAGTCCCATAGAACTTACGTTACGTAATCGACCGTTCTCTGCGCCCTTTCGTTCAAAAATTGAACTTTCGAATTTTACTAAATAACGTACATAATCGTTCTTAGTCTAGATAGCTTGTAAGTAACCTACTATTTCTAACCTTCCAGGACCCATAGAAGAAAAGTTACGTAATTTTCCGTTCTGATCGCCCAATCGTTCAAAAATTGAACTCTCGCATTTTACTAAATAACGTACATAGTCGTTCTTAGTAGGTTACTTACAAACTATCTAGACTATTTCCAACCTTCCAGGACCCATAGAAGAAAAGTTACGTAATTGATCGCTCTCTGTGCCTAAACGTTCAAAAATTGAACTTTCGAATTTTACTAAATAACGTACATAATCGTTGTTAGAAGGTTACTTACAAGCTTTCTAGACTATTCCCAACCTTCCTAGACCCATAGTAGATATGTTACGTAATCGACCGTTCTCTGTGCCCAAACGTTCAAAAATTGAACTTTCGCATTTTACTAAATAACGTACATAATCGTTCTTAGTAGGTTACGTACAAGCTATCTAGACTATTTTCCAACCTTCCAGGACCCATAGAAGATAAGTTACGTAATTGACAGTTCTGTTCGCCCGATCGTTCAAAAATTGAACTTTCGAATTTTACAAAATAAAGGTCGTAATCATGTTTAGCAGGTTACTTACAAGTTATCTAGACTATTTCCAACATTCCAAGTCCCATAGAACATACGTTACGTAATCGACCGTTCTCTGCGCCCATTCGTTCAAAAATTGAACTTTCGAATTTTACAAAATAAAGGTCGTAATCATGTTTAGCAGGTTACATACAAGCTATCTAGACTATTTCCAACATTCCAAGTCCCATAGAACATACGTTACGTATTCCACCGTTCTCTGCGCCCATTCGTTCAAAAATTGAACTTTGGAATTTTACAAAATAAAGGTCGTAATCATGTTTAGCAGGTTACTTACAAGGTATCTAGACTATTTCCAACATTCCAAGTCCCATAGAACTTACGTTACGTACTCGACCGTTCTCTGCGCCCATTCGTTCAAAAATTGAACTTTCGAATTTTACTAAATAACGTACATAATCGTTGTTAGTAGGTTACTTACAAGCTTTCTAGACTATTCCCAACCTTCCTAGACACATAGTAGATATGTTACGTAATCGACCGTTCTCTGTGCCCAAACGTTCAAAAATTGAACTTTCAAATTTGACTAAATAAAGGTCGTAATCATGTTTAGCAGGTTACTTACAAGGTATCTAGACTATGTCCAACATTCCAAGGCGCATCGAACATACGTTACGTAATCGACCGTTCTCTGAACCCATTCGTTCAAAAATTGAACTTTCGAATTTTACTAAATAAAGGTCGTAATCATGTTTAGCAGGTTACTTACAAGGTATCTAGACTATTTCCAACATTCCAAGGCGAAGAGAACATACGTTACGTAATTGACCGTTCTGTTCGCCCGATCGTTCAAAAATTGAACTTTCGCATTTTACTAAATAACGTACATAATCGTTCTTAGTCTAGATAGCTTGTAAGTAACCTACTATTTCCAACCTTCCAGGACCCATAGAAGAAAATTTACGTAATTGTCCGTTCTGATCGCCCAATCGTTCAAAAATTGAACTCTCGCATTTTACTAAATAACGTACATAATCGTTCTTAGTAGGTTACTTGCAAGCTATCTAGACTATTCCTAACCTTCCTAGACCCATAGTAGATATCATACGTAATCGACCGTTCTCTGTGCCCATTCGTTCAAAAATTGAACTTTCGAATTTTACAAAATAAAGGTCGTAATCATGTTTAGCAGGTTACTTACAAGGTATCTAGACTATTTCCAACATTCCAAGTCCCATAGAACATACGTTACGTAATCGACCGTTCTCTGCGACCATTCGTTCAAAAATTGAACTTTCGAATTTTACAAAATAAAGGTCGTAATGATGTTTAGCAGGTTACTTACAAGGTATCTAGACTATTTCAACATTCCAAGTCCCATAGAACTTACGTTACGTAATCGACCGTTCTCTGCGCCCATTCGTTCAAAAATTGAACTTTCGAATTTTACTAAATAACGTACATAATCGTTCTTAGTCTAGATAGCTTGTAAGTAACCTACTATTTCCAACCTTCCAGGACCCATAGAAGAAAAGTTACGTAATTTTCCGTTCTGATCGCCCAATCGTTCAAAAATTGAACTCTCGCATTTTACTAAATAACGTACATAATCGTTCTTAGTAGGTTACTTACAAACTATCTAGACTATTTCCAACCTTCCAGGACCCATAGAAGATAAGTTACGTAATTGACAGTTCTGTTCGCCCGATCGTTCAAAAATTGAACTTTCGAATTTTACAAAATAAAGGTCGTAATCATGTTTAGCAGGTTACTTACAAGTTATCTAGACTATTTCCAACATTCCAAGTCCCATAGAACATACGTTACGTAATCGACCGTTCTCTGCGCCCATTCGTTCAAAAATTGAACTTTCGAATTTTACAAAATAAAGGTCGTAATCATGTTTAGCAGGTTACATACAAGCTATCTAGACTATTTCCAACATTCCAAGTCCCATAGAACATACGTTACGTATTCCACCGTTCTCTGCGCCCATTCGTTCAAAAATTGAACTTTGGAATTTTACAAAATAAAGGTCGTAATCATGTTTAGCAGGTTACTTACAAGGTATCTAGACTATTTCCAACATTCCAAGTCCCATAGAACTTACGTTACGTAATCGACCGTTCTCTGCGCCCTTTCGTTCAAAAATTGAACTTTCGAATTTTACTAAATAACGTACATAATCGTTCTTAGTCTAGATAGCTTGTAAGTAACCTACTATTTCTAACCTTCCAGGACCCATAGAAGAAAAGTTACGTAATTTTCCGTTCTGATCGCCCAATCGTTCAAAAATTGAACTCTCGCATTTTACTAAATAACGTACATAGTCGTTCTTAGTAGGTTACTTACAAACTATCTAGACTATTTCCAACCTTCCAGGACCCATAGAAGAAAAGTTACGTATTGATCGCTCTCTGTGCCTAAACGTTCAAAAATTGAACTTTCGAATTTTACTAAATAACGTACATAATCGTTGTTAGAAGGTTACTTACAAGCTTTCTAGACTATTCCCAACCTTCCTAGACCCATAGTAGATATGTTACGTAATCGACCGTTCTCTGTGCCCAAACGTTCAAAAATTGAACTTTCGCATTTTACTAAATAACGTACATAATCGTTCTTAGTAGGTTACGTACAAGCTATCTAGACTATTTCCAACCTTCCAGGACCCATAGAAGATAAGTTACGTAATTGACAGTTCTGTTCGCCCGATCGTTCAAAAATTGAACTTTCGAATTTTACAAAATAAAGGTCGTAATCATGTTTAGCAGGTTACTTACAAGTTATCTAGACTATTTCCAACATTCCAAGTCCCATAGAACATACGTTACGTATTCCACCGTTCTCTGCGCCCATTCGTTCAAAAATTGAACTTTGGAATTTTACAAAATAAAGGTCGTAATCATGTTTAGCAGGTTACTTACAAGGTATCTAGACTATTTCCAACATTCCAAGTCCCATAGAACTTACGTTACGTACTCGACCGTTCTCTGCGCCCATTCGTTCAAAAATTGAACTTTCGAATTTTACTAAATAACGTACATAATCGTTGTTAGTAGGTTACTTACAAGCTTTCTAGACTATTCCCAACCTTCCTAGACACATAGTAGATATGTTACGTAATCGACCGTTCTCTGTGCCCAAACGTTCAAAAATTGAACTTTCAAATTTGACTAAATAAAGGTCGTAATCATGTTTAGCAGGTTACTTACAAGGTATCTAGACTATGTCCAACATTCCAAGGCGCATCGAACATACGTTACGTAATCGACCGTTCTCTGAACCCATTCGTTCAAAAATTGAACTTTCGAATTTTACTAAATAAAGGTCGTAATCATGTTTAGCAGGTTACTTACAAGGTATCTAGACTATTTCCAACATTCCAAGGCGAAGAGAACATACGTTACGTAATTGACCGTTCTGTTCGCCCGATCGTTCAAAAATTGAACTTTCGCATTTTACTAAATAACGTACATAATCGTTCTTAGTCTAGATAGCTTGTAAGTAACCTACCATTTCCAACCTTCCAGGACCCATAGAAGAAAATTTACGTAATTGTCCGTTCTGATCGCCCAATCGTTCAAAAATTGAACTCTCGCATTTTACTAAATAACGTACATAATCGTTCTTAGTAGGTTACTTGCAAGCTATCTAGACTATTCCTAACCTTCCTAGACCCATAGTAGATATCTTACGTAATCGACCGTTCTCTGTGCCCATTCGTTCAAAAATTGAACTTTCGAATTTTACAAAATAAAGGTCGTAATCATGTTTAGCAGGTTACTTACAAGGTATCTAGACTATTTCCAACATTCCAAGTCCCATAGAACATACGTTACGTAATCGACCGTTCTCTGCGACCATTCGTTCAAAAATTGAACTTTCGAATTTTACAAAATAAAGGTCGTAATGATGTTTAGCAGGTTACTTACAAGGTATCTAGACTATTTCCAACATTCCAAGTCCCATAGAACTTACGTTACGTAATCGACCGTTCTCTGCGCCCATTCGTTCAAAAATTGAACTTTCGAATTTTACTAAATAACGTACATAATCGTTCTTAGTCTAGATAGCTTGTAAGTAACCTACTATTTCCAACCTTCCAGGACCCATAGAAGAAAAGTTACGTAATTTTCCGTTCTGATCGCCCAATCGTTCAAAAATTGAACTCTCGCATTTTACTAAATAACGTACATAATCGTTCTTAGTAGGTTACTTACAAACTATCTAGACTATTTCCAACCTTCCAGGACCCATAGAAGATAAGTTACGTAATTGACAGTTCTGTTCGCCCGATCGTTCAAAAATTGAACTTTCGAATTTTACAAAATAAAGGTCGTAATCATGTTTAGCAGGTTACTTACAAGTTATCTAGACTATTTCCAACATTCCAAGTCCCATAGAACATACGTTACGTAATCGACCGTTCTCTGCGCCCATTCGTTCAAAAATTGAACTTTCGAATTTTACAAAATAAAGGTCGTAATCATGTTTAGCAGGTTACATACAAGCTATCTAGACTATTTCCAACATTCCAAGTCCCATAGAACATACGTTACGTATTCCACCGTTCTCTGCGCCCATTCGTTCAAAAATTGAACTTTGGAATTTTACAAAATAAAGGTCGTAATCATGTTTAGCAGGTTACTTACAAGGTATCTAGACTATTTCCAACATTCCAAGTCCCATAGATCTTACGTTACGTACTCGACCGTTCTCTGCGCCCATTCGTTCAAAAATTGAACTTTCGAATTTTACTAAATAACGTACATAATCGTTGTTAGTAGGTTACTTACAAGCTTTCTAGACTATTCCCAACCTTCCTAGACCCATAGTAGATATGTTACGTAATCGACCGTTCTCTGTGCCCAAACGTTCAAAAATTGAACTTTCAAATTTGACTAAATAAAGGTCGTAATCATGTTTAGCAGGTTACTTACAAGGTATCTAGACTATGTCCAACATTCCAAGGCGCATCGAACATACGTTACGTAATCGACCGTTCTCTGAACCCATTCGTTCAAAAATTGAACTTGCGAATTTTACTAAATAAAGGTCGTAATCATGTTTAGCAGGTTACTTACAAGGTATCTAGACTATTTCCAACATTCCAAGGCGCATAGAACATACGTTACGTAATTGACCGTTCTGTTCGCCCGATCGTTCAAAAATTGAACTTTCGCATTTTACTAAATAACGTACATAATCGTTCTTAGTCTAGATAGCTTGTAAGTAACCTACTATTTCCAACCTTCCAGGACCCATAGAAGAAAATTTACGTAATTGTCCGTTCTGATCGCCCAATCGTTCAAAAATTGAACTCTCGCATTTTACTAAATAACGTACATAATCGTTCTTAGTAGGTTACTTGCAAGCTATCTAGACTATTCCTAACCTTCCTAGACCCATAGTAGATATCTTACGTAATCGACCGTTCTCTGTGCCCAAACGTTCAAAAATTGAACTTTCGAATTTTACAAAATAAAGGTCGTAATCTTGTTTAGCAGGTTACTTACAAGGTATCTAGACTATTTCCAACATTCCAAGTCCCATAGAACTTACGTTACGTAATCGACCGTTCTCTGCGCCCATTCGTTCAAAAATGAACTTTCGCATTTTACTAAATAACGTTCATAATCGTTCTTAGTAGGTTACTTACAAGCTATCTAGACTATTTCCAACCTTCCTAGACCCATAGTAGATATGTTACGTAATCGACCGTTCTCTGTGCCCAAACGTTCAAAAATTGAACTTTCGAATTTTACAAAATAAAGGTCGTAATCTTGTTTAGCAGGTTACTTACAAGGTATCTAGACTATTCCCAACATTCCAAGTCCCATAGAACATACGTTACGTATTCCACCGTTCTCTGCGCCCATTCGTTCAAAAATTGAACTTTCGAATTTTACAAAATAAAGGTCGTAATCATGTTTAGCAGGTTACTTACACGGTATCTAGACTATTTCCAACATTCCAAGTCCCATAGAACATACGTTACGTAATCGACCGTTCTCTGCGACCATTCGTTCAAAAATTGAACTTTCGAATTTTACAAAATAAAGGTCGTAATCATGTTTAGCAGGTTACTTACAAGGTATCTAGACTATTTCCAACATTACAAGTCCCATAGAACTTACGTTACGTAATCGACCGTTCTCTGCGCCCATTCGTTCAAAAAATGAACTTTCGCATTTTACTAAATAACGTTCATAATCGTTCTTAGTAGGTTACTTACAAGCTATCTAGACTATTTCCAACCTTCCTAGACCCATAGTAGATATGTTACGTAATCGACCGTTCTCTGTGCCCATTCGTTCAAAAATTGAACTTTCGAATTTTACAAAATAAAGGTCGTAATCATGTTTAGCAGGTTACTTACACGGTATCTAGACTATTTCCAACATTCCAAGTCCCATAGAACATACGTTACGTAATCGACCGTTCTCTGCGACCATTCGTTCAAAAATTGAACTTTCGAATTTTACAAAATAAAGGTCGTAATCATGTTTAGCAGGTTACTTACAAGGTATCTAGACTATTTCCAACATTACAAGTCCCGTAGAACTTACGTTACGTAATCGACCGTTCTCTGCGCCCATTCGTTCAAAAATTGAACTTTCGAATTCTACTAAATAACGTACATAATCATTCTTAGTCTAGATAGCTTGTAAGTAACCTACTATTTCCAACCTTCCAGGACCCATAGAAGAAAAGTTACGTAATTTTCCGTTCTGATCGCCCAATCGTTCAAAAATTGAACTCTCGCATTTTACTAAATAACGTACGTAATCGTTCTTAGTACGTTACTTACAAGCTATCTAGACTATTTCCAACCTTCCAGGACCCATAGAAGAAAAGTTACGTAATTGATCGTTCTCTGTGCCCAAACGTTCAAAAATTGAACTTTCGAATTTTACTAAATAAAGGTCGTAATCATGTTTAGCAGGTTACTTACAAGGTATCTAGACTATTTCCAACATTCCAAGTCCCATAGAACTTACGTTACGTAATCGACCGTTCTCTGCGCCCATTCGTTAAAAAAATGAACTTTCGCATTTTACTAAATAACGTTCATAATCGTTCTTAGTAGGTTACTTACAAGCTATCTAGACTATTTCCAACCTTCCTAGACCCATAGTAGATATGTTACGTAATCGACCGTTCTCTGTGCCCAAACGTTCAAAAATTGAACTTTCGAATTTTACAAAATAAAGGTCGTAATCTTGTTTAGCAGGTTACTTACAAGGTATCTAGACTATTCCCAACATTCCAAGTCCCATAGAACATACGTTACGTATTCCACCGTTCTCTGCGCCCATTCGTTCAAAAATTGAACTTTCGAATTTTACAAAATAAAGGTCGTAATCATGTTTAGCAGGTTACTTACAAGGTATCTAGACTATTTCCAACATTACAAGTCCCATAGAACTTACGTTACGTAATCGACCGTTCTCTGCGCCCATTCGTTCAAAAAATGAACTTTCGCATTTTACTAAATAACGTTCATAATCGTTCTTAGTAGGTTACTTACAAGCTATCTAGACTATTTCCAACCTTCCTAGACCCATAGTAGATATGTTACGTAATCGACCGTTCTCTGTGCCCATTCGTTCAAAAATTGAACTTTCGAATTTTACAAAATAAAGGTCGTAATCATGTTTAGCAGGTTACTTACAAGGTATCTAGACTATTTCCAACATTACAAGTCCCGTAGAACTTACGTTACGTAATCGACCGTTCTCTGCGCCCATTCGTTCAAAAATTGAACTTTCGAATTCTACTAAATAACGTACATAATCATTCTTAGTCTAGATAGCTTGTAAGTAACCTACTATTTCCAACCTTCCAGGACCCATAGAAGAAAAGTTACGTAATTTTCCGTTCTGATCGCCCAATCGTTCAAAAATTGAACTCTCGCATTTTACTAAATAACGTACGTAATCGTTCTTAGTACGTTACTTACAAGCTATCTAGACTATTTCTAACCTTCCAGGACCCATAGAAGAAAAGTTACGTAATTGATCGTTCTCTGTGCCCAAACGTTCAAAAATTGAACTTTCGAATTTTACTAAATAAAGGTCGTAATCATGTTTAGCAGGTTACTTACAAGGTATCTAGACTATTTCCAACATTCCAAGGCGCATAGAACATACGTTACGTAATTGACCGTTCTGTTCGCCCGATCGTTCAAAAATTGAACTCTCGCATTTTACTAACTAACTTACATAATCCTTCTTAGTAGGTTACTTACAAGCTATCTAGACTATTCCCAACCTTCCTAGACCCATAGTAGATATCTTACGTAATCGACCGTTCTCTGTGCCCAAACGTTCAAAAATTGAACTTTCGAATTTTACAAAATAAAGTTCGTAATCATGTTTAGCAGGTTACTTACAAGGTATCTAGACTATTTCCAACATTCCAAGTCCCATAGAACATACGTTACGTAATCGACCGTTCTCTGCGCCCATTCGTTCAAAAATTGAACTTTCGAATTTTACTAAATAACGTACATAATGGTTCTTAGTCTAGATAGCTTGTAAGTAACCTACTATTTCCAACCTTCCAGGACCCATAGAAGAAAAATTACGTAATTGTCCGTTCTGTTCGCCCAATCGTTCAAAAATTGAACTTTCGAATTTTACTAAATAACGTACATAATCGTTCTTAGTAGGTTACTTACAAGCTTTCTAGACTATTTCCAACCTTCCGAGGTCCATAGTAGATATGTTACGTAATTGATCGTTCTCTGTGCCCAAACGTTCAAAAATTGAACTTTCGAATTTTACTAAATAACGTACATAATGGTTGTTAGTAGGTTACTTACAAGCTTTCTAGACTATTCCCAACCTTCCTAGACCCATAGTAGATATGTTACATAATCGACCGTTCTCTGTGCCCAAACGTTCAAAAATTGAACTTTCGAATTTTACAAAATAAAGGTCGTAATCATGTTTAGCAGGTTACTTACAAGGTATCTAGACTATTTCCAACATTCCAAGTCCCATAGAACATACGTTACGTAATCGACCGTTCTCTGCGCCCATTCGTTCAAAAATTGAACTTTCGAATTTTACAAAATAAAGGTCGTAATCATGTTTAGCAGGTTACTTACAAGGTATCTAGACTATTTCCAACATTCCAAGTCCCATAGAACTTACGTTACGTAATCGACCGTTCTCTGCGCCCATTCGTTCAAAAATTGAACTTTCGAATTTTACAAAATAAAGGTCGTATTCATGTTTAGCAGGTTACTTACAAGTTATCTAGACTATTTCCAACATTCCAAGTCCCATAGAACATACGTTACGTAATCGACCGTTCTCTGCGCCCATTCGTTCAAAAATTGAACTTTCGCATTTTACTAAATAACGTACATAATCGTTCTTAGTCGGTTACTTACAAGCTATCTAGACTATTCCCAACCTTTCTAGACCCATAGTAGATATGTTACGTAATCGACCGTTCTCTGTGCCCAAACGTTCAAAATTTGAACTTTCGAATTTTACAAAATAAAGGTCGTAATCTTGTTTAGCAGGTTACTTACAAGGTATCTAGACTATTTCCAACATTCCAAGTCCCATAGAACTTACCTTACGTAATCGACCGTTCTCTGCGCCCATTCGTTCAAAAAATGAACTTTCGCATTTTACTAAATAACGTACATAATCGTTCTTAGTAGGTTACTTACAAGCTATCTAGACTATTTCCAACCTTCCTAGACCCATAGTAGATATGTGACGTAATCGACCGTTCTCTGTGCCCAAACGTTCAAAAATTGAACTTTCGAATTTTACAAAATAAAGGTCGTAATCTTGTTTAGCAGGTTACTTACAAGGTATCTAGACTATTTCCAACATTCCAAGTCCCATAGAACTTACGTTACGTAATCGACCGTTCTCTGCGCCCATTCGTTCAAAAATGAACTTTCGCATTTTACTAAATAACGTACATAATCGTTCTTAGTAGGTTACTTACAAGCTATCTAGACTATTTCCAGCCTTCCTAGACCCATAGTAGATATGTGACGTAATCGACCGTTCTCGGTGCCCAAACGTTCAAAAATTGAACTTTCGAATTTTACAAAATAAAGGTCGTAATCATGTTTAGCAGGTTACTTACAAGTTATCTAGACTATTTCCAACATTCCAAGTCCCATAGAACATACGTTACTTAATCGACCGTACTCTGCGCCCATTCGTTCAAAAATTGAACTTTCGAATTTTACAAAATAAAGGTCGTATTCATGTTTAGCAGGTTACTTACAAGTTATCTAGACTATTTCCAACATTCCAAGTCCCATAGAACATACGTTACGTAATCGACCGTTCTCTGCGCCCATTCGTTCAAAAATTGAACTTTCGCATTTTACTAAATAACGTACATAATCGTTCTTAGTCGGTTACTTACAAGCTATCTAGACTATTCCCAACCTTCCTAGACCCATAGTAGATATGTTACGTAATCGACCGTTCTCTGCGCCCATTCGTTCAAAAAATGAACTTTCGCATTTTACTAAATAACGTACATAATCGTTCTTAGTAGGTTACTTACAAGCTATCTAGACTATTTCCAACCTTCCTAGACCCATAGTAGATATGTTACGTAATCGACCGTTCTCTGTGCCCAAACGTTCAAAAATTGAACTTTCGAATTTTACAAAATAAAGGTCGTAATTATGTTTAGCAGGTTACTTACAAGGTATCTAGACTATTTCCAACATTCCAAGTCCCATAGAACATACGTTACTTAATCGACCGTTCTCTGCGACCATTCGTTCAAAAATTGAACTTTCGAATTTTACAAAATAAAGGTCGTAATCATGTTTTGCAGGTTACTTACAAGGTATCTAGACTATTTCCAACATTCCAAGTCGCATAGAACTTACGTTACGTAATCGACCGTTCTCTGCGCCCATTCGTTCAAAAATTGAACTTTCGAATTTTACTAAATAACGGACATAATCGTTCTTAGTAGGTTACTTACAAGCTATCTAGACTATTTCCAACCTTCCTAGACCCATAGTAGATATGTGACGTAATCGACCGTTCTCTGTGCCCAAACGTTCAAAAATTGAACTTTCGAATTTTACAAAATAAAGGTCGTAATCTTGTTTAGCAGGTTACTTACAAGGTATCTAGACTATTTCCAACATTCCAAGTCCCATAGAACTTACGTTACTTAATCGACCGTTCTCTGCGACCATTCGTTCAAAAATTGAACTTTCGAATTTGACAAAATAAAGGTCGTAATCATGTTTAGCAGGTTACTTACAAGGTATCTAGACTATTTCCAACATTCCAAGTCCCATAGAACTTACGTTACGTAATCGACCGTTCTCTGCGCCCATTCGTTCAAAAATTGAACTTTCGAATTTTACAAAATAAAGGTCGTATTCATGTTTAGCAGGTTACTTACAAGTTATCTAGACTATTTCCAACATTCCAAGTCCCATAGAACATACGTTACGTAATCGACCGTTCTCTGCGCCCATTCGTTCAAAAATTGAACTTTCGCATTTTACTAAATAACGTACATAATCGTTCTTAGTCGGTTACTTACAAGCTATCTAGACTATTCCCAACCTTTGTAGACCCATAGTAGATATGTTACGTAATCGACCGTTCTCTGTGCCCAAACGTTCAAAATTTGAACTTTCGAATTTTACAAAATAAAGGTCGTAATCTTGTTTAGCAGGTTACTTACAAGGTATCTAGACTATTTCCAACATTCCAAGTCCCATAGAACTTACCTTACGTAATCGACCGTTCTCTGCGCCCATTCGTTCAAAAATGAACTTTCGCATTTTACTAAATAACGTACATAATCGTTCTTAGTAGGTTACTTACAAGCTATCTAGACTATTTCCAACCTTCCTAGACCCATAGTAGATATGTGACGTAATCGACCGTTCTCTGTGCCCAAACGTTCAAAAATTGAACTTTCGAATTTTACAAAATAAAGGTCGTAATCTTGTTTAGCAGGTTACTTACAAGGTATCTAGACTATTTCAACATTCCAAGTCCCATAGAACTTACGTTACGTAATCGACCGTTCTCTGCGCCCATTCGTTCAAAAATGAACTTTCGCATTTTACTAAATAACGTACATAATCGTTCTTAGTAGGTTACTTACAAGCTATCTAGACTATTTCCAGCCTTCCTAGACCCATAGTAGATATGTGACGTAATCGACCGTTCTCGGTGCCCAAACGTTCAAAAATTGAACTTTCGAATTTTACAAAATATAGGTCGTAATCATGTTTAGCAGGTTACTTACAAGTTATCTAGACTATTTCCAACATTCCAAGTCCCATGGAACATACGTTACTTAATCGACCGTACTCTGCGCCCATTCGTTCAAAAATTGAACTTTCGAATTTTACAAAATAAAGGTCGTATTCATGTTTAGCAGGTTACTTACAAGTTATCTAGACTATTTCCAACATTCCAAGTCCCATAGAACATACGTTACGTAATCGACCGTTCTCTGCGCCCATTCGTTCAAAAATTGAACTTTCGCATTTTACTAAATAACGTACATAATCGTTCTTAGTCGGTTACTTACAAGCTATCTAGACTATTCCCAACCTTCCTAGACCCATAGTAGATATGTTACGTAATCGACCGTTCTCTGCGCCCATTCGTTCAAAAAATGAACTTTCGCATTTTACTAAATAACGTACATAATCGTTCTTAGTAGGTTACTTACAAGCTATCTAGACTATTTCCAACCTTCCTAGACCCATAGTAGATATGTTACGTAATCGACCGTTCTCTGTGCCCAAACGTTCAAAAATTGAACTTTCGAATTTTACAAAATAAAGGTCGTAATTATGTTTAGCAGGTTACTTACAAGGTATCTAGACTATTTCCAACATTCCAAGTCCCATAGAACATACGTTACTTAATCGACCGTTCTCTGCGACCATTCGTTCAAAAATTGAACTTTCGAATTTTACAAAATAAAGGTCGTAATCATGTTTAGCAGGTTACTTACAAGGTATCTAGACTATTTCCAACATTCCAAGTCGCATAGAACTTACGTTACGTAATCGACCGTTCTCTGCGCCCATTCGTTCAAAAATTGTACTTTCGAATTTTACTAAATAACGGACATAATCGTTCTTAGTAGGTTACTTACAAGCTATCTAGACTATTTCCAACCTTCCTAGACCCATAGTAGATATGTGACGTAATCGACCGTTCTCTGTGCCCAAACGTTCAAAAATTGAACTTTCGAATTTTACAAAATAAAGGTCGTAATCTTGTTTAGCAGGTTACTTACAAGGTATCTAGACTATTTCCAACATTCCAAGTCCCATAGAACTTACGTTACGTAATCGACCGTTCTCTGCGCCCATTCGTTCAAAAATTGAACTCTCGCATTTTACTAAATAACGTACATAATCGTTCTTAGTAGGTTACTTACAAGCTATCTAGACTATTTCCAACCTTCCAGGACCCATAGAAGAAAAGTTACGTAATTGTCCGTTCAGATCGCCCAATCGTTCAAAAATTGAACTTTCGATATTTACTAAATAACGTACATAATCGTTCTTAGTAGGTTACTTACAAGCTATCTAGACTATTTCCAACCTTCCTAGACCCATAGTAGATATGTTACGTAATCGACCGTTCTCTGTGCCCAAACGTTCAAAAATTGAACTTTCGAATTTTACAAAATAAAGGTCGTAATCATGTTTAGCAGGTTACTTACAAGGTATCTAGACTATTTCCAACATTCCAAGTCCCATAGAACATACGTTACGTAATCGACCGTTCTCTGCGCCCATTCGTTCAAAAATTGAACTTTCGAATTTTACAAAATAAAGGTCGTAATCATGTTTAGCAGGTTACTTACAAGGTATCTAGACTATTTCCAACATTCCAAGTCCCATAGAACTTACGTTACGTAATCGACCGTTCTCTGCGCCCATTCGTTCAAAAATTGAACTTCCGAATTTTACTAAATAACGTACATAATTGTTCTTCGTCTAGATAGCTTGTAAGTAACCTACTATTTCCAACCTTCCAGGACCCATCGAAGAAAAGTTACGTAATTGATCGTTCTCTGTGCCCAAACGTTCAAAAATTGAACTTTCGATATTTACTAAATAACGTACATCATAATCGTTCTTAGTCTAGATAGCTTGTAAGTAACCTACTATTTCCAACCTTCCAGGACCCATAGAAGATAAGTTACGTAATTGACCGTTCTGTTCGCCCGATCGTTCAAAAATTGAACTTTCGCATTTTACTAAATAACGTACATAATCGTTCTTAGTCGGTTACTTACAAGCTATCTAGACTATTCCCAACCTTCCTAGACCCATAGTAGATATCTTACGTAATTGATCGTTCTCTGTGCCCAAACGTTCAAAAATTGAACTTTCGAATTTTACTAAATAACGTACATAATGGTTGTTAGTAGGTTACTTACAAGCTTTCTAGACTATTCCCAACCTTCCTAGACCCATAGTAGATATGTTACATAATCGACCGTTCTCTGTGCCCAAACGTTCAAAAATTGAACTTTCGAATTTTACAAAATAAAGGTCGTAATCATGTTTAGCAGGTTACTTACAAGGTATCTAGACTATTTCCAACATTCCAAGTCCCATAGAACATACGTTACGTAATCGACCGTTCTCTGCGCCCATTCGTTCAAAAATTGAACTTTCGAATTTTACAAAATAAAGGTCGTAATCATGTTTAGCAGGTTACTTACAAGGTATCTAGACTATTTCCAACATTCCAAGTCCCATAGAACTTACGTTACGTAATCGACCGTTCTCTGCGCCCATTCGTTCAAAAATTGAACTTTCGAATTTTACAAAATAAAGGTCGTATTCATGTTTAGCAGGTTACTTACAAGTTATCTAGACTATTTCCAACATTCCAAGTCCCATAGAACATACGTTACGTAATCGACCGTTCTCTGCGCCCATTCGTTCAAAAATTGAACTTTCGCATTTTACTAAATAACGTACATAATCGTTCTTAGTCGGTTACTTACAAGCTATCTAGACTATTCCCAACCTTTCTAGACCCATAGTAGATATGTTACGTAATCGACCGTTCTCTGTGCCCAAACGTTCAAAATTTGAACTTTCGAATTTTACAAAATAAAGGTCGTAATCTTGTTTAGCAGGTTACTTACAAGGTATCTAGACTATTTCCAACATTCCAAGTCCCATAGAACTTACCTTACGTAATCGACCGTTCTCTGCGCCCATTCGTTCAAAAAATGAACTTTCGCATTTTACTAAATAACGTACATAATCGTTCTTAGTAGGTTACTTACAAGCTATCTAGACTATTTCCAACCTTCCTAGACCCATAGTAGATATGTGACGTAATCGACCGTTCTCTGTGCCCAAACGTTCAAAAATTGAACTTTCGAATTTTACAAAATAAAGGTCGTAATCTTGTTTAGCAGGTTACTTACAAGGTATCTAGACTATTTCCAACATTCCAAGTCCCATAGAACTTACGTTACGTAATCGACCGTTCTCTGCGCCCATTCGTTCAAAAAATGAACTTTCGCATTTTACTAAATAACGTACATAATCGTTCTTAGTAGGTTACTTACAAGCTATCTAGACTATTTCCAGCCTTCCTAGACCCATAGTAGATATGTGACGTAATCGACCGTTCTCGGTGCCCAAACGTTCAAAAATTGAACTTTCGAATTTTACTAAATAACGTACATAATCGTTCTTAGTAGGTTACTTACAAGCTATCTAGACTATTTCCAACCTTCCAGGACCCATCGAAGAAAAGTTACGTAATCGACCGTTCTCTGTGCCCAAACGTTCAAAAATTGAACTTTCGAATTTTACAAAATAAAGGTCGTAATCATGTTTAGCAGGTTACTTACAAGGTATCTAGACTATTTCCAACATTCCAAGTCCCATAGAACATACGTTACGTAATCGACCGTTCTCTGCGCCCATTCGTTCAAAAATTGAACTTTCGAATTTTACAAAATAAAGGTCGTAATCATGTTTAGTAGGTTACTTACAAGGTATCTAGACTATTTCCAACATTCCAAGTCCCATAGAACTTACGTTACGTAATCGACCGTTCTCTGCGCCCATTCGTTCAAAAATTGAACTTCCGAATTTTACTAAATAACGTACATAATCGTTCTTCGTCTAGATAGCTTGTAAGTAACCTACTATTTCCAACCTTCCAGGACCCATAGAAGAAAAGTTAATTAATTTTCCGTTCTGATCGCCCAATCGTTCAAAAATTGAACTCTCGCATTTTACTAAATAACGTACATAATCGTTCTTAGTAGGTTACTTACAAGCTATCTAGACTATTTCCAACCTTCCAGGACCCATCGAAGAAAAGTTACGTAATTGATCGTTCTCTGTGCCCAAACGTTCAAAAATTGAACTTTCGATATTTACTAAATAACGTACATCATAATCGTTCTTAGTCTAGATAGCTTGTAAGTAACCTACTATTTCCAACCTACCAGGACCCATAGAAGATAAGTTACGTAATTGACCGTTCTGTTCGCCCGATCGTTCAAAAATTGAACTTTCGCATTTTACTAAATAACGTACATAATCGTTCTTAGTCGGTTACTTACAAGCTATCTAGACTATTCCCAACCTTCCTAGACCCATAGTAGATATCTTACGTAATTGATCGTTCTCTGTGCCCAAACGTTCAAAAATTTGAACTTTCGAATTTTACTAAATAACGTACATAATGGTTGTAAGTAGGTTACTTACAAGCTTTCTAGACTATTCCCAACCTTCCTAGACCCATAGTAGATATGTTACATAATCGACCGTTCTCTGTGCCCAAACGTTCAAAAATTGAACTTTCGAATTTTACAAAATAAAGGTCGTAATCATGTTTAGTAGGTTACTTACAAGGTATCTAGACTATTTCCAACATTCCAAGTCCCATAGAACTTACGTTACGTAATCGACCGTTCTCTGCGCCCATTCGTTCTAAAATTGAACTTTCGAATTTTACTAAATAACGTACATAATCGTTCTTAGTCGGTTACTTACAAGCTATCTAGACTATTCCCAACCTTCCTAGACCCATAGTAGATATCTTACGTAATAGACCGTTCTCTGTGCCCAAACGTTCAAAAATTGAACTTTCGAATTTTACAAAATAAAGATCGTAATCATGTTTAGCAGGTTACTTACAAGGTATCTAGACTATGTCCAACATTCCAAGGCGCATCGAACATACGTTACGTAATCGACCGTTCTCTGAACCCATTCGTTCAAAAATTGAACTTTCGAATTTTACTAAATAACGTACATAATCGTTCTTAGTCTAGATAGCTTGTAAGTAACCTACTATTTCCAACCTTCCAGGACCCATAGAAGAAAAGTTACGTAATTGATCGTTCTCTGTGCCCAAACGTTCAAAAATTGAACTTTCGAATTTTACTAAATAACGTACATAATCGTTCTTAGTCGGTTACTTACAAGCTATCTAGACTATTTCCAACATTCCAAGGCGCATAGAACATACGTTACGTAATCGACCGTTCTCTGCGCCCATTCGTTCAAAAATTGAACTTTCGCATTTTACTAAATAACGTACATAATCGTTCTTAGTCGGTTACTTACAAGCTATCTAGACTATTTCCAACCTTCCTAGACCCATAGTAGATATGTGACGTAATCGACCGTTCTCTGTGCCCAAACGTTCAAAAATTGAACTTTCGAATTTTACAAAATAAAGGTTGTAATCATGTTTAGCAGGTTACTTACAAGGTATCTAGACTATTTCCAACATTCCAAGTCCCATAGAACATACGTTACTTAATCGACCGTTCTCTGCGACCATTCGTTCAAAAATTGAACTTTCGAATTTTACAAAATAAAGGTCGTAATCATGTTTAGCAGGTTACTTACAAGGTATCTAGACTATTTCCAACATTCCAAGTCCCATAGAACTTACGTTACGTAATCGACCGTTCTCTGCGCCCATTCGTTCAAAAATTGAACTTTCGAATTTTACAAAATAAAGGTCGTATTCATGTTTCGCAGGTTACTTACAAGTTATCTAGACTATTTCCAACATTCCAAGTCCCATAGAACATACGTTACGTAATCGACCGTTCTCTGTGCCCATTCGTTCAAAAATTGAACTTTCGCATTTTACTAAATAACGTACATAATCGTTGTTAGTAGGTTACTTTCAAGCTATCTAGACTATTCCCAACCTTCCTAGACCCATAGTAGATATGTTACGTAATCGACCGTTCTCTGTGCCCAAACGTTCAAAAATTGAACTTTCGAATTTGACTAAATAAAGGTCGTAATCATGTTTAGCAGGTTACTTACAAGGTATCTAGACTATGTCCAACATTCCAAGGCGCATCGAACATACGTTACGTAATCGACCGTTCTCTGAACCCATTCGTTCAAAAATTGAACTTTCGAATTTTACTAAATAAAGGTCGTAATCATGTTTAGCAGGTTACTTACAAGGTATCTAGACTATTTCCAACATTCCAAGGCGCATAGAACATACGTTACGTAATTGACCGTTCTGTTCGCCCGATCGTTCAAAAATTGAACTTTCGCATTTTACTAAATAACGTACATAATCGTTCTTAGTCTAGATAGCTTGTAAGTAACCTACTATTTCCAACCTTCCAGGACCCATAGAAGAGAATTTACGTAATTGTCCGTTCTGATCGCCCAATCGTTCAAAAATTGAACTCTCGCATTTTACTAAATAACGTACATAATCGTTCTTAGTAGGTTACTTGCAAGCTATCTAGACTATTCCTAACCTTCCTAGACTCATAGTAGATATCTTACGTAATCGACCGTTCTCTGCGCCCATTCGTTCAAAAATTGAACTTTCGAATTTTACAAAATAAAGGTCGTATTCATGTTTATCAGGTTACTTACGAGTTATCTAGACTATTTCCAACATTCCAAGTCCCATAGAACATACGTTACGTAATCGACCGTTCTCTGCGCCCATTCGTTCAAAAATTGAACTTTCGCATTTTACTAAATAACGTACATAATCGTTCTTAGTCGGTTACTTACAAGCTATCTAGACTATTTCCAACCTTCCTAGACCCATAGTAGATATGTGACGTAATCGACCGTTCTCTGTGCCCAAACGTTCAAAAATTGAACTTTCGAATTTTACAAAATAAAGGTTGTAATCATGTTTAGCAGGTTACTTACAAGGTATCTAGACTATTTCCAACATTCCAAGTCCCATAGAACATACGTTACTTAATCGACCGTTCTCTGCGACCATTCGTTCAAAAATTGAACTTTCGAATTTTACAAAATAAAGGTCGTATTCATGTTTCGCAGGTTACTTACAAGTTATCTAGACTATTTCCAACATTCCAAGTCCCATAGAACATACGTTACGTAATCGACCGTTCTCTGTGCCCATTCGTTCAAAAATTGAACTTTCGCATTTTACTAAATAACGTACATAATCGTTCTTAGTCGGTTACTTTCAAGCTATCTAGACTATTCCCAACCTTCCTAGACCCATAGTAGATATGTTACGTAATCGACCGTTCTCTGTGCCCAAACGTTCAAAAATTGAACTTTCGAATTTTACAAAATAAAGGTCGTAATCATGTTTAGCAGGTTACTTACAAGGTATCTAGACTATTTCCAACATTCCAAGTCCCATAGAACTTACGTTACGAAATCGACCGTTCTCTGCGCCCATTCGTTCAAAAATTGAACTTTCGAATTTTACTAAATAACGGACATAATCGTTCTTAGTCTAGACAGCTTGTAAGTAACCTACTATTTCCAACCTTCCAGGACCCATAGAAGAAAAGTTACGTAATTTTCCGTTCTGATCGCCCAATCGTTCAAAAATTGAATTTTCGCATTTTACTAAATAACGTACATAATCGTTGTTAGTAGGTTACTTACAAGCTTTCTAGACTATTCCCAACCTTCCTAGACCGATAGTAGATATGTTACGTAATCGACCGTTCTCTGTGCCCAAACGTTCAAAAATTGAACTTTCGCATTTTACTAAATAACGTACATAATCGTTCTTAGTAGGTTACTTACAAGCTATCTAGACTCTTTCCAACCTTCCAGGACCCATAGAAGAAAAGTTACGTAATTGATCGTTCTCTGTGCCCAAACGTTCAAAAATTGAACTTTCGAATTTTACTAAATAACGTACATAATCGTTGTTAGTAGGTTACTTACAAGCTTTCTAGACTATTCCCAACCTTCCTAGACCCATAGTAGATATGTTACGTAATCGACCGTTCTCTGTGCCCAAACGTTCAAAAATTGAACTTTCGAATTTTACAAAATAAAGGTCGTAATCATGTTTAGCAGGTTACTTACACGGTATCTAGACTATTTCCAACATTCCAAGTCCCATAGAACATACGTTACTTAATCGACCGTTCTCTGCGACCATTCGTTCAAAAATTGAACTTTCGAATTTTACAAAATAAAGGTCGTAATCATGTTTAGCAGGTTACTTACAAGGTATCTAGACTATTTCCAACATTCCAAGTCCCATAGAACTTACGTTACGTAATCGACCGTTCTCTGCGCCCATTCGTTCAAAAATTGAACTCTCGCATTTTACTAAATAACGTACAATATCGTTCTTAGTAGGTTACTTACAAGCTATGTAGACTATTTCCAACCTTCCAGGACCCATAGAAGAAAATTTACGTAATTGTCCGTTCAGATCGCCCAATCGTTCAAAAATTGAACTTTCGATATTTACTAAATAACGTACATAATCGTTCTTAGTAGGTTACTTACAAGCTATCTAGACTATTTCCAACCTTCCTAGACCCATAGTAGATATGTTACGTAATCGACCGTTCTCTGTGCCCAAACGTTCAAAAATTGAACTTTCGAATTTTACAAAATAAAGGTCGTAATCATGTTTAGCAGGTTACTTACAAGGTATCTAGACTATTTCCAACATTCCAAGTCCCATAGAACATACGTTACGTAATCGACCGTTCTCTGCGCCCATTCGTTCAAAAATTGAACTTTCGAATTTTACAAAATAAAGGTCGTAATCATGTTTAGTAGGTTACTTACAAGGTATCTAGACTATTTCCAACATTCCAAGTCCCATAGAACTTACGTTACGTAATCGACCGTTCTCTGCGCCCATTCGTTCAAAAATTGAACTTCCGAATTTTACTAAATAACGTACATAATCGTTCTTCGTCTAGATAGCTTGTAAGTAACCTACTATTTCCAACCTTCCAGGACCCATAGAAGAAAAGTTAATTAATTTTCCGTTCTGATCGCCCAATCGTTCAAAAATTGAACTCTCGCATTTTACTAAATAACGTACATAATCGTTCTTAGTAGGTTACTTACAAGCTATCTAGACTATTTCCAACCTTCCAGGACCCATCGAAGAAAAGTTACGTAATCGACCGTTCTCTGTGCCCAAACGTTCAAAAATTGAACTTTCGAATTTTACAAAATAAAGGTCGTAATCATGTTTAGCAGGTTACTTACAAGGTATCTAGACTATTTCCAACATTCCAAGTCCCATAGAACATACGTTACGTAATCGACCGTTCTCTGCGCCCATTCGTTCAAAAATTGAACTTTCGAATTTTACAAAATAAAGGTCGTAATCATGTTTAGTAGGTTACTTACAAGGTATCTAGACTATTTCCAACATTCCAAGTCCCATAGAACTTACGTTACGTAATCGACCGTTCTCTGCGCCCATTCGTTCAAAAATTGAACTTCCGAATTTTACTAAATAACGTACATAATCGTTCTTCGTCTAGATAGCTTGTAAGTAACCTACTATTTCCAACCTTCCAGGACCCATAGAAGAAAAGTTAATTAATTTTCCGTTCTGATCGCCCAATCGTTCAAAAATTGAACTCTCGCATTTTACTAAATAACGTACATAATCGTTCTTAGTAGGTTACTTACAAGCTATCTAGACTATTTCCAACCTTCCAGGACCCATCGAAGAAAAGTTACGTAATTGATCGTTCTCTGTGCCCAAACGTTCAAAAATTGAACTTTCGATATTTACTAAATAACGTACATCATAATCGTTCTTAGTCTAGATAGCTTGTAAGTAACCTACTATTTCCAACCTTCCAGGACCCATAGAAGATAAGTTACGTAATTGACCGTTCTGTTCGCCCGATCGTTCAAAAATTGAACTTTCGCATTTTACTAAATAACGTACATAATCGTTCTTAGTCGGTTACTTACAAGCTATCTAGACTATTCCCAACCTTCCTAGACCCATAGTAGATATCTTACGTAATTGATCGTTCTCTGTGCCCAAACGTTCAAAAATTGAACTTTCGAATTTTACTAAATAACGTACATAATGGTTGTAAGTAGGTTACTTACAAGCTTTCTAGACTATTCCCAACCTTCCTAGACCCATAGTAGATATGTTACATAATCGACCGTTCTCTGTGCCCAAACGTTCAAAAATTGAACTTTCGAATTTTACAAAATAAAGGTCGTAATCATGTTTAGTAGGTTACTTACAAGGTATCTAGACTATTTCCAACATTCCAAGTCCCATAGAACTTACGTTACGTAATCGACCGTTCTCTGCGCCCATTCGTTCTAAAATTGAACTTTCGAATTTTACTAAATAACGTACATAATCGTTCTTAGTCGGTTACTTACAAGCTATCTAGACTATTCCCAACCTTCCTAGACCCATAGTAGATATCTTACGTAATAGACCGTTCTCTGTGCCCAAACGTTCAAAAATTGAACTTTCGAATTTTACAAAATAAAGATCGTAATCATGTTTAGCAGGTTACTTACAAGGTATCTAGACTATGTCCAACATTCCAAGGCGCATCGAACATACGTTACGTAATCGACCGTTCTCTGAACCCATTCGTTCAAAAATTGAACTTTCGAATTTTACTAAATAACGTACATAATCGTTCTTAGTCTAGATAGCTTGTAAGTAACCTACTATTTCCAACCTTCCAGGACCCATAGAAGAATAGTTACGTAATTGATCGTTCTCTGTGCCCAAACGTTCAAAAATGTGAACTTTCGAATTTTACTAAATAACGTACATAATCGTTCTTAGTCGGTTACTTACAAGCTATCTAGACTATTTCCAACATTCCAAGGCGCATAGAACATACGTTACGTAATCGACCGTTCTCTGCGCCCATTCGTTCAAAAATTGAACTTTCGCATTTTACTAAATAACGTACATAATCGTTCTTAGTCGGTTACTTACAAGCTATCTAGACTATTTCCAACCTTCCTAGACCCATAGTAGATATGTGACGTAATCGACCGTTCTCTGTGCCCAAACGTTCAAAAATTGAACTTTCGAATTTTACAAAATAAAGGTTGTAATCATGTTTAGCAGGTTACTTACAAGGTATCTAGACTATTTCCAACATTCCAAGTCCCATAGAACATACGTTACTTAATCGACCGTTCTCTGCGACCATTCGTTCAAAAATTGAACTTTCGAATTTTACAAAATAAAGGTCGTAATCATGTTTAGCAGGTTACTTACAAGGTATCTAGACTATTTCCAACATTCCAAGTCCCATAGAACTTACGTTACGTAATCGACCGTTCTCTGCGCCCATTCGTTCAAAAATTGAACTTTCGAATTTTACAAAATAAAGGTCGTATTCATGTTTCGCAGGTTACTTACAAGTTATCTAGACTATTTCCAACATTCCAAGTCCCATAGAACATACGTTACGTAATCGACCGTTCTCTGTGCCCATTCGTTCAAAAATTGAACTTTCGCATTTTACTAAATAACGTACATAATCGTTGTTAGTAGGTTACTTTCAAGCTATCTAGACTATTCCCAACCTTCCTAGACCCATAGTAGATATGTTACGTAATCGACCGTTCTCTGTGCCCAAACGTTCAAAAATTGAACTTTCGAATTTGACTAAATAAAGGTCGTAATCATGTTTAGCAGGTTACTTACAAGGTATCTAGACTATGTCCAACATTCCAAGGCGCATCGAACATACGTTACGTAATCGACCGTTCTCTGAACCCATTCGTTCAAAAATTGAACTTTCGAATTTTACTAAATAAAGGTCGTAATCATGTTTAGCAGGTTACTTACAAGGTATCTAGACTATTTCCAACATTCCAAGGCGCATAGAACATACGTTACGTAATTGACCGTTCTGTTCGCCCGATCGTTCAAAAATTGAACTTTCGCATTTTACTAAATAACGTACATAATCGTTCTTAGTCTAGATAGCTTGTAAGTAACCTACTATTTCCAACCTTCCAGGACCCATAGAAGAGAATTTACGTAATTGTCCGTTCTGATCGCCCAATCGTTCAAAAATTGAACTCTCGCATTTTACTAAATAACGTACATAATCGTTCTTAGTAGGTTACTTGCAAGCTATCTAGACTATTCCTAACCTTCCTAGACTCATAGTAGATATCTTACGTAATCGACCGTTCTCTGCGCCCATTCGTTCAAAAATTGAACTTTCGAATTTTACAAAATAAAGGTCGTATTCATGTTTATCAGGTTACTTACAAGTTATCTAGACTATTTCCAACATTCCAAGTCCCATAGAACATACGTTACGTAATCGACCGTTCTCTGCGCCCATTCGTTCAAAAATTGAACTTTCGCATTTTACTAAATAACGTACATAATCGTTCTTAGTCGGTTACTTACAAGCTATCTAGACTATTTCCAACCTTCCTAGACCCATAGTAGATATGTGACGTAATCGACCGTTCTCTGTGCCCAAACGTTCAAAAATTGAACTTTCGAATTTTACAAAATAAAGGTTGTAATCATGTTTAGCAGGTTACTTACAAGGTATCTAGACTATTTCCAACATTCCAAGTCCCATAGAACATACGTTACTTAATCGACCGTTCTCTGCGACCATTCGTTCAAAAATTGAACTTTCGAATTTTACAAAATAAAGGTCGTAATCATGTTTAGCAGGTTACTTACAAGGTATCTAGACTATTTCCAACATTCCAAGTCCCATAGAACTTACGTTACGTAATCGACCGTTCTCTGCGCCCATTCGTTCAAAAATTGAACTTTCGAATTTTACAAAATAAAGGTCGTATTCATGTTTCGCAGGTTACTTACAAGTTATCTAGACTATTTCCAACATTCCAAGTCCCATAGAACATACGTTACGTAATCGACCGTTCTCTGTGCCCATTCGTTCAAAAATTGAACTTTCGCATTTTACTAAATAACGTACATAATCGTTCTTAGTCGGTTACTTTCAAGCTATCTAGACTATTCCCAACCTTCCTAGACCCATAGTAGATATGTTACGTAATCGACCGTTCTCTGTGCCCAAACGTTCAAAAATTGAACTTTCGAATTTTACAAAATAAAGGTCGTAATCATGTTTAGCAGGTTACTTACAAGGTATCTAGACTATTTCCAACATTCCAAGTCCCATAGAACTTACGTTACGAAATCGACCGTTCTCTGCGCCCATTCGTTCAAAAATTGAACTTTCGAATTTTACTAAATAACGGACATAATCGTTCTTAGTCTAGACAGCTTGTAAGTAACCTACTATTTCCAACCTTCCAGGACCCATAGAAGAAAAGTTACGTAATTTTCCGTTCTGATCGCCCAATCGTTCAAAAATTGAATTTTCGCATTTTACTAAATAACGTACATAATCGTTGTTAGTAGGTTACTTACAAGCTTTCTAGACTATTCCCAACCTTCCTAGACCGATAGTAGATATGTTACGTAATCGACCGTTCTCTGTGCCCAAACGTTCAAAAATTGAACTTTCGCATTTTACTAAATAACGTACATAATCGTTCGTAGTAGGTTACTTACAAGCTATCTAGACTATTTCCAACCTTCCGAGACCCATAGTAGATATGTTACGTAATCGACCGTTCTCTGTGCCCAAACGTTCAAAAATTGAACTTTCGAATTTTACTAAATAACGTACATAATCATTGTTAGTAGGTTACTTACAAGCTTTCTAGACTATTCCCAACCTTCCTAGACCCATAGTAGATATGTTACGTAATCGACCGTTCTCTGTGCCCAAACGTTCAAAAATTGAACTTTCGAATTTTACAAAATAAAGGTCGTAATCATGTTTAGCAGGTTACTTACAAGGTATCTAGACTATTTCCAACATTCCAAGTCCCATAGAACATACGTTACTTAATCGACCGTTCTCTGCGACCATTCGTTCAAAAATTGAACTTTCGAATTTGACAAAATAAAGGTCGTAATCATGTTTAGCAGGTTACTTACAAGGTATCTAGACTATTTCCAACATTCCAAGTCCCATAGAACTTACGTTACGTAATCGTCCGTTCTCTGCGCCCATTCGTTCAAAAATTGAACTTTCGAATTTTACAAAATAAAGGTCGTATTCATGTTTAGCAGGTTACTTACAAGTTATCTAGACTATTTCCAACATTCCAAGTCCCATAGAACATACGTTACGTAATCGACCGTTCTCTGCGCCCATTCGTTCAAAAATTGAACTTTCGCATTTTACTAAATAACGTACATAATCGTTCTTAGTCGGTTACTTACAAGCTATCTAGACTATTCCCAACCTTTCTAGACCCATAGTAGATATGTTACGTAATCGACCGTTCTCTGTGCCCAAACGTTCAAAAATTGAACTTTCGAATTTTACAAAATAAAGGTCGTAATCTTGTTTAGCAGGTTACTTACAAGGTATCTAGACTATTTCCAACATTCCAAGTCCCATAGAACATACGTTACGTAATCGACCGTTCTCTGCGCCCATTCGTTCAAAAAATGAACTTTCGCATTTTACTAAATAACGTACATAATCGTTCTTAGTAGGTTACTTACAAGCTATCTAGACTATTTCCAACATTCCAAGTCCCATAGAACATACGTTACTTAATCGACCGTACTCTGCGCCCATTCGTTCAAAAATTGAACTTTCGAATTTTACAAAATAAAGGTCGTATTCATGTTTAGCAGGTTACTTACAAGTTATCTAGACTATTTCCAACATTCCAAGTCCCATAGAACATACGTTACGTAATCGACCGTTCTCTGCGCCCATTCGTTCAAAAATTGAACTTTCGCATTTTACTAAATAACGTACATAATCGTTCTTAGTCGGTTACTTACAAGCTATCTAGACTATTCCCAACCTTCCTAGACCCATAGTAGATATGTTACGTAATCGACCGTTCTCTGTGCCCAAACGTTCAAAAATTGAACTTTCGAATATTACAAAATAAAGGTCGTAATCATGTTTAGCAGGTTACTTACAAGGTATCTAGACTATTTCCAACATTCCAAGTCCCATAGAACTTACGTTACGTAATCGACCGTTCTCTGCGCCCATTCGTTCAAAAATTGAACTTTCGAATTTTACTAAATAACGGACATAATCGTTCTTAGTCTATATAGCTCGTAAGTAACCTACTATTTCCAACCTTCCAGGACCCATAGAAGAAAAGTTACGTAATTTTCCGTTCTGATCGCCCAATCGTTCAAAAATTGAATTTTCGCATTTTACTAAATAACGTACATAATCGTTGTTAGTAGGTTACTTACAAGCTTTCTAGACTATTCCCAACCTTCCTAGACCGATAGTAGATATGTTACGTAATCGACCGTTCTCTGTGCCCAAACGTTCAAAAATTGAACTTTCGCATTTTACTAAATAACGTACATAATCGTTCGTAGTAGGTTACTTACAAGCTATCTAGACTATTTCCAACCTTCCGAGACCCATAGTAGATATGTTACGTAATCGACCGTTCTCTGTGCCCAAACGTTCAAAAATTGAACTTTCAAATTTGACTAAATAAAGGTCGTAATCATTTTTAGCAGGTTACTTACAAGGTATCTAGACTATGTCCAACATTCCAAGGCGTATAGAACATACGTTACGTAATCGACCGTTCTCTGCGCCCATTCGTTCAAAAAATTGAACTTTCGAATTTTACTAAATAAAGCTCGTAATCATGTTTAGCAGGATACTTACAAGGTATCTAGACTATTTCCAACATTCCAAGGCGCATAGAACATACGTTACGTAATTGACCGTTCTGTTCGCCGGATCGTTCAAAAATTGAACTTTCGAATTTTACTAAATAACGTACATAATGGTTGTTAGAAGGTTACTTACAAGCGTTCTAGACTATTCCCAACCTTCCTAGACCCATAGTAGATATGTTACGTAATCGACCGTTCTCTGTGCGCAAACGTTCAAAAATTGAACTTTCAAATTTGACTAAATAAAGGTCGTAATCATTTTTAGCAGGTTACTTACAAGGTATCTAGACTATGTCCAACATTCCAAGGCGTATAGAACATACGTTACGTAATCGACCGTTCTCTGCGCCCATTCGTTCAAAAATTGAACTTTCGAATTTTACTAAATAAAGCTCGTAATCATGTTTAGCAGGATACTTACAAGGTATCTAGACTATTTCCAACATTCCAAGGCGCATAGAACATACGTTACGTAATTGACCGTTCTCTGCGCCCATTCGTTCAAAAATTGAACTTTCGCATTTTACTAAATAACGTACATAATCGTTCTTAGTCGGTTACTTACAAGCTATCTAGACTATTCCCAACCTTCCTAGACCCATAGTAGATATGTTACGTAATCGACCGTTCTCTGTGCCCAAACGTTCAAAAATTGAACTTTCGAATATTACAAAATAAAGGTCGTAATCATGTTTAGCAGGTTACTTACAAGGTATCTAGACTATTTCCAACATTCCAAGTCCCATAGAACTTACGTTACGTAATCGACCGTTCTCTGCGCCCATTCGTTCAAAAATTGAACTTTCGAATTTTACTAAATAACGGACATAATTGTTCTTAGTCTATATAGCTCGTAAGTAACCTACTATTTCCAACCTTCCAGGACCCATAGAAGAAAAGTTACGTAATTTTCCGTTCTGATCGCCCAATCGTTCAAAAATTGAATTTTCGCATTTTACTAAATAACGTACATAATCGTTGTTAGTAGGTTACTTACAAGCTTTCTAGACTATTCCCAACCTTCCTAGACCGATAGTAGATATGTTACGTAATCGACCGTTCTCTGTGCCCAAACGTTCAAAAATTGAACTTTCGCATTTTACTAAATAACGTACATAATCGTTCGTAGTAGGTTACTTACAAGCTATCTAGACTATTTCCAACCTTCCGAGACCCATAGTAGATATGTTACGTAATCGACCGTTCTCTGTGCCCAAACGTTCAAAAATTGAACTTTCAAATTTGACTAAATAAAGGTCGTAATCATTTTTAGCAGGTTACTTACAAGGTATCTAGACTATGTCCAACATTCCAAGGCGTATAGAACATACGTTACGTAATCGACCGTTCTCTGCGCCCATTCGTTCAAAAATTGAACTTTCGAATTTTACTAAATAAAGCTCGTAATCATGTTTAGCAGGATACTTACAAGGTATCTAGACTATTTCCAACATTCCAAGGCGCATAGAACATACGTTACGTAATTGACCGTTCTGTTCGCCGGATCGTTCAAAAATTGAACTTTCGAATTTTACTAAATAACGTACATAATGGTTGTTAGAAGGTTACTTACAAGCGTTCTAGACTATTCCCAACCTTCCTAGACCCATAGTAGATATGTTACGTAATCGACCGTTCTCTGTGCGCAAACGTTCAAAAATTGAACTTTCAAATTTGACTAAATAAAGGTCGTAATCATTTTTAGCAGGTTACTTACAAGGTATCTAGACTATGTCCAACATTCCAAGGCGTATAGAACATACGTTACGTAATCGACCGTTCTCTGCGCCCATTCGTTCAAAAATTGAACTTTCGAATTTTACTAAATAAAGCTCGTAATCATGTTTAGCAGGATACTTACAAGGTATCTAGACTATTTCCAACATTCCAAGGCGCATAGAACATACGTTACGTAATTGACCGTTCTGTTCGCCGGACCGTTCAAAAATTGAACTTTCGAATTTTACTAAATAACGTACATAATGGTTGTTAGAAGGTTACTTACAAGCGTTCTAGACTATTCCCAACCTTCCTAGACCCATAGTAGATATGTTACGTAATCGACCGTTCTCTGTGCGCAAACGTTCAAAAATTGAACTTTCGCATTTTACTAAATAACGTACATAATCGTTCTTAGTAGGGTACTTACAAGCTATCTAGACTATTTCCAACCTTCCAGGACCCATAGAAGAAAAGTTACGTAATTGACCGTTCTGTTCGCCCAATCGTTCAAAAATTGAACTTTCGCATTTTACTAAATAAAGGTCGTAATCATGTTTAGCAGGTTACTTACAAGTTATCTAGACTATTTCCAACATTCCAAGGCGCATAGAACATACGTTACGTAATTGACCGTTCTGTTCGCCCATTCGTTCAAAAAATTGAACTTTCGAATTTTACTAAATAAAGCTCGTAATCATGTTTAGCAGGATACTTACAAGGTATCTAGACTATTTCCAACATTCCAAGGAGCATAGAACATACGTTACGTAATTGACCGTACTGTTCGCCGGATCGTTCAAAAATTGAACTTTCGAATTTTACTAAATAACGTACATAATCGTTGTTAGAAGGTTACTTACAAGCGTTCTAGACTATTCCCAACCTTCCTAGACCGATAGTAGATATGTTACGTAATCGACCGTTCTCTGCGCCCATTCGTTCAAAAAATGAACTTTCGCATTTTACTAAATAACGTACATAATCGTTCTTAGTAGGTTACTTACAAGGTATCTAGACTATTTCCAACATTCCAAGTCCCATAGAACATACGTTACTTAATCGACCGTTCTCTGCGACCATTCGTTCAAAAATAGAACTTTCGAATTTTACAAAATAAAGGTCGTAATCATGTTTAGCAGGTAACTTACAAGGTATCTAGACTATTTCCAACATTCCAAGTCGCATAGAACTTACGTTACGTAATCGACCGTTCTCTGCGCCCATTCGTTCAAAAATTGAACTTTCGAATTTTACAAAATAACGCACATAATCGTTCTTAGTCTAGATAGCTTGTAAGTAACCTTCTATTTCCAACCTTCCAGGACCCATAGAAGAAAAGTTACGTAATTTTCCGTTCTGATCGCCCAATCGTTCAAAAATTGAATTTTCGCATTTTACTAAATAACGTACATAATCGTTCGTAGTAGGTTACTTACAAGCTATCTAGACTATTTCCAACCTTCCGAGACCCATAGTAGATATGTTACGTAATCGACCGTTCTCTGTGCCCAAACGTTCAAAAATTGAACTTTCAAATTTGACTAAATAAAGGTCGTAATCATTTTTAGCAGGTTACTTACAAGGTATCTAGACTATGTCCAACATTCCAAGGCGTATAGAACATACGTTACGTAATCGACCGTTCTCTGCGCCCATTCGTTCAAAAATTGAACTTTCGAATTTTACTAAATAAAGCTCGTAATCATGTTTAGCAGGTTACTTACAAGGTATCTAGACTATTTCCAACCTTCCAGGACCCATAGAAGAAAAGTTACGTAATTGACCGTTCTGTTCGCCCAATCGTTCAAAAATTGAACTTTCGCATTTTACTAAATAAAGGTCGTAATCATGTTTAGCAGGTTACTTACAAGTTATCTAGACTATTTCCAACATTCCAAGGCGCATAGAACATACGTTACGTAATTGACCGTTCTGTTCGCCCATTCGTTCAAAAATTGAACTTTCGAATTTTACTAAATAAAGCTCGTAATCATGTTTAGCAGGATACTTACAAGGTATCTAGACTATTTCCAACATTCCAAGGAGCATAGAACATACGTTACGTAATTGACCGTACTGTTCGCCGGATCGTTCAAAAATTGAACTTTCGAATTTTACTAAATAACGTACATAATCGTTGTTAGAAGGTTACTTACAAGCGTTCTAGACTATTCCCAACCTTCCTAGACCGATAGTAGATATGTTACGTAATCGACCGTTCTCTGCGCCCATTCGTTCAAAAATGAACTTTCGCATTTTACTAAATAACGTACATAATCGTTCTTAGTAGGTTACTTACAAGCTATCTAGACTATTTCCAACCTTCCTAGACCCATAGTAGATATGTTACGTAATCGACCGGTCTCTGTGCCCAAACGTTCAAAAATTGAACTTTCGAATTTTACAAAATAAAGGTCGTAATTATGTTTAGCAGGTTACTTACAAGGTATCTAGACTATTTCCAACATTCCAAGTCCCATAGAACATACGTTACTTAATCGACCGTTCTCTGCGACCATTCGTTCAAAAATAGAACTTTCGAATTTTACAAAATAAAGGTCGTAATCATGTTTAGCAGGTAACTTACAAGGTATCTAGACTATTTCCAACATTCCAAGTCGCATAGAACTTACGTTACGTAATCGACCGTTCTCTGCGCCCATTCGTTCAAAAATTGAACTTTCGAATTTTACTAAATAACGCACATAATCGTTCTTAGTCTAGATAGCTTGTAAGTAACCTTCTATTTCCAACCTTCCAGGACCCATAGAAGAAAAGTTACGTAATTTTCCGTTCTGATCGCCCAATCGTTCAAAAATTGAATTTTCGCATTTTACTAAATAACGTACATAATCGTTCGTAGTAGGTTACTTACAAGCTATCTAGACTATTTCCAACCTTCCGAGACCCATAGTAGATATGTTACGTAATCGACCGTTCTCTGTGCCCAAACGTTCAAAAATTGAACTTTCAAATTTGACTAAATAAAGGTCGTAATCATTTTTAGCAGGTTACTTACAAGGTATCTAGACTATGTCCAACATTCCAAGGCGTATAGAACATACGTTACGTAATCGACCGTTCTCTGCGCCCATTCGTTCAAAAATTGAACTTTCGAATTTTACTAAATAAAGCTCGTAATCATGTTTAGCAGGTTATTTACAAGGTATCTAGACTATTTCCAACATTTCAAGGCGCATAGAACATACGTTACGTAATTGACCGTTCTCTGCGCCCATTCGTTCAAAAATTGAACTTTCGAATTTTACTAAATAACGTACATAATCGTTCTTAGTCTAGATAGCTTGTAAGTAACCTACTATTTCCCACCTTCCAGGACCCATAGAAGAAAAGTTAGGTAATTGATCGTTCTCTGTGCCCAAACGTTCAAAAATTGAACTTTCGAATTTTACTAAATAACGTACATAATCGTTGTTAGTAGGTTACTTACAAGCTTTCTAGACTATTCCCAACCTTCCTAGACCCATAGTAGATATGTTACGTAATCGACCGTTCTCTGTGCCCAAACGTTCAAAAATTGAACTTTCGAATTTTACAAAATAAAGGTCGTAATCATGTTTAGCAGGTTACTTACAAGGTATCTAGACTATTTCCAACATTCCAAGTCCCATAGAACTTACGTTACGTAATCGACCGTTCTCTGCGCCCATTCGTTCAAAAATTGAACTTTCGAATTTTACAAAATAAAGGTCGTATTCATGTTTAGCAGGTTACTTACAAGTTATCTAGACTATTTCCAACATTCCAAGTCCCATAGAACATACGTTACGTAATCGACCGTTCTCTGCGCCCATTCGTTCAAAAATTGAACTTTCGCATTTTACTAAATAACGTACATAATCGTTCTTAGTCGGTTACTTACAAGCTATCTAGACTATTCCCAACCTTTCTAGACCCATAGTAGATATGTTACGTAATCGACCGTTCTCTGTGCCCAAACGTTCAAAAATTGAACTTTCGAATTTTACAAAATAAAGGTCGTAATCTTGTTTAGCAGGTTACTTACAAGGTATCTAGACTATTTCCAACATTCCAAGTCCCATAGAACTTACCTTACGTAATCGACCGTTCTCTGCGCCCATTCGTTCAAAAATGAACTTTCGCATTTTACTAAATAACGTACATAATCGTTCTTAGTAGGTTACTTACAAGCTATCTAGACTATTTCCAACCTTCCTAGACCCATAGTAGATATGTGACGTAATCGACCGTTCTCTGTGCCCAAACGTTCAAAAATTGAACTTTCGAATTTTACAAAATAAAGGTCGTAATCTTGTTTAGCAGGTTACTTACAAGGTATCTAGACTATTTCCAACATTCCAAGTCCCATAGAACTTACGTTACGTAATCGACCGTTCTCTGCGCCCATTCGTTCAAAAATGAACTTTCGCATTTTACTAAATAACGTACATAATCGTTCTTAGTAGGTTACTTACAAGCTATCTAGACTATTTCCAACCTTCCTAGACCCATAGTAGATATGTGACGTAATCGACCGTTCTCGGTGCCCAAACGTTCAAAAATTGAACTTTCGAATTTTACAAAATAAAGGTCGTAATCATGTTTAGCAGGTTACTTACAAGGTATTACTAGACTATTTCCAACATTCCAAGTCCCATAGAACATACGTTACTTAATCGACCGTACTCTGCGCCCATTCGTTCAAAAATTGAACTTTCGAATTTTACAAAATAAAGGTCGTATTCATGTTTAGCAGGTTACTTACAAGTTATCTAGACTATTTCCAACATTCCAAGTCCCATAGAACATACGTTACGTAATCGACCGTTCTCTGCGCCCATTCGTTCAAAAATTGAACTTTCGCATTTTACTAAATAACGTACATAATCGTTCTTAGTCGGTTACTTACAAGCTATCTAGACTATTCCCAACCTTCCTAGACCCATAGTAGATATGTTACGTAATCGACCGTTCTCTGTGCCCAAACGTTCAAAAATTGAACTTTCGAATTTTACAAAATAAAGGTCGTAATCATGTTTAGCAGGTTACTTACAAGGTATCTAGACTATTTCCAACATTCCAAGTCCCATAGAACTTACGTTACGTAATCGACCGTTCTCTGCGCCCATTCGTTCAAAAATGGAACTTTCGAATTTTACTAAATAACGGACATAATCGTTCTTAGTCTATATAGCTCGTAAGTAACCTACTATTTCCAACCTTCCAGGACCCATAGAAGAAAAGTTACGTAATTTTCCGTTCTGATCGCCCAATCGTTCAAAAATTGAATTTTCGCATTTTACTAAATAACGTACATAATCGTTGTTAGTAGGTTACTTACAAGCTTTCTAGACTATTCCCAACCTTCCTAGACCGATAGTAGATATGTTACGTAATCGACCGTTCTCTGTGCCCAAACGTTCAAAAATTGAACTTTCGCATTTTACTAAATAACGTACATAATCGTTCGTAGTAGGTTACTTACAAGCTATCTAGACTATTTCCAACCTTCCGAGACCCATAGTAGATATGTTACGTAATCGACCGTTCTCTGTGCCCAAACGTTCAAAAATTGAACTTTCAAATTTGACTAAATAAAGGTCGTAATCATTTTTAGCAGGTTACTTACAAGGTATCTAGACTATGTCCAACATTCCAAGGCGTATAGAACATACGTTACGTAATCGACCGTTCTCTGCGCCCATTCGTTCAAAAAATTGAACTTTCGAATTTTACTAAATAAAGCTCGTAATCATGTTTAGCAGGATACTTACAAGGTATCTAGACTATTTCCAACATTCCAAGGCGCATAGAACATACGTTACGTAATTGACCGTTCTGTTCGCCGGATCGTTCAAAAATTGAACTTTCGAATTTTACTAAATAACGTACATAATGGTTGTTAGAAGGTTACTTACAAGCGTTCTAGACTATTCCCAACCTTCCTAGACCCATAGTAGATATGTTACGTAATCGACCGTTCTCTGTGCGCAAACGTTCAAAATTGAACTTTCGCATTTTACTAAATAACGTACATAATCGTTCTTAGTAGGGTACTTACAAGCTATCTAGACTATTTCCAACCTTCCAGGACCCATAGAAGAAAAGTTACGTAATTGACCGTTCTGTTCGCCCAATCGTTCAAAAATTGAACTTTCGCATTTTACTAAATAAAGGTCGTAATCATGTTTAGCAGGTTACTTACAATTTATCTAGAATATTTCCAACATTCCAAGGCGCATAGAACATACGTTACGTAATTGACCGTTCTGTTCGCCCATTCGTTCAAAAATTGAACTTTCGAATTTTACTAAATAAAGCTCGTAATCATGTTTAGCAGGATACTTACAAGGTATCTAGACTATTTCCAACATTCCAAGGAGCATAGAACATACGTTACGTAATTGACCGTACTGTTCGCCGGATCGTTCAAAAATTGAACTTTCGAATTTTACTAAATAACGTACATAATCGTTGTTAGAAGGTTACTTACAAGCGTTCTAGACTATTCCCAACCTTCCTAGACCGATAGTAGATATGTTACGTAATCGACCGTTCTCTGCGCCCATTCGTTCAAAAAATGAACTTTCGCATTTTACTAAATAACGTACATAATCGTTCTTAGTAGGTTACTTACAAGCTATCTAGACTATTTCCAACCTTCCTAGACCCATAGTAGATATGTGACGTAATCGACCGTTCTCTGTGCCCAAACGTTCAAAAATTGAACTTTCGAATTTTACAAAATAAAGGTCGTAATCTTGTTTAGCAGGTTACTTACAAGGTATCTAGACTATTTCCAACATTCCAAGTCCCATAGAACTTACGTTACGTAATCGACCGTTCTCTGCGCCCATTCGTTCAAAAATGAACTTTCGCATTTTACTAAATAACGTACATAATCGTTCTTAGTAGGTTACTTACAAGCTATCTAGACTATTTCCAACCTTCCTAGACCCATAGTAGATATGTGACGTAATCGACCGTTCTCGGTGCCCAAACGTTCAAAAATTGAACTTTCGAATTTTACAAAATAAAGGTCGTAATCATGTTTAGCAGGTTACTTACAAGGTATCTAGACTATTTCCAACATTCCAAGTCCCATAGAACATACGTTACTTAATCGACCGTACTCTGCGCCCATTCGTTCAAAAATTGAACTTTCGAATTTTACAAAATAAAGGTCGTATTCATGTTTAGCAGGTTACTTACAAGTTATCTAGACTATTTCCAACATTCCAAGTCCCATAGAACATACGTTACGTAATCGACCGTTCTCTGCGCCCATTCGTTCAAAAATTGAACTTTCGCATTTTACTAAATAACGTACATAATCGTTCTTAGTCGGTTACTTACAAGCTATCTAGACTATTCCCAACCTTCCTAGACCCATAGTAGATATGTTACGTAATCGACCGTTCTCTGTGCCCAAACGTTCAAAAATTGAACTTTCGAATTTTACAAAATAAAGGTCGTAATCATGTTTAGCAGGTTACTTACAAGGTATCTAGACTATTTCCAACATTCCAAGTCCCATAGAACTTACGTTACGTAATCGACCGTTCTCTGCGCCCATTCGTTCAAAAATGGAACTTTCGAATTTTACTAAATAACGGACATAATCGTTCTTAGTCTATATAGCTCGTAAGTAACCTACTATTTCCAACCTTCCAGGACCCATAGAAGAAAAGTTACGTAATTTTCCGTTCTGATCGCCCAATCGTTCAAAAATTGAATTTTCGCATTTTACTAAATAACGTACATAATCGTTGTTAGTAGGTTACTTACAAGCTTTCTAGACTATTCCCAACCTTCCTAGACCGATAGTAGATATGTTACGTAATCGACCGTTCTCTGTGCCCAAACGTTCAAAAATTGAACTTTCGCATTTTACTAAATAACGTACATAATCGTTCGTAGTAGGTTACTTACAAGCTATCTAGACTATTTCCAACCTTCCTAGACCCATAGTAGATATGTTACGTAATCGACCGGTCTCTGTGCCCAAACGTTCAAAAATTGAACTTTCGAATTTTACAAAATAAAGGTCGTAATTATGTTTAGCAGGTTACTTACAAGGTATCTAGACTATTTCCAAACATTCCAAGTCCCATAGAACATACGTTACTTAATCGACCGTTCTCTGCGACCATTCGTTCAAAAATAGAACTTTCGAATTTTACAAAATAAAGGTCGTAATCATGTTTAGCAGGTTACTTACAAGGTATCTAGACTATTTCCAACATTCCAAGTCGCATAGAACTTACGTTACGTAATCGACCGTTCTCTGCGCCCATTCGTTCAAAAATTGAACTTTCGAATTTTACTAAATAACGGACATAATCGTTCTTAGTCTAGATAGCTTGTAAGTAACCTTCTATTTCCAACCTTCCAGGACCCATAGAAGAAAAGTTACGTAATTTTCCGTTCTGATCGCCCAATCGTTCAAAAATTGAATTTTCGCATTTTACTAAATAACGTACATAATCGTTCGTAGTAGGTTACTTACAAGCTATCTAGACTATTTCCAACCTTCCGAGACCCATAGTAGATATGTTACGTAATCGACCGTTCTCTGTGCCCAAACGTTCAAAAATTGAACTTTCAAATTTGACTAAATAAAGGTCGTAATCATTTTTAGCAGGTTACTTACAAGGTATCTAGACTATGTCCAACATTCCAAGGCGTATAGAACATACGTTACGTAATCGACCGTTCTCTGCGCCCATTCGTTCAAAAATTGAACTTTCGAATTTTACTAAATAAAGCTCGTAATCATGTTTAGCAGGTTACTTACAAGGTATCTAGACTATTTCCAACATTCCAAGGCGCATAGAACATACGTTACGTAATTGACCGTTCTCTGCGCCCATTCGTTCAAAAATTGAACTTTCGAATTTTACTAAATAACGTACATAATCGTTCTTAGTCTAGATAGCTTGTAAGTAACCTACTATTTCCCACCTTCCAGGACCCATAGAAGAAAAGTTAGGTAATTGATCGTTCTCTGTGCCCAAACGTTCAAAAATTGAACTTTCGAATTTTACTAAATAACGTACATAATCGTTGTTAGTAGGTTACTTACAAGCTTTCTAGACTATTCCCAACCTTCCTAGACCCATAGTAGATATGTTACGTAATCGACCGTTCTCTGTGCCCAAACGTTCAAAAATTGAACTTTCGAATTTTACAAAATAAAGGTCGTAATCATGTTTAGCAGGTTACTTACACGGTATCTAGACTATTTCCAACATTCCAAGTCCCATAGAACATACGTTACTTAATCGACCGTTCTCTGCGACCATTCGTTCAAAAATTGAACTTTCGAATTTTACAAAATAAAGGTCCTAATCATGTTTAGCAGGTTACTTACAAGGTATCTAGACTATTTCCAACATTCCAAGTCCCATAGAACTTACGTTACGTAATCGACCGTTCTCTGCGCCCATTCGTTCAAAAATTGAACTTCCGAATTTTACTAAATAACGTACATAATCGTTCTTCGTCTAGATAGCTTGTAAGTAACCTACTATTTCCAACCTTCCAGGACCCATAGAAGAAAAGTTAATTAATTTTCCGTTCTGATCGCCCAATCGTTCAAAAATTGAACTCTCGCATTTTACTAAATAACGTACATAATCGTTCTTAGTAGGTTACTTACAAGCTATCTAGACTATTTCCAACCTTCCAGGACCCATCGTAGAAAAGTTACGTAATTGATCGTTCTCTGTGCCCAAACGTTCAAAAATTGAACTTTCGATATTTACTAAATAACGTACATCATAATCGTTCTTAGTCTAGATAGCTTGTAAGTAACCTACTATTTCCAACCTTCCAGGACCCATAGAAGATAAGTTACGTAATTGACCGTTCTGTTCGCCCGATCGTTCAAAAATTGAACTTTCGCATTTTACTAAATAACGTACATAATCGTTCTTAGTCGGTTACTTACAAGCTATCTAGACTATTCCCAACCTTCCTAGACCCATAGTAGATATCTTACGTAATTGATCGTTCTCTGTGCCCAAACGTTCAAAAATTGAACTTTCGAATTTTACTAAATAACGTACATAATGGTTGTTAGTAGGTAACTTACAAGCTTTCTAGACTATTCCCAACCTTCCTAGACCCATAGTAGATATGTTACATAATCGACCGTTCTCTGTGCCCAAACGTTCAAAAATTGAACTTTCGAATTTTACAAAATAAAGGTCGTAATCATGTTTAGCAGGTTACTTACAAGGTATCTAGACTATTTCCAACATTCCAAGTCCCATAGAACATACGTTACGTAATCGACCGTTCTCTGCGCCCATTCGTTCAAAAATTGAACTTTCGAATTTTACTAAATAACGTACATAATCGTTCTTAGTCTAGATAGCTTGTAAGTAACCTACTGCTTCCAACCTTCCAGGACCCATAGAAGAAAAGTTACGTAATTTTCCGTTCTGATCGCCCAATCGTTCAAAAATTGAACTCTCGCATTTTACTAAATAACGTACATAATCGTTCTTAGTAGGTTACTTACAAGCTATCTAGACTCTTTCCAACCTTCCAGGACCCATAGAAGAAAAGTTACGTAATTGATCGTTCTCTGTGCCCAAACGTTCAAAAATTGAACTTTCGAATTTTACTAAATAACGTACATAATGGTTGTTAGTAGGTTACTTACAAGCTTTCTAGACTATTCCCAACCTTCCTAGACCCATAGTAGATATGTTACATAATCGACCGTTCTCTGTGCCCAAACGTTCAAAAATTGAACTTTCGAATTTTACATAATAAAGGTCGTAATCATGTTTAGCAGGTTACTTACAAGGTATCTAGACTATTTCCAACATTCCAAGTCCCATAGAACTTACGTTACGTAATCGACCGTTCTCTGCGCCCATTCGTTCAATAATTGAACTCTCGCATTTCACTAAATAACGTACATAATCGTTCTTAGTAGGTTACTTACAAGCTATCTAGACTATTTCCAACCTTCCAGGACCCATAGAAGAAAAGTTACGTAATTGATCGTTCTCTGTGCCCAAACGTTCAAAAATTGAACTTTCGAATTTTACTAAATAACGTACATAATCGTTGTTAGTAGGTTACTTACAAGCTTTCTAGACTATTCCCAACCTTCCTAGACCCATAGTAGATATGTTACGTAATCGACCGTTCTCTGTGCCCAAACGTTCAAAAATTGAACTTTCGAATTTTACAAAATAAAGGTCGTAATCATGTTTAGCAGGTTACTTACACGGTATCTAGACTATTTCCAACATTCCAAGTCCCATAGAACATACGTTACTTAATCGACCGTTCTCTGCGACCATTCGTTAAAAATTGAACTTTCGAATTTTACAAAATAAAGGTCGTAATCATGTTTAGCAGGTTACTTACAAGGTATCTAGACTATTTCCAACATTCCAAGTCCCATAGAACTTACGTTACGTAATCGACCGTTCTCTGCGCCCATTCGTTCAAAAATTGAACTCTCGCATTTTACTAAATAACGTACATAATCGTTCTTAGTAGGTTACTTACAAGCTATGTAGACTATTTCCAACCTTCCAGGACCCATAGAAGAAAATTTACGTAATTGTCCGTTCAGATCGCCCAATCGTTCAAAAATTGAACTTTCGAATTTTACAAAATAAAGGTCGTAATCATGTTTAGCAGGTTACTTACAAGGTATCTAGACTATTTCCAACATTCCAAGTCCCATAGAACATACGTTACGTAATCGACCGTTCTCTGCGCCCATTCGTTCAAAAATTGAACTTTCGAATTTTACAAAATAAAGGTCGTAATCATGTTTAGCAGGTTACTTACAAGGTATCTAGACTATTTCCAACATTCCAAGTCCCATAGAACTTACGTTACGTAATCGACCGTTCTCTGCGCCCATTCGTTCAAAAATTGAACTTCCGAATTTTACTAAATAACGTACATAATCGTTCTTCGTCTAGATAGCTTGTAAGTAACCTACTATTTCCAACCTTCCAGGACCCATAGAAGAAAAGTTAATTAATTTTCCGTTCTGATCGCCCAATCGTTCAAAAATTGAACTCTCGCATTTTACTAAATAACGTACATAATCGTTCTTAGTAGGTTACTTACAAGCTATCTAGACTATTTCCAACCTTCCAGGACCCATCGAAGAAAAGTTACGTAATTGATCGTTCTCTGTGCCCAAACGTTCAAAAATTGAACTTTCGATATTTACTAAATAACGTACATCATAATCGTTCTTAGTCTAGATAGCTTGTAAGTAACCTACTATTTCCAACCTTCCAGGACCCATAGAAGATAAGTTACGTAACTGACCGTTCTGTTCGCCCGATCGTTCAAAAATTGAACTTTCGCATTTTACTAAATAACGTACATAATCGTTCTTAGTCGGTTACTTACAAGCTATCTAGACTATTCCCAACCTTCCTAGACCCATAGTAGATATCTTACGTAATTGATCGTTCTCTGTGCCCAAACGTTCAAAAATTGAACTTTCGAATTTTACTAAATAACGTACATAATGGTTGTTAGTAGGTTACTTACAAGCTATCTAGACTATTCCCAACCTTCCTAGACCCATAGTAGATATCTTACGTAATCGACCCTTCTCTGTGCCCAAACGTTCAAAAATTGAACTTTCGAATTTTACAAAATAAAGGTCGTAATCATGTTTAGCAGGTTACTTACAAGGTATCTAGACTATTTCCAACATTCCAAGTCCCATAGAACTTACGTTACGTAATCGACCGTTCTCTGCGCCCATTCGTTCAAAAATTGAACTTTCGAATTTTACAAAATAAAGGTCGTAATCATGTTTAGCAGGTTACTTACAGGGTATCTAGACTATTTCCAACATTCCAAGTCCCATAGAACTTACGTTACGTAATCGACCGTTCTCTGCGCCCATTCGTTCAAAAATTGAACTTTCGAATTTTACTAAATAACGTACATAATCGTTCTTAGTAGGTTACTTACAAGCTATCTAGACTATTTCCAACCTTCCAGGACCCATAGAAGAAAAGTTACGTAATCGACCGTTCTCTGCGCCCATTCGTTCAAAAATTGAACTTTCGAATTTTACAAAATAAAGGTCGTAATCATGTTTAGCAGGTTACTTACAAGGTATCTAGACTATTTCCAACATTCCAAGTCCCATAGAACTTACGTTACGTAATCGACCGTTCTCTGCGCCCATTCGTTCAAAAATTGAACTTCCGAATTTTACTAAATAACGTACATAATCGTTCTTCGTCTAGATAGCTTGTAAGTAACCTACTATTTCCAACCTTCCAGGACCCATAGAAGAAAAGTTAATTAATTTTCCGTTCTGATCGCCCAATCGTTCAAAAATTGAACTCTCGCATTTTACTAAATAACGTACATAATCGTTCTTAGTAGGTTACTTACAAGCTATCTAGACTATTTCCAACCTTCCAGGACCCATCGAAGAAAAGTTACGTAATTGATCGTTCTCTGTGCCCAAACGTTCAAAAATTGAATTTTCGATATTTACTAAATAACGTACATCATAATCGTTCTTAGTCTAGATAGCTTGTAAGTAACCTACTATTTCCAACCTTCCAGGACCCATAGAAGATAAGTTACGTAATTGACCGTTCTGTTCGCCCGATCGTTCAAAAATTGAACTTTCGCATTTTACTAAATAACGTACATAATCGTTCTTAGTCGGTTACTTACAAGCTATCTAGACTATTTCCAACATTCCAAGTCCCATAGAACATACGTTACGTAATCGACCGTTCTCTGCGCCCATTCGTTCAAAAATTGAACTTTCGAATTTTACAAAATAAAGGTCGTAATCATGTTTAGCAGGTTACTTACAAGGTATCTAGACTATTTCCAACATTCCAAGTCCCATAGAACTTACGTTACGTAATCGACCGTTCTCTGCGCCCATTCGTTCAAAAATTGAACTTCCGAATTTTACTAAATAACGTACATAATCGTTCTTCGTCTAGATAGCTTGTAAGTAACCTACTATTTCCAACCTTCCAGGACCCATAGAAGAAAAGTTAATTAATTTTCCGTTCTGATCGCCCAATCGTTCAAAAAATTGAACTCTCGCATTTTACTAAATAACGTACATAATCGTTCTTAGTAGGTTACTTACAAGCTATCTAGACTATTTCCAACCTTCCAGGACCCATCGAAGAAAAGTTACGTAATTGATCGTTCTCTGTGCCCAAACGTTCAAAAATTGAACTTTCGATATTTACTAAATAACGTACATCATAATCGTTCTTAGTCTAGATAGCTTGTAAGTAACCTACTATTTCCAACCTTCCAGGACCCATAGAAGATAAGTTACGTAATTGACCGTTCTGTTCGCCCGATCGTTCAAAAATTGAACTTTCGCATTTTACTAAATAACGTACATAATCGTTCTTAGTCGGTTACTTACAAGCTATCTAGACTATTCCCAACCTTCCTAGACCCATAGTAGATATCTTACGTAATTGATCGTTCTCTGTGCCCAAACGTTCAAAAAATTAAACTTTCGAATTTTACTAAATAACGTACATAATGGTTGTTAGTAGGTAACTTACAAGCTTTCTAGACTATTCCCAACCTTCCTAGACCCATAGTAGATATGTTACATAATCGACCGTTCTCTGTGCCCAAACGTTCAAAAATTGAACTTTCGAATTTTACAAAATAAAGGTCGTAATCATGTTTAGCAGGTTACTTACAAGGTATCTAGACTATTTCCAACATTCCAAGTCCCATAGAACATACGTTACGTAATCGACCGTTCTCTGCGCCCATTCGTTCAAAAATTGAACTTTCGAATTTTACAAAATAAAGGTCGTAATCATGTTTAGCAGGTTACTTACAAGGTATCTAGACTATTTCCAACATTCCAAGTCCCATAGAACATACGTTACGTAATCGACCGTTCTCTGCGCCCATTCGTTCAAAAATTGAACTTTCGAATTTTACTAAATAACGTACATAATCGTTCTTAGTCTAGATAGCTTGTAAGTAACCTACTATTTCCAACCTTCCAGGACCCATAGAAGAAAAGTTACGTAATTTTCCGTTCTGATCGCCCAATCGTTCAAAAATTGAACTCTCGCATTTTACTAAATAACGTACATAATCGTTCTTAGTAGGTTACTTACAAGCTATCTAGACTCTTTCCAACCTTCCAGGACCCATAGAAGAAAAGTTACGTAATTGATCGTTCTCTGTGCCCAAACGTTCAAAAATTGAACTTTCGAATTTTACTAAATAACGTACATAATGGTTGTTAGTAGGTTACTTACAAGCTTTCTAGACTATTCCCAACCTTCCTAGACCCATAGTAGATATGTTACATAATCGACCGTTCTCTGTGCCCAAACGTTCAAAAATTGAACTTTCGAATTTTACAAAATAAAGGTCGTAATCATGTTTAGCAGGTTACTTACAAGGTATCTAGACTATTTCCAACATTCCAAGTCCCATAGAACTTACGTTACGTAATCGACCGTTCTCTGCGCCCATTCGTTCAATAATTGAACTCTCGCATTTCACTAAATAACGTACATAATCGTTCTTAGTAGGTTACTTACAAGCTATCTAGACTATTTCCAACCTTCCAGGACCCATAGAAGAAAAGTTACGTAATCGACCGTTCTCTGCGCCCATTCGTTCAAAAATTGAACTTTCGAATTTTACAAAATAAAGGTCGTAATCATGTTTAGCAGGTTACTTACAAGGTATCTAGACTATTTCCAACATTCCAAGTCCCATAGAACATACGTTACGTAATCGACCGTTCTCTGCGCCCATTCGTTCAAAAATTGAACTTTCGAATTTTACTAAATAACGTACATAATCGTTCTTAGTCTAGATAGCTTGTAAGTAACCTACTATTTCCAACCTTCCAGGACCCATAGAAGAAAAGTTACGTAATTTTCCGTTCTGATCGCCCAATCGTTCAAAAATTGAACTCTCGCATTTTACTAAATAACGTACATAATCGTTCTTAGTAGGTTACTTACAAGCTATCTAGACTCTTTCCAACCTTCCAGGACCCATAGAAGAAAAGTTACGTAATTGATCGTTCTCTGTGCCCAAACGTTCAAAAATTGAACTTTCGAATTTTACTAAATAACGTACATAATGGTTGTTAGTAGGTTACTTACAAGCTTTCTAGACTATTCCCAACCTTCCTAGACCCATAGTAGATATGTTACATAATCGACCGTTCTCTGTGCCCAAACGTTCAAAAATTGAACTTTCGAATTTTACAAAATAAAGGTCGTAATCATGTTTAGCAGGTTACTTACAAGGTATCTAGACTATTTCCAACATTCCAAGTCCCATAGAACTTACGTTACGTAATCGACCGTTCTCTGCGCCCATTCGTTCAATAATTGAACTCTCGCATTTCACTAAATAACGTACATAATCGTTCTTAGTAGGTTACTTACAAGCTATCTAGACTATTTCCAACCTTCCAGGACCCATAGAAGAAAAGTTACGTAATTGATCGTTCTCTGTGCCCAAACGTTCAAAAATTGAACTTTCGAATTTTACTAAATAACGTACATAATCGTTGTTAGTAGGTTACTTACAAGCTTTCTAGACTATTCCCAACCTTCCTAGACCCATAGTAGATATGTTACGTAATCGACCGTTCTCTGTGCCCAAACGTTCAAAAATTGAACTTTCGAATTTTACAAAATAAAGGTCGTAATCATGTTTAGCAGGTTACTTACACGGTATCTAGACTATTTCCAACATTCCAAGTCCCATAGAACATACGTTACTTAATCGACCGTTCTCTGCGACCATTCGTTCAAAAATTGAACTTTCGAATTTTACAAAATAAAGGTCGTAATCATGTTTAGCAGGTTACTTACAAGGTATCTAGACTATTTCCAACATTCCAAGTCCCATAGAACTTACGTTACGTAATCGACCGTTCTCTGCGCCCATTCGTTCAAAAATTGAACTCTCGCATTTTACTAAATAACGTACATAATCGTTCTTAGTAGGTTACTTACAAGCTATGTAGACTATTTCCAACCTTCCAGGACCCATAGAAGAAAATTTACGTAATTGTCCGTTCAGATCGCCCAATCGTTCAAAAATTGAACTTTCGAATTTTACAAAATAAAGGTCGTAATCATGTTTAGCAGGTTACTTACAAGGTATCTAGACTATTTCCAACATTCCAAGTCCCATAGAACATACGTTACGTAATCGACCGTTCTCTGCGCCCATTCGTTCAAAAATTGAACTTTCGAATTTTACAAAATAAAGGTCGTAATCATGTTTAGCAGGTTACTTACAAGGTATCTAGACTATTTCCAACATTCCAAGTCCCATAGAACTTACGTTACGTAATCGACCGTTCTCTGCGCCCATTCGTTCAAAAATTGAACTTCCGAATTTTACTAAATAACGTACATAATCGTTCTTCGTCTAGATAGCTTGTAAGTAACCTACTATTTCCAACCTTCCAGGACCCATAGAAGAAAAGTTAATTAATTTTCCGTTCTGATCGCCCAATCGTTCAAAAATTGAACTCTCGCATTTTACTAAATAACGTACATAATCGTTCTTAGTAGGTTACTTACAAGCTATCTAGACTATTTCCAACCTTCCAGGACCCATCGAAGAAAAGTTACGTAATTGATCGTTCTCTGTGCCCAAACGTTCAAAAATTGAATTTTCGATATTTACTAAATAACGTACATCATAATCGTTCTTAGTCTAGATAGCTTGTAAGTAACCTACTATTTCCAACCTTCCAGGACCCATAGAAGATAAGTTACGTAATTGACCGTTCTGTTCGCCCGATCGTTCAAAAATTGAACTTTCGCATTTTACTAAATAACGTACATAATCGTTCTTAGTCGGTTACTTACATGCTATCTAGACTATTCCCAACCTTCCTAGACCCATAGTAGATATCTTACGTAATCGACCCTTCTCTGTGCCCAAACGTTCAAAAATTGAACTTTCGAATTTTACAAAATAAAGGTCGTAATCATGTTTAGCAGGTTACTTACAAGGTATCTAGACTATTTCCAACATTCCAAGTCCCATAGAACTTACGTTACGTAATCGACCGTTCTCTGCGCCCATTCGTTCAAAAATTGAACTTCCGAATTTTACTAAATAACGTACATAATCGTTCTTCGTCTAGATAGCTTGTAAGTAACCTACTATTTCCAACCTTCCAGGACCCATAGAAGATAAGTTACGTAATTGACCGTTCTGTTCGCCCGATCGTTCAAAAATTGAACTTTCGCATTTTACTAAATAACGTACATAATCGTTCTTAGTCGGTTACTTACAAGCTATCTAGACTATTCCCAACCTTCCTAGACCCATAGTAGATATCTTACGTAATTGATCGTTCTCTGTGCCCAAACGTTCAAAAATTGAACTTTCGAATTTTACTAAATAACGAACATAATGGTTGTTAGTAGGTTACTTACAAGCTTTCTAGACTATTCCCAACCTTCCTAGACCCATAGTAGATATGTTACATAATCGACCGTTCTCTGTGCCCAAACGTTCAAAAATTGAACTTTCGAATTTTACAAAATAAAGGTCGTAATCATGTTTAGCAGGTTACTTACAAGGTATCTAGACTATTTCCAACATTCCAAGTCCCATAGAACATACGTTACGTAATCGACCGTTCTCAGTGCCCAAACGTTCAAAAATTGAACTTTCGAATTTTACAAAATAAAGGTCGTAATCATGTTTAGCAGGTTACTTACACGGTATCTAGACTATTTCCAACATTCCAAGTCCCATAGAACTTACGTTACGTAATCGACCGTTCTCTGCGCCCATTCGTTCTAAAATTGAACTTTCGAATTTTACTAAATAACGTACATAATCGTTCTTAGTCGGTTACTTACAAGCTATCTAGACTATTCCCAACCTTCCTAGACCCATAGTAGATATCTTACGTAATAGACCGTTCTCTGTGCCCAAACGTTCAAAAATTGAACTTTCGAATTTTACAAAATAAAGATCGTAATCATGTTTATAAGGTTACTTACAAGGTATCTAGACTATTTCCAACATTCCAAGTCCCATAGAACTTACGTTACGTAATCGACCGTTCTCTGCGCCCATTCGTTCAAAAATTGAACTTTCGAATTTTACTAAATAACGTACATAATCGTTCTTAGTCTAGATAGCTTGTAAGTAACCTACTATTTCCAACCTTCCAGGACCCATAGAAGAAAAGTTACGTAATTGATCGTTCTCTGTGCCCAAACGTTTAAAAATTGAACTTTCGAATTTTACTAAATAACGTACATAATCGTTGTTAGTAGGTTACTTACAAGCTTTCTAGACTATTTCCAACCTTCCAGGACCCATAGAAGATAAGTTACGTAATTGACCGTTCTGTTCGCCCGATCGTTCAAAAATTGAACTTTCGAATTTTACAAAATAAAGGTCGTAATCTTGTTTAGCAGGTTACTTACAAGGTATCTAGACTATTTCCAACATTCCAAGTCCCATAGAACTTACGTTACGTAATCGACCGTTCTCTGCGCCCATTCGTTCAAAAATTGAACTTTCGAATTTTACTAAATAACGTACATAATCGTTCTTAGTCTAGATAGCTTGTAAGTAACCTACTATTTCCAACCTTCCAGGACCCATAGAAGAAAAGTTACGTAATTGATCGTTCTCTGTGCCCAAACGTTTAAAAATTGAACTTTCGAATTTTACTAAATAACGTACATAATCGTTGTTAGTAGGTTACTTACAAGCTTTCTAGACTATTTCCAACCTTCCAGGACCCATAGAAGATAAGTTACGTAATTGACCGTTCTGTTCGCCCGATCGTTCAAAAATTGAACTTTCGAATTTTACAAAATAAAGGTCGTAATCTTGTGTAGCCGGTTACTTACAAGGTATCTAGACTATTTCCAACATTCCAAGTCCCATAGAACTTACGTTACGTAATCGACCGTTCTCTGCGCCCATTCGTTCAAAAATTGAACTTTCGAATTTTACTAAATAACGTACATAATCGTTCTTAGTCGGTTACTTACAAGCTATCAAGACTATTCCCAACCTTCCTAGACCCATAGTAGATATCTTACGTAATCGACCGTTCTCTGTGCCCAAACGTTCAAAAATTGAACTTTCGCATTTTACTAAATAACGTACATAATTGTTCTTAGTAGGTTACTTACAAGCTATCTAGACTATTTCCAACCTTCCTAGACCCATAGTAGATATATTACGTAATCGACCGTTCTCTGTGCCCAAACGTTCAAAAATTGAACTTTCGCATTTTACTAAATAACGTACATAATCGTTCTTAGTAGGTTACTTACAAGCTATCTAGACTATTTCCAACCTTCCTAGACCCATAGTAGATATGTTACGTAATCGACCGTTCTCTGTGCCCAAACGTTTAAAAATTGAACTTTCGAATTTTACAAAATAAAGGTCGTAATCTTGTTTAGCAGGTTACTTACAAGGTATATAGACTATTTCCAACATTCCAAGTCCCATAGAACTTACGTTACGTAATCGACCGTTCTCTGCGCCCATTCGTTCAAAAATTGAACTTTCGAATTTTACTAAATAACGTACATAATCGTTCTTAGTAGGTTACTTACAAGCTATCTAGACTATTTCCAACCTTCCAGGTCCCATAGAAGAAAAGTAACGTAATTGATCGTTCTCTGTGCCCAAACGTTCAAATTTGAACTTTCGAATTTTACAAAATAAAGGTCGTAATCATGTTTAGCAGGTTACTTACAAGGTATCTAGACTATTTCCAACATTCCAAGTCCCATAGAACTTACGTTACGTAATCGACCGTTCTCTGCGCCCATTCGTTCAAAAAATGAACTTTCGCATTTTACTAAATAAAGGTCGTAATCATGTTTAGCAGGTTACTTACAAGGTATCTAGACTATTTCCAACATTCCAAGTCCCATAGAACTTACGTTACGTAATCGACCGTTCTCTGCGCCCATTCGATCAAAAATTGAACTTTCGAATTTTACTAAATAACGTACATAATCGTTCTTAGTCTAGATAGCTTGTAAGTAACCTACTATTTCCAACCTTCCAGGACCCATAGAACAAAAGTTACGTAATTTTCCGTTCTGATCGCCCAAACGATCAAAAATTGAACTTTCGCATTTTACTAAATAACGTACATAATCGTTCTTAGTCGGTTACTTACAAGCTATCTAGACTATTTCCAACCTTCCTTGACCCATAGTAGATATGTGACGTAATCGACCGTTCTCTGTGCCCAAACGTTCAAAAATTGAACTTTCGAATTTTACAAAATAAAGGTCGTAATCTTGTTTAGCAGGTTACTTACGAGCTATCAAGACTATTTCCAACCTTCCAGGACCCATAGAAGTTAAGTTACGTAATTGTCCGTTCAGATCGCCCAATCGTTCAAAAATTGCACTTTCGATATTTACTAAATAACGTACATAATCGTTGTTAGAAGGTTACTTACAAGCGTTCTAGACTATTCCCAACCTTCCTAGACCCATAGTAGATATGTTACGTAATCGACCGTTCTCTGTGCGCAAACGTTCAAAAATTGAACTTTCGCATTTTACTAAATAACGTACATAATCGTTCTTAGTAGGGTACTTACAAGCTATCTAGACTATTTCCAACCTTCCAGGACCCATAGAAGAAAAGTTACGTAATTGACCGTTCTGTTCGCCCAATCGTTCAAAAATTGAACTTTCGCATTTTACTAAATAAAGGTCGTAATCATGTTTAGCAGGTTACTTACAAGTTATCTAGACTATTTCCAACATTCCAAGGCGCATAGAACATACGTTACGTAATTGACCGTTCTGTTCGCCCATTCGTTCAAAAATTGAACTTTCGAATTTTACTAAATAAAGCTCGTAATCATGTTTAGCAGGATACTTACAAGGTATCTAGACTATTTCCAACATTCCAAGGCGCATAGAACATACGTTACGTAATTGACCGTACTGTTCGCCGGATCGTTCAAAAATTGAACTTTCGAATTTTACTAAATAACGTACATAATCGTTGTTAGAAGGTTACTTACAAGCGTTCTAGACTATTCCCAACCTTCCTAGACCGATAGTAGATATGTTACATAATCGACCGTTCTCTGCGCCCATTCGTTCAAAAAATGAACTTTCGCATTTTACTAAATAACGTACATAATCGTTCTTAGTAGGTTACTTACAAGCTATCTAGACTATTTCCAACCTTCCTAGACCCATAGTAGATATGTTACGTAATCGACCGTTCTCTGTGCCCAAACGTTCAAAAATTGAACTTTCGAATTTTACAAAATAAAGGTCGTAATTATGTTTAGCAGGTTACTTACAAGGTATCTAGACTATTTCCAACATTCCAAGTCCCATAGAACATACGTTACTTAATCGACCGTTCTCTGCGACCATTCGTTCAAAAATTGAACTTTCGAATTTTACTAAATAACGGACATAATCGTTCTTAGTCTAGATAGCTTGTAAGTAACCTTCTATTTCCAACCTTCCAGGACCCATAGAAGAAAAGTTACGTAATTTTCCGTTCTGATCGCCCAATCGTTCAAAAATTGAATTTTCGCATTTTACTAAATAACGTACATAATCGTTCGTAGTAGGTTACTTACAAGCTATCTAGACTATTTCCAACCTTCCGAGACCCATAGTAGATATGTTACGTAATCGACCGTTCTCTGTGCCCAAACGTTCAAAAATTGAACTTTCAAATTTGACTAAATAAAGGTCGTAATCATTTTTAGCAGGTTACTTACAAGGTATCTAGACTATGTCCAACATTCCAAGGCGTATAGAACATACGTTACGTAATCGACCGTTCTCTGCGCCCATTCGTTCAAAAATTGAACTTTCGAATTTTACTAAATAAAGCTCGTAATCATGTTTAGCAGGTTACTTACAAGGTATCTAGACTATTTCCAACATTCCAAGGCGCATAGAACATACGTTACGTAATTGACCGTTCTCTGCGCCCATTCGTTCAAAAATTGAACTTTCGAATTTTACTAAATAACGTACATAATCGTTCTTAGTCTAGATAGCTTGTAAGTAACCTACTATTTCCCACCTTCCAGGACCCATAGAAGAAAAGTTAGGTAATTGATCGTTCTCTGTGCCCAAACGTTCAAAAATTGAACTTTCGAATTTTACTAAATAACGTACATAATCGTTGTTAGTAGGTTACTTACAAGCTTTCTAGACTATTCCCAACCTTCCTAGACCCATAGTAGATATGTTACGTAATCGACCGTTCTCTGTGCCCAAACGTTCAAAAATTGAACTTTCGAATTTTACAAAATAAAGGTCGTAATCATGTTTAGCAGGTTACTTACACGGTATCTAGACTATTTCCAACATTCCAAGTCCCATAGAACATACGTTACTTAATCGACCGTTCTCTGCGACCATTCGTTCAAAAATTGAACTTTCGAATTTTACAAAATAAAGGTCCTAATCATGTTTAGCAGGTTACTTACAAGGTATCTAGACTATTTCCAACATTCCAAGTCCCATAGAACTTACGTTACGTAATCGACCGTTCTCTGCGCCCATTCGTTCAAAAATTGAACACTCGCATTTTACTAAATAACGTACATAATCGTTCTTAGTAGGTTACTTACAAGCTATCTAGACTATTTCCAACCTTCCAGGACCCATAGAAGAAAAGTTACGTAATTGATCGTTCAGATCGCCCAATCGTTCAAAAATTGAACTTTCGATATTTACTAAATAACGTACATAATCGTTGTTAGAAGGTTACTTACAAGCGTTCTAGACTATTCCCAACCTTCCTAGACCGATAGTAGATATGTTACATAATCGACCGTTCTCTGCGCCCATTCGTTCAAAAAATGAACTTTCGCATTTTACTAAATAACGTACATAATCGTTCTTAGTAGGTTACTTACAAGCTATCTAGACTATTTCCAACCTTCCTAGACCCATAGTAGATATGTTACGTAATCGACCGTTCTCTGTGCCCAAACGTTCAAAAATTGAACTTTCGAATTTTACAAAATAAAGGTCGTAATTATGTTTAGCAGGTTACTTACAAGGTATCTAGACTATTTCCAACATTCCAAGTCCCATAGAACATACGTTACTTAATCGACCGTTCTCTGCGACCATTCGTTCAAAAATTGAACTTTCGAATTTTACTAAATAACGGACATAATCGTTCTTAGTCTAGATAGCTTGTAAGTAACCTTCTATTTCCAACCTTCCAGGACCCATAGAAGAAAAGTTACGTAATTTTCCGTTCTGATCGCCCAATCGTTCAAAAATTGAATTTTCGCATTTTACTAAATAACGTACATAATCGTTCGTAGTAGGTTACTTACAAGCTATCTAGACTATTTCCAACCTTCCGAGACCCATAGTAGATATGTTACGTAATCGACCGTTCTCTGTGCCCAAACGTTCAAAAATTGAACTTTCAAATTTGACTAAATAAAGGTCGTAATCATTTTTAGCAGGTTACTTACAAGGTATCTAGACTATGTCCAACATTCCAAGGCGTATAGAACATACGTTACGTAATCGACCGTTCTCTGCGCCCATTCGTTCAAAAATTGAACTTTCGAATTTTACTAAATAAAGCTCGTAATCATGTTTAGCAGGTTACTTACAAGGTATCTAGACTATTTCCAACATTCCAAGGCGCATAGAACATACGTTACGTAATTGACCGTTCTCTGCGCCCATTCGTTCAAAAATTGAACTTTCGAATTTTACTAAATAACGTACATAATCGTTCTTAGTCTAGATAGCTTGTAAGTAACCTACTATTTCCCACCTTCCAGGACCCATAGAAGAAAAGTTAGGTAATTGATCGTTCTCTGTGCCCAAACGTTCAAAAATTGAACTTTCGAATTTTACTAAATAACGTACATAATCGTTGTTAGTAGGTTACTTACAAGCTTTCTAGACTATTCCCAACCTTCCTAGACCCATAGTAGATATGTTACGTAATCGACCGTTCTCTGTGCCCAAACGTTCAAAAATTGAACTTTCGAATTTTACAAAATAAAGGTCGTAATCATGTTTAGCAGGTTACTTACACGGTATCTAGACTATTTCCAACATTCCAAGTCCCATAGAACATACGTTACTTAATCGACCGTTCTCTGCGACCATTCGTTCAAAAATTGAACTTTCGAATTTTACAAAATAAAGGTCCTAATCATGTTTAGCAGGTTACTTACAAGGTATCTAGACTATTTCCAACATTCCAAGTCCCATAGAACTTACGTTACGTAATCGACCGTTCTCTGCGCCCATTCGTTCAAAAATTGAACACTCGCATTTTACTAAATAACGTACATAATCGTTCTTAGTAGGTTACTTACAAGCTATCTAGACTATTTCCAACCTTCCAGGACCCATAGAAGAAAAGTTACGTAATTGTCCGTTCAGATCGCCCAATCGTTCAAAAATTGAACTTTCGATATTTACTAAATAACGTACATAATCGTTCTTAGTAGGTTACTTACAAGCTATCTAGACTATTTCCAACCTTCCTAGACCCATAGTAGATATGTTACGTAATCGACCGTTCTCTGTGCCCAAACGTTCAAAAATTGAACTTTCGAATTTTACAAAATAAAGGTCGTAATCATGTTTAGCAGGTTACTTACAAGGTATCTAGACTATTTCCAACATTCCAAGTCCCATAGAACATACGTTACGTAATCGACCGTTCTCTGCGCCCATTCGTTCAAAAATTGAACTTTCGAATTTTACAAAATAAAGGTCGTAATCATGTTTAGCAGGTTACTTACAAGGTATCTAGACTATTTCCAACATTCCAAGTCCCATAGAACTTACGTTACGTAATCGACCGTTCTCTGCGCCCATTCGTTCAAAAATTGAACTTTCGAATTTTACTAAATAACGTACATAATCGTTCTTAGTCTAGATAGCTTGTAAGTAACCTACTATTTCCAACCTTCCAGGACCCATAGAAGAAAAGTTACGTAATTGATCGTTCTCTGTGCCCAAACGTTTAAAAATTGAACTTTCGAATTTTACTAAATAACGTACATAATCGTTGTTAGTAGGTTACTTACAAGCTTTCTAGACTATTTCCAACCTTCCAGGACCCATAGAAGATAAGTTACGTAATTGACCGTTCTGTTCGCCCGATCGTTCAAAAATTGAACTTTCGAATTTTACAAAATAAAGGTCGTAATCTTGTTTAGCAGGTTACTTACAAGGTATCTAGACTATTTCCAACATTCCAAGTCCCATAGAACTTACGTTACGTAATCGACCGTTCTCTGCGCCCATTCGTTCAAAAATTGAACTTTCGAATTTTACTAAATAACGTACATAATCGTTCTTAGTAGGTTACTTACAAGCTATCTAGACTATTTCCAACCTTCCAGGACCCATAGAAGAAAAGTAACGTAATTGATCGTTCTCTGTGCCCAAACGTTCAAAAATTGAACTTTCGAATTTTACTAAATAACGTACATAATCGTTGTTAGTAGGTTACTTACAAGCTTTTAGACTATTCCCAACCTTCCTAGACCCATAGTAGATATGTGACGTAATCGACCGTTCTCTGTGCCCAAACGTTCAAAAATTGAACTTTCGAATTTTACAAAATAAAGGTCGTAATCATGTTTAGCAGGTTACTTACAAGGTATCTAGACTATTTCCAACATTCCAAGTCCCATAGAACATACGTTACGTAATCGACCGTTCTCTGCGACCATTCGTGCAAAAATTGAACTTTCGAATTTTACAAAATAAAGATCGTAATCATGTTTAGCAGGTTACTTACAAGGTATCTAGACTATTTCCAACATTCCAAGTCCCATAGAACTTACGTTACGTAATCGACCGTTCTCTGCGCCCATTCGTTCAAAAATTGAACTTTCGAATTTTACTAAATAACGTACATAATCGTTCTTAGTAGGTTACTTACAAGCTTTCTAGACTATTCCCAACCTTCCTAGACCCATAGTAGATATGTGACGTAATCGACCGTTCTCTGTGCCCAAACGTTCAAAAATTGAACTTTCGAATTTTACAAAATAAAGGTCGTAATCATGTTTAGCAGGTTACTTACAAGGTATCTAGACTATTTCCAACATTCCAAGTCCCATAGAACTTACGTTACGTAATCGACCGTTCTCTGCGCCCATTCGTTCAAAAATTGAACTTTCGAATTTTACTAAATAACGTACATAATCGTTCTTAGTCTAGATAGCTTGTAAGTAACCTACTATTTCCAACCTTCCAGGACCCATAGAAGAAAAGTTACGTAATTGATCGTTCTCTGTGCCCAAACGTTTAAAAATTGAACTTTCGAATTTTACTAAATAACGTACATAATCGTTGTTAGTAGGTTACTTACAAGCTTTCTAGACTATTTCCAACCTTCCAGGACCCATAGAAGATAAGTTACGTAATTGACCGTTCTGTTCGCCCGATCGTTCAAAATTGAACTTTCGAATTTTACAAAATAAAGGTCGTAATCTTGTTTAGCAGGTTACTTACAAGGTATCTAGACTATTTCCAACATTCCAAGTCCCATAGAACTTACGTTACGTAATCGACCGTTCTCTGCGCCCATTCGTTCAAAAATTGAACTTTCGAATTTTACTAAATAACGTACATAATCGTTCTTAGTAGGTTACTTACAAGCTATCTAGACTATTTCCAACCTTCCAGGACCCATAGAAGAAAAGTAACGTAATTGATCGTTCTCTGTGCCCAAACGTTCAAAAATTGAACTTTCGAATTTTACTAAATAACGTACATAATCGTTGTTAGTAGGTTACTTACAAGCTTTTAGACTATTCCCAACCTTCCTAGACCCATAGTAGATATGTGACGTAATCGACCGTTCTCTGTGCCCAAACGTTCAAAAATTGAACTTTCGAATTTTACAAAATAAAGGTCGTAATCATGTTTAGCAGGTTACTTACAAGGTATCTAGACTATTTCCAACATTCCAAGTCCCATAGAACATACGTTACGTAATCGACCGTTCTCTGCGACCATTCGTGCAAAAATTGAACTTTCGAATTTTACAAAATAAAGATCGTAATCATGTTTAGCAGGTTACTTACAAGGTATCTAGACTATTTCCAACATTCCAAGTCCCATAGAACTTACGTTACGTAATCGACCGTTCTCTGCGCCCATTCGTTCAAAAATTGAACTTTCGAATTTTACTAAATAACGTACATAATCGTTCTTAGTAGGTTACTTACAAGCTTTCTAGACTATTCCCAACCTTCCTAGACCCATAGTAGATATGTGACGTAATCGACCGTTCTCTGTGCCCAAACGTTCAAAAATTGAACTTTCGAATTTTACAAAATAAAGGTCGTAATCATGTTTAGCAGGTTACTTACAAGGTATCTAGACTATTTCCAACATTCCAAGTCCCATAGAACATACGTTACGTAATCGACCGTTCTCTGCGACCATTCGTGCAAAAATTGAACTTTCGAATTTTACAAAATAAAGATCGTAATCATGTTTAGCAGGTTACTTACAAGGTATCTAGACTATTTCCAACATTCCAAGTCCCATAGAACTTACGTTACGTAATCGACCGTTCTCTGCGCCCATTCGTTCAAAAATTGAACTTTCGAATTTTACTAAATAACGTACATAATCGTTCTTAGTCTAGATAGCTTGTAAGTAACCTACTATTTCCAACCTTCCAGGACCCATAGAAGAAAAGTTACGTAATTGATCGTTCTCTGTGCCCAAACGTTTAAAAATTGAACTTTCGAATTTTACTAAATAACGTACATAATCGTTGTTAGTAGGTTACTTACAAGCTTTCTAGACTATTTCCAACCTTCCAGGACCCATAGAAGATAAGTTACGTAATTGACCGTTCTGTTCGCCCGATCGTTCAAAAATTGAACTTTCGAATTTTACAAAATAAAGGTCGTAATCTTGTTTAGCAGGTTACTTACAAGGTATCTAGACTATTTCCAACATTCCAAGTCCCATAGAACTTACGTTACGTAATCGACCGTTCTCTGCGCCCATTCGTTCAAAAATTGAACTTTCGAATTTTACTAAATAACGTACATAATCGTTCTTAGTAGGTTACTTACAAGCTTTCTAGACTATTCCCAACCTTCCTAGACCCATAGTAGATATGTGACGTAATCGACCGTTCTCTGTGCCCAAACGTTCAAAAATTGAACTTTCGAATTTTACAAAATAAAGGTCGTAATCATGTTTAGCAGGTTACTTACAAGTTATCTAGACTATTTCCAACATTCCAAGTCCCATAGAACATACGTTACGTAATCGACCGTTCTCTGCGACCATTCGTGCAAAAATTGAACTTTCGAATTTTACAAAATAAAGATCGTAATCATGTTTAGCAGGTTACTTACAAGGTATCTAGACTATTTCCAACATTCCAAGTCCCATAGAACTTACGTTACGTAATCGACCGTTCTCTGCGCCCATTCGTTCAAAAATTGAACTTTCGAATTTTACTAAATAACGTACATAATCGTTCTTAGTCTAGATAGCTTGTAAGTAACCTACTATTTCCAACCTTCCAGGACCCATAGAAGAAAAGTTACGTAATTGATCGTTCTCTCTGTGCCCAAACGTTTAAAAATTGAACTTTCGAATTTTACAAAATAAAGGTCGTAATCTTGTTTAGCAGGTTACTTACAAGGTATCTAGACTATTTCCAACATTCCAAGTCCCATAGAACTTACGTTACGTAATCGACCGTTCTCTGCGCCCATTCGTTCAAAAATTGAACTTTCGAATTTTACTAAATAACGTACATAATCGTTCTTAGTAGGTTACTTACAAGCTATCTAGACTATTTCCAACCTTCCAGGTCCCATAGAAGAAAAGTAACGTAATTGATCGTTCTCTGTGCCCAAACGTTCAAAAATTGAACTTTCGAATTTTACTAAATAACGTACATAATCGTTCTTAGTAGGTTACTTACAAGCTTTCTAGACTATTCCCAACCTTCCTAGACCCATAGTAGATATGTGACGTAATCGACCGTTCTCTGTGCCCAAACGTTCAAAAATTGAACTTTCGAATTTTACAAAATAAAGGTCGTAATCATGTTTAGCAGGTTACTTACAAGGTATCTAGACTATTTCCAACATTCCAAGTCCCATAGAACATACGTTACGTAATCGACCGTTCTCTGCGACCATTCGTGCAAAAATTGAACTTTCGAATTTTACAAAATAAAGATCGTAATCATGTTTAGCAGGTTACTTACAAGGTATCTAGACTATTTCCAACATTCCAAGTCCCATAGAACTTACGTTACGTAATCGACCGTTCTCTGCGCCCATTCGTTCAAAAATTGAACTTTCGAATTTTACTAAATAACGTACATAATCGTTCTTAGTCTAGATAGCTTGTAAGTAACCTACTATTTCCAACCTTCCAGGACCCATAGAAGAAAAGTTACGTAATTGATCGTTCTCTGTGCCCAAACGTTTAAAAATTGAACTTTCGAATTTTACAAAATAAAGGTCGTAATCTTGTTTAGCAGGTTACTTACAAGGTATCTAGACTATTTCCAACATTCCAAGTCCCATAGAACTTACGTTACGTAATCGACCGTTCTCTGCGCCCATTCGTTCAAAAATTGAACTTTCGAATTTTACTAAATAACGTACATAATCGTTCTTAGTAGGTTACTTACAAGCTATCTAGACTATTTCCAACCTTCCAGGTCCCATAGTAGATATGTAACGTAATTGATCGTTCTCTGTGCCCAAACGTTCAAAAATTGAACTTTCGAATTTTACAAAATAAAGGTCGTAATCATGTTTAGCAGGTTACTTACAAGGTATCTAGACTATTTCCAACATTCCAAGTCCCATAGAACTTACGTTACGTAATCGACCGTTCTCTGCGCCCATTCGTTCAAAAATGAACTTTCGCATTTTACTAAATAACGTACATAATCGTTCTTAGTAGGTTACTTACAAGCTATCTAGACTATTTCCAACCTTCCCAGACCCATAGTAGATATGTGACGTAATCGACCGTTCTCTGTGCCCAAACGTTCAAAAATTGAACTTTCGAATTTTACAAAATAAAGGTCGTAATCATGTTTAGCAGGTTACTTACAAGGTATCTAGACTATTTCCAACATTCCAAGTCCCATAGAACATACGTTACTTAATCGACCGTTCTCTGCGCCCATTCGATCAAAAATTGAACTTTCGAATTTTACTAAATAACGTACATAATCGTTCTTAGTAGGTTACTTACAAGCTATCTAGACTATTTCCAACCTTCCAGGACCCATAGAAGAAAAGTAACGTAATTGATCGTTCTCTGTGCCCAAACGTTCAAAAATTGAACTTTCGAATTTTACTAAATAACGTACATAATCGTTGTTAGTAGGTTACTTACAAGCTTTCTAGACTATTCCCAACCTTCCTAGACCCATAGTAGATATGTGACGTAATCGACCGTTCTCTGTGCCCAAACGTTCAAAAATTGAACTTTCGAATTTTACAAAATAAAGGTCGTAATCATGTTTAGCAGGTTACTTACAAGGTATCTAGACTATTTCCAACATTCCAAGTCCCATAGAACTTACGTTACGTAATCGACCGTTCTCTGCGCCCATTCGTTCAAAAATTGAACTTTCGAATTTTACTAAATAACGTACATAATCGTTCTTAGTCTAGATAGCTTGTAAGTAACCTACTATTTCCAACCTTCCAGGACCCATAGAAGAAAAGTTACGTAATTGATCGTTCTCTGTGCCCAAACGTTTAAAAATTGAACTTTCGAATTTTACTAAATAACGTACATAATCGTTGTTAGTAGGTTCCTTACAAGCTTTCTAGACTATTTCCAACCTTCCAGGACCCATAGAAGAAAAGTTACGTAATTGATCGTTCTCTGTGCCCAAACGTTTAAAAATTGAACTTTCGAATTTTACTAAATAACGTACATAATCGTTCTTAGTAGGTTACTTACAAGCTATCTAGACTATTTCCAACCTTCCAGGACCCATAGAAGAAAAGTAACGTAATTGATCGTTCTCTGTGCCCAAACGTTCAAAAATTGAACTTTCGAATTTTACTAAATAACGTACATAATCGTTGTTAGTAGGTTACTTACAAGCTTTCTAGACTATTCCCAACCTTCCTAGACCCATAGTAGATATGTTACGTAATCGACCGTTCTCTGTTCCCAAACGTTCAAAAATTGAACTTTCGAATTTTACAAAATAAAGGTCGTAATCTTGTTTAGCAGGTTACTTACAAGGTATCTGGACTATTTCCAACATTCCAAGTCCCATAGAACTTACGTTACGTACTCGACCGTTCTCTGCGCCCATTCGTTCAAAAATGAACTTTCGCATTTTACTAAATAACGTACATAATCGTTCTTAGTAGGTTACTTACAAGCTATCTAGACTATTTCCAACCTTCCTAGACCCATAGTAGATATGTGACGTAATCGACCGTTCTCTGCGCCCATTCGTTCAAAAATTGAACTTTCGAATTTTACTAAATAACGTACATAATCGTTCTTAGTCTAGATAGCTTGTAAGTAACCTACTATTTCCAACCTTCCAGGACCCATAGAAGAAACGTTACGTAATTGATCGTTCTCTGTGCCCAAACGTTTAAAAATTGAACTTTCGAATTTTACTAAATAACGTACATAATCGTTGTTAGTAGGTTACTTACAAGCTTTCTAGACTATTTCCAACCTTCCAGGACCCATAGAAGATAAGTTACGTAATTGACCGTTCTGTTCGCCCGATCGTTCAAAAATTGAACTTTCGAATTTTACAAAATAAAGGTCGTAATCTTGTTTAGCAGGTTACTTACAAGGTATCTAGACTATTTACAACATTCCAAGTCCCATAGAACTTACGTTACGTAATCGACCGTTCTCTGCGCCCATTCGTTCAAAAAATGAACTTTCGCATTTTACTAAATAACGTACATAATCGTTCTTAGTAGGTTACTTACAAGCTATCAAGACTATTTCCAACCTTTCAGGACCCATAGAAGTTAAGTTACGTAATTGACCGTTCTGTTCGCCCGATCGTTCAAAAATTGAACTTTCGCATTTTACTAAATAACGTACATAATCGTTCTTAGTAGGTTACTTACAAGCTATCTAGACTATTTCCAACCTTCCTAGACCCATAGTAGATATGTGACGTAATCGACCGTTCTCTGTGCCCAAACGTTCAAAAATTGAACTTTCGAATTTTACAAAATAAAGGTCGTAATCATGTTTAGCAGGTTACTTACAAGGTATCTAGACTATTTCCAACATTCCAAGTCCCATAGAACTTACGTTACGTAATCGACCGTTCTCTGCGCCCATTCGTTCAAAAATTGAACTTTCGAATTTTACTAAATAACGTACATAATCGTTCTTAGTCTAGATAGCTTGTAAGTAACCTACTATTTCCAACCTTCCAGGACCCATAGAAGAAAAGTTACGTAATTGATCGTTCTCTGTGCCCAAACGTTTAAAAATTGAACTTTCGAATTTTACTAAATAACGTACATAATCGTTGTTAGTAGGTTACTTACAAGCTTTCTAGACTATTTCCAACCTTCCAGGACCCATAGAAGATAAGTTACGTAATTGACCGTTCTGTTCGCCCGATCGTTCAAAAATTGAACTTTCGAATTTTACAAAATAAAGGTCGTAATCTTGTTTAGCAGGTTACTTACAAGGTATCTAGACTATTTCCAACATTCCAAGTCCCATAGAACTTACGTTACGTAATCGACCGTTCTCTGCGCCCATTCGTTCAAAAATTGAACTTTCGAATTTTACTAAATAACGTACATAATCGTTCTTAGTAGGTTACTTACAAGCTATCAAGACTATTTCCAACCTTTCAGGACCCATAGAAGTTAAGTTACGTAATTGACCGTTCTGTTCGCCCGATCGTTCAAAAATTGAACTTTCGCATTTTACTAAATAACGTACATAATCGTTCTTAGTCGGTTACTTACAAGCTATCTAGACTATTTCCAACCTTCCAGGACCCATAGAAGAAAAGTAACGTAATTGATCGTTCTCTGTGCCCAAACGTTCAAAAATTGAACTTTCGAATTTTACTAAATAACGTACATAATCGTTGTTAGTAGGTTACTTACAAGCTTTCTAGACTATTCCCAACCTTCCTAGACCCATAGTAGATATGTTACGTAATCGACCGTTCTCTGTTCCCAAACGTTCAAAAATTGAACTTTCGAATTTTACAAAATAAAGGTCGTAATCTTGTTTAGCAGGTTACTTACAAGGTATCTAGACTATTTACAACATTCCAAGTCCCATAGAACTTACGTTACGTAATCGACCGTTCTCTGCGCCCATTCGTTCAAAAATGAACTTTCGCATTTTACTAAATAACGTACATAATCGTTCTTAGTAGGTTACTTACAAGCTATCTAGACTATTTCCAACCTTCCTAGACCCATAGTAGATATGTGACGTAATCGACCGTTCTCTGTGCCCAAACGTTCAAAAAATTGAACTTTCGAATTTTACAAAATAAAGGTCGTAATCATGTTTAGCAGGTTACTTACAAGGTATCTAGACTATTTCCAACATTCCAAGTCCCATAGAACTTACGTTACGTAATCGACCGTTCTCTGCGCCCATTCGTTCAAAAATTGAACTTTCGAATTTTACTAAATAACGTACATAATCGTTCTTAGTCTAGATAGCTTGTAAGTAACCTACTATTTCCAACCTTCCAGGACCCATAGAAGAAAAGTTACGTAATTGATCGTTCTCTGTGCCCAAACGTTTAAAAATTGAACTTTCGAATTTTACTAAATAACGTACATAATCGTTGTTAGTAGGTTACTTACAAGCTTTCTAGACTATTTCCAACCTTCCAGGACCCATAGAAGATAAGTTACGTAATTGACCGTTCTGTTCGCCCGATCGTTCAAAAATTGAACTTTCGAATTTTACAAAATAAAGGTCGTAATCTTGTTTAGCAGGTTACTTACAAGGTATCTAGACTATTTCCAACATTCCAAGTCCCATAGAACTTACGTTACGTAATCGACCGTTCTCTGCGCCCATTCGTTCAAAAATTGAACTTTCGAATTTTACTAAATAACGTACATAATCGTTCTTAGTAGGTTACTTACAAGCTATCTAGACTATTTCCAACCTTCCAGGACCCATAGAAGAAAAGTTACGTAATTGATCGTTCTCTGTGCCCAAACGTTCAAAAATTGAACTTTCGAATTTTACTAAATAACGTACATAATCGTTGTTAGTAGGTTACTTACAAGCTTTCTAGACTATTCCCAACCTTCCTAGACCCATAGTAGATATGTTACGTAATCGACCGTTCTCTGTTCCCAAACGTTCAAAAATTGAACTTTCGAATTTTACAAAATAAAGGTCGTAATCTTGTTTAGCAGGTTACTTACAAGGTATCTAGACTATTTACAACATTCCAAGTCCCATAGAACTTACGTTACGTAATCGACCGTTCTCTGCGCCCATTCGTTCAAAAAATGAACTTTCGCATTTTACTAAATAACGTACATAATCGTTCTTAGTAGGTTACTTACAAGCTATCTAGACTATTTCCAACCTTCCTAGACCCATAGTAGATATGTGACGTAATCGACCGTTCTCTGTGCCCAAACGTTCAAAAATTGAACTTTCGAATTTTACAAAATAAAGGTCGTAATTATGTTTAGCAGGTTACTTACAAGGTATCTAGACTATTTCCAACATTCCAAGTCCCATAGAACTTACGTTACGTAATCGACCGTTCTCTGCGCCCATTCGTTCAAAAATTGAACTTTCGAATTTTACAAAATAAAGCTCGTAATCATGTTTAGCAGGTTACTGACAAGGTATCTAGACTATTTCCAACATTCCAAGTCCCATAGAACTTACGTTACGTAATCGACCGTTCTCTGCGCCCATTCGTTCAAAAATTGAACTTTCGAATTTTACTAAATAACGTACATAATCGTTCTTAGTAGGTTACTTACAAGCTATCTAGACTATTTCCAACCTTCCAGGACCCATAGAAGAAAAGTAACGTAATTGATCGTTCTCTGTGCCCAAACGTTCAAAAATTGAACTTTCGAATTTTACTAAATAACGTACATAATCGTTGTTAGTAGGTTACTTACAAGCTTTCTAGACTATTCCCAACCTTCCTAGACCCATAGTAGATATGTTACGTAATCGACCGTTCTCTGTTCCCAAACGTTCAAAAATTGAACTTTCGAATTTTACAAAATAAAGGTCGTAATCTTGTTTAGCAGGTTACTTACAAGGTATCTAGACTATTTCCAACATTCCAAGTCCCATAGAACTTACGTTACGTAATCGACCGTTCTCTGCGCCCATTCGTTCAAAAATTGAACTTTCGAATTTTACTAAATAACGTACATAATCGTTCTTAGTAGGTTACTTACAAGCTATCTAGACTATTTCCAACCTTCCAGGACCCATAGAAGAAAAGTAACGTAATTGATCGTTCTCTGTGCCCAAACGTTCAAAAATTGAACTTTCGAATTTTACTAAATAACGTACATAATCGATGTTAGTAGGTTACTTACATGCTTTCTAGACTATTTCCAACCTTCCGAGGTCCATAGTAGATATGTTACGTAATCGACCGTTCTCTGTGTCCATTCGTTCAAAAAATGAACTTTCGAATTTTACAAAATAAAGGTCGTAATCATGTTTAGCAGGTTACTTACAAGGTATCTAGACTATTTCCAACATTCCAAGTCCCATAGAACTTACGTTACGTAATCGACCGTTCTCTGCGCCCATTCGTTCAAAAATTGAACTTTCGAATTTTACTAAATAACGTACATAATCGTTCTTAGTCTAGATAGCTTGTAAGTAACCTACTATTTCCAACCTTCCAGGACCCATAGAAGAAAAGTTACGTAATTGATCGTTCTCTGTGCCCAAACGTTTAAAAATTGAACTTTCGAATTTTACTAAATAACGTACATAATCGTTGTTAGTAGGTTACTTACAAGCTTTCTAGACTATTTCCAACCTTCCAGGACCCATAGAAGATAAGTTACGTAATTGACCGTTCTGTTCGCCCGATCGTTCAAAAATTGAACTTTCGAATTTTACAAAATAAAGGTCGTAATCTTGTTTAGCAGGTTACTTACAAGGTATCTAGACTATTTCCAACATTCCAAGTCCCATAGAACTTACGTTACGTAATCGACCGTTCTCTGCGCCCATTCGTTCAAAAATTGAACTTTCGAATTTTACTAAATAACGTACATAATCGTTCTTAGTAGGTTACTTACAAGCTATCTAGACTATTTCCAACCTTCCAGGACCCATAGAAGAAAAGTAACGTAATTGATCGTTCTCTGTGCCCAAACGTTCAAAAATTGAACTTTCGAATTTTACTAAATAACGTACATAATCGTTGTTAGTAGGTTACTTACAAGCTTTCTAGACTATTCCCAACCTTCCTAGACCCATAGTAGATATGTTACGTAATCGACCGTTCTCTGTTCCCAAACGTTCAAAAATTGAACTTTCGAATTTTACAAAATAAAGGTCGTAATCTTGTTTAGCAGGTTACTTACAAGGTATCTAGACTATTTACAACATTCCAAGTCCCATAGAACTTACGTTACGTAATCGACCGTTCTCTGCGCCCATTCGTTCAAAAAATGAACTTACGCATTTTACTAAATAACGTACATAATCGTTCTTAGTAGGTTACTTACAAGCTATCTAGACTATTTCCAACCTTCCTAGACCCATAGTAGATATGTGACGTAATCGACCGTTCTCTGTGCCCAAACGTTCAAAAATTTGAACTTTCGAATTTTACAAAATAAAGGTCGTAATTATGTTTAGCAGGTTACTTACAAGGTATCTAGACTATTTCCAACATTCCAAATCCCATAGAACTTACGTTACGTAATCGACCGTTCTCTGCGCCCATTCGTTCAAAAATTGAACTTTCGAATTTTACAAAATAAAGCTCGTAATCATGTTTAGCAGGTTACTGACAAGGTATCTAGACTATTTCCAACATTCCAAGTCCCATAGAACTTACGTTACGTAATCGACCGTTCTCTGCGCCCATTCGTTCAAAAATTGAACTTTCGAATTTTACTAAATAACGTACATAATCGTTCTTAGTAGGTTACTTACAAGCTATCTAGACTATTTCCAACCTTCCAGGACCCATAGAAGAAAAGTAACGTAATTGATCGTTCTCTGTGCCCAAACGTTCAAAAATTGAACTTTCGAATTTTACTAAATAACGTACATAATCGTTGTTAGTAGGTTACTTACAAGCTTTCTAGACTATTCCCAACCTTCCTAGACCCATAGTAGATATGTTACGTAATCGACCGTTCTCTGTTCCCAAACGTTCAAAAATTGAACTTTCGAATTTTACAAAATAAAGGTCGTAATCTTGTTTAGCAGGTTACTTACAAGGTATCTAGACTATTTCCAACATTCCAAGTCCCATAGAACTTACGTTACGTAATCGACCGTTCTCTGCGCCCATTCGTTCAAAAATTGAACTTTCGAATTTTACTAAATAACGTACATAATCGTTCTTAGTAGGTTACTTACAAGCTATCTAGACTATTTCCAACCTTCCAGGACCCATAGAAGAAAAGTAACGTAATTGATCGTTCTCTGTGCCCAAACGTTCAAAAATTGAACTTTCGAATTTTACTAAATAACGTACATAATCGATGTTAGTAGGTTACTTACATGCTTTCTAGACTATTTCCAACCTTCCGAGGTCCATAGTAGATATGTTACGTAATCGACCGTTCTCTGTGTCCAAACGTTCAAAAATTGAACTTTCGAATTTTACAAAATAAAGGTCGTAATCTTGTTTAGCAGGTTACTTACAAGCTATCAAGACTATTTCCAACCTTCCAGGACCCATAGAAGTTAAGTTACGTAATTGACCGTTCTGTTCGCCCGATCGTTCAAAAATTGAACTTTCGCATTTTACTAAATAACGTACATAATCGTTCTTAGTCGGTTACTTACAAGCTATCTAGACTATTTCCAACCTTCCAGGACCCATAGAAGAAAAGTAACGTAATCGACCGTTCTCTGCGCCCATTCGTTCAAAAAATGAACTTTCGAATTTTACAAAATAAAGGTCGTAATCATGTTTAGCAGGTTACTTACAAGGTATCTAGACTATTTCCAACATTCCAAGTCCCATAGAACTTACGTTACGTAATCGACCGTTCTCTGCGCCCATTCGTTCAAAAATTGAACTTTCGAATTTCACTAAATAACGTACATAATCGTTCTTAGTCGGTTACTTACAAGCTATCTAGACTATTCCCAACCTTCCTAGACCCATAGTAGATATCTTACGTAATAGACCGTTCTCTGTGCCCAAACGTTCAAAAATTGAACTTTCGAATTTTACAAAATAAAGATCGTAATCATGTTTAGCAGGTTACTTACAAGGTATCTAGACTATTTCCAACATTCCAAGTCCCATAGAACTTACGTTACGTAATCGACCGTTCTCTGCGCCCATTCGTTCAAAAATTGAACTTTCGAATTTTACTAAATAACGTACATAATCGTTCTTAGTCTAGATAGCTTGTAAGTAACCTACTATTTCCAACCTTCCAGGACCCATAGAAGAAAAGTTACGTAATTGATCGTTCTCTGTGCCCAAACGTTTAAAAATTGAACTTTCGAATTTTACTAAATAACGTACATAATCGTTGTTAGTAGGTTACTTACAAGCTTTCTAGACTATTTCCAACCTTCCAGGACCCATAGAAGATAAGTTACGTAATTGACCGCTCTGTTCGCCCGATCGTTCAAAAATTGAACTTTCGAATTTTACAAAATAAAGGTCGTAATCTTGTTTAGCAGGTTACTTACAAGCTTTCTAGACTATTCCCAACCTTCCTAGACCCATAGTAGATATGTTACGTAATCGACCGTTCTCTGTTCCCAAACGTTCAAAAATTGAACTTTCGAATTTTACAAAATAAAGGTCGTAATCATGTTTAGCAGGTTACTTACAAGGTATCTAGACTATTTCCAACATTCCAAGTCCCATAGAACTTACGTTACGTAATCGACCGTTCTCTGCGCCCATTCGTTCAAAAATTGAACTTTCGAATTTTACTAAATAACGTACATAATCGTTCTTAGTAGGTTACTTACAAGCTATCTAGACTATTTCCAACCTTCCAGGTCCCATAGAAGAAAAGTAACGTAATTGATCGTTCTCTGTGCCCAAACGTTCAAAAATTGAACTTTCGAATTTTACAAAATAAAGGTCGTAATCATGTTTAGCAGGTTACTTACAAGGTATCTAGACTATTTCCAACATTCCAAGTCCCATAGAACTTACGTTACGTAATCGACCGTTCTCTGCGCCCATTCGTTCAAAAAATGAACTTTCGCATTTTACTAAATAACGTACATAATCGTTCTTAGTAGGTTACTTACAAGCTATCTAGACTATTTCCAACCTACCTAGACCCATAGTAGATATGTGACGTAATCGACCGTTCTCTGTGCCCAAACGTTCAAAAATTGAACTTTCGAATTTTACAAAATAAAGGTCGTAATCATGTTTAGCAGGTTACTTACAAGGTATCTAGACTATTTCCAACATTCCAAGTCCCATAGAACATACGTTACTTAATCGACCGTTCTCTGCGACCATTCGTTCAAAAATTGAACTTTCGAATTTTACAAAATAAAGGTCGTAATCATGTTTAGCAGGTTACTTACAAGGTATCTAGACTATTTCCAACATTCCAAGTCCCATAGAACTTACGTTACGTAATCGACCGTTCTCTGCGCCCATTCGATCAAAAATTGAACTTTCGAATTTTACTAAATAACGTACATAATCGTTCTTAGTCTAGATAGCTTGTAAGTAACCTACTATTTCCAACCTTCCAGGACCCATAGAACAAAAGTTACGTAATTTTCCGTTCTGATCGCCCAAACGATAAAAATTGAACTTTCGCATTTTACTAAATAACGTACATAATCGTTCTTAGTAGGTTACTTACAAGCTATCTAGACTATTTCCAACCTTCCTTGACCCATAGTAGATATGTGACGTAATCGACCGTTCTCTGTGCCCAAACGTTCAAAAATTGAACTTTCGAATTTTACAAAATAAAGGTCGTAATCTTGTTTAGCAGGTTACTTACAAGGTATCTAGACTATTTCCAACATTCCAAGTCCCATAGAACTTACGTTACGTACTCGACCGTTCTCTGCGCCCATTCGTTCAAAAAATGAACTTTCGCATTTTACTAAATAACGTACATAATCGTTCTTAGTAGGTTACTTACAAGCTATCTAGACTATTTCCAACCTTCCTAGACCCATAGTAGATATGTGACGTAATCGACCGTTCTCTGCGCCCATTCGTTCAAAAATTGAACTTTCGAATTTTACTAAATAACGTACATAATCGTTCTTAGTCTAGATAGCTTGTAAGTAACCTACTATTTCCAACCTTCCAGGACCCATAGAAGAAACGTTACGTAATTGATCGTTCTCTGTGCCCAAACGTTTAAAAATTGAACTTTCGAATTTTACTAAATAACGTACATAATCGTTGTTAGTAGGTTACTTACAAGCTTTCTAGACTATTTCCAACCTTCCAGGACCCATAGAAGATAAGTTACGTAATTGACCGTTCTGTTCGCCCGATCGTTCAAAAATTGAACTTTCGAATTTTACAAAATAAAGGTCGTAATCTTGTTTAGCAGGTTACTTACAAGGTATCTAGACTATTTACAACATTCCAAGTCCCATAGAACTTACGTTACGTAATCGACCGTTCTCTGCGCCCATTCGTTCAAAAATGAACTTTCGCATTTTACTAAATAACGTACATAATCGTTCTTAGTAGGTTACTTACAAGCTATCAAGACTATTTCCAACCTTTCAGGACCCATAGAAGTTAAGTTACGTAATTGACCGTTCTGTTCGCCCGATCGTTCAAAAATTGAACTTTCGCATTTTACTAAATAACGTACATAATCGTTCTTAGTCGGTTACTTACAAGCTATCTAGACTATTTCCAACCTTCCAGGACCCATAGAAGAAAAGTAACGTAATTGATCGTTCTCTGTGCCCAAACGTTCAAAAATTGAACTTTCGAATTTTACAAAATAAAGGTCGTAATCTTGTTTAGCAGGTTACTTACAAGGTATCTAGACTATTTACAACATTCCAAGTCCCATAGAACTTACGTTACGTAATCGACCGTTCTCTGCGCCCATTCGTTCAAAAAATGAACTTTCGCATTTTACTAAATAACGTACATAATCGTTCTTAGTAGGTTACTTACAAGCTATCTAGACTATTTCCAACCTTCCTAGACCCATAGTAGATATGTGACGTAATCGACCGTTCTCTGTGCCCAAACGTTCAAAAATTGAACTTTCGAATTTTACAAAATAAAGGTCGTAATCATGTTTAGCAGGTTACTTACAAGGTATCTAGACTATTTCCAACATTCCAAGTCCCATAGAACTTACGTTACGTAATCGACCGTTCTCTGCGCCCATTCGTTCAAAAATTGAACTTTCGAATTTTACTAAATAACGTACATAATCGTTCTTAGTCTAGATAGCTTGTAAGTAACCTACTATTTCCAACCTTCCAGGACCCATAGAAGAAAAGTTACGTAATTGATCGTTCTCTGTGCCCAAACGTTTAAAAATTGAACTTTCGAATTTTACTAAATAACGTACATAATCGTTGTTAGTAGGTTACTTACAAGCTTTCTAGACTATTTCCAACCTTCCAGGACCCATAGAAGATAAGTTACGTAATTGACCGTTCTGTTCGCCCGATCGTTCAAAAATTGAACTTTCGAATTTTACAAAATAAAGGTCGTAATCTTGTTTAGCAGGTTACTTACAAGGTATCTAGACTATTTCCAACATTCCAAGTCCCATAGAACTTACGTTACGTAATCGACCGTTCTCTGCGCCCATTCGTTCAAAAATTGAACTTTCGAATTTTACTAAATAACGTACATAATCGTTCTTAGTAGGTTACTTACAAGCTATCAAGACTATTTCCAACCTTTCAGGACCCATAGAAGTTAAGTTACGTAATTGACCGTTCTGTTCGCCCGATCGTTCAAAAATTGAACTTTCGCATTTTACTAAATAACGTACATAATCGTTCTTAGTCGGTTACTTACAAGCTATCTAGACTATTTCCAACCTTCCAGGACCCATAGAAGAAAAGTAACGTAATTGATCGTTCTCTGTGCCCAAACGTTCAAAAATTGAACTTTCGAATTTTACTAAATAACGTACATAATCGTTGTTAGTAGGTTACTTACAAGCTTTCTAGACTATTCCCAACCTTCCTAGACCCATAGTAGATATGTTACGTAATCGACCGTTCTCTGTTCCCAAACGTTCAAAAATTGAACTTTCGAATTTTACAAAATAAAGGTCGTAATCTTGTTTAGCAGGTTACTTACAAGGTATCTAGACTATTTACAACATTCCAAGTCCCATAGAACTTACGTTACGTAATCGACCGTTCTCTGCGCCCATTCGTTCAAAAAATGAACTTTCGCATTTTACTAAATAACGTACATAATCGTTCTTAGTAGGTTACTTACAAGCTATCTAGACTATTTCCAACCTTCCTAGACCCATAGTAGATATGTGACGTAATCGACCGTTCTCTGTGCCCAAACGTTCAAAAATTGAACTTTCGAATTTTACAAAATAAAGGTCGTAATCATGTTTAGCAGGTTACTTACAAGGTATCTAGACTATTTCCAACATTCCAAGTCCCATAGAACTTACGTTACGTAATCGACCGTTCTCTGCGCCCATTCGTTCAAAAATTGAACTTTCGAATTTTACTAAATAACGTACATAATCGTTCTTAGTCTAGATAGCTTGTAAGTAACCTACTATTTCCAACCTTCCAGGACCCATAGAAGAAAAGTTACGTAATTGATCGTTCTCTGTGCCCAAACGTTTAAAAATTGAACTTTCGAATTTTACTAAATAACGTACATAATCGTTGTTAGTAGGTTACTTACAAGCTTTCTAGACTATTTCCAACCTTCCAGGACCCATAGAAGATAAGTTACGTAATTGACCGTTCTGTTCGCCCGATCGTTCAAAAATTGAACTTTCGAATTTTACAAAATAAAGGTCGTAATCTTGTTTAGCAGGTTACTTACAAGGTATCTAGACTATTTCCAACATTCCAAGTCCCATAGAACTTACGTTACGTAATCGACCGTTCTCTGCGCCCATTCGTTCAAAAATTGAACTTTCGAATTTTACTAAATAACGTACATAATCGTTCTTAGTAGGTTACTTACAAGCTATCTAGACTATTTCCAACCTTCCAGGACCCATAGAAGAAAAGTAACGTAATTGATCGTTCTCTGTGCCCAAACGTTCAAAAATTGAACTTTCGAATTTTACTAAATAACGTACATAATCGTTGTTAGTAGGTTACTTACAAGCTTTCTAGACTATTCCCAACCTTCCTAGACCCATAGTAGATATGTTACGTAATCGACCGTTCTCTGTTCCCAAACGTTCAAAAATTGAACTTTCGAATTTTACAAAATAAAGGTCGTAATCTTGTTTAGCAGGTTACTTACAAGGTATCTAGACTATTTACAACATTCCAAGTCCCATAGAACTTACGTTACGTAATCGACCGTTCTCTGCGCCCATTCGTTCAAAAATGAACTTTCGCATTTTACTAAATAACGTACATAATCGTTCTTAGTAGGTTACTTACAAGCTATCTAGACTATTTCCAACCTTCCTAGACCCATAGTAGATATGTGACGTAATCGACCGTTCTCTGTGCCCAAACGTTCAAAAATTGAACTTTCGAATTTTACAAAATAAAGGTCGTAATTATGTTTAGCAGGTTACTTACAAGGTATCTAGACTATTTCCAACATTCCAAGTCCCATAGAACTTACGTTACGTAATCGACCGTTCTCTGCGCCCATTCGTTCAAAAATTGAACTTTCGAATTTTACAAAATAAAGCTCGTAATCATGTTTAGCAGGTTACTGACAAGGTATCTAGACTATTTCCAACATTCCAAGTCCCATAGAACTTACGTTACGTAATCGACCGTTCTCTGCGCCCATTCGTTCAAAAATTGAACTTTCGAATTTTACTAAATAACGTACATAATCGTTCTTAGTAGGTTACTTACAAGCTATCTAGACTATTTCCAACCTTCCAGGACCCATAGAAGAAAAGTAACGTAATTGATCGTTCTCTGTGCCCAAACGTTCAAAAATTGAACTTTCGAATTTTACTAAATAACGTACATAATCGTTGTTAGTAGGTTACTTACAAGCTTTCTAGACTATTCCCAACCTTCCTAGACCCATAGTAGATATGTTACGTAATCGACCGTTCTCTGTTCCCAAACGTTCAAAAATTGAACTTTCGAATTTTACAAAATAAAGGTCGTAATCTTGTTTAGCAGGTTACTTACAAGGTATCTAGACTATTTCCAACATTCCAAGTCCCATAGAACTTACGTTACGTAATCGACCGTTCTCTGCGCCCATTCGTTCAAAAATTGAACTTTCGAATTTTACTAAATAACGTACATAATCGTTCTTAGTAGGTTACTTACAAGCTATCTAGACTATTTCCAACCTTCCAGGACCCATAGAAGAAAAGTAACGTAATTGATCGTTCTCTGTGCCCAAACGTTCAAAAATTGAACTTTCGAATTTTACTAAATAACGTACATAATCGATGTTAGTAGGTTACTTACATGCTTTCTAGACTATTTCCAACCTTCCGAGGTCCATAGTAGATATGTTACGTAATCGACCGTTCTCTGTGTCCATTCGTTCAAAAAATGAACTTTCGAATTTTACAAAATAAAGGTCGTAATCATGTTTAGCAGGTTACTTACAAGGTATCTAGACTATTTCCAACATTCCAAGTCCCATAGAACTTACGTTACGTAATCGACCGTTCTCTGCGCCCATTCGTTCAAAAATTGAACTTTCGAATTTTACTAAATAACGTACATAATCGTTCTTAGTCTAGATAGCTTGTAAGTAACCTACTATTTCCAACCTTCCAGGACCCATAGAAGAAAAGTTACGTAATTGATCGTTCTCTGTGCCCAAACGTTTAAAAATTGAACTTTCGAATTTTACTAAATAACGTACATAATCGTTGTTAGTAGGTTACTTACAAGCTTTCTAGACTATTTCCAACCTTCCAGGACCCATAGAAGATAAGTTACGTAATTGACCGTTCTGTTCGCCCGATCGTTCAAAAATTGAACTTTCGAATTTTACAAAATAAAGGTCGTAATCTTGTTTAGCAGGTTACTTACAAGGTATCTAGACTATTTCCAACATTCCAAGTCCCATAGAACTTACGTTACGTAATCGACCGTTCTCTGCGCCCATTCGTTCAAAAATTGAACTTTCGAATTTTACTAAATAACGTACATAATCGTTCTTAGTAGGTTACTTACAAGCTATCTAGACTATTTCCAACCTTCCAGGACCCATAGAAGAAAAGTAACGTAATTGATCGTTCTCTGTGCCCAAACGTTCAAAAATTGAACTTTCGAATTTTACTAAATAACGTACATAATCGTTGTTAGTAGGTTACTTACAAGCTTTCTAGACTATTCCCAACCTTCCTAGACCCATAGTAGATATGTTACGTAATCGACCGTTCTCTGTTCCCAAACGTTCAAAAATTGAACTTTCGAATTTTACAAAATAAAGGTCGTAATCTTGTTTAGCAGGTTACTTACAAGGTATCTAGACTATTTACAACATTCCAAGTCCCATAGAACTTACGTTACGTAATCGACCGTTCTCTGCGCCCATTCGTTCAAAAAATGAACTTACGCATTTTACTAAATAACGTACATAATCGTTCTTAGTAGGTTACTTACAAGCTATCTAGACTATTTCCAACCTTCCTAGACCCATAGTAGATATGTGACGTAATCGACCGTTCTCTGTGCCCAAACGTTCAAAAATTGAACTTTCGAATTTTACAAAATAAAGGTCGTAATTATGTTTAGCAGGTTACTTACAAGGTATCTAGACTATTTCCAACATTCCAAATCCCATAGAACTTACGTTACGTAATCGACCGTTCTCTGCGCCCATTCGTTCAAAAATTGAACTTTCGAATTTTACAAAATAAAGCTCGTAATCATGTTTAGCAGGTTACTGACAAGGTATCTAGACTATTTCCAACATTCCAAGTCCCATAGAACTTACGTTACGTAATCGACCGTTCTCTGCGCCCATTCGTTCAAAAATTGAACTTTCGAATTTTACTAAATAACGTACATAATCGTTCTTAGTAGGTTACTTACAAGCTATCTAGACTATTTCCAACCTTCCAGGACCCATAGAAGAAAAGTAACGTAATTGATCGTTCTCTGTGCCCAAACGTTCAAAAATTGAACTTTCGAATTTTACTAAATAACGTACATAATCGTTGTTAGTAGGTTACTTACAAGCTTTCTAGACTATTCCCAACCTTCCTAGACCCATAGTAGATATGTTACGTAATCGACCGTTCTCTGTTCCCAAACGTTCAAAAATTGAACTTTCGAATTTTACAAAATAAAGGTCGTAATCTTGTTTAGCAGGTTACTTACAAGGTATCTAGACTATTTCCAACATTCCAAGTCCCATAGAACTTACGTTACGTAATCGACCGTTCTCTGCGCCCATTCGTTCAAAAATTGAACTTTCGAATTTTACTAAATAACGTACATAATCGTTCTTAGTAGGTTACTTACAAGCTATCTAGACTATTTCCAACCTTCCAGGACCCATAGAAGAAAAGTTACGTAATTGATCGTTCTCTGTGCCCAAACGTTCAAAAATTGAACTTTCGAATTTTACTAAATAACGTACATAATCGTTGTTAGTAGGTTACTTACAAGCTTTCTAGACTATTTCCAACCTTCCGAGGTCCATAGTAGATATGTTACGTAATCGACCGTTCTCTGTGTCCAAACGTTCAAAAATTGAACTTTCGAATTTTACAAAATAAAGGTCGTAATCTTGTTTAGCAGGTTACTTACAAGCTATCAAGACTATTTCCAACCTTCCAGGACCCATAGAAGTTAAGTTACGTAATTGACCGTTCTGTTCGCCCGATCGTTCAAAAATTGAACTTTCGCATTTTACTAAATAACGTACATAATCGTTCTTAGTCGGTTACTTACAAGCTATCTAGACTATTTCCAACCTTCCAGGACCCATAGAAGAAAAGTAACGTAATCGACCGTTCTCTGCGCCCATTCGTTCAAAAATGAACTTTCGAATTTTACAAAATAAAGGTCGTAATCATGTTTAGCAGGTTACTTACAAGGTATCTAGACTATTTCCAACATTCCAAGTCCCATAGAACTTACGTTACGTAATCGACCGTTCTCTGCGCCCATTCGTTCAAAAATTGAACTTTCGAATTTCACTAAATAACGTACATAATCGTTCTTAGTCGGTTACTTACAAGCTATCTAGACTATTCCCAACCTTCCTAGACCCATAGTAGATATCTTACGTAATAGACCGTTCTCTGTGCCCAAACGTTCAAAAATTGAACTTTCGAATTTTACAAAATAAAGATCGTAATCATGTTTAGCAGGTTACTTACAAGGTATCTAGACTATTTCCAACATTCCAAGTCCCATAGAACTTACGTTACGTAATCGACCGTTCTCTGCGCCCATTCGTTCAAAAATTGAACTTTCGAATTTTACTAAATAACGTACATAATCGTTCTTAGTCTAGATAGCTTGTAAGTAACCTACTATTTCCAACCTTCCAGGACCCATAGAAGAAAAGTTACGTAATTGATCGTTCTCTGTGCCCAAACGTTTAAAAATTGAACTTTCGAATTTTACTAAATAACGTACATAATCGTTGTTAGTAGGTTACTTACAAGCTTTCTAGACTATTTCCAACCTTCCAGGACCCATAGAAGATAAGTTACGTAATTGACCGCTCTGTTCGCCCGATCGTTCAAAAATTGAACTTTCGAATTTTACAAAATAAAGGTCGTAATCTTGTTTAGCAGGTTACTTACAAGCTTTCTAGACTATTCCCAACCTTCCTAGACCCATAGTAGATATGTTACGTAATCGACCGTTCTCTGTTCCCAAACGTTCAAAAATTGAACTTTCGAATTTTACAAAATAAAGGTCGTAATCATGTTTAGCAGGTTACTTACAAGGTATCTAGACTATTTCCAACATTCCAAGTCCCATAGAACTTACGTTACGTAATCGACCGTTCTCTGCGCCCATTCGTTCAAAAATTGAACTTTCGAATTTTACTAAATAACGTACATAATCGTTCTTAGTAGGTTACTTACAAGCTATCTAGACTATTTCCAACCTTCCAGGTCCCATAGAAGAAAAGTAACGTAATTGATCGTTCTCTGTGCCCAAACGTTCAAAAATTGAACTTTCGAATTTTACAAAATAAAGGTCGTAATCATGTTTAGCAGGTTACTTACAAGGTATCTAGACTATTTCCAACATTCCAAGTCCCATAGAACTTACGTTACGTAATCGACCGTTCTCTGCGCCCATTCGTTCAAAAATGAACTTTCGCATTTTACTAAATAACGTACATAATCGTTCTTAGTAGGTTACTTACAAGCTATCTAGACTATTTCCAACCTACCTAGACCCATAGTAGATATGTGACGTAATCGACCGTTCTCTGTGCCCAAACGTTCAAAAATTGAACTTTCGAATTTTACAAAATAAAGGTCGTAATCATGTTTAGCAGGTTACTTACAAGGTATCTAGACTATTTCCAACATTCCAAGTCCCATAGAACATACGTTACTTAATCGACCGTTCTCTGCGACCATTCGTTCAAAAATTGAACTTTCGAATTTTACAAAATAAAGGTCGTAATCATGTTTAGCAGGTTACTTACAAGGTATCTAGACTATTTCCAACATTCCAAGTCCCATAGAACTTACGTTACGTAATCGACCGTTCTCTGCGCCCATTCGATCAAAAATTGAACTTTCGAATTTTACTAAATAACGTACATAATCGTTCTTAGTCTAGATAGCTTGTAAGTAACCTACTATTTCCAACCTTCCAGGACCCATAGAACAAAAGTTACGTAATTTTCCGTTCTGATCGCCCAAACGATAAAAATTGAACTTTCGCATTTTACTAAATAACGTACATAATCGTTCTTAGTAGGTTACTTACAAGCTATCTAGACTATTTCCAACCTTCCTTGACCCATAGTAGATATGTGACGTAATCGACCGTTCTCTGTGCCCAAACGTTCAAAAATTGAACTTTCGAATTTTACAAAATAAAGGTCGTAATCTTGTTTAGCAGGTTACTTACAAGGTATCTAGACTATTTCCAACATTCCAAGTCCCATAGAACTTACGTTACGTATTCGACCGTTCTCTGCGCCCATTCGTTCAAAAATTGAACTTTCGAATTTTACTAAATAACGTACATAATCGTTCTTAGTAGGTTACTTACAAGCTATCTAGACTATTTCCAACCTTCCAGGACCCATAGAAGAAAAGTAACGTAATTGATCGTTCTCTGTGCCCAAACGTTCAAAAATTGAACTTTCGAATTTTACTAAATAACGTACATAATCGTTGTTAGTAGGTTACTTACAAGCTTTCTAGACTATTCCCAACCTTCCTAGACCCATAGTAGATATGTGACGTAATCGACCGTTCTCTGTGCCCAAACGTTCAAAAATTGAACTTTCGAATTTTACAAAATAAAGGTCGTAATCATGTTTAGCAGGTTACTTACAAGGTATCTAGACTATTTCCAACATTCCAAGTCCCATAGAACATACGTTACGTAATCGACCGTTCTCTGCGACCATTCGTGCAAAAATTGAACTTTCGAATTTTACAAAATAAAGGTCGTAATCATGTTTAGCAGGTTACTTACAAGGTATCTAGACTATTTCCAACATTCCAAGTCCCATAGAACTTACGTTACGTAATCGTCCGTTCTCTGCGCCCATTCGTTCAAAAATTGAACTTCCGAATTTTACTAAATAACGTACATAATCGTTCTTAGTCGGTTACTTACAAGCTATCTAGACTATTCCCAACCTTCCTAGACCCATAGTAGATATCTTACGTAATAGACCGTTCTCTGTGCCCAAACGTTCAAAAATTGAACTTACGAATTTTACAAAATAAAGATCGTAATCATGTTTAGCAGGTTACTTACAAGGTATCTAGACTATTTCCAACATTCCAAGTCCCATAGAACTTACGTTACGTAATCGACCGTTCTCTGCGCCCATTCGTTCAAAAATTGAACTTTCGAATTTTACTAAATAACGTACATAATCGTTCTTAGTCTAGATAGCTTGTAAGTAACCTACTATTTCCAACCTTCCCGGACCCATAGAAGAAAAGTTACGTAATTGATCGTTCTCTGTGCCCAAACGTTTAAAAATTGAACTTTCGAATTTTACTAAATAACGTACATAATCGTTGTTAGTAGGTTACTTACAAGCTTTCTAGACTATTTCCAACCTTCCAGGACCCATAGAAGATAAGTTACGTAATTGACCGTTCTGTTCGCCCGATCGTTCAAAAATTGAACTTTCGAATTTTACAAAATAAAGGTCGTAATCTTGTTTAGCAGGTTACTTACAAGGTATCTAGACTATTTCCAACATTCCAAGTCCCATAGAACTTACGTTACGTAATCGACCGTTCTCTGCGCCCATTCGTTCAAAAATTGAACTTTCGAATTTTACTAAATAACGTACATAATCGTTCTTAGTCGGTTACTTACAAGCTATCTAGACTATTTCCAACCTTCCAGGACCCATAGAAGAAAAGTAACGTAATTGATCGTTCTCTGTGCCCAAACGTTCAAAAATTGAACTTTCGAATTTTACTAAATAACGTACATAATCGTTGTTAGTAGGTTACTTACAAGCTTTCTAGACTATTCCCAACCTTCCTAGACCCATAGTAGATATGTTACGTAATCGACCGTTCTCTGTTCCCAAACGTTCAAAAATTGAACTTTCGAATTTTACAAAATAAAGGTCGTAATCTTGTTTAGCAGGTTACTTACAAGGTATCTAGACTATTTCCAACATTCCAAGTCCCATAGAACTTACGTTACGTAATCGACCGTTCTCTGCGCCCATTCGTTCAAAAATTGAACTTTCGAATTTTACAAAATAAAGCTCGTAATCATGTTTAGCAGGTTACTGACAAGGTATCTAGACTATTTCCAACATTCCAAGTCCCATAGAACTTACGTTACGTAATCGACCGTTCTCTGCGCCCATTCGTTCAAAAATTGAACTTTCGAATTTTACTAAATAACGTACATAATCGTTCTTAGTAGGTTACTTACAAGCTATCTAGACTATTTCCAACCTTCCAGGACCCATAGAAGAAAAGTAACGTAATTGATCGTTCTCTGTGCCCAAACGTTCAAAAATTGAACTTTCGAATTTTACTAAATAACGTACATAATCGTTGTTAGTAGGTTACTTACAAGCTTTCTAGACTATTCCCAACCTTCCTAGACCCATAGTAGATATGTTACGTAATCGACCGTTCTCTGTTCCCAAACGTTCAAAAATTGAACTTTCGAATTTTACAAAATAAAGGTCGTAATCTTGTTTAGCAGGTTACTTACAAGGTATCTAGACTATTTCCAACATTCCAAGTCCCATAGAACTTACGTTACGTAATCGACCGTTCTCTGCGCCCATTCGTTCAAAAATTGAACTTTCGAATTTTACTAAATAACGTACATAATCGTTCTTAGTAGGTTACTTACAAGCTATCTAGACTATTTCCAACCTTCCAGGACCCATAGAAGAAAAGTAACGTAATTGATCGTTCTCTGTGCCCAAACGTTCAAAAATTGAACTTTCGAATTTTACTAAATAACGTACATAATCGATGTTAGTAGGTTACTTACATGCTTTCTAGACTATTTCCAACCTTCCGAGGTCCATAGTAGATATGTTACGTAATCGACCGTTCTCTGTGTCTAAACGTTCAAAAATTGAACTTTCGAATTTTACAAAATAAAGGTCGTAATCATGTTTAGCAGGTTACTTACAAGGTATCTAGACTATTTCCAACATTCCAAGTCCCATAGAACTTACGTTACGTAATCGACCGTTCTCTGCGCCCATTCGTTCAAAAATTGAACTTTCGAATTTTACTAAATAACGTACATAATCGTTCTTAGTCGGTTACTTACAAGCTATCTAGACTATTCCCAACCTTCCTAGACCCATAGTAGATATCTTACGTAATAGACCGTTCTCTGTGCCCAAACGTTCACAAATTGAACTTTCGAATTTTACAAAATAAAGATCGTAATCATGTTTAGCAGGTTACTTACAAGGTATCTAGACTATTTCCAACATTCCAAGTCCCATAGAACTTACGTTACGTAATCGACCGTTCTCTGCGCCCATTCGTTCAAAAATTGAACTTTCGAATTTTACTAAATAACGTACATAATCGTTCTTAGTCTAGATAGCTTGTAAGTAACCTACTATTTCCAACCTTCCAGGACCCATAGAAGAAAAGTTACGTAATTGATCGTTCTCTGTGCCCAAACGTTTAAAAATTGAACTTTCGAATTTTACTAAATAACGTACATAATCGTTGTTAGTAGGTTACTTACAAGCTTTCTAGACTATTTCCAACCTTCCAGGACCCATAGAAGATAAGTTACGTAATTGACCGCTCTGTTCGCCCGATCGTTCAAAAATTGAACTTTCGAATTTTACAAAATAAAGGTCGTAATCTTGTTTAGCAGGTTACTTACAAGCTTTCTAGACTATTCCCAACCTTCCTAGACCCATAGTAGATATGTTACGTAATCGACCGTTCTCTGTTCCCAAACGTTCAAAAATTGAACTTTCGAATTTTACAAAATAAAGGTCGTAATCTTGTTTAGCAGGTTACTTACAAGGTATCTAGACTATTTCCAACATTCCAAGTCCCATAGAACTTACGTTACGTAATCGACCGTTCTCTGCGCCCATTCGTTCAAAAATTGAACTTTCGAATTTTACTAAATAACGTACATAATCGTTCTTAGTAGGTTACTTACAAGCTATCTAGACTATTTCCAACCTTCCAGGTCCCATAGAAGAAAAGTAACGTAATTGATCGTTCTCTGTGCCCAAACGTTCAAAAATTGAACTTTCGAATTTTACAAAATAAAGGTCGTAATCATGTTTAGCAGGTTACTTACAAGGTATCTAGACTATTTCCAACATTCCAAGTCCCATAGAACTTACGTTACGTAATCGACCGTTCTCTGCGCCCATTCGTTCAAAAAATGAACTTTCGCATTTTACTAAATAACGTACATAATCGTTCTTAGTAGGTTACTTACAAGCTATCTAGACTATTTCCAACCTTCCTGGACCCATAGAACTTACGTTACGTATTCGACCGTTCTCTGCGCCCATTCGTTCAAAAATTGAACTTTCGAATTTTACTAAATAACGTACATAATCGTTCTTAGTAGGTTACTTACAAGCTATCTAGACTATTTCCAACCTTCCAGGACCCATAGAAGAAAAGTAACGTAATTGATCGTTCTCTGTGCCCAAACGTTCAAAAATTGAACTTTCGAATTTTACTAAATAACGTACATAATCGTTGTTAGTAGGTTACTTACAAGCTTTCTAGACTATTCCCAACCTTCCTAGACCCATAGTAGATATGTGACGTAATCGACCGTTCTCTGTGCCCAAACGTTCAAAAATTGAACTTTCGAATTTTACAAAATAAAGGTCGTAATCATGTTTAGCAGGTTACTTACAAGGTATCTAGACTATTTCCAACATTCCAAGTCCCATAGAACATACGTTACGTAATCGACCGTTCTCTGCGACCATTCGTGCAAAAATTGAACTTTCGAATTTTACAAAATAAAGGTCGTAATCATGTTTAGCAGGTTACTTACAAGGTATCTAGACTATTTCCAACATTCCAAGTCCCATAGAACTTACGTTACGTAATCGTCCGTTCTCTGCGCCCATTCGTTCAAAAATTGAACTTCCGAATTTTACTAAATAACGTACATAATCGTTCTTAGTCGGTTACTTACAAGCTATCTAGACTATTCCCAACCTTCCTAGACCCATAGTAGATATCTTACGTAATAGACCGTTCTCTGTGCCCAAACGTTCAAAAATTGAACTTTCGAATTTTACTAAATAACGTACATAATCGTTCTTAGTCTAGATAGCTTGTAAGTAACCTACTATTTCCAACCTTCCAGGACCCATAGAAGAAAAGTTACGTAATTGATCGTTCTCTGTGCCCAAACGTTTAAAAATTGAACTTTCGAATTTTACTAAATAACGTACATAATCGTTGTTAGTAGGTTACTTACAAGCTTTCTAGACTATTTCCAACCTTCCAGGACCCATAGAAGATAAGTTACGTAATTGACCGTTCTGTTCGCCCGATCGTTCAAAAATTGAACTTTCGAATTTTACTAAATAACGTACATAATCGATGTTAGTAGGTTACTTACATGCTTTCTAGACTATTTCCAACCTTCCGAGGTCCATAGTAGATATGTTACGTAATCGACCGTTCTCTGTGTCCAAACGTTCAAAAATTGAACTTTCGAATTTTACAAAATAAAGGTCGTAATCTTGTTTAGCAGGTTACTTACAAGCTATCAAGACTATTTCCAACCTTCCAGGACCCATAGAAGTTAAGTTACGTAATTGACCGTTCTGTTCGCCCGATCGTTCAAAAATTGAACTTTCGCATTTTACTAAATAACGTACATAATCGTTCTTAGTCGGTTACTTACAAGCTATCTAGACTATTTCCAACCTTCCAGGACCCATAGAAGAAAAGTAACGTAATTGATCGTTCTCTGTGCCCAAACGTTCAAAAATTGAACTTTCGAATTTTACTAAATAACGTACATAATCGTTGTTAGTAGGTTACTTACAAGCTTTCTAGACTATTCCCAACCTTCCTAGACCCATAGTAGATATGTTACGTAATCGACCGTTCTCTGTTCCCAAACGTTCAAAAATTGAACTTTCGAATTTTACAAAATAAAGGTCGTAATCTTGTTTAGCAGGTTACTTACAAGGTATCTAGACTATTTACAACATTCCAAGTCCCATAGAACTTACGTTACGTAATCGACCGTTCTCTGCGCCCATTCGTTCAAAAATGAACTTTCGCATTTTACTAAATAACGTACATAATCGTTCTTAGTAGGTTACTTACAAGCTATCTAGACTATTTCCAACCTTCCTAGACCCATAGTAGATATGTGACGTAATCGACCGTTCTCTGTGCCCAAACGTTCAAAAATTGAACTTTCGAATTTTACAAAATAAAGGTCGTAATTATGTTTAGCAGGTTACTTACAAGGTATCTAGACTATTTCCAACATTCCAAGTCCCATAGAACTTACGTTACGTAATCGACCGTTCTCTGCGCCCATTCGTTCAAAAATTGAACTTTCGAATTTTACAAAATAAAGTTCGTAATCATGTTTAGCAGGTTACTTACAAGGTATCTAGACTATTTCCAACATTCCAAGTCCCATAGAACTTACGTTACGTAATCGACCGTTCTCTGCGCCCATTCGTTCAAAAATTGAACTTTCGAATTTTACTAAATAACGTACATAATCGTTCTTAGTAGGTTACTTACAAGCTATCTAGACTATTTCCAACCTTCCAGGACCCATAGAAGAAAAGTAACGTAATTGATCGTTCTCTGTGCCCAAACGTTCAAAAATTGAACTTTCGAATTTTACTAAATAACGTACATAATCGTTCTTAGTAGGTTACTTACAAGCTATCTAGACTATTTCCAACCTTCCAGGTCCCGTAGAAGAAAAGTAACGTAATTGATCGTTCTCTGTGCCCAAACGTTCAAAAATTGAATTTTCGAATTTTACAAAATAAAGGTCGTAATCATGTTTAGCAGGTTACTTACAAGGTATCTAGACTATTTCCAACATTCCAAGTCCCATAGAACTTACGTTACGTAATCGACCGTTCTCTGCGCCCATTCGTTCAAAAAATGAACTTTCGCATTTTACTAAATAACGTACATAATCGTTCTTAGTAGGTTACTTACAAGCTATCTAGACTATTTCCAACCTTCCTAGACCCATAGTAGATATGTGACGTAATCGACCGTTCTCTGTGCCCAAACGTTCAAAAATTGAACTTTCGAATTTTACAAAATAAAGGTCGTAATCATGTTTAGCAGGTTACTTACAAGGTATCTAGACTATTTCCAACATTCCAAGTCCCATAGAACATACGTTACTTAATCGACCGTTCTCTGCGACCATTCGTTCAAAAATTGAACTTTCGAATTTTACAAAATAAAGGTCGTAATCATGTTTAGCAGGTTACTTACAAGGTATCTAGACTATTTCCAACATTCCAAGTCCCATAGAACTTACGTTACGTAATCGACCGTTCTCTGCGCCCATTCGATCAAAAATTGAACTTTCGAATTTTACTAAATAACGTACATAATCGTTGTTAGTAGGTTACTTACAAGCTTTCTAGACTATTTCCAACCTTCCAGGACCCATAGAAGATAAGTTACGTAATTGACCGTTCTGTTCACCCGATCGTTCAAAAATTGAACTTTCGAATTTTACTAAATAACGTACATAATCGTTCTTAGTAGGTTACTTACAAGCTATCTAGACTATTTCCAACCTTCCAGGTCCCGTAGAAGAAAAGTAACGTAATTGATCGTTCTCTGTGCCCAAACGTTCAAAAATTGAATTATCGAATTTTACAAAATAAAGGTCGTAATCATGTTTAGCAGGTTACTTACAAGGTATCTAGACTATTTCCAACATTCCAAGTCCCATAGAACTTACGTTACGTAATCGACCGTTCTCTGCGCCCATTCGTTCAAAAAAATGAACTTTCGCATTTTACTAAATAACGTACATAATCGTTCTTAGTAGGTTACTTACAAGCTATCTAGACTATTTCCAACCTTCCTAGACCCATAGTAGATATGTGACGTAATCGACCGTTCTCTGTGCCCAAACGTTCAAAAATTGAACTTTCGAATTTTACAAAATAAAGGTCGTAATCATGTTTAGCAGGTTACTTACAAGGTATCTAGACTATTTCCAACATTCCAAGTCCCATAGAACATACGTTACTTAATCGACCGTTCTCTGCGACCATTCGTTCAAAAAATTGAACTTTCGAATTTTACAAAATAAAGGTCGTAATCATGTTTAGCAGGTTACTTACAAGGTATCTAGACTATTTCAACATTCCAAGTCCCATAGAACTTACGTTACGTAATCGACCGTTCTCTGCGCCCATTCGATCAAAAATTGAACTTTCGAATTTTACTAAATAACGTACATAATCGTTCTTAGTCTAGATAGCTTGTAAGTAACCTACTATTTCCAACCTTCCAGGACCCATAGAACAAAAGTTACGTAATTTTCCGTTCTGATCGCCCAAACGATCAAAAATTGAACTTTCGCATTTTACTAAATAACGTACATAATCGTTCTTAGTCGGTTACTTACAAGCTATCTAGACTATTTCCAACCTTCCTTGACCCATAGTAGATATGTGACGTAATCGACCGTTCTCTGTGCCCAAACGTTCAAAAATTGAACTTTCGAATTTTACAAAATAAAGGTCGTAATCATGTTTATCAGGTTACTTACAAGGTATCTAGACTATTTCCAACATTCCAAGTCCCATAGAACATACGTTACGTAATCGACCGTTCTCTGCGACCATTCGTGCAAAAATTGAACTTTCGAATTTTACAAAATAAAGGTCGTAATCATGTTTAGCAGGTTACTTACAAGGTATCTAGACTATTTCCAACATTCCAAGTCCCATAGAACATACGTTACGTAATCGACCGTTCTCTGCGACCATTCGTTCAAAAATTGAACTTTCGAATTTTACTAAATAACGTACATAATCGTTCTTAGTCGGTTACTTACAAGCTATCTAGACTATTCCCAACCTTCCTAGACCCATAGTAGATATCTTACGTAATAGACCGTTCTCTGTGCCCAAACGTTCAAAAATTGAACTTTCGAATTTTACAAAATAAAGATCGTAATCATGTTTAGCAGGTTACTTACAAGGTATCTAGACTATTTCCAACATTCCAAGTCCCATAGAACTTACGTTACGTAATCGACCGTTCTCTGCGCCCATTCGTTCAAAAATTGAACTTTCGAATTTTACTAAATAACGTACATAATCGTTCTTAGTCTAGATAGCTTGTAAGTAACCTACTATTTCCAACCTTCCAGGACCCATAGAAGAAAAGTTACGTAATTGATCGTTCTCTGTGCCCAAACGTTTAAAAATTGAACTTTCGAATTTTACTAAATAACGTACATAATCGTTGTTAGTAGGTTACTTACAAGCTTTCTAGACTATTTCCAACCTTCCAGGACCCATAGAAGATAAGTTACGTAATTGACCGCTCTGTTCGCCCGATCGTTCAAAAATTGAACTTTCGAATTTTACAAAATAAAGGTCGTAATCTTGTTTAGCAGGTTACTTACAAGCTTTCTAGACTATTCCCAACCTTCCTAGACCCATAGTAGATATGTTACGTAATCGACCGTTCTCTGTTCCCAAACGTTCAAAAATTGAACTTTCGAATTTTACAAAATAAAGGTCGTAATCATGTTTAGCAGGTTACTTACAAGGTATCTAGACTATTTCCAACATTCCAAGTCCCATAGAACTTACGTTACGTAATCGACCGTTCTCTGCGCCCATTCGTTCAAAAATTGAACTTTCGAATTTTACTAAATAACGTACATAATCGTTCTTAGTAGGTTACTTACAAGCTATCTAGACTATTTCCAACCTTCCAGGTCCCATAGAAGAAAAGTAACGTAATTGATCGTTCTCTGTGCCCAAACGTTCAAAAATTGAACTTTCGAATTTTACAAAATAAAGGTCGTAATCATGTTTAGCAGGTTACTTACAAGGTATCTAGACTATTTCCAACATTCCAAGTCCCATAGAACATACGTTACGTAATCGACCGTTCTCTGCGACCATTCGTTCAAAAATTGAACTTTCGAATTTTACTAAATAACGTACATAATCGTTCTTAGTCGGTTACTTACAAGCTATCTAGACTATTCCCAACCTTCCTAGACCCATAGTAGATATCTTACGTAATAGACCGTTCTCTGTGCCCAAACGTTCAAAAATTGAACTTTCGAATTTTACAAAATAAAGATCGTAATCATGTTTAGCAGGTTACTTACAAGGTATCTAGACTATTTCCAACATTCCAAGTCCCATAGAACTTACGTTACGTAATCGACCGTTCTCTGCGCCCATTCGTTCAAAAATTGAACTTTCGAATTTTACTAAATAAAGGTCGTAATCATGTTTAGCAGGTTACTTACAAGGTATCTAGACTATTTCCAACATTCCAAGTCCCATAGAACTTACGTTACGTAATCGACCGTTCTCTGCGCCCATTCGTTCAAAAATGAACTTTCGCATTTTACTAAATAACGTACATAATCGTTCTTAGTAGGTTACTTACAAGCTATCTAGACTATTTCGAACCTTCCTAGACCCATGGTAGATATGTGACGTAATCGACCGTTCTCTGTGCCCAAACGTTCAAAAATTGAACTTTCGAATTTTACAAAAATAAAGGTCGTAATCATGTTTAGCAGGTTACTTACAAGGTATCTAGACTATTTCCAACATTCCAAGTCCCATAGAACATACGTTACTTAATCGACCGTTCTCTGCGACCATTCGTTCAAAAATTGAACTTTCGAATTTTACAAAATAAAGGTCGTAATCATGTTTAGCAGGTTACTTACAAGGTATCTAGACTATTTCCAACATTCGAAGTCCCATAGAACTTACGTTACGTAATCGACCGTTCTCTGCGCCCATTCGATCAAAAATTGAACTTTCGAATTTTACTAAATAACGTACATAATCGTTCTTAGTCTAGATAGCTTGTAAGTAACCTACTATTTCCAACCTTCCAGGACCCATAGAACAAAAAGTTACGTAATTTTCCGTTCTGATCGCCCAAACGATAAAAATTGAACTTTCGCATTTTACTAAATAACGTACATAATCGTTCTTAGTAGGTTACTTACAAGCTATCTAGACTATTTCCAACCTTCCTTGACCCATAGTAGATATGTGACGTAATCGACCGTTCTCTGTGCCCAAACGTTCAAAAATTGAACTTTCGAATTTTACAAAATAAAGGTCGTAATCTTGTTTAGCAGGTTACTTACAAGGTATCTAGACTATTTCCAACATTCCAAGTCCCATAGAACTTACGTTACGTATTCGACCGTTCTCTGCGCCCATTCGTTCAAAAATTGAACTTTCGAATTTTACTAAATAACGTACATAATCGTTCTTAGTAGGTTACTTACAAGCTATCTAGACTATTTCCAACCTTCCAGGACCCATAGAAGAAAAGTAACGTAATTGATCGTTCTCTGTGCCCAAACGTTCAAAAATTGAACTTTCGAATTTTACATAAATAACGTACATAATCGTTGTTAGTAGGTTACTTACAAGCTTTCTAGACTATTCCCAACCTTCCTAGACCCATAGTAGATATGTGACGTAATCGACCGTTCTCTGTGCCCAAACGTTCAAAAATTGAACTTTCGAATTTTACAAAATAAAGGTCGTAATCATGTTTAGCAGGTTACTTACAAGGTATCTAGACTATTTCCAACATTCCAAGTCCCATAGAACATACGTTACGTAATCGACCGTTCTCTGCGACCATTCGTGCAAAAATTGAACTTTCGAATTTTACAAAATAAAGGTCGTAATCATGTTTAGCAGGTTACTTACAAGGTATCTAGACTATTTCCAACATTCCAAGTCCCATAGAACTTACGTTACGTAATCGTCCGTTCTCTGCGCCCATTCGTTCAAAAATTGAACTTCCGAATTTTACTAAATAACGTACATAATCGTTCTTAGTCGGTTACTTACAAGCTATCTAGACTATTCCCAACCTTCCTAGACCCATAGTAGATATCTTACGTAATAGACCGTTCTCTGTGCCCAAACGTTCAAAAATTGAACTTACGAATTTTACAAAATAAAGATCGTAATCATGTTTAGCAGGTTACTTACAAGGTATCTAGACTATTTCCAACATTCCAAGTCCCATAGAACTTACGTTACGTAATCGACCGTTCTCTGCGCCCATTCGTTCAAAAATTGAACTTTCGAATTTTACTAAATAACGTACATAATCGTTCTTAGTCTAGATAGCTTGTAAGTAACCTACTATTTCCAACCTTCCCGGACCCATAGAAGAAAAGTTACGTAATTGATCGTTCTCTGTGCCCAAACGTTTAAAAATTGAACTTTCGAATTTTACTAAATAACGTACATAATCGTTGTTAGTAGGTTACTTACAAGCTTTCTAGACTATTTCCAACCTTCCAGGACCCATAGAAGATAAGTTACGTAATTGACCGTTCTGTTCGCCCGATCGTTCAAAAATTGAACTTTCGAATTTTACAAAATAAAGGTCGTAATCTTGTTTAGCAGGTTACTTACAAGGTATCTAGACTATTTCCAACATTCCAAGGCCCATAGAACATACGTTACGTAATCGACCGTTCTCTGCGCCCATTCGTTCAAAAATTGAACTTTCGAATTTTACTAAATAACGTACATAATCGTTCTTAGTCGGTTACTTACAAGCTATCTAGACTATTTCCAACCTTCCAGGACCCATAGAAGAAAAGTAACGTAATTGATCGTTCTCTGTGCCCAAACGTTCAAAAATTGAACTTTCGAATTTTACTAAATAACGTACATAATCGTTGTTAGTAGGTTACTTACAAGCTTTCTAGACTATTCCCAACCTTCCTAGACCCATAGTAGATATGTTACGTAATCGACCGTTCTCTGTTCCCAAACGTTCAAAAATTGAACTTTCGAATTTTACAAAATAAAGGTCGTAATCTTGTTTAGCAGGTTACTTACAAGGTATCTAGACTATTTCCAACATTCCAAGTCCCATAGAACTTACGTTACGTAATCGACCGTTCTCTGCGACCATTCGTGCAAAAATTGAACTTTCGAATTTTACAAAATAAAGGTCGTAATCATGTTTAGCAGGTTACTTACAAGGTATCTAGACTATTTCCAACATTCCAAGTCCCATAGAACTTACGTTACGTAATCGTCCGTTCTCTGCGCCCATTCGTTCAAAAATTGAACTTCCGAATTTTACTAAATAACGTACATAATCGTTCTTAGTCGGTTACTTACAAGCTATCTAGACTATTCCCAACCTTCCTAGACCCATAGTAGATATCTTACGTAATAGACCGTTCTCTGTGCCCAAACGTTCAAAAATTGAACTTACGAATTTTACAAAATAAAGATCGTTATCATGTTTAGCAGGTTACTTACAAGGTATCTAGACTATTTCCAACATTCCAAGTCCCATAGAACTTACGTTACGTAATCGACCGTTCTCTGCGCCCATTCGTTCAAAAATTGAACTTTCGAATTTTACTAAATAACGTACATAATCGTTCTTAGTCTAGATAGCTTGTAAGTAACCTACTATTTCCAACCTTCCCGGACCCATAGAAGAAAAGTTACGTAATTGATCGTTCTCTGTGCCCAAACGTTTAAAAATTGAACTTTCGAATTTTACTAAATAACGTACATAATCGTTGTTAGTAGGTTACTTACAAGCTTTCTAGACTATTTCCAACCTTCCAGGACCCATAGAAGATAAGTTACGTAATTGACCGTTCTGTTCGCCCGATCGTTCAAAAATTGAACTTTCGAATTTTACAAAATAAAGGTCGTAATCTTGTTTAGCAGGTTACTTACAAGGTATCTAGACTATTTCCAACATTCCAAGTCCCATAGAACTTACGTTACGTAATCGACCGTTCTCTGCGCCCATTCGTTCAAAAATTGAACTTTCGAATTTTACAAAATAAAGCTCGTAATCATGTTTAGCAGGTTACTGACAAGGTATCTAGACTATTTCCAACATTCCAAGTCCCATAGAACTTACGTTACGTAATCGACCGTTCTCTGCGCCCATTCGTTCAAAAATTGAACTTTCGAATTTTACTAAATAACGTACATAATCGTTCTTAGTAGGTTACTTACAAGCTATCTAGACTATTTCCAACCTTCCAGGACCCATAGAAGAAAAGTAACGTAATTGATCGTTCTCTGTGCCCAAACGTTCAAAAATTGAACTTTCGAATTTTACTAAATAACGTACATAATCGTTGTTAGTAGGTTACTTACAAGCTTTCTAGACTATTCCCAACCTTCCTAGACCCATAGTAGATATGTTACGTAATCGACCGTTCTCTGTTCCCAAACGTTCAAAAATTGAACTTTCGAATTTTACAAAATAACGTACATAATCGTTCTTAGTAGGTTACTTACAAGCTATCTAGACTATTTCCAACCTTCCAGGACCCATAGAAGAAAAGTAACGTAATTGATCGTTCTCTGTGCCCAAACGTTCAAAAATTGAACTTTCGAATTTTACTAAATAACGTACATAATCGATGTTAGTAGGTTACTTACATGCTTTCTAGACTATTTCCAACCTTCCGAGGTCCATAGTAGATATGTTACGTAATCGACCGTTCTCTGTGTCCAAACGTTCAAAAATTGAACTTTCGAATTTTACAAAATAAAGGTCGTAATCTTGTTTAGCAGGTTACTTACAAGCTATCAAGACTATTTCCAACCTTCCAGGACCCATAGAAGTTAAGTTACGTAATTGACCGTTCTGTTCGCCCGATCGTTCAAAAATTGAACTTTCGCATTTTACTAAATAACGTACATAATCGTTCTTAGTCGGTTACTTACAAGCTATCTAGACTATTTCCAACCTTCCAGGACCCATAGAAGAAAAGTAACGTAATCGACCGTTCTCTGCGCCCATTCGTTCAAAAAATGAACTTTCGAATTTTACAAAATAAAGGTCGTAATCATGTTTAGCAGGTTACTTACAAGGTATCTAGACTATTTCCAACATTCCAAGTCCCATAGAACTTACGTTACGTAATCGACCGTTCTCTGCGCCCATTCGTTCAAAAATTGAACTTTCGAATTTTACTAAATAACGTACATAATCGTTCTTAGTCGGTTACTTACAAGCTATCTAGACTATTCCCAACCTTCCTAGACCCATAGTAGATATCTTACGTAATAGACCGTTCTCTGTGCCCAAACGTTCACAAATTGAACTTTCGAATTTTACAAAATAAAGATCGTAATCATGTTTAGCAGGTTACTTACAAGGTATCTAGACTATTTCCAACATTCCAAGTCCCATAGAACTTACGTTACGTAATCGACCGTTCTCTGCGCCCATTCGTTCAAAAATTGAACTTTCGAATTTTACTAAATAACGTACATAATCGTTCTTAGTCTAGATAGCTTGTAAGTAACCTACTATTTCCAACCTTCCAGGACCCATAGAAGAAAAGTTACGTAATTGATCGTTCTCTGTGCCCAAACGTTTAAAAATTGAACTTTCGAATTTTACTAAATAACGTACATAATCGTTGTTAGTAGGTTACTTACAAGCTTTCTAGACTATTTCCAACCTTCCAGGACCCATAGAAGATAAGTTACGTAATTGACCGCTCTGTTCGCCCGATCGTTCAAAAATTGAACTTTCGAATTTTACAAAATAAAGGTCGTAATCTTGTTTAGCAGGTTACTTACAAGCTTTCTAGACTATTCCCAACCTTCCTAGACCCATAGTAGATATGTTACGTAATCGACCGTTCTCTGTTCCCAAACGTTCAAAAATTGAACTTTCGAATTTTACAAAATAAAGGTCGTAATCTTGTTTAGCAGGTTACTTACAAGGTATCTAGACTATTTCCAACATTCCAAGTCCCATAGAACTTACGTTACGTAATCGACCGTTCTCTGCGCCCATTCGTTCAAAAATTGAACTTTCGAATTTTACTAAATAACGTACATAATCGTTCTTAGTAGGTTACTTACAAGCTATCTAGACTATTTCCAACCTTCCAGGTCCCATAGAAGAAAAGTAACGTAATTGATCGTTCTCTGTGCCCAAACGTTCAAAAATTGAACTTTCGAATTTTACAAAATAAAGGTCGTAATCATGTTTAGCAGGTTACTTACAAGGTATCTAGACTATTTCCAACATTCCAAGTCCCATAGAACTTACGTTACGTAATCGACCGTTCTCTGCGCCCATTCGTTCAAAAATGAACTTTCGCATTTTACTAAATAACGTACATAATCGTTCTTAGTAGGTTACTTACAAGCTATCTAGACTATTTCCAACCTTCCTAGACCCATAGAACTTACGTTACGTATTCGACCGTTCTCTGCGCCCATTCGTTCAAAAATTGAACTTTCGAATTTTACTAAATAACGTACATAATCGTTCTTAGTAGGTTACTTACAAGCTATCTAGACTATTTCCAACCTTCCAGGACCCATAGAAGAAAAGTAACGTAATTGATCGTTCTCTGTGCCCAAACGTTCAAAAATTGAACTTTCGAATTTTACTAAATAACGTACATAATCGTTGTTAGTAGGTTACTTACAAGCTTTCTAGACTATTCCCAACCTTCCTAGACCCATAGTAGATATGTGACGTAATCGACCGTTCTCTGTGCCCAAACGTTCAAAAATTGAACTTTCGAATTTTACAAAATAAAGGTCGTAATCATGTTTAGCAGGTTACTTACAAGGTATCTAGACTATTTCCAACATTCCAAGTCCCATAGAACATACGTTACGTAATCGACCGTTCTCTGCGACCATTCGTGCAAAAATTGAACTTTCGAATTTTACAAAATAAAGGTCGTAATCATGTTTAGCAGGTTACTTACAAGGTATCTAGACTATTTCCAACATTCCAAGTCCCATAGAACTTACGTTACGTAATCGTCCGTTCTCTGCGCCCATTCGTTCAAAAATTGAACTTCCGAATTTTACTAAATAACGTACATAATCGTTCTTAGTCGGTTACTTACAAGCTATCTAGACTATTCCCAACCTTCCTAGACCCATAGTAGATATCTTACGTAATAGACCGTTCTCTGTGCCCAAACGTTCAAAAATTGAACTTTCGAATTTTACTAAATAACGTACATAATCGTTCTTAGTCTAGATAGCTTGTAAGTAACCTACTATTTCCAACCTTCCAGGACCCATAGAAGAAAAGTTACGTAATTGATCGTTCTCTGTGCCCAAACGTTTAAAAATTGAACTTTCGAATTTTACTAAATAACGTACATAATCGTTGTTAGTAGGTTACTTACAAGCTTTCTAGACTATTTCCAACCTTCCAGGACCCATAGAAGATAAGTTACGTAATTGACCGTTCTGTTCGCCCGATCGTTCAAAAATTGAACTTTCGAATTTTACTAAATAACGTACATAATCGATGTTAGTAGGTTACTTACATGCTTTCTAGACTATTTCCAACCTTCCGAGGTCCATAGTAGATATGTTACGTAATCGACCGTTCTCTGTGTCCAAACGTTCAAAAATTGAACTTTCGAATTTTACAAAATAAAGGTCGTAATCTTGTTTAGCAGGTTACTTACAAGCTATCAAGACTATTTCCAACCTTCCAGGACCCATAGAAGTTAAGTTACGTAATTGACCGTTCTGTTCGCCCGATCGTTCAAAAATTGAACTTTCGCATTTTACTAAATAACGTACATAATCGTTCTTAGTCGGTTACTTACAAGCTATCTAGACTATTTCCAACCTTCCAGGACCCATAGAAGAAAAGTAACGTAATTGATCGTTCTCTGTGCCCAAACGTTCAAAAATTGAACTTTCGAATTTTACTAAATAACGTACATAATCGTTGTTAGTAGGTTACTTACAAGCTTTCTAGACTATTCCCAACCTTCCTAGACCCATAGTAGATATGTTACGTAATCGACCGTTCTCTGTTCCCAAACGTTCAAAAATTGAACTTTCGAATTTTACAAAATAAAGGTCGTAATCTTGTTTAGCAGGTTACTTACAAGGTATCTAGACTATTTACAACATTCCAAGTCCCATAGAACTTACGTTACGTAATCGACCGTTCTCTGCGCCCATTCGTTCAAAAATGAACTTTCGCATTTTACTAAATAACGTACATAATCGTTCTTAGTAGGTTACTTACAAGCTATCTAGACTATTTCCAACCTTCCTAGACCCATAGTAGATATGTGACGTAATCGACCGTTCTCTGTGCCCAAACGTTCAAAAATTGAACTTTCGAATTTTACAAAATAAAGGTCGTAATTATGTTTAGCAGGTTACTTACAAGGTATCTAGACTATTTCCAACATTCCAAGTCCCATAGAACTTACGTTACGTAATCGACCGTTCTCTGCGCCCATTCGTTCAAAAATTGAACTTTCGAATTTTACAAAATAAAGTTCGTAATCATGTTTAGCAGGTTACTTACAAGGTATCTAGACTATTTCCAACATTCCAAGTCCCATAGAACTTACGTTACGTAATCGACCGTTCTCTGCGCCCATTCGTTCAAAAATTGAACTTTCGAATTTTACTAAATAACGTACATAATCGTTCTTAGTAGGTTACTTACAAGCTATCTAGACTATTTCCAACCTTCCAGGACCCATAGAAGAAAAGTAACGTAATTGATCGTTCTCTGTGCCCAAACGTTCAAAAATTGAACTTTCGAATTTTACTAAATAACGTACATAATCGTTCTTAGTAGGTTACTTACAAGCTATCTAGACTATTTCCAACCTTCCAGGTCCCGTAGAAGAAAAGTAACGTAATTGATCGTTCTCTGTGCCCAAACGTTCAAAAATTGAATTTTCGAATTTTACAAAATAAAGGTCGTAATCATGTTTAGCAGGTTACTTACAAGGTATCTAGACTATTTCCAACATTCCAAGTCCCATAGAACTTACGTTACGTAATCGACCGTTCTCTGCGCCCATTCGTTCAAAAATGAACTTTCGCATTTTACTAAATAACGTACATAATCGTTCTTAGTAGGTTACTTACAAGCTATCTAGACTATTTCCAACCTTCCTAGACCCATAGTAGATATGTGACGTAATCGACCGTTCTCTGTGCCCAAACGTTCAAAAATTGAACTTTCGAATTTTACAAAATAAAGGTCGTAATCATGTTTAGCAGGTTACTTACAAGGTATCTAGACTATTTCCAACATTCCAAGTCCCATAGAACATACGTTACTTAATCGACCGTTCTCTGCGACCATTCGTTCAAAAATTGAACTTTCGAATTTTACAAAATAAAGGTCGTAATCATGTTTAGCAGGTTACTTACAAGGTATCTAGACTATTTCCAACATTCCAAGTCCCATAGAACTTACGTTACGTAATCGACCGTTCTCTGCGCCCATTCGATCAAAAATTGAACTTTCGAATTTTACTAAATAACGTACATAATCGTTGTTAGTAGGTTACTTACAAGCTTTCTAGACTATTTCCAACCTTCCAGGACCCATAGAAGATAAGTTACGTAATTGACCGTTCTGTTCGCCCGATCGTTCAAAAATTGAACTTTCGAATTTTACTAAATAACGTACATAATCGATGTTAGTAGGTTACTTACATGCTTTCTAGACTATTTCCAACCTTCCGAGGTCCATAGTAGATATGTTACGTAATCGACCGTTCTCTGTGTCCAAACGTTCAAAAATTGAACTTTCGAATTTTACAAAATAAAGGTCGTAATCTTGTTTAGCAGGTTACTTACAAGCTATCAAGACTATTTCCAACCTTCCAGGACCCATAGAAGTTAAGTTACGTAATTGACCGTTCTGTTCGCCCGATCGTTCAAAAATTGAACTTTCGCATTTTACTAAATAACGTACATAATCGTTCTTAGTCGGTTACTTACAAGCTATCTAGACTATTTCCAACCTTCCAGGACCCATAGAAGAAAAGTAACGTAATTGATCGTTCTCTGTGCCCAAACGTTCAAAATTGAACTTTCGAATTTTACTAAATAACGTACATAATCGTTGTTAGTAGGTTACTTACAAGCTTTCTAGACTATTCCCAACCTTCCTAGACCCATAGTAGATATGTTACGTAATCGACCGTTCTCTGTTCCCAAACGTTCAAAAATTGAACTTTCGAATTTTACAAAATAAAGGTCGTAATCTTGTTTAGCAGGTTACTTACAAGGTATCTAGACTATTTACAACATTCCAAGTCCCATAGAACTTACGTTACGTAATCGACCGTTCTCTGCGCCCATTCGTTCAAAAAAATGAACTTTCGCATTTTACTAAATAACGTACATAATCGTTCTTAGTAGGTTACTTACAAGCTATCTAGACTATTTCCAACCTTCCTAGACCCATAGTAGATATGTGACGTAATCGACCGTTCTCTGTGCCCAAACGTTCAAAAATTGAACTTTCGAATTTTACAAAATAAAGGTCGTAATTATGTTTAGCAGGTTACTTACAAGGTATCTAGACTATTTCCAACATTCCAAGTCCCATAGAACTTACGTTACGTAATCGACCGTTCTCTGCGCCCATTCGTTCAAAATTGAACTTTCGAATTTTACAAAATAAAGTTCGTAATCATGTTTAGCAGGTTACTTACAAGGTATCTAGACTATTTCCAACATTCCAAGTCCCATAGAACTTACGTTACGTAATCGACCGTTCTCTGCGCCCATTCGTTCAAAAATTGAACTTTCGAATTTTACTAAATAACGTACATAATCGTTCTTAGTAGGTTACTTACAAGCTATCTAGACTATTTCCAACCTTCCAGGACCCATAGAAGAAAAGTAACGTAATTGATCGTTCTCTGTGCCCAAACGTTCAAAAATTGAACTTTCGAATTTTACTAAATAACGTACATAATCGTTCTTAGTAGGTTACTTACAAGCTATCTAGACTATTTCCAACCTTCCAGGTCCCGTAGAAGAAAAGTAACGTAATTGATCGTTCTCTGTGCCCAAACGTTCAAAAATTGAATTTTCGAATTTTACAAAATAAAGGTCGTAATCATGTTTAGCAGGTTACTTACAAGGTATCTAGACTATTTCCAACATTCCAAGTCCCATAGAACTTACGTTACGTAATCGACCGTTCTCTGCGCCCATTCGTTCAAAAATGAACTTTCGCATTTTACTAAATAACGTACATAATCGTTCTTAGTAGGTTACTTACAAGCTATCTAGACTATTTCCAACCTTCCTAGACCCATAGTAGATATGTGACGTAATCGACCGTTCTCTGTGCCCAAACGTTCAAAAAATTGAACTTTCGAATTTTACAAAATAAAGGTCATAATCATGTTTAGCAGGTTACTTACAAGGTATCTAGACTATTTCCAACATTCCAAGTCCCATAGAACATACGTTACTTAATCGACCGTTCTCTGCGACCATTCGTTCAAAAATTGAACTTTCGAATTTTACAAAATAAAGGTCGTAATCATGTTTAGCAGGTTACTTACAAGGTATCTAGACTATTTCCAACATTCCAAGTCCCATAGAACTTACGTTACGTAATCGACCGTTCTCTGCGCCCATTCGATCAAAAATTGAACTTTCGAATTTTACTAAATAACGTACATAATCGTTCTTAGTCTAGATAGCTTGTAAGTAACCTACTATTTCCAACCTTCCAGGACCCATAGAACAAAAGTTACGTAATTTTCCGTTCTGATCGCCCAAACGATCAAAAATTGAACTTTCGCATTTTACTAAATAACGTACATAATCGTTCTTAGTCGGTTACTTACAAGCTATCTAGACTATTCCCAACCTTCCTAGACCCATAGTAGATATCTTACGTAATAGACCGTTCTCTGTGCCCAAACGTTCAAAAATTGAACTTTCGAATTTTACAAAATAAAGATCGTAATCATGTTTAGCAGGTTACTTACAAGGTATCTAGACTATTTCCAACATTCCAAGTCCCATAGAACTTACGTTACGTAATCGACCGTTCTCTGCGCCCATTCGTTCAAAAATTGAACTTTCGAATTTTACTAAATAACGTACATAATCGTTCTTAGTCTAGATAGCTTGTAAGTAACCTACTATTTCCAACCTTCCAGGACCCATAGAAGAAAAGTTACGTAATTGATCGTTCTCTGTGCCCAAACGTTTAAAAATTGAACTTTCGAATTTTACTAAATAACGTACATAATCGTTGTTAGTAGGTTACTTACAAGCTTTCTAGACTATTTCCAACCTTCCAGGACCCATAGAAGATAAGTTACGTAATTGACCGTTCTGTTCGCCCGATCGTTCAAAAATTGAACTTTCGAATTTTACAAAATAAAGGTCGTAATCTTGTTTAGCAGGTTACTTACAAGGTATCTAGACTATTTCCAACATTCCAAGTCCCATAGAACTTACGTTACGTAATCGACCGTTCTCTGCGCCCATTCGTTCAAAAATTGAACTTTCGAATTTTACTAAATAACGTACATAATCGTTCTTAGTCGGTTACTTACAAGCTATCTAGACTATTTCCAACCTTCCAGGACCCATAGAAGAAAAGTAACGTAATTGATCGTTCTCTGTGCCCAAACGTTCAAAAATTGAACTTTCGAATTTTACTAAATAACGTACATAATCGTTGTTAGTAGGTTACTTACAAGCTTTCTAGACTATTCCCAACCTTCCTAGACCCATAGTAGATATGTTACGTAATCGACCGTTCTCTGTTCCCAAACGTTCAAAAATTGAACTTTCGAATTTTACAAAATAAAGGTCGTAATCTTGTTTAGCAGGTTACTTACAAGGTATCTAGACTATTTCCAACATTCCAAGTCCCATAGAACTTACGTTACGTAATCGACCGTTCTCTGCGCCCATTCGTTCAAAAATTGAACTTTCGAATTTTACTAAATAACGTACATAATCGTTCTTAGTAGGTTACTTACAAGCTATCTAGACTATTTCCAACCTTCCAGGACCCATAGAAGAAAAGTAACGTAATTGATCGTTCTCTGTGCCCAAACGTTCAAAAATTGAACTTTCGAATTTTACTAAATAACGTACATAATCGATGTTAGTAGGTTACTTACATGCTTTCTAGACTATTTCCAACCTTCCGAGGTCCATAGTAGATATGTTACGTAATCGACCGTTCTCTGTGTCCAAACGTTCAAAAATTGAACTTTCGAATTTTACAAAATAAAGGTCGTAATCTTGTTTAGCAGGTTACTTACAAGCTATCAAGACTATTTCCAACCTTCCAGGACCCATAGAAGTTAAGTTACGTAATTGACCGTTCTGTTCGCCCGATCGTTCAAAAATTGAACTTTCGCATTTTACTAAATAACGTACATAATCGTTCTTAGTCGGTTACTTACAAGCTATCTAGACTATTTCCAACCTTCCAGGACCCATAGAAGAAAAGTAACGTAATCGACCGTTCTCTGCGCCCATTCGTTCAAAAAATGAACTTTCGAATTTTACAAAATAAAGGTCGTAATCATGTTTAGCAGGTTACTTACAAGGTATCTAGACTATTTCCAACATTCCAAGTCCCATAGAACTTACGTTACGTAATCGACCGTTCTCTGCGCCCATTCGTTCAAAAATTGAACTTTCGAATTTTACTAAATAACGTACATAATCGTTCTTAGTCGGTTACTTACAAGCTATCTAGACTATTCCCAACCTTCCTAGACCCATAGTAGATATCTTACGTAATAGACCGTTCTCTGTGCCCAAACGTTCACAAATTGAACTTTCGAATTTTACAAAATAAAGATCGTAATCATGTTTAGCAGGTTACTTACAAGGTATCTAGACTATTTCCAACATTCCAAGTCCCATAGAACTTACGTTACGTAATCGACCGTTCTCTGCGCCCATTCGTTCAAAAATTGAACTTTCGAATTTTACTAAATAACGTACATAATCGTTCTTAGTCTAGATAGCTTGTAAGTAACCTACTATTTCCAACCTTCCAGGACCCATAGAAGAAAAGTTACGTAATTGATCGTTCTCTGTGCCCAAACGTTTAAAAATTGAACTTTCGAATTTTACTAAATAACGTACATAATCGTTGTTAGTAGGTTACTTACAAGCTTTCTAGACTATTTCCAACCTTCCAGGACCCATAGAAGATAAGTTACGTAATTGACCGCTCTGTTCGCCCGATCGTTCAAAAATTGAACTTTCGAATTTTACAAAATAAAGGTCGTAATCTTGTTTAGCAGGTTACTTACAAGCTTTCTAGACTATTCCCAACCTTCCTAGACCCATAGTAGATATGTTACGTAATCGACCGTTCTCTGTTCCCAAACGTTCAAAATTGAACTTTCGAATTTTACAAAATAAAGGTCGTAATCTTGTTTAGCAGGTTACTTACAAGGTATCTAGACTATTTCCAACATTCCAAGTCCCATAGAACTTACGTTACGTAATCGACCGTTCTCTGCGCCCATTCGTTCAAAAAATTGAACTTTCGAATTTTACTAAATAACGTACATAATCGTTCTTAGTAGGTTACTTACAAGCTATCTAGACTATTTCCAACCTTCCAGGTCCCATAGAAGAAAAGTAACGTAATTGATCGTTCTCTGTGCCCAAACGTTCAAAAATTGAACTTTCGAATTTTACAAAATAAAGGTCGTAATCATGTTTAGCAGGTTACTTACAAGGTATCTAGACTATTTCCAACATTCCAAGTCCCATAGAACTTACGTTACGTAATCGACCGTTCTCTGCGCCCATTCGTTCAAAAAAATGAACTTTCGCATTTTACTAAATAACGTACATAATCGTTCTTAGTAGGTTACTTACAAGCTATCTAGACTATTTCCAACCTTCCTAGACCCATAGAACTTACGTTACGTATTCGACCGTTCTCTGCGCCCATTCGTTCAAAAATTGAACTTTCGAATTTTACTAAATAACGTACATAATCGTTCTTAGTAGGTTACTTACAAGCTATCTAGACTATTTCCAACCTTCCAGGACCCATAGAAGAAAAGTAACGTAATTGATCGTTCTCTGTGCCCAAACGTTCAAAAATTGAACTTTCGAATTTTACTAAATAACGTACATAATCGTTGTTAGTAGGTTACTTACAAGCTTTCTAGACTATTCCCAACCTTCCTAGACCCATAGTAGATATGTGACGTAATCGACCGTTCTCTGTGCCCAAACGTTCAAAAATTGAACTTTCGAATTTTACAAAATAAAGGTCGTAATCATGTTTAGCAGGTTACTTACAAGGTATCTAGACTATTTCCAACATTCCAAGTCCCATAGAACATACGTTACGTAATCGACCGTTCTCTGCGACCATTCGTGCAAAAATTGAACTTTCGAATTTTACAAAATAAAGGTCGTAATCATGTTTAGCAGGTTACTTACAAGGTATCTAGACTATTTCCAACATTCCAAGTCCCATAGAACTTACGTTACGTAATCGTCCATTCTCTGCGCCCATTCGTTCAAAAATTGAACTTCCGAATTTTACTAAATAACGTACATAATCGTTCTTAGTCGGTTACTTACAAGCTATCTAGACTATTCCCAACCTTCCTAGACCCATAGTAGATATCTTACGTAATAGACCGTTCTCTGTGCCCAAACGTTCAAAAATTGAACTTTCGAATTTTACTAAATAACGTACATAATCGTTCTTAGTCTAGATAGCTTGTAAGTAACCTACTATTTCCAACCTTCCAGGACCCATAGAAGAAAAGTTACGTAATTGATCGTTCTCTGTGCCCAAACGTTTAAAAATTGAACTTTCGAATTTTACTAAATAACGTACATAATCGTTGTTAGTAGGTTACTTACAAGCTTTCTAGACTATTTCCAACCTTCCAGGACCCATAGAAGATAAGTTACGTAATTGACCGTTCTGTTCGCCCGATCGTTCAAAAATTGAACTTTCGAATTTTACTAAATAACGTACATAATCGATGTTAGTAGGTTACTTACATGCTTTCTAGACTATTTCCAACCTTCCGAGGTCCATAGTAGATATGTTACGTAATCGACCGTTCTCTGTGTCCAAACGTTCAAAAATTGAACTTTCGAATTTTACAAAATAAAGGTCGTAATCTTGTTTAGCAGGTTACTTACAAGCTATCAAGACTATTTCCAACCTTCCAGGACCCATAGAAGTTAAGTTACGTAATTGACCGTTCTGTTCGCCCGATCGTTCAAAAATTGAACTTTCGCATTTTACTAAATAACGTACATAATCGTTCTTAGTCGGTTACTTACAAGCTATCTAGACTATTTCCAACCTTCCAGGACCCATAGAAGAAAAGTAACGTAATTGATCGTTCTCTGTGCCCAAACGTTCAAAAATTGAACTTTCGAATTTTACTAAATAACGTACATAATCGTTGTTAGTAGGTTACTTACAAGCTTTCTAGACTATTCCCAACCTTCCTAGACCCATAGTAGATATGTTACGTAATCGACCGTTCTCTGTTCCCAAACGTTCAAAAATTGAACTTTCGAATTTTACAAAATAAAGGTCGTAATCTTGTTTAGCAGGTTACTTACAAGGTATCTAGACTATTTACAACATTCCAAGTCCCATAGAACTTACGTTACGTAATCGACCGTTCTCTGCGCCCATTCGTTCAAAAATGAACTTTCGCATTTTACTAAATAACGTACATAATCGTTCTTAGTAGGTTACTTACAAGCTATCTAGACTATTTCCAACCTTCCTAGACCCATAGTAGATATGTGACGTAATCGACCGTTCTCTGTGCCCAAACGTTCAAAAATTGAACTTTCGAATTTTACAAAATAAAGGTCGTAATTATGTTTAGCAGGTTACTTACAAGGTATCTAGACTATTTCCAACATTCCAAGTCCCATAGAACTTACGTTACGTAATCGACCGTTCTCTGCGCCCATTCGTTCAAAAATTGAACTTTCGAATTTTACAAAATAAAGTTCGTAATCATGTTTAGCAGGTTACTTACAAGGTATCTAGACTATTTCCAACATTCCAAGTCCCATAGAACTTACGTTACGTAATCGACCGTTCTCTGCGCCCATTCGTTCAAAAATTGAACTTTCGAATTTTACTAAATAACGTACATAATCGTTCTTAGTAGGTTACTTACAAGCTATCTAGACTATTTCCAACCTTCCAGGACCCATAGAAGAAAAGTAACGTAATTGATCGTTCTCTGTGCCCAAACGTTCAAAAATTGAATTTTCGAATTTTACAAAATAAAGGTCGTAATCATGTTTAGCAGGTTACTTACAAGGTATCTAGACTATTTCCAACATTCCAAGTCCCATAGAACTTACGTTACGTAATCGACCGTTCTCTGCGCCCATTCGTTCAAAAAATGAACTTTCGCATTTTACTAAATAACGTACATAATCGTTCTTAGTAGGTTACTTACAAGCTATCTAGACTATTTCCAACCTTCCTAGACCCATAGTAGATATGTGACGTAATCGACCGTTCTCTGTGCCCAAACGTTCAAAATTGAACTTTCGAATTTTACAAAATAAAGGTCGTAATCATGTTTAGCAGGTTACTTACAAGGTATCTAGACTATTTCCAACATTCCAAGTCCCATAGAACATACGTTACTTAATCGACCGTTCTCTGCGACCATTCGTTCAAAAATTGAACTTTCGAATTTTACAAAATAAAGGTCGTAATCATGTTTAGCAGGTTACTTACAAGGTATCTAGACTATTTCCAACATTCCAAGTCCCATAGAACTTACGTTACGTAATCGACCGTTCTCTGCGCCCATTCGATCAAAAATTGAACTTTCGAATTTTACTAAATAACGTACATAATCGTTCTTAGTCTAGATAGCTTGTAAGTAACCTACTATTTCCAACCTTCCAGGACCCATAGAACAAAAGTTACGTAATTTTCCGTTCTGATCGCCCAAACGATCAAAAAATTGAACTTTCGCATTTTACTAAATAACGTACATAATCGTTCTTAGTCGGTTACTTACAAGCTATCTAGACTATTTCCAACCTTCCTTGACCCATAGTAGATATGTGACGTAATCGACCGTTCTCTGTGCCCAAACGTTCAAAAATTGAACTTTCGAATTTTACAAAATAAAGGTCGTAATCATGTTTAGCAGGTTACTTACAAGGTATCTAGACTATTTCCAACATTCCAAGTCCCATAGAACATACGTTACGTAATCGACCGTTCTCTGCGACCATTCGTGCAAAAATTGAACTTTCGAATTTTACAAAATAAAGGTCGTAATCATGTTTAGCAGGTTACTTACAAGGTATCTAGACTATTTCCAACATTCCAAGTCCCATAGAACTTACGTTACGTAATCGTCCGTTCTCTGCGCCCATTCGTTCAAAAATTGAACTTCCGAATTTTACTAAATAACGTACATAATCGTTCTTAGTCGGTTACTTACAAGCTATCTAGACTATTCCCAACCTTCCTAGACCCATAGTAGATATCTTACGTAATAGACCGTTCTCTGTGCCCAAACGTTCAAAAATTGAACTTACGAATTTTACAAAATAAAGATCGTAATCATGTTTAGCAGGTTACTTACAAGGTATCTAGACTATTTCCAACATTCCAAGTCCCATAGAACTTACGTTACGTAATCGACCGTTCTCTGCGCCCATTCGTTCAAAAATTGAACTTTCGAATTTTACTAAATAACGTACATAATCGTTCTTAGTCTAGATAGCTTGTAAGTAACCTACTATTTCCAACCTTCCAGGACCCATAGAAGAAAAGTTACGTAATTGATCGTTCTCTGTGCCCAAACGTTTAAAAATTGAACTTTCGAATTTTACTAAATAACGTACATAATCGTTGTTAGTAGGTTACTTACAAGCTTTCTAGACTATTTCCAACCTTCCAGGACCCATAGAAGATAAGTTACGTAATTGACCGTTCTGTTCGCCCGATCGTTCAAAAATTGAACTTTCGAATTTTACAAAATAAAGGTCGTAATCTTGTTTAGCAGGTTACTTACAAGGTATCTAGACTATTTCCAACATTCCAAGTCCCATAGAACTTACGTTACGTAATCGACCGTTCTCTGCGCCCATTCGTTCAAAAATTGAACTTTCGAATTTTACTAAATAACGTACATAATCGATGTTAGTAGGTTACTTACATGCTTTCTAGACTATTTCCAACCTTCCGAGGTCCATAGTAGATATGTTACGTAATCGACCGTTCTCTGTGTCCAAACGTTCAAAAATTGAACTTTCGAATTTTACAAAATAAAGGTCGTAATCTTGTTTAGCAGGTTACTTACAAGCTATCAAGACTATTTCCAACCTTCCAGGACCCATAGAAGTTAAGTTACGTAATTGACCGTTCTGTTCGCCCGATCGTTCAAAAATTGAACTTTCGGATTTTACTAAATAACGTACATAATCGTTCTTAGTCGGTTACTTACAAGCTATCTAGACTATTTCCAACCTTCCAGGACCCATAGAAGAAAAGTAACGTAATTGATCGTTCTCTGTGCCCAAACGTTCAAAAATTGAACTTTCGAATTTTACTAAATAACGTACATAATCGTTGTTAGTAGGTTACTTACAAGCTTTCTAGACTATTCCCAACCTTCCTAGACCCATAGTAGATATGTTACGTAATCGACCGTTCTCTGTTCCCAAACGTTCAAAAATTGAACTTTCGAATTTTACAAAATAAAGGTCGTAATCTTGTTTAGCAGGTTACTTACAAGGTATCTAGACTATTTACAACATTCCAAGTCCCATAGAACTTACGTTACGTAATCGACCGTTCTCTGCGCCCATTCGTTCAAAAAATGAACTTTCGCATTTTACTAAATAACGTACATAATCGTTCTTAGTAGGTTACTTACAAGCTATCTAGACTATTTCCAACCTTCCTAGACCCATAGTAGATATGTGACGTAATCGACCGTTCTCTGTGCCCAAACGTTCAAAAATTGAACTTTCGAATTTTACAAAATAAAGGTCGTAATTATGTTTAGCAGGTTACTTACAAGGTATCTAGACTATTTCCAACATTCCAAGTCCCATAGAACTTACGTTACGTAATCGACCGTTCTCTGCGCCCATTCGTTCAAAAAATTGAACTTTCGAATTTTACAAAATAAAGGTCGTAATCATGTTTAGCAGGTTACTTACAAGGTATCTAGACTATTTTAACATTCCAAGTCCCATAGAACTTACGTTACGTAATCGACCGTTCTCTGCGCCCATTCGTTCAAAAATTGAACTTTCGAATTTTACTAAATAACGTACATAATCGTTCTTAGTAGGTTACTTACAAGCTATCTAGACTATTTCCAACCTTCCAGGACCCATAGAAGAAAAGTAACGTAATTGATCGTTCTCTGTGCCCAAACGTTCAAAAATTGAACTTTCGAATTTTACTAAATAACGTACATAATCGTTCTTAGTAGGTTACTTACAAGCTATCTAGACTATTTCCAACCTTCCAGGTCCCGTAGAAGAAAAGTAACGTAATTGATCGTTCTCTGTGCCCAAACGTTCAAAAATTGAATTTTCGAATTTTACAAAATAAAGGTCGTAATCATGTTTAGCAGGTTACTTACAAGGTATCTAGACTATTTCCAACATTCCAAGTCCCATAGAACTTACGTTACGTAATCGACCGTTCTCTGCGCCCATTCGTTCAAAAAATGAACTTTCGCATTTTACTAAATAACGTACATAATCGTTCTTAGTAGGTTACTTACATGCTATCTAGACTATTTCCAACCTTCCTAGACCCATAGTAGATATGTGACGTAATCGACCGTTCTCTGTGCCCAAACGTTCAAAAATTGAACTTTCGAATTTTACAAAATAAAGGTCGTAATCATGTTTAGCAGGTTACTTACAAGGTATCTAGACTATTTCCAACATTCCAAGTCCCATAGAACATACGTTACTTAATCGACCGTTCTCTGCGACCATTCGTTCAAAAATTGAACTTTCGAATTTTACAAAATAAAGGTCGTAATCATGTTTAGCAGGTTACTTACAAGGTATCTAGACTATTTCCAACATTCCAAGTCCCATAGAACTTACGTTACGTAATCGACCGTTCTCTGCGCCCATTCGATCAAAAATTGAACTTTCGAATTTTACTAAATAACGTACATAATCGTTCTTAGTCTAGATAGCTTGTAAGTAACCTACTATTTCCAACCTTCCAGGACCCATAGAACAAAAGTTACGTAATTTTCCGTTCTGATCGCCCAAACGATCAAAAATTGAACTTTCGCATTTTACTAAATAACGTACATAATCGTTCTTAGTCGGTTACTTACAAGCTATCTAGACTATTTCCAACCTTCCTTGACCCATAGTAGATATGTGACGTAATCGACCGTTCTCTGTGCCCAAACGTTCAAAAATTTTACTTTCGCATTTTACAAAATAAAGGTCGTAATCTTGTTTAGCAGGTTACTTACAAGGTATCTAGACTATTTCCAACATTCCAAGTCCCATAGAACTTACGTTACGTAATCGACCGTTCTCTGCGCCCATTCGTTCAAAAATTGAACTTTCGAATTTTACTAAATAACGTACATAATCGTTCTTAGTAGGTTACTTACAAGCTATCTAGACTATTTCCAACCTTCCAGGACCCATAGAAGAAAAGTAACGTAATTGATCGTTCTCTGTGCCCAAACGTTCAAAAATTGAACTTTCGAATTTTACTAAATAACGTACATAATCGTTCTTAGTAGGTTACTTACAAGCTATCTAGACTATTTCCAACCTTCCAGGTCCCGTAGAAGAAAAGTAACGTAATTGATCGTTCTCTGTGCCCAAACGTTCAAAAATTGAATTTTCGAATTTTACAAAATAAAGGTCGTAATCATGTTTAGCAGGTTACTTACAAGGTATCTAGACTATTTCCAACATTCCAAGTCCCATAGAACTTACGTTACGTAATCGACCGTTCTCTGCGCCCATTCGTTCAAAAAATGAACTTTCGCATTTTACTAAATAACGTACATAATCGTTCTTAGTAGGTTACTTACAAGCTATCTAGACTATTTCCAACCTTCCTAGACCCATAGTAGATATGTGACGTAATCGACCGTTCTCTGTGCCCAAACGTTCAAAAATTGAACTTTCGAATTTTACAAAATAAAGGTCGTAATCATGTTTAGCAGGTTACTTACAAGGTATCTAGACTATTTCCAACATTCCAAGTCCCATAGAACATACGTTACTTAATCGACCGTTCTCTGCGACCATTCGTTCAAAAATTGAACTTTCGAATTTTACAAAATAAAGGTCGTAATCATGTTTAGCAGGTTACTTACAAGGTATCTAGACTATTTCCAACATTCCAAGTCCCATAGAACTTACGTTACGTAATCGACCGTTCTCTGCGCCCATTCGATCAAAAATTGAACTTTCAATTTTACTAAATAACGTACATAATCGTTCTTAGTCTAGATAGCTTGTAAGTAACCTACTATTTCCAACCTTCCAGGACCCATAGAACAAAAGTTACGTAATTTTCCGTTCTGATCGCCCAAACGATCAAAAATTGAACTTTCGCATTTTACTAAATAACGTACATAATCGTTCTTAGTCGGTTACTTACAAGCTATCTAGACTATTTCCAACCTTCCTTGACCCATAGTAGATATGTGACGTAATCGACCGTTCTCTGTGCCCAAACGTTCAAAAATTTTACTTTCGAATTTTACAAAATAAAGGTCGTAATCTTGTTTAGCAGGTTACTTACAAGGTATCTAGACTATTTCAACATTCCAAGTCCCATAGAACTTACGTTACGTAATCGACCGTTCTCTGCGCCCATTCGTTCAAAAATTGAACTTTCGAATTTTACTAAATAACGTACATAATCGTTCTTAGTAGGTTACTTACAAGCTATCTAGACTATTTCCAACCTTCCAGGACCCATAGAAGAAAAGTAACGTAATTGATCGTTCTCTGTGCCCAAACGTTCAAAAATTGAACTTTCGAATTTTACTAAATAACGTACATAATCGTTCTTAGTAGGTTACTTACAAGCTATCTAGACTATTTCCAACCTTCCAGGTCCCGTAGAAGAAAAGTAACGTAATTGATCGTTCTCTGTGCCCAAACGTTCAAAAATTGAATTTTCGAATTTTACAAAATAAAGGTCGTAATCATGTTTAGCAGGTTACTTACAAGGTATCTAGACTATTTCCAACATTCCAAGTCCCATAGAACTTACGTTACGTAATCGACCGTTCTCTGCGCCCATTCGTTCAAAAAAAAATGAACTTTCGCATTTTACTAAATAACGTACATAATCGTTCTTAGTAGGTTACTTACAAGCTATCTAGACTATTTCCAACCTTCCTAGACCCATAGTAGATATGTGACGTAATCGACCGTTCTCTGTGCCCAAACGTTCAAAAATTGAACTTTCGAATTTTACAAAATAAAGGTCGTAATCATGTTTAGCAGGTTACTTACAAGGTATCTAGACTATTTCCAACATTCCAAGTCCCATAGAACATACGTTACTTAATCGACCGTTCTCTGCGACCATTCGTTCAAAAATTGAACTTTCGAATTTTACAAAATAAAGGTCGTAATCATGTTTAGCAGGTTACTTACAAGGTATCTAGACTATTTCAACATTCGAAGTCCCATAGAACTTACGTTACGTAATCGACCGTTCTCTGCGCCCATTCGATCAAAAATTGAACTTTCGAATTTTACTAAATAACGTACATAATCGTTCTTAGTCTAGATAGCTTGTAAGTAACCTACTATTTCCAACCTTCCAGGACCCATAGAACAAAAGTTACGTAATTTTCCGTTCTGATCGCCCAAACGATCAAAAATTGAACTTTCGCATTTTACTAAATAACGTACATAATCGTTCTTAGTCGGTTACTTACAAGCTATCTAGACTATTTCCAACCTTCCTTGACCCATAGTAGATATGTGACGTAATCGACCGTTCTCTGTGCCCAAACGTTCAAAAAATTTTACTTTCGAATTTTACAAAATAAAGGTCGTAATCTTGTTTAGCAGGTTACTTACAAGGTATCTAGACTATTTCCAACATTCCAAGTCCCATAGAACTTACGTTACGTAATCGACCGTTCTCTGCGCCCATTCGTTCAAAAATTGAACTTTCGAATTTTACTAAATAACGTACATAATCGTTCTTAGTAGGTTACTTACAAGCTATCTAGACTATTTCCAACCTTCCAGGACCCATAGAAGAAAAGTAACGTAATTGATCGTTCTCTGTGCCCAAACGTTCAAAAATTGAACTTTCGAATTTTACTAAATAACGTACATAATCGTTCTTAGTCGGTTACTTACAAGCTATCTAGACTATTCCCAACCTTCCTAGACCCATAGTAGATATCTTACGTAATAGACCGTTCTCTGTGCCCAAACGTTCAAAAAAATTGAACTTACGAATTTTACAAAATAAAGATCGTAATCATGTTTAGCAGGTTACTTACAAGGTATCTAGACTATTTCCAACATTCCAAGTCCCATAGAACTTACGTTACGTAATCGACCGTTCTCTGCGCCCATTCGTTCAAAAAATTGAACTTTCGAATTTTACTAAATAACGTACATAATCGTTCTTAGTCTAGATAGCTTGTAAGTAACCTACTATTTCCAACCTTCCAGGACCCATAGAAGAAAAGTTACGTAATTGATCGTTCTCTGTGCCCAAACGTTTAAAAATTGAACTTTCGAATTTTACTAAATAACGTACATAATCGTTGTTAGGTAGGTTACTTACAAGCTTTCTAGACTATTTCCAACCTTCCAGGACCCATAGAAGATAAGTTACGTAATTGACCGTTCTGTTCGCCCGATCGTTCAAAAATTGAACTTTCGAATTTTACAAAATAAAGGTCGTAATCTTGTTTAGCAGGTTACTTACAAGGTATCTAGACTATTTCAACATTCCAAGTCCCATAGAACTTACGTTACGTAATCGACCGTTCTCTGCGCCCATTCGTTCAAAAATTGAACTTTCGAATTTTACTAAATAACGGACATAATCGTTCTTAGTAGGTTACTTACAAGCTATCTAGACTATTTCCAACCTTCCAGGACCCATAGAAGAAAAGTAACGTAAATTGATCGTTCTCTGTGCCCAAACGTTCAAAAAATTGAACTTTCGAATTTTACTAAATAACGTACATAATCGATGTTAGTAGGTTACTTACATGCTTTCTAGACTATTTCCAACCTTCCGAGGTCCATAGTAGATATGTTACGTAATCGACCGTTCTCTGTGTCCAAACGTTCAAAAAATTGAACTTTCGAATTTTACAAAATAAAGGTCGTAATCTTGTTTAGCAGGTTACTTACAAGCTATCAAGACTATTTCCAACCTTCCAGGACCCATAGAAGTTAAGTTACGTAATTGACTGTTCTGTTCGCCCGATCGTTCAAAAATTGAACTTTCGCATTTTACTAAATAACGTACATAATCGTTCTCCCAGTAGGTTACTTACAAGCCATCTAGACTATTTCCAACCTTCCTAGACCCATAGTAGATATGTGACGTAATCGACCGTTCTCTGTGCCCAAACGTTCAAAAATTGAACTTTCGAATTTTACAAAATAAAGGTCGTAATCTTGTTTAGCAGGTTACTTACAAGCTATCTAGACTATTTCCAACCTTCCAGGACCCATAGAAGAAAAGTAACGTAATTGATCGTTCTCTGTGCCCAAACGTTCAAAAATTGAACTTTCGAATTTTACAAAATAAAGGTCGTAATCTTGTTTAGCAGGTTACTTACAAGGTATCTAGACTATTTACAACATTCCAAGTCCCATAGAACTTACGTTACGTAATCGACCGTTCTCTGCGCCCATTCGTTCAAAAATGAACTTTCGCATTTTACTAAATAACGTACATAATCGTTCTTAGTAGGTTACTTACAAGCTATCTAGACTATTTCCAACCTTCCTAGACCCATAGTAGATATGTGACGTAATCGACCGTTCTCTGTGCCCAAACGTTCAAAAATTGAACTTTCTGAATTTTACAAAATAAAGGTCGTAATCATGTTTAGCAGGTTACTTACAAGGTATCTAGACTATTTCCAACATTCCAAGTCCCATAGAACATACGTTACTTAATCGACTGTTCTCTGCGACCATTCGTTCAAAAATTGAACTTTCGAATTTTACAAAATAAAGGTCGTAATCATGTTTAGCAGGTTACTTACAAGGTATCTAGACTATTTCCAACATTCGAAGTCCCATAGAACTTACGTTACGTAATCGACCGTTCTCTGCGCCCATTCGATCAAAAAAAATTGAACTTTCGAATTTTACCAAATAACGTACATAATCGTTCTTAGTCTAGATAGCTTGTAAGTAACCTACTATTTCCAACCTTCCAGGACCCATAGAACAAAAGTTACGTAATTTTCCGTTCTGATCGCCCAAACGATCAAAAATTGAACTTTCGCATTTTACTAAATAACGTACATAATCGTTCTTAGTCGGTTACTTACAAGCTATCTAGACTATTTCCAACCTTCCTAGACCCATAGAACATACGTTACGTAATCGACCGTTCTCTGCGACCATTCATTCAAACAATTGAACTTTCGAATTTTACTAAATAACGTACATAATCGTTCTTAGTCGGTTACTTACAAGCTATCTAGACTATTTCCAACCTTCCAGGACCCATAGAAGAAAAGTAACGTAATTGATCGTTCTCTGTGCCCAAACGTTCAAAAATTGAACTTTCAAATTTTACTAAATAACGTACATAATCGATGTTAGTAGGTTACTTACATGCTTTCTAGACTATTTCCAACCTTCCGAGGTCCATAGTAGATATGTTACGTAATCGACCGTTCTCTGTGTCCAAACGTTCAAAAATTGAACTTTCGAATTTTACAAAATAAAGGTCGTAATCTTGTTTAGCAGGTTACTTACAAGCTATCAAGACTATTTCCAACCTTCCAGGACCCATAGAAGCATAAGTTACGTAATTGACCGTTCTGTTCGCCCGATCGTTCAAAAATTGAACTTTCGCATTTTACTAAATAACGTACATAATCGTTCTTAGTCGGTTACTTACAAGCTATCTAGACTATTTCCAACCTTCCAGGACCCATAGAAGAAAAGTAACGTAATTGATCGTTCTCTCCCAAACGTTCAAAAATTGAACTTTCGAATTTTACTAAATAACGTACATAATCGTTGTTAGTAGGTTACTTAGCAAGCTTTCTAGACTATTCCCAACCTTCCTAGACCCATAGTAGATATGTTACGTAATCGACCGTTCTCTGTTCCCAAACGTTCAAAAATTGAACTTTCGAATTTTACAAAATAAAGGTCGTAATCTTGTTTAGCAGGTTACTTACAAGGTATCTAGACTATTTACAACATTCCAAGTTCCATAGAACTTACGTTACGTAATCGACCGTTCTCTGCGCCCATTCGTTCAAAAATGAACTTTCGCATTTTACTAAATAACGTACATAATCGTTCTTAGTAGGTTACTTACAAGCCATCTAGACTATTTCCAACCTTCCTAGACCCATAGTAGATATGTGACGTAATCGACTGTTCTCTGTGCCTAAACGTTCAAAAAAATTGAACTTTCGAATTTTACAAAATAAAGGTCGTAATCATGTTTAGCAGGTTACTTACAAGGTATCTAGACTATTTCCAACATTCCAAGTCCCATAGAACATACGTTACTTAATCGACTGTTCTCTGCGACCATTCGTTCAAAAAAATTGAACTTTCGAATTTTACAAAATAAAGGTCGTAATCATGTTTAGCAGGTTACTTACAAGGTATCTAGACTATTTCCAACATTCGAAGTCCCATAGAACTTACGTTACGTAATCGACCGTTCTCTGCGCCCATTCGATCAAAAAATTGAACTTTCGAATTTACTAAATAACGTACATAATCGTTCTTAAATCTAGATAGCTTGTAAGTAACCTACTATTTCCAACCTTCCAGGACCCATAGAACAAAAGTTACGTAATTTTCCGTTCTGATCGCCCAAACGATCAAAAATTGAACTTTCGCATTTTACTAAATAACGTACATAATCGTTCTTAGTCGGTTACTTTACATAAGCTATCTCCTCCAGACTATTTCCAACCTTCCTAGACCCATAGTAGATATGTGACGTAATCGACTGTTCTCTGTGCCCAAACGTTCAAAAATTGAACTTTCGAATTTTACAAAATAAAGGTCGTAATCATGTTTAGCAGGTTACTTACAAGGTATCTAGACTATTTCCAACATTCCAAGTCCCATAGAACTTACGTTACGTAATCGACCGTTCTCTGCGCCCATTCGTTCAAAAAAATTGAACTTTCGAATTTTACTAAATAACGTACATAATCGTTCTTAGTCTAGATAGCTTGTAAGTAACCTACTATTTCCAACCTTCCAGGACCCATAGAACAAAAGTTACGTAATTTTCCGTTCTGATCGCCCAAACGATCAAAAATTGAAGTTTCGCATTTTACTAAATAACGTACATAATCGTTCTTAGTCGGTTACTTACAAGCTATCTAGACTATTTCCAACCTTCCTAGACCCATAGTAGATATGTGACGTAATCGACCGTTCTCTGTGCCCAAACGTTCAAAAATTGAACTTTCGAATTTTACAAAATAAAGGTCGTAATCATGTTTAGCAGGTTACTTACAAGGTATCTAGACTATTTCAACATTCCAAGTCCCATAGAACTTACGTTACGTAATCGACCATTCTCTGCGCCCATTCGTTCAAAAATTGAACTTTCGAATTTTACTAAATAACGTACATAATCGTTCTTAGTCGGTTACTTACAAGCTATCTAGACTATTCCCAACCTTCCTAGACCCATAGTAGATATCTTACGTAATAGACTGTTCTCTGTGCCCAAACGTTCAAAAATTGAACTTTCGAATTTTACAAAATAAAGATCGTAATCATGTTTAGCAGGTTACTTACAAGGTATCTAGACTATTTCAACATTCCAAGTCCCATAGAACTTACGTTACGTAATCGACTGTTCTGTTCGCCCGATCGTTCAAAAAATGAACTTTCGGATTTTACTAAATAACGTACATAATCGTTCTTAGTAGGTTACTTACAAGCTATCTAGACTATTTCCAACCTTCCTAGACCCATAGTAGATATGTGACGTAATCGACTGTTCTCTGTGCCCAAACGTTCAAAAAATTGAACTTTCGAATTTTACAAAATAAAGGTCGTAATCTTGTTTAGCAGGTTACTTACAAGCTATCAAGACTATTTCCAACCTTCCAGGACCCATAGAAGTTAAGTTACGTAATTGACTGTTCTGTTCGCCCGATCGTTCAAAAAATGAACTTTCGGATTTTACTAAATAACGCACATAATCGTTCTTAGTAGGTTACTTACAAGCTATCTAGACTATTTCCCAACCTTCCTGACCCATAGTAGATATGTGACGTAATCGACCGTTCTCTGTGCCCAAACGTTCAAAAATTGAACTTTCGAATTTTACAAAATAAAGGTCGTAATCATGTTTAGCAGGTTACTTTACAAGGTATCTAGACTATTTCAACATTCCAAGTCCCATAGAACTTACGTTACGTAATCGACCATTCTCTGCGCCCATTCGTTCAAAAATTGAACTTTCGAATTTTACTAAATAACGTACATAATCGTTCTTAGTCGGTTACTTTTCACAAGCTATCTAGACTATTCCTGAACCCTTCCTAGACCCATAGTAGATATCTTACGTAATAGACCGTTCTCAGCCCAAACGTTCAAAAATTGAACTTTCTGAATTTTACAAAATAAAGGTCGTAATCATGTTTAGCAGCGTTACTTACAAGGTATCTAGACTATTTCCAACATTCCAAGTCCCATAGAACATACAAGTTACGTAATCGACCGTTCTCTGCGACCATTCGAGCAAAAATTGAACTTACGAATTTTACAAAATAAAGGTCGTAATCATGTTTAGCAGGTTACTTACAAGGTATCTAGACTATTTCCTCAACATTCCAAGTCCCATAGAACATACGTTACTTAATCGACCGTTCTCTATCGACCATTCGTTCAAAAATTGAACTTTCGAATTTTACAAAATAAAGGTCGTAATCATGTTTAGCAGGTTACTTACAAGGTATCTAGACTTATTTCCAACATTCCAAGTCCCATAGAACTTACGTTACGTAATCGACCGTTCTCTGCGCCCATTCGATCAAAAATTGAACTTTCGAATTTTACTAAATAACGTACATAACTGTTCTTAGTTCAGATAGCTTGTAAGTAACCTACTATTTCCAACCTTCCAGGACCCATAGAACAAAAAGTTACGTAATTTTCCGTTCTGATCGCCCAAACGATCAAAAAAATTGAACTTTCGCATTTTACTAAATAACGTACATAATCGTTCTTAGTCGGTTACTTACAAGCTATCTAGACTATTTCCCAACCTTCCTTGACCCATAGTAGATATGTGACGTAATCGACCGTTCTGCAGCCCAAACGTTCAAAAATTTTACTTTCGAATTTTACAAAATAAAGGTCGTGTAATCTTGTTTAGCAGGATACTTATAAGGTATCTAGACTATTTCCAACATTCCAAGTCCCATAGAACTTACGTTACGTAATCGACCGTTCTCTGCGCCCATTCGTTCAAAAATTGAACTTTTGAATTTTACTAAATAACGTACATAATCGTTCTTAGTAGGTTACTTTACAAGCTATCTAGACTATTTCCAACCTACCAGGACCCATATAGAAGAAAAGTAACGTAATTGATCGTTCAGCCCAAACGTTCAAAAATTGAACTTTCGAATTTTGGCTAAATAACGTACATAATCGTTGCTGTTAGTAGGTTACTTACAAGCTTTTCTCTAGACTATTCCCAACCTTCCTAGACCCATAGTAGATAAGCGTGACGTAATCGACCGTTCTCTGTGCCCAAACGTTCAAAAAAATTGAACTTTCGAATTTTACAAAATAAAGGTCGTAATCATAAGTTTAGCAGGTTACTTACAAGGTATTCGTTAGACTATTTCCAGACATTCCAAGTCCCATAGAACATACGTTACGCGTAATCGACCTGTTCTCTGCGACCATTCGTGCAAAAATTGAACTTTCGAATTTTACAAAATAAAGGTCGTAATCATGTTTAGCAGGTTACTTACAAGGTATCTAGACTATTTCAACATTCCAAGTCCCATAGAACTTACGTTACGTAATCGACCGTTCTCTGCGCCCATTCGTTCAAAAATTGAACTTTCTTCGAATTTTACTAAATAACGTACATAATCGTTCTTAGTCGGTTACTACAAGCTATCTAGACTATTCCCAACCTTCCTAGACCCATAGTAGATAGTATTCCATGTAATAGACCGTTCTCTGTGCCCAAACGTTCAAAAAATTGAACTTCTACGAATTTTACAAAATAAAGATCGTAATCATGTTTAGCAGGTTACTTACAAGGTATCTAGACTATTTCCAACATTCCAAGTCCCATAGAACTTACGTTACGTAATCGACTGTTCTTCGTGCCCAAACGTTCAAAAATTGAACTTTCGAATTTTACGCGCAAAATAAAGGTCGTAATCATGTTTAGCAGGTTACTTACAAGGTATCTAGACTATTTCCAACATTCCAAGTCCCATAGAACATACGTTACGTAATCGACCGTTCTCTGCGACCCATTCGAGCAAAAAATTGAACTTACGAATTTTACAAAATAAAGGTCGTAATCATGTTTAGCAGGTTACTTACAAGGTATCTAGACTATTTCCAACATTCCAAGTCCCATAGGAACATACGTTACTTAATCGACCGTTCTCTGCGACCATCTGTTCAAAAAATTGAACTTTCTCGAATTTTACAAAATAAAGGTCGTAATCATGTTTAGCAGGTTACTTACAAGGTATCTAGACTATTTCCAACATTCCAAGTCCCATAGAACTTACGTTACGTAATCGACCGTTCTCTGCGCCTATTCGATCAAAAAAATTGAACTTCGAATTTTACTAAATAACGTACATAATCGTTCTTAGTCTAGATAGCTTGTAAGTAACCTACTATTTCCAACCTTCCAGGACCCATAGAACAAAAGTTACGTAATTTTCTGCCGTTCTGATCGCCCAAACGATCAAAAATTGAACTTTCGTATTTTACTAAATAACGTACATAATCGTTCTTAGTCGGTTACTTACAAGCTATCTAGACTATTTCCAACCTTCTGACCCATAGTAGATATGTGACGTAATCGACTGTTCTTTCTGTGCCCAAACGTTCAAAAATTTTACTTTCGAATTTTTTACAAAATAAAGGTCGTAATCTTGTTTAGCAGGATACTTACAAGGTATCTAGACTATTTCCAACATTCCAAGTCCCATAGAACTTACGTTACGTAATCGACTGTTCTCTGCGCCCCATTCGTTCAAAAATTGAACTTTCGAATTTTACTAAATAACGTACATAATCGTTCTTAGTAGGTTACTTACAAGCTATCTAGACTATTTCCAACCTACCAGGACCCATAGAAGAAAAGTAATGTAATTGATCGTTCTCTGTGCCCAAACGTTCAAAAATTGAACTTTCTTGAATTTTACTAAATAACGCACATAATCGTTGTTAGTAGGTTACTTTATGCTTTCTAGACTATTCCCAACCTTCCTAGACCCATAGTAGATATGTGACGTAATCGACTGTTCTCTGTGCCCAAACGTTCAAAAATTGAACTTTCTGAATTTTACAAAATAAAGGTCGTAATCATGTTTAGCAGGTTACTTACAAGGTATCTAGACTATTTCCAACATTCCAAGTCCCATAGAACATACGTTACGTAATCGACTGCCTCTGCGACCATTCGTGCAAAAATTGAACTTTCGAATTTTACAAAATAAAGGTCGTAATCATGTTTAGCAGGTTACTTACAAGGTATTCGGTGACTATTTCCAACATTCCAAGTCCCATAGAACTTACGTTACGTAATCGACCGTTCTCTGCGCCCATTCGTTCAAAAATTGAACTTTCGAATTTTACTAAATAACGTACATAATCGTTCTTTAGTCGGTTACTTACAAGCTATCTAGACTATTCCCAACCTTCCTAGACCCATAGTAGATATCTTACGTAATAGACTGTTCTCTGTGCCCAAACGTTCAAAAATTGAACTTACGAATTTTACAAAAATAAAGATCGTAATCATGTTTAGCAGGTTACTTACAAGGTATCTAGACTATTTCCAACATTCCAAGTCCCATAGAACTTACGTTACGTAATCGACCGTTCTTTGCGCCCATTCGTTCAAAAATTGAACTTTCGAATTTTACTAAATAACGTACATAATCGTTCTTAGTAGGTTACTTACAAGCTATCTAGACTATTTCCAACCTTCCAGGACCCATAGAAGAAAAGTAACGTAATTCGATCGTTCTTCTGTGCCGAAACGTTCAAAATTGAACTTTCGAATTTTACTAAATAACGTACATAATCGATGTTAGTAGGTTACTTACATGCTTTCTAGACTATTTCCAACCTTCCGAGGTCCATAGTAGATATGTTACGTAATCGACTGTTCTCAGTGTCCAAACGTTCAAAATTGAACTTTCTGAATTTTTACAAAATAAAGGTCAGTAATCTCAAGCTTAGCAGGTTACTGCTACAAGCTATCAAGACTATTTCCAACCTTCCAGGAACCCATAGAAGTTAAGTTACGCACTTGACCGTTCTGTTCGGCCCGATCGTTCAAAAATCGGAAACTTTCGCATTTTAATAAATAACGTGCCATAATCGTTCTTTAGTCGGTTACTGCCAAGTTATCTAGACGATTTCCAACCTTCCAGGACCTGTATAGGAAGAAAAGTACCTGTAATTGATCGTTCTTCAGCCTAAAACGTTCAAAAAATCGAACTTTCGAATTTTACTAAATAACGTACATAATCGTTGTTAGCAGGTTACTTACAAAGCTTGCAGACTATTCCCCAACCCTCTTCCTAGACCCATAGTAGATATGTTACGTAATCGACTGTTCTCTTCTGTTCCCAAACGTTCAAAAAATTGAACTTTCGAATTTTACAAAATAAAGGTCGTAATCTTGTTTAGCAGGTTACTTTCACAAGGTATCTAGACTATTTCCAACATTCCAAGTCCCATAGAACTTACGTTACGTAATCGACCGTTCTCTGCGCCCATTCGTTCAAAAAATGAAC